>NC_133971.1:72523220-73124332 GCF_031877795.1 Strix aluco
AGATTTTTCCTATTTTATCTTGACAGGTTTTCATTTATATGATAGTGTATTTTTCCCTTGCAGCTACTCCCTTCTGTTACTCTTTATGGTAATTGAAGCTGGGCTCAAAAGACCTTAGAGGCTTGTATTTTCTCCTCACATGAGTGACACTTCAGTGATAAACTTGAACTTAAAGTTACTGAGGCGTAACTGAGGGTTCATTTGATAGCTAGTGGTTTTCAGCAGCACTGCAGGGCTTCAGGGGCTCAGCGTGAGTGAGATTGTTAATGTCCTGTGAGGGAAAACAATAACACATTTCATTAATGCGTTCATGTGTGAAGCATCCATTAGTACACTGGAGGTATTAATGACGTTATGCTTTAAACTGACATGTGGGGCATGACAGGAATTGCAAGGTCTGATGAGAACAGATGACAAGATAAGCAAATATTTGAATGGCTTCATTTGCCTGCAGGTCAAACCGTGGTGCAGGGGAACTGAGAAAGCTAAAACCTGGGAGAGATCAGTGTTTTCCTAGCATGGACTGAGCCACAGGAAAGCTGTAGAAAGATTGTTCACTAAGTAAATAGAGCAGTCAGTAAGTGCAATAAATATGTAAAAGGTACAAGCTTATTTATTACTAAGCCTCAGTCAGTAATTCTAATTTAAATTGAGTTAAATTGTTAAAGCCACAGCTTATATGGTGGTGGTTAACTCAAGGTATAGAAATGCAGATAAACATTTGTTTGTATGAATATTCTTTTTAATTTTCAGTTATTTTCCCTCTTTCTGCCTGCTGTGAGAGTTTAAAATATATAGCCAAAGAAGCTGCTGACTAAATCAACAAGATTACTTCACTTTGTGCCAGAAATGAATTTTACCATGGGAATTTAATGAACTAGTTTGTCTGCAGGTCAGAAGAAGGTGTTAGAGTTGATAAGAATATTTTTTTCTCTGATTGTCATGTATGTTGTTTATTTTGTCAGGTTTGAACTAGCCGTAAATTAGCAGATAGGCCTGTTCCCTTGTTTTGGACCACTGTTGGACTGCTACAGGAGGCTCACAGTGCAAAGAATTTGACAGCTGCAACTCAGCTGTTAGATAACAGTAGTGCACATCTCAATGCCATCCAGCATAATTTAACATGAATGATCTGACATGCTTGGCAGCTCCTTGAAGAAGGGGGAGGAAAAGGCCACTCTTTTGCTAGCTCTGATTCAGAATGATTTTGTGCAACCAGACTTTTCCTTTTCAGAAGCAGACACTCACTAGCTGGCTAATGCAATGAGATTATGCATTATGAATATTGTGTTAGTACTGCTGTGCCAACAAATTTTGCATTGTTGGTTCTTTAGGATTCATGAATACAAACCTGTAAGTTTCAATGAAATATCTTCAACTCACCTTCATTAAATACATGAACACTTCTCCGCACCTCACTATCCTCTGATTTGCATCTTTTAGTGCAATGTGGTGATTTCCTGTCCAGGCCTTTGTCCTTATATGTTAATCAGTCTTGTAATAGTTAAAAAATTAAGCAAACATCTCTGACTCTTTTTCACCCTGAAATTCTGGAAAGGTAGCTCAGAAGTTCCCATTACAACTGTTGTCACAAATACTCCTTATTTGAGCTGAATTTTTCCATCCATAGACTCCCTGAAGATATATTTTTGAGAGAGAAGTTGAAACCCAATCCCTTCAATCAGTTGGAGACATCAGGAGGTAGGAAAACATACTTTCTGACTGCATAGTTGCCAACAGGTAAAGATGTTGCCAAGGACAGTATTATCCTTTTTAATAAGCTGCAGATTTATGTGTACAGTTTGCTCATTTTTATGCTTATCTTCATAGCAGGCTGTCTATAAGAGAGCAAACTGAAGGATTGCATGTTAACTCTCCCTCTGTCTAGTCAAATTTGCACTCCTTTTTGTTTATTGGCCATCCATTCTTCAAATTAACTTCTGTTATGCCTTCTCCTCAAAATGCAGACTCCTTAGACCAGGAGGAGTGGGAAATAGCTGACTGGTATAGTAGATCAGAAAGGGAGTCAGGGTTGAGATGCAAGGATCTGATATTATTCTATTTTTACTTACGTACTCCTTTAATAGGACAGGTGAGAGGGAGCTGTGTGAGAATGGCCCTGCAGACTGATCCCTACTAAACTGGTTTTCAGTATTCTCCTGACCACCAGTTTGACCTTTGAGTTCTGTCTGCTCTTACACTTTCTGTTCTCAACTTCACCTCTAAACATCAACACTTTTCTTTTTAAGGCAGGCACTACTGATTAGAAATTGACAATTTAAAAGAAACGAAAGCCTTCTAGGCCTCCTGAGAATATTTGCTTAATGTATTCATATCTCCTTCTCAGAGTCCTCTGTATGTCATGGCCGAAGCTCATGACAGTTCATTTTTATATGATTTTCAGTCTGCTCTAGAAATGGAAACGATTTTGATAAACGGTTGAACTTTTGAATGTTTATTCGAACAGCGCCTCCAAGCTGACTTTCCTGTTGCTAATGCTGAACTAGTGTCTTTGATGTTGATGATGATGAGGGATGGTGTATGATGTTGATGCTGAATGTTAAATAGTGAAGACAAGAGCCCAAGAAAAAACTTTGAGCATGAATTGTCCCATGGCAATGAAGTGACATAGAAAATTTGACCTTTATGGTGAGGACATGTCTAGAGGCAAATGACAAAATGCCAGGTTTGCCCTTTGCCTTTCATGTTGAAAATGACTGACCAATATTTCTTCCTATACCATGTCTTATCTGACAGAAGATAAAGAAGGGACAGCTGAAGAATCTGAGGTGCCACAAACCTATATGGAAAGTAAGTCCAACAAGCTGGAGTTACTACAGGCATGCAGACTGTGCCCTACATTTTATGCACAGAGGGATCTGACTTACAGAATACAAACTCAAGAGTTTTTTATGCATAACTGCAATGAGATTGATGCACAGAATTTTTTAAAGGGTGTCTAACATCAGATCAATGAGTCTAGCCTCAGGGATATAAGCTTGTGCCTCAAAACAAGAATGATGTGAAATTTAACTTTTTAATGACGTGGTATCCATGTTGCGTTTCATGTTTTTGATCTCTTACAGTGCTAGTATTCATCTGCTTAAAATACTTCTTCAGAGGTGAAATCTAATTTGGGAAAAAGATCTACGGAGGCAAAAGTGGTTATGGTAGAGTGAGAAGTTAGAGTCTTGGCACTCTACTTGTGAGAAATGGGTTAATAGTCTGAGTTTCCTGCTTAATAATTTCAAAATTTTTTTCCCAGTAGTCATCATAAACATTCAGAAAAGCCTTGTTTTAAATTATAAGAATATGTGACATAAACTTTTTGGCCTTTGCTTTTACAACTTACAGTCAAACTTAAATCTTTCCAGAATGTCTCTCAATTCTTTTATTGTGAAAAGCTGTGGTTTCTCGGAATGAGAGACTCCTGTCACACTAGATACTTGGAACTGAAGGTGCTAAACATGAACAACCATTCGGCGGGGAACCCCGGGTCACTTGCTCTTCTTGGTAGAGTCATTTAAGCAAACTGTTAAGAAGTGCAAAGACATGTTCTCCCCCCAACCTTAGGTTTACTATAAACTGAGAATTTCCAATTTACACCAGAGGCCCGGGAAATGCTTTCTTTGGCTTTGCTATTTGTTTTAAGATAAAAGCTCTCACCTGAAAAAGCAAGACAGATTGACAACTAAGTGTTTGTCTTTGCAAAGACAGCCCTCAAAACCTGTGTCATTAGGCTTTTAGAGTAATTCTGTCACATTACTTCAAAAACTCTCACCTCTTACTTGCTTCCAAGACTCCCTCACAGTCTTACTTACTGTTTCTACTCCATAGTAAGCAGCTTTCTGCCCCTCTAGTGCAGGAACTGAGGGCAGGGGAGAGTCTTCAAGGGATAATATTGAGAAAAAGTAGATGCCAGATAACTGTGGATGCCCTACCTGGCTGATAGATATGATGGTGAGAATGTCCTTGTTCTTCCAACAGTGATTTTACTGTATGACAAGTTCATTCTCCCATCCCACAATGAGATTTCTGGGTAGAGCCCCTCTAAGAAAGTGTGAAATAGATACACTGCAAACAAAGCTGTTTGGTTGTGGGCTTTTGTTTCTTTTTAATGGAAGGTAGGATTAAGGAATGTTTGGTTTCCTTCTTGGTGGACTAGGGTGACTTTCAAACATCTTGTGAAATTGCTACTATGTGGTGTAAAACTTCATTTTACATTTTAAAACTCCCTCACAGGGAGACTCTGCAAATAAACTGTAACTCCAAACATGTGGCTTTTCCACATAACAGTTTTTATGGCCTTTTTGTTCTCTGTTCATATTTTGAGTGTTACTTTTATTAGGACAGGCAAGTTTGTGTTGTCTTCTGTGACTGTTAAGAGTTCATAAGCTGTTGGCAGCGTCTTTTCAGGGAACTTTTGGAAACTGCTGAAGGAATATTGGAAGGAATCTAACTGAGTAGCAGGCAATCTGCAGTGTAAGTTTCTTACACACAGCCAGAACTCTAGGACTCACACTGTGTTAATATCTGGTACAAACTTGTATATAAACAACTGATTTGAAATTGCTGATTTGTAATTAGTAACTAGAGAGAGTTTGTCACAATTTGGCTACTTTATATTTCACTGATTATCATCCACAAATGATGATCTTTCTTTGCTGACAAAAACATGAAGCAACGTGATCTTTCCTATTGCTGTAATGTCACATTCTAATCAATAGGCATACTTTGAAAGTCTTATAATAAATAAAAACTAAACTAACATTAAATCTTGGGGTTTTTTTGTTATTGATAGTCCACATATAATACTAGGCCTTTAGGATATTTTAGACATTTATACATGTGTAAGTCCATAAGAAAATAATAAAATGATTACCGCTATGTAAGACTGAAGTGAGCTGCTTATATCCTAAAACAAGTAAGACAAGAGATGAATTCAGAGAAGAGAGAATTTGTTGAAACTCATGCTCTTAAAAAAAATAGATTAGATCAGCTTGATTCTTCCTGGTGCAGTGCAATGTTTGAGAAGTTTGAATGATGGAAATGCTCTCTATATGAGCTGGGATTACAAAGGCTTTTTACACATTAGAAGCAGTGTATCTCTGTGAGATCACTATTTCAATTATTTCATTAGGAAATGCTTGAATATGTATGAGGATCAAACTTGGCTTTAAGACCTTGCTCTGCCACAGATTTTGAAAAATAAGAACAAGAGGAAGGAGAAGAATGGGGTGGTTAAGCAGCCTGGTTGTTTTTGTTTGGGCCTGTTTAGTGAGTGAAAGTGTCTGAAATTTAGTCCAGGAAGAGTATGAAGATACAGAGTTTAAAGCTGGTGAAAGGAGAAACATCTGAGGAAGAAGGCAAGCAGGTCAGATGATCAAGCAAGCAAATAATTGCTTAATGGACAGCATTTAAGCCTTTGCAGTTTTAAAAAATTGCTGGATTTTCCTGTGTATTATGTACTGTGTCTTTCACACAACTTGTCTGTCAATAAAATGGCAGTATTTCTGAATATTGTTCTCAGATACCTTCTAGGAAAAACTAGCAGTATTGAAGTCTCTGCAAGGATATAATTTCTGTGCTTACCCTGCTGTGCCATAGTATATTTTTACTGACAAATGTAATAATAAATCAGTAATTCGTGGCATATTTCATTTAGATGTTAATTACAGTTCTGGCTCATTATTGATATTAATGATCCAGCAACTCTAACTGTTAAGGGATGAGCAATGCTGAAATCATGGTCCATAAGCTTGCAACTCTTTTAACAGATTCGAATGAGAATTAGAATGTGTATGCAAATTGGGGGATAAAAAGGATTGGCGTCTTTTTTGCCCCGTTGAATCAGTTCATTTTATTAGAAATCAACGTAATGTTAATCTGGACCAGTGTTTACATAGTAGCTGGGCAGTATCCTCGGCCTGGGCACTAGGTGTCAGCCTTGGAGCTGATAGAGCTTTGAAAAGCTCCTGCATGAGTGAACTTTGCAACATTCTATTTTTCTTGGGTATCAGCAAACTGCACTGATTCTTAACGCATGCACAAACATGAAATAAGGAATAAATAATGTGTCTGAAGAGGATCAGTGCTTCTTTCCCAAAGAGTTCCTATGATGCTTAGCACTCCTTAAAAAAACCCCACCTCCTTAGGTATTGGTAACAAACCCATGTTGAAGAAAATAGAACGATGACATTAATTGAGGAATATTATAAAATTACTGTGGTGTCCTGCACTTTTGGTCCTGTGGACTGGGCTGAGAGGGAAGGGTGGGGCATGAATTTCCGGACAGCTTGTATCTCTGAACAAGTAACGTTGACATGTCTGAATGAACTTGATTTTTTTTTTTTTTTTTAAATTTTATGTACCTACATCTGTCAGATACTCAAGAAAATATTGTTTCTGACAGTGCAAAAGAAACCTGAAGGGTATCATCAAAAGGGCAACACCTAGCACAACCCTTTGGAAAGAATGTGACTTCATTTACCTTTAGTTGAGATGCCAGATGACATCCTTGATCAAATGCAAGGATGTTGATGGGTAGCTAGGAAAAATAACATTTTAGGAGATTACTGAATGGCAATTATAATTGGCCAAGCAAAATAATTTGTTTGCAGGTCGGTTGCTAATTGGTGAACATGAACAGAACTGCCCTCTTCAATTGTGGAAAAAAAAATTATGTACTTTTAAAGTATAACATTTATCAGCTAACATGATTTAATTCCAGCATTCATGAAGCATTCCAATAGATATAAGTTCATATTACAAAATGTGGATCAGGATTCCAATTTGAAATTGCTCATATTTAAAAGTGGTAACTCAAAGAAGCTCAGCTAAAGTAATCTCTTGTTTTCAAAAAAATGTCCTTTTGTTGTATTTTAACTCCAGCTGGCAACTAAACACCACACAGCCACTTGCTCACTCCTCCCTCCACTTCCTAATGGGTTGGGGAGGAGAACTGAAAAAAAGGTAAAACTTGTGGGTGGAGATAAAACCAGTTTAGTAATTGAAATAAAATATAATACAATCATAATAATAATAATAATAACACCACCACCACCACAACAACAACAATAATAATAATAATATTAAAAAGTAGTAGTAGTAATAATAATTGTAATCAAAAGGACGATAACAAAAAGAGAGAGAAAAAAAAAAACCAAGAAAGACAAGAAATGCACAATGCAATTGCTCACCACCCACTGACCGATGCCCAGCCAGTCCCCAAGCAGTGATTGGCCCCTCCTGTCCAACTCCCCCAGTTTCTATATGGACCATGACGTTCTATGGTATGGAATATCCCTTTGGTTAGTTTGAGCCAGCTGTCCTGGTCATGCTCCCTCCCAGCTTCTTGTGCACCTGCTCACTGGCAGAGCATGGGATAGTGAAAAATCCTTAATTTAGGGTGAGTACTACTTAGCAACAACTGAAACATCAGTGTGTCATCAAAATTATTCTCGTATAAATCCAAAACACAGCACTGTGCCAGCTACTAGGAAGAATATTAACCCTATCTTAGCTGAAACCAGGACACCTTTTTGCAGGTCTAGCAATGATTATGCCTCTTCACTTTGATGTGATCCATATGTATAGTTCACACACACACGAAAATCTGATTTATTCACTGACAAAATTCATGCATGACTAAATTCTACATGATGGTTGAAAATCTACAGAGAGGATATTATTCTCTACTAAATCTTGTAGGCTATTATAAATTCATAAAGAATTTTATTACATGTCAATAGAGACTTTATTTCATCCTTCTTAAATTTATATAGAATTTTTATTGTTATTGAGTCAAATACGAAAGTCCCTATATGACAGAAAAGCATGCAAAAGTTTGAGTACCTGATGATATCCACAGTAAGCCTGAAGTACATTCATTGCAAACCTCAGCATTTGAACTCTAAACACTACAGATATAGTTTAATACTTTGTAGATTAACAACCTGAAAGTTGTTATTAAATGAAAACTGTTTCTGTTTCTGTTACTGTTGTAACAAATTCATATCTAAACAGTCAAGTTGATAAAGATTCTTTTTATAGCATTTTAGTGTCTAGCTGTGCAACTAAAATGTTATTTACATAGTATTACTGATGTCCTGACCTAATTTCAGAGAGTTGACTGGTCATCATGACTGATCCATAATTCTTGGTTGAAAGTTTTTGGGAGGTTAAGAAGTAACTGCACAATGAAGCTTGTGAAAACTTTTGCAAAGTTCTAAAGAAATTAAACTAAAAGAAGGCTCTTTAATTGCTACTTAGGAACCCAGGGCAATTGCCTGCAAATTTCTTAGTAACTTGAAGCACACAATGTCCTCCACAACTTCTCTTGAATTTAAAAAGGAAATACAGAGAATTATTATCAGTTCTGGAACTCTTACCTCTTCGATGAAAACCTTGCTCTCTTACACCAGAGAAACACTCCCTATCATACTGTTTAAATAGATTTAAAAAAATGTTTTACTGTCTTTATGCACTGTATACATATATTGTTTTTAAAATTAACTTTGATATTTGCATAAGTAGAGCTTAGTTTATAGGTATAACTTCCTCTTCTTCTGAAGACCTGACTGACAGTTGTTATATTGCTCCTGAAACTGTTGCAAATAAATATACTGTACAGCTTTACATAATGACTCAAATCTACTAGTCTAACAATACAGTTGGAAAAAAAGATGGAATATCAGTCAGATTTTCAAAAATCTCTTCCTTCCTCTGGATGTCCTGTATCTCAAAGCTCAGATTTCATGTTACATAGGCAGAATAGCAATGATTTAGTGAGCCTGTCATTTTTCAACCTGATAACTTCCCTAAGACCTCTGCGTCTTTGTTCAGCACTTGAATTCTGTTAGATGAGTTTGTTTCTTCAAAGTAGTAATAAAGTCAGCTGAGAAGATAACAACTGTTTTAAAGATGTTTTAAGTACACATACATTTTGAGAACATGAGTCAGTGTTGCACGTGTGTTGTCCTGCTGAAGTTGCAGTGTGTTGGGAAGAAGCACTTTAAAAACTCATTAAATTTAAAAATCATTGAAATCTCAGAAAACTTTCTGCTATTAGTATATGTATCCTATTGTAAACCACATTTTTTTCTTGTTAGTGTGCATTGTATGTTATTTTCTCATCTTAAGCATTAATTGGAGGGCAAAAAGTGCCAAGTCTTAGTATTTCATGTTAGCATTTTTCTTGTGAAGCTTCAGCCATAAACTCTATTTTATGTACAAGATTTGGTAGATTTAAATCAGCTTAAAATGGTAATAGCATGATTTTTTCTTATATGAGACTTTTTTTTTTTTTTTTTTTAAGCATTGTTGTTGTAGCCTGCTAAATTTGCTATGAAATTTGATCAGCTTCTTGAGTATCTCAAATTTGGTGATGTCCTGGAGAGAAGCTGAATATGTGATTTCATTAAGATAGAGACAGTGGACCTTTTTGAAACTGACTGATACCAGAAACTCTTCAGAAGTCTTCTGAATGCAGTAAAAAAGGAGATCTTAGACTTATTTTTTCATGTTATCATCTTAATTCTGGTTAGTGTTCATGCTGAACCACTGACTTTCTGTCTATTTTATGTAAGCTCCTTTAACCAGTTTCTTAGTAATACTTATATATGTAATTCCTTTGAAAATATAAGCCTTCTGCCTTTTTTCCCTTCACTACCCCATCTGAGAAGTGTGTCTACAGTGTCAACATACATGACAAGGTAGGTGTGAGGATGAAGACGCAGAGGTTTTGAAGATCATTGGCTGTGAAATATGTTATTTCTAGTACTGTTGGAATGCACTGTTTGTGAAATCCTTTTTGCCTACCTCTAAAAAAGTGCTGTTAAACCTCTTTAGGAAGAACTACTGACATTGGATCCATCTTTGCATGTATTCAGCAAGTGAGGTTTATTGCTTGAACCTTTCGCTCTTCCCATATATCACCACAAAGGAATGCTCCTTCAGAGGCTGCTTAGTCCAGTTCCCTTCCATTATTGTTCCTTAACACTCATTCCAAACTAAAAACTGTGAAAAATTTTATCTGGTAAATTTGGAAATGTTTTGGCAATATTTGGGATAACTCCTTGTTTGTTAAGCTCCTCACAAAAATACACAGGGGATTATTGCTCTTCAGAGATTCCAATAAGTACCAATTTGTAAATTTGGTAAACAAGGTCTTTATAATGTTAAGGTGTTTATATGAACCTGGAAAGATTTAAGCTGATTTTCTGAGAAAAAGAAGTTCTGTCCTGGGGAAAAAAAAAATTCAGAAAAAATGGTGATGGTGACAGTGGAAATGGTATTGTTCTTGGAATGGGGGCTGAGATTTCTGCCAAAAACCCAGGGAGGGCCACAGGAACCATTATTTTCCATAGTACCAAGAAAAATGTGTGCAAATCCTTAGTGGACTTTAAATAATAGAGAAGATTTCTGAAGTAGTCTTAGGGAAAAGAAGGAAATGGCCTTGTCTAATATTCAAGACAAGTAAGTAGTGTCTATAGACTGTCACCAGGGTGAAAAAATAATATTACTGAAGCTTTCCTGCCCAATTTGCAACTTTAACTGTGCAAAAATAACCTACCCTGTATTTGGAGTGGTGGCTGAGAATATAGGGCCTTTTTTAATGTGCCTGAGTTTGAGACTTTCCTTTCCCATTTGAAAAAAGCAACACTTCTGTTTATCGCAGTCACTGAGCCACCTATATTCATCAGCAAACAGGAAGGGTAAAAACATAGGTGACAGTGAATAAGCAGTTGTTAATTTGTCTATCTATTTGTTCTTTTTCTCTATTTGTTCTTCTTCTCATTACATGAGAAGTAGGTTTTTGGTTTGTTGTGTTTTGTTTGTTTGTTTTTTAAATAGATAATTTAATATAGAAGTTTACCTGAGTTGATAACTTGGGGACAGACCTTTCATTCTGAGAAGAGACACAAGAGAGGAATACTGTAGGCATATATGAGAGATGAAATTACTTAACTTACTTCAAGAGATGAGCAACTGTAGGAAAACAGTAGGCAAATATGACAAAGATGATATAACTGGTATCAGCAGATGAGTAGACATCAAGACTGAGGGGGAGTGAAGGAACTACAGAAGGACAGAAATTGCATGATGTAGGACATTTACAGAATTGTGCAATATATTATCTTGATGATAGAAGAAACTGAACTATGGTACTTCTTTTTTTTTGATTCTATCACAATGGTAGGATGACTGATGAAGAGGGTTTTATGTGATGTTGAACAGAGGGGCCTGGAAACTTCCTTCTTCCTCGGGTCACACTGGGCTGCAGCTGAGCTTGGCAGGTGGGAACTAGAGAGCACTACAGAGAGGAGCAGGGGGGAACATGGATGCAGAGACCAGGAGAAAGGCAGAGTGTGTAAGCAGGATCCTATGTGGGTGAGTCTGGTTAGAGTCTGGTAAACTGGTGTGAACCATTGTAGTAACACAAATACTTGGTTACCTTCTCATGCCTCTCTGTTACACTGTATAGATATATTCAGAGAATGCAAGAGAAGGCAGGAAGAGGAATTTTTCACTGACAATATCCTGATAATGTAAGGAGTTTTGCCCCCATTTCAAGAAATGAACTTGATAATTGCCTTCTGCTAGTCTCATCTGCCACAACTTACTTTTAGGGGAAAACATGCCTACACAAAAAGATTGTAAGAAATTAACAAGCTTTGAACCCTGTAAGATTCTGAAGAAATTTTTTTAAACTAGTATATTTTTTAAATGGTTTTATATAGTGAGAATTTTGAAATCTCACTGAAACAGCAATGACAATTCTGTTAAGGTTTACAATGAAGCTGATGAATCCTCTGTATGAAAGGTGAGAGGATGATAAAAGTTGCTGAACCCAGATACAAGTTTAATTTCCTATTTAGTGCTGTCTGGGAAGGCCACCTGTGATGGGGAACTATTTAAAGTGGAAATATTGTGATATGGCTGTGAGAACTGGATGAAGGCAGTCTTTTCAGCTTCAGTGAACAGTCAGTAAGGTGTGGGCAGATCCATGTAGCAGTGACACCCTACACCCCTTGTGACTACTTTGTTCCTGTAGCATGAACTCTGGTAGAAACAAAAAAAAATCACTTAGTGAGAGAAGGAATTAAACTCCTTTAAGAGAAGGACCTGTATCTGTTCTCATTTGTCTCTGTTTTGTAAGGTCCCAAGAGATCTCCAGCCACCTGGAACTCTACAAATGAATTGAGTATGGATTTTGATTTGAACACAGGTGAGGACTGAAAACTCACAGACCATAAAATTCAAAATAGCAATGGTAGAGGCAGGCAGAGACCAATGCAGCCATGCAACTGACAACATCCTTTCTCTGCCAGACAAAAAGACAGTCATCTGTAAGACTAATACATGCAGAGAGTAATATTGGCCCCTTTCTCTCCTTATGAGCTCTGTAGACAATCTGTAGAAACAGTGCAGAACAGCATTTGGGATATAAAGGCAACGGAAAGTAATTTACAGGAATTCTTTATTCCAGATGTCTGCCTTTCAATGATAATTATTTATCTGCTAATTACTGAGAGAATAAATACATATTCAACTGTTTATGATACTGTTACGGTTCTTGGTTTTAAACTATATGGTCCCGAAGTTAGCTTTAAGGGTTTCTTACATTTTACAATAACTAATAGACCAGGGGAATATATGGAATGAATGCTGCTGCAAAGACTTCATAGATCTTCTGTAAAAAGGTCCATTTCACATTCAGTGGCAAACTGCTATAGAACACTGAACTTTTGAATCCAGATGGTGTTCATGGTGCTTCATTTTGTGTTTATGGACTCTTCCTGGTGGAGGTTTATTCTATTTTAAAACTATAATGAGTGATGTCATAAAAAGGTAGGAGCAACCAAATATCAGAAATGGAGGTTGGGACAAACTATTCTGGTAAAATATTAGCAGTTTCCAAATCTAGATTTTTTTTTTTTTTTTTTTCTGAATGTAGGAGAACAGAGGAGGAAAAGGATAGAGCTTGAAGACTTTCATTTATCTTGTTTTTCTGTTTAAGTTAGAGTTCTTGAAGAGTTCAGGTGTAATCACAGCCTTCTGTTGCAACAGGAAGCACCATCTGCTGAGGCATTCTGTAAGCAATATAACATCTCTCCAGAGACAGTTTAGCATTCAATTCACAGAGAAGGATGGCAGGGACTTGTAAACAAAAGAAGACAACTGAAGCAGTGAAGAATGGGCTGTGCTCTAAAGATTCAATATGTTTCTTTATAGCTGAAAAATCCTGTAATTCTATAAAAGCCTGGCAGAGCTCTCTGATGTATTAATTGTAGATTTTTTCACTCAAACTTGCTATCTGAAAGCCAAAAAGTAATGCTAAACAGTGCTTACTTCTTTTTTCCCCACTGAAACCTTCAAGTTTGTATGAGTCTGGCCCAAATTATGTAGCAAATAACAATTGTTTAGGGAAAGGGAGAGAAAGCTTTTAATTGTGCTCAATAGTAATTACATAGGCAGGGTATGCTTACGAAAGAATAGGTATTGGCTGTCAATGCATATCCAGTTATGAAGTCACTTGGAATGAGCAATAGATTTGCTATATTATAAATGGCTAGTGTAAACAGTTTTTATCTCTATATCTTCTCATAAAATATTTTAAAGCAGACCAGGAGTGTGGTTGTGGTAGTGGGGAGATGAGATTGAATGGAGACTATTTATTGTTTTGAATTAAATCAAAGTATCAGAATTATGAAAGACAGGTCTTTAGAGTATCTTTAAGTATAAGCCCTTATTGCTCTTATATCTAAATTAAATATATGCCAAAGATAAGGTACTGCAAGTTTAGGGCATGACGTTAGAGAGTTTATAGGTTCTCCTGGACAAAGCAGAATGGCTAGGTCTTCAGTGGGTCAAGGACCTATTCTATCAAATATTTTTAAATAACAAAATCTTGCTTACTCACTGTCTCATGTAAAGCAGATATTCAGCATTCAGGAAATTTGAGCATCTTCCATTACATGGCAGCTCCGCTTGATCTTATCCATCAGGAAAATACAGCTGACACTATTGTCTGTCTGATGATACAAGCATATGTGAACTGTATGTTTTTCATGTGCTTTCCTACCTTAAACATTCAGAATATGTTAGATTTGCATGATGAGAGCTGGAGGGAGGGGAAAGAGGAATAAAAGGAACATTTGTTAATTCATCTCGATTTCATGACAGTTATGTTGTACTAGGTGAGGTAACATCTTCATAGTTCTGGTACAAAGTACTGGACATTAAGCAGTCCAATATTTGCTTTCTTGAGTTTAAAGTTAGTGTTGAGGCTGATTTGTCACTGACATAAGTGAGAGTTTAATTAGTGCAAGTTGTATGTGGTATAGGTGGCTTTCCACTAAACTGAACACTTTAATGATGACGTAGAATACATGGCTGTTGGCATGAACTCTAAAAATCTCAGCCTTGTTTTCAAATGGTGCAATTTACCCTGAGTGCCTGAAGGTCCACGATGGCTATATGTTGACCCTCTATTCATGGATGAAATTCTTTCATTAGGTGTTTATATTTTGTCAAACCTAAAAGACAAGAGGTATCTTGGTTTTGGTCACTGTGCTAACCATGATTCAGAACATGTCATAATTTGTATTATATGAGCTGTAGAATCCTTTGGGCTGCAAAAAGTCTCTCCCAGTGCAAAGGAGACCATGTGTCCTCACTTACAAAATGACAACAGTAATGACTTTTACTAAAAGGTGTTTGAGAGGGAAACGAGGGGGAAATCATAACTTCTAACTCTTCACAAAAATCAGAACCCTGTTTTGGGAGCACAGAAAAAGTATAGATTAAAAAGCATGACATGATGGACACAATTATCTGCTTCAAATAAATCTTTTAAAAAATGAGAAGAAAGCAAATCATTCAAATCTACCTTCCCTTCTCTCAGATCTACTGTGTTCATTCAGTGATTAGTGGGCTTCCATTCATGACTGAGGTCAGTATTGATAGATCATTTTCTAAGCAAAAGATGCTTCACTGCGTAATGAGCAATAAAGAATCATGTGAAAACTAGAGAATCACAGATGGAGAGCACAGGTATTTGAGCCTGAATCATTGAAGAATGGGATCAATGGAATCAAAGTGTTAGAGGAATTAAAACTTGGTGGCCCTCCTCTGATTTAATAATCCTTTCCAGAACTTCAGAAATTTTCTTCTGTCTTAGTGCATGGGAATAGATCTCTGTTTAAATCCATGTTTTTACTTTTTCCCTGATGTTGTCTTTGGCATATCAGTGCTTTTTGTAAGCCCTGGGAGCTGTAACTGGAAAAACTATAAAACAATATAATGGTTTCCTATGTAGGAATGAGCAATGACTGCAGAACTTCCCCTAGAAACTAAGTTTCTGGAGAGCTGTTTGGCACTACCTGTAATGCCTACTGTCAGGCTTATTTCCTTCCTCTAAGAATAGGTGACTGATTTGTGAAACAGGCAATAATCTCTTGTCCAGATTTATTCTGAAGTGTATTTTTTCCCTCTAAAAAGCACTTCATGATGGTTAATAGCAAACAAAGATAATGGGATCTTTGCCTAGCTTTCCTAGACTTGCTGTAGGCTGACTTGCAAAAAAGGAAAAAAAAATTTGAATAATTGTTGGAAGGCTTATTTTGTAAGTTTGAGTCTCAGACTTCTAAAACCTTGCAGGAGTTCCCCTGTCATAAATTAACTCTGTTAACTACTTACAGTATCCTGGAGTCCTACTATGATGTGCAGTAAACTGGTTAAGACTAAAATGCCATTAGGGACTTGCATATTGCATCCTCTTAATCCCCTTCTTATGCAGTTTACAGATCATTCATGCAGAGACCTACTTGTTCTCTGCCTAGAAGTTGTCCTGTTGATGGGTTTAGGAATTATACTGATTTAGGCTTTTTAGGCTTGGGATTTATAGTGTTCATTCTACCTTGCTCCCATTAATCCACCAGTGTGTCTGGCCTGCCATCTGGAATGACATCCTAGCACATCTTAAGTAAGAGGAATTTGCCTCTTGTTGGATTTTCCACTCTAGGTCTTGTATAATGAAGGAGCCTGCCGATTGCTGGTAAAATGTCCTTTCCCTCTAATTGCATGGCTCTTGTTTTCATAACTTTGAATCTTTTTCCTGTTGAGGAATGATTTTGATATGAAAAGGACACTTTGAACAAAGAGTCTAACCCAATATTTTCTGAAAGTGTAACCCAATATTGTTTCAAATAACACCTTGGATTGCTATCATTTAAGGAGATTTTTAGGGAGACCAATACTGTTTATTCCTCAGCTTGCTTACTATGTGTATGTTGTTTTAGTAGGAACCTCTGAAGTCCGAGGCATTTTTTCTGTCATGAAGTTAGTTAAGTGAAAGGGATTTACAGTTAAGAATTCCATTTATGTCCTTTGTCTAGAAGAGAGGGAGAGAATTTTTTTTTTGTCTTTTAAATTAAAAGCTCTAAAATAAGCAATAACCTGAAAAAGGGCAAACGAAACCAAAATAAAACCCCAGCAGAAGTAGTGTTCCTTGATGGAGGTGACTTGCTGATCTCTGCTAAAGCACTACCCATCACTCTACTTCCCACAGTCTCTATGATGGGTTTCTTGCTCATACTTCTAGCACTAAAATTAATAAAATGAATATATTTCAGATGAGTTTTATTAAGTAGTTCCTTTGGAACTAAGAGGAGCTGAAAGCAGGTCTTAAGTGTTTATAAATACTAGCAATAAAGATTCAACTGCATTAACAGGTTAGTCCTATGGTTTTACATGTTTGTGCTGGACTGAGACTTTTCAGAAAGTCATCAAACCTCTCTAAGAGACAATAGATTTCTTAACTTGGTCATCAAGAGGGGCCAGAGAAAAGCACCTCCTGATAAGAAAAGGGTCAGACTACCCAGAACAGCCTTTGTTGGTATGCTTGTGCAGTTGTATGTGTCTGTAAAGTCTCATCAGTGAAGAAGTACAAAACACTGTAGATCCTGCAGGGAGCAGATGTGACTTTAGATGCCCTCAGTATTTTTTTTTTTTTGACTTTGTCATGTGAAAAAGCTCACATATGAGAGAATCGTCTTGCTCATAATACTCTGTAATGATACACTGCCACACCATTAATGGTAGAAGTAGAGCACATAAAGCAGAATAAGCATTCCTGTAGCTGGATCCATAAAAGTATCAGAACATGAAGCGGTAGCTGTAGGACTTAGAAATTTTCTCATCTGAGGGAATGGAAAAAAAACCCCTCTTGAATCATGGGGGTGTTGCACATTTCAAGTGAATCACCACTTCTAAAACACCCTTGCATGTCTCTTGTGTTTCATTTATATTTTTAGCCTGACTGTGAAGACGGATCCTCTCAGACCTTTTTATCGTGCTTATTTCATTAGTGTTAGTGTTGAAAAATTGAAAAGCTTACTGTGAATTTTATCTTTTCTAACAGTTTTGTAACCAGAAGACCAGAAATATGACTTTGCAGATAGTGAACAGAAATCCCTAGAGTACCAACAATTGGAAGTGCATGTTAGTTTCTCTATTACTTGATCAATGCTGTCACTAATGCAGATCTATTCCCACAATGCATGGAGTGTCATTAATTTTATGTTGTTTACGTACTCTTGCCATAAGGTTAAGCAATTCCTACTATTAAGCTAGATGAAATTGCATTACCTTAATGAAATGCACTTTACTGATAAAGAAGAATGTCACTTTCACAAGTGGAAGTACTGTTAGCAAATTTTTACGAGAGAATTCCCAAAATCATATCTTAATTGCTTGGACAGCTGTGTAGTTTACATAATGAGCAAACAATGCCAAGGTTTTTTATTTTCTTTGTCAGCTGTATTGGATGTTAGTATGCATGGTGGACCTTTTTTAGGCCTTTTATTACTTGATTGCAAATCATTCTTCATTGCTGCCCAAATTTATGGAAGGACATTGCTCCCTGAGGTGCCATATCCTTTCAGGTCTGTAACTGAACATGACTGATGGCTCCTGTGTAACAGTTGCTTATTACGGCGCTCACTGAGCTATGATTGCTCCAATACTTTATGTTGGCAGATGTGTTTCCCTTGGAACAGCATCTCCGAGACAGAGGTCATTGATCAAATCCCCCTCTGGCTGTTCCATTATGTGCAAATTATTGCTAAAAGCAGAGAGACTGAAAAGGGGGGTGGGTGTGTGCATGTGTGCGTGCATGCGGTCTGCTCACTGCAGAATTGAGGGAAAGGAAAAAACTAATGAAGCAAAAAAAATTAATCTGTCTAAACTGGAAAAATGTTTTTATAATGTGATCAAATGGAGGAGAAAGAAGGAAATTAAGATTACTTCAGTAGGAGAACAATTGCATAATACGGTAGCATTTTCTTTTTTACTGAGCAATGCACAGTATTTTCCTCCATGATGCTTTTGTGTATTTTTAGTGCTGAAGTTAATGGAAAAAGGGTCATTCAATACCTAAGACACTTCTATTAACACTTGTTAAATAAATGAGTGAACTTTTATTTATTGTAGAGGGCCTTGCTATATAGTAGTAGACAGTGACTGAGCTGTGCACCAGTTCTAAAAGATCAGAACAGAGACAGGGTTGTTGAATAAAGCAAATGACTGTCTTGAGTACTTCCCAAAGACTGTCTGAGTGAGAGTATGAACACTAACTAGTGCAAGCACTCTAACAGCGTGTAAAGAATGCCTTAATGTGACATGAAAGGTGTTGCACAGAAAAAGAATACCAGGATCTGATGAACAACGGATACTACATGTATGAGACATCAAAACTTTGGGAAATTTTAATGTAATCTTTGAAGTTTGTTTGTCACTAATGAGGATGTTTCATTCCTTTTGTTTTGTTTTTATATTTTGTCAGTATGTGGAGCTTGTGTGTGGAGGAGTTTTGGTAGTGGGAGAGGAGCTACAGGGATGGCTCGTGTGAGAAGCTTCTAGAAGGTCCCCCAGCTCCAAGACAGCCTCTCCTCTGGCCAAGGCCAAGCCCATCAGTGATGGTGGTAGCACCTCTGTGATAATTTAAGAAGGGAGAAAAAAATCCTACGCAATTGCAGCCAAAGAGAGGAGTGAGAATATGAGAGAAACCACTCTGCAGATACCAAGGCCAGTGAAGAAGGAGGAGAGGAGGTGCTCCAGGTGCTGAAGCAGAGATTCCCCTGCAGCCCATGGGGAAGACTGTGGTGAGGCAGGCTGTCCCCCTGCAGCCCATGGAGGTCCACAGTGGAGCAGATAGCCACCTGCAGCTTGTGGAGGATCCCACACCAGATCAGGTGAATGCACCTGAAGAAGGCTGTGACCCCGTGGGAAGCCCACACTGGAGCAGGCTTCTGGCAGGGCCTGTGGCCCTGTGGAGAGAGGAGCCCATGGTGGAGAAGGTTTGCTGACAGGACTTGTGACCCTGTGGGCAATCCACACTGGAGCAGTCTGTTGCTGAAGAACTGCGCCCTGTGGAAAGGACCCATGTTGGAGCAGTTCATTAAGAACTGTAGGCTGTGGGAAAATGGAGAAATTAATGGACAACTCTCTCCCATGGGAAGGACCCCATGCTGGAGCATGGATGAAGGAGGGAACAGTATGAGGAGTCCTCCCCCTGAGGAGGAAGGAGGGACAGAGAGAGTATGTGATGAATTGTCCACAACCCCCATTCCCCATTCCCCTGCACCACTGCACGGAGGAGGTAGACATAATGGGAGCAAAGCAGAGCCCAGGAAGAAGGGAGGTGTGGGGGGAAGGGTTTTTTAAGATGTGACTCTATTTCTAACTATCCTACTCAGTTTTGATTGGTAAATTAGTGGTGGTGATGGTGTTCAGATGAAATTGATGTTTTCTTTTTTTTCCAATTTGAGTCTGTCTTTTGCCCAAGACCATAATTGGTGGGTGAGTTCTCTCTGTCATTGTCTTGACTTATGAGCCTTTTTGCTATATTTTCTCGTCCCCATCCCAGCTTGAGAGAGGAGTGAGTGAGCAGCTATGTAGTGTTTAGTTGTTGTCTGGGCCTAAATCACAATGTTCAGTTGTAATAGACAACACTGTTGTCCCTCAGGTAGGGTCCTTTACCAGTATACCACATGCCAATATACACACAGAGCAGAAGTATTTATTTATTCCATGTCTGCCCAGAGTGGGGTGCTAGGTGGTAATTCCACAAAATTAGCATACAGCACAAAAGAACTTCAATGTATTTATAAACTTCAGATTACATGAATACCCATGTACTGTAGTGACCATTGATTAGTTTCTTATCACTTTGTCCCTCGTTGGTTAACAACATGCCTTGTTTCAAGTTGAAGTACAGAGTCCTTTAATTTTTCTGTGCAAACTCAAAGTGGGGAGTGGGCATGTCTTCTTCATCTTAAATTGGGTCTGTGGTTGCAGTCTTCCTTGCTTTCCTTCCACTTTTATCTTTTCCCCAGTTACTTCTGATTTTCTTCTCAGACAATCATCCATCTTGTGGTGCCTCCTGGGGAAGGACAATCCCCTCCTATCAGTCTTTGTATTGTTAACCAGACATGCATTGTTTATACAAAGTTGAAGTAACTAACTCTTGCCTCCAAGTTCCTTTTGATCGCAACACTCTTAAATCAGTGACTTACCCTGTCATTGTTCTATTTACAAGTTTAGAACAAGCAGAGTAGAAAATTTCCTAGAGACATCAACATTTCCAAGAAACAAAGCTATCACATTCTCTTGGATGAGGGGGAACTTCATGAAAACAGCAGGTCAGAGGGGACATTAAAAAACTCCAATCCTCTGAAAACTAATTTATCCTTTTTTTCTTTCTTTCCAGAATAAAAAATAATAATAATAAAAAAATAATTCAATGTGTCCAGAGTCTAATGACTTGAAGCAAATTATGAGTTAAATAGAACTTATCTGGACAATTCACTGAAATTAAAATAGAATGTTGAGTTAGAACTTCTGTTATTGTTTTGTTTTGTTTTGCTTGTCTCTTGAACTTACAGTTTCCATGGTTTTGTTTCAAAAGTTCTTGTAAACAGATTCCAACATATATATATGTATATAAAAATGCAAGTGAGTCCTGAGTGTGATCCCATGCAAAAATAGCCAGTTTTTGGTAAAAGTGAGTCACTGAGTTATTGTACAGCATTGTCTAGCTTTACATCTATTAGCACTGTGGTTAACAAGAAGGAAAAATTTAACTGCATGGCTTGCAAACTTTAGTTTAGTCATCAGAATCAGTAGCATAAATCTCCTTCCATGGAGACAACCAATATTCAGCTGAACAAGGTCCCAAGGAAATTGCTTTAAGTTGTCCCTGCTTTGAATGAGGGTGCAAATCAAATTGGACTAAATGACATCCAGTGGTCCTTTCCATCTAAGTTATTCCATAGCTCAACAAAATTTTCTGGATCACTTTCTTCAGTAACTAATCCTGTTACTGAAGTTTACACCTTATCAAAGCATAGTGTGATTTACACATTACTGGTGTAAGGAGGATTACTGATACTTTCCCTATCATGTAGGAAACCCAATTCCAATTGGCTTTTGAGTCTGGACTTCTCATCAAAAAAAGAACCAATCTATTGCCTCCCAGTTGTTTCTTTGTCCATTCTAAACCACACTTTTTTCCCCCTCCTAGCAACAACACAATCAGACATTGGAAACAAATTTTCTATAAATATTCCGCTGAATTCAAAATCAAGCTTTGTTTTAGTGTTCTCTTTCTTTAACTTTTAACCAGATATTTAACCTATTCCCCCTCCAATTGCATTAAAACTCATCAGTTCAATAAAAAAGCTTCCTATAGATAGCCTGGTTCAACTTACAACCTATCTCTTTAAGGAGAAAATGTCTGGGTCAAATCCATAGTTCTTGTAAATTGAGGTAAGTACAGTTAAAATGAATTATGCAAGGATTTGGCCCAGTATAACTAGACAATCATAATGATCTTAGACTATTTCAGAACAGCAAGACCATGAACTTCTGATAATAAGCTGTTTTATTGTATTTCTTGGTAGAAAGAAAAGCTCCCATAAAAATGCTCAGCAATAACATTCTCTCTAGGCAGTCCTACTTTTCTTCACAAATAATTTGACAGTGATCACACTGGATACCAAGCAACTACCATGTATAGACTGTCAATTATTTTAACCGCATGCTTTATACTATATCTACTTCAGCTTTCTTTTCTGCTATTATAAAAACTTCTCTCATTTGACTAAACAAATTAATAGAAAAAAAGAAAGAAAATAAAAATACATGTGATTAATAGATAATATCTCTCTCTGCTCTTTCTCTTTCTCTCTATTTCTGATAAGGGACTCAATTTTTAATTTAAAAGAAAATTAAAATGTTTTAGCAGTCACTCAAGTTTTAAAATTGACAAACTGAAAGAAAATATTTCTCTACTATAGTGAATGTATTTCCTCAGTCTATTGCTTTTGCACATTCTCACTTGTGTGATGTAGTGGAATCTTCAAAGATTACTGATGGTCTCATCCTTTAAAGGAACTAAAAATGGAATTGTGGGGGTTCTTTTTTTTTTTTTTTTTAAACATTTTGGCCTATGCAGAGAAGAAAAAGTCTTGGTTCTTGTTTTGTTCTTGATTAAATGCTATGTCAAATATCTGGATGGGATGACACATTTTTGAAAGATTTGGTCTATAACAAAGTTTCATTCCATATTAGGCCCCTTTAACAGAAGAAAAAGCAATGAGTTAGTTAATATTTGGAAAAACAAGAAGAGAGAGAGAATTGTAAACACTCTTCACTCACATCTTACTTGCTGCAGTTATGACACTTGCTCAGTGTGGAGACCCGTCTTGTCTGCTACCATGCAGGAAAAATTGCTGAACCATCACACCAGACTAGGTTGTTTTTCTCTGGAAGGTATGGTTCTCTGATTGTTTATGAATCTTTGCCCTTTTTCCTTTGGAGTAATCCTGCTGATACTTACCTTTCCCTCATCACAGAATATGATAAAAAAAAAGTTTAATCCCTGTAATAACTGCTTGTTGGGGAATAATGAAACCAATATACGTTCATTTCTCTGAGTAACAATGACCACAAATCTGTCAGTTCTGAGACAAAAAGTCTGAGGAGAAACTGTTTTAATTTAAAACTAAGTTATTTGCTTAGAGACTGAATTGTGTTTCTTCTCTCTCTTTTCACCTCAAATAAGACAAAATTACTGCTTCTGAAACTACATCAGATATTTATGTTCTGGTTACATGATGATCCTGCACTGTTCTTAGTAAATCATACATTTCCTTGTGCTGGTGACACTGTTTGCTACCTATCAAGACAAACATATAGACCAAGATCCTGAAGTTGTACCATGAAGCAATTTCCCTTCCTGAAGGAAGATAATTTATTTGTATATTAATGCAATTAATTCCCTTTATATACTTTAAATATGCAGGAACTGATTGTGAGAAAATGATTTTTGCAGTCCTTTCTGATGCAATATGGTCATTCACAACTAAAAACTGGAACTAGTGCATGTAGAACTGGGATGCTATCTACCATTCTGAATAATTAGTTATTTTCAACTCAGTATATGGTGTTCTGGTCAAGTTTTAGTAGAAACAATACTGCTCATGTCATGGTGGAATTAGGATCTTTTGTAGTTTTGGTGGATAGAATATCTAGAATTAATATAATAACAATAAATAAGATAGACTTAAGGTCAAGGATGACCAACATATTTTTTTTTCTCTATGCTATTATCTTGCATAATTTTTCTTGGAATCCTCAAAGCCGTTGTACTTACTCTTCTGACTTTAAGAAATTCACAGTGCCCTTATTTAAACCTCTTACCCTGTAAGACTCAATTACATCTGGTTTTGAATGTAAGTTAATTTTAAACAGGGAACTCCTTATATAGCAAGTGTGTCTTGCAAAGACAGCTTTTCTAAAATAAAAGACATATATTGGTCGTTTGCTATAAAACCAAAACATATAGGGCACAAACCCATTTTTTTTTAACAGCAGGACTGTCATTGTCTTTTGATTCTTTTCTGCCTAGTTATTGTCAGCTCTCTGGTGAATTAATGTGCACACCTACTTAAAACACCTCTAACAATAGGAGTTTAAGAAAGAGCAAGTAAATTGGCTACTTAAAACCTGATTGGTGACTGGTGCTTAGTTAATGGCCCTGGTATTTTAACAAAAATGTCTCAGGTAGCAACCTATGAACTCAAGTAATCTTTTCATCTAGAAAAAATGTTTGCTGAAAAAGAGTACTAAAGGATTGGAAACAAAAGCATCTACAACCAATGTAAAATATTACAAAATGGTTTTAAGTTCTTTACATCAGGTAATTGCATTACATTAATTAAAAACAACATTAAAACCAGATCCCCAATCCCTGATCTCTTGTTACAGCTGACTGTATTCAGAAACTCTATTCTAAATCAAGATACCTTTCTGGATAATGGCTTTGTCATATGCTTCCAATAAATTTTTGTTTTGCTGAACTGGTCTTTTCTTGCTAAGAATAAATAGTTCCTTGAAAAGTCCTAGCACTAGCAAAGTAGTCTTGGATAACAGATTGTATTTCAGTAATGGAGACTGAACAAAACCATGCTAAAGCACTAGAAATATTCTGTGTGAAATAACTCACAAAATAGAAGCGGTGCATGCAATGTAGTATTCTTTAATTAATACGTGGTCCCTTAAAGTGTTTTTAGAAATGAAGGCAATATGGGTAACAGTCACATTGTTCAGCAAAATAGAGTATCTCTTAGTAAGAGCAAAGTTGCTAAAAGTCTTTTACAATCATTCCATAGCAAGCAAGGCTGAACTAGCAGTCTTTCCAGGTCAATGAATATCTTGTCTAAGCCCTGCTGACTCTTTCTAGATTAGAAAAAAATTATATATATATTCAGACCCTTTCCAGGTCAATAAAAATATTTCAAGTCTCTTGAGTTTCCTCGAGATGTTGAGAGTCAGTTAGGGACAGTTTAAACCAAATACAGTCATGATCTATTCATTGCAGTTGAACTATTCCAAGCTGTTTAAGATCTTTGTAAGCTTTTAAAGACACAAATTGAGACTGGTAAAATAACATCTCTCCTGACATGGGGAAAAAAATAAAAATGAAAAAGCCCCCAGCCAAAACCTTCGAACTAAAAAACTTCAAACATTAAGAAGCGGTATCCTTAGAATAAATTTGCTGTCTAATTTTGTTTATTTTTTCATATTCATAATCAGATTAGCATATTTTTTATACAGTGCCTATAAACAAATCTATTACTGATGCTTTTCATAGTGCTCAAAGCTGGTGTTACTTTTAAGAAGTCTTTAAACTGTGAAAATGAGGGGCGACAGTTTTAAGCAACATTCATTAACTTAGCAATCAAAGACAGGACTTCATGTGCATGCTCATTTCAAAAGTCTTTCCCCCTCAGCATAACATCACTAATTAAAGGTTCATTATTATTAAAATTGCAATTTGCACAGTCTGATTCATTTAAGTAACTGGACTTTAATTCAAATGTATGAAGTGACATTTCACTTTATTAGAGTTCAATCAAACGTGATTTTATTCAGTTCAATGTAATGTTATAATTTGAAACCATACAAACAAAACACTTTATAGTAGATTTCTATGTGCGACTGTATGGAATCAATAATTTTCATGAAATTTCAGTGTATATTTATCACCTTCTTTTCATCCAAGTCTAGGTTTCTTTGCGACTCATACTATACCACTGTGCTTATGGGTATATTTCATCAAGAAACTGTTAGCGTAGGCTGGTAGCATTGAGAAATATGGTCTTATTATATTTTTCAGTAACTTGAATACAGAGGACAAACATGGCGACATATCTCGTTTTCCTATGATGTCTTTCGCCTTCTTTAGGCTATGGAGTACAGTGAGGGGGAAGAGAAGTATGACATCAATTTGGAGGCTAGGGCAGAAAAATGGTATATCAGACAGCACAGTGAAACTTGGGAGGCATAGGTCCAACTGGACGCCTTCACTGTCTTCTTTAAGTTACCTTAATTTAATTATTGCTTCATTTCCCTCTTTGAAAATGAGTATAAATTCCTATTCCACTAGAGCCATGTGAGGTGAAGATCCTTTAAAATAATTTTGAGACATGTGGCTACTACTGAAATATCTGATGGCTGTGTCCAGGCAACTAAATATCTTATTTAAATAGACAATCATTCAGATGGTATGTCGAAAGATAGTTGGAAAAAAACCAGCAAGACCTTGCTCTTTGGCATGGAAATCTGTAGTGTCATGAACTTCAATATGCTGGAAATGGAGGTCTAGGTTATCTCAACCGAGTAAATATCATCAGCCCTGTGTGAACACAACATACGAACCCATAATTAATTTGATTGTTCAAATGAGAGTAGAGTTTAATTGGCAGGGTATCATGATACAGGGTTTGGCAGATGTAGGAACAAAGGAGAAGGTGTATATTGATCCAAACACAAAATCCCTAAAATTTTGGGTAAAAAAAAATATATATCATCTGATTTATTATAACATCTATGCCCACATTGACAAGTTCTAGGTTAGTCCCTGTTCATTATTTCTCCCCTCTTTTCTAAATCTCTCTTTATGTACTTAGTATCATCATCTGAAGTTGGTTATATGCCTACCAAGATCCTCAGGAGAACTAATATGAGGTCTTGTGATACAAGGTAAGCATAATGTGGATTCAAAGGTAGTATCAAAAAGTCTGTATTTTAATGCTTGCATTTGCTTTGGTAATTTTTTTTTGTTTGTTTTTTACTGGAAATTTGTGGGAAAATTAATAGAAATATTACCTATGCAGGGCTTTTATGGTATAGGTAGAGCTTAATCTGTTTAAGAGCCACCAGGAGAAGCCTAGAGAAGGTAAGAACCTTGGCAAACACCACAGCTTCCAGGCAGTCAGAAACCTTGATGTTTTCTTTTCCAACTTGGGAAGCATTTTGGACATGTAATGCAAAGCACTCCTGAAGGATAAACTCATTCTGCTGGTTCAAATCTGTTAAAAAAATACTTCTGGTTTAACAGATTAAGACTTGAACCTTGTGCTATGGGTACTTTCTGTTTCCTGCACTTGCCATGAAGCTGTTGAGAAAGAATAAATCTAGTGTGAACTCTGAGTAATTTGACAGAAAGCAACAGTGGATACCTTCAGCATTAGTCAATGCGGAGCCATGGCTTTTTGTCTATTCCTCACTTCACTCATGCAAAATGCATTGTTTTATGTGGCATTTATCCTCCAAAGCCTGATATCACATTGCTTTATTTTTGTGGATAAAAGCAGAATTAAGAGTACTCTAGCTTCTTTCAGGTAAAAATTGGAATTGGAAGAGTTTATTTATAGAATTAAATATGTCAAATTTTTCTTTTTACTCTGTAGCACAGTATCTTGCAGGACTAATATATGCTATCACATGTGGTATTTAAAAACTATTAGGATTCCAAGTATGTATAAGAACAACATATGCATGCAGCTATTAAATACATGTAGCTATTGTCTATAATTTTCAGATGGAAAAAATAGACTCTGGAAGACTCATTGGGTAGGATCACAGAGTTAAGGGAGGCTTACGGTTATGATAAGGTAGCTGTCTGCAGTCATTTTGTCTAGCCTATCTCAAAACTACTGTGTGGAAAAAACTCAAGAATAACTTGCTGCTGAGGTGATTGTTAACAACCATATTGTTGTACTCACAGGAAGAAAACAACGTGTTGTATCTGTAGTGTAATCAGAACACATCAAGCAGAAGGAAATACACAGTAGATAATGTCCAAAAAGAACATCTATCAATCTAGGAAAAAATGTGTCCTGTACTGTAATGTACATATGTCTG
This sequence comes from Strix aluco, assembly GCF_031877795.1. Classification (NCBI taxonomy): domain Eukaryota; kingdom Metazoa; phylum Chordata; class Aves; order Strigiformes; family Strigidae; genus Strix; species Strix aluco. The sequence goes on from NC_133971.1 coordinate 72,550,995, forward strand.
ATGGTGTGCACATGACTGAAAATCCTGGTATTGCTTCATAATCACTGAAACAGGAAATTAGTTTATATGCATGTATTTGTAACCAGGTCATGTGAATTTTATTCAAGAAAGAGTATTGTTGCAAGAATTAATGAATTAATGTTTCTAAAACAAATTTTACCTCTAGGGCCGAGAATTCTGTACAGCAAAGAAAAAAGTGATTCTCTCGTAAGGAAGGATGCACTCATTGGAGTATGTAACATTACTGGTCCCCCTAGGAAGTACCCAATACCATCTTTGAAACACATAAACTCCATCTGTAAGTGAAACTTTGGCTGGTGTGTGTCTGAAATGTTCATTCTTGTTGCAGCATCTTTCCTGACTTATGGTACAAGTTGCATGGTTGGAGAAGGGAACAATAACCTCAATATCTCAGTATCTCAGACTCTGTTGCCTTCATCTGTGTCCCATTGGGTTATGAAAATGGAGCATAAACTTAGAGCCACCTTCAGGAGATTAGTCTTTCCTGGGTAGTACTAGAGCTGATGTGGATGATATCCAGGTGTTTGCAAAGCAGCTTTCAGAATGTGTTCCTTATGGCACAGCTTTTTAACCACAGTTGCATCAAACAATCATCCCCAATAGTGTTTTGGCAGGTTTTTTAAAGTTTTTTTTGTTATCAATAATGTTAGGCTTAGAGTTTGGACAACCCCATTACAACTCCAGCTATGTTGTCTTTACATTCCTTTTTAAAATGATTATGAATTGAAAACTTTCTCTTTTGTTTTAAATGATGAAAACTGTGTGATGCAATATAATCTTCAACACATGTGGATCAACATGCTTCATAGAGGAATCATAGAAATTGAATTCTAGCTGTTTTGATGGTATGTCTTTGGAACAATGTCCACAGTGCCTGGAGAAAATAAACTCATTTAGGGGAAATTATGTCTAAACATATTAAAATCCTCATGATAACACACACTAATTTCTTTAAGAAAATAGAATTAAGGACTTTAAGTTTTCTTTTCTATGTGTGAGTAATTTCATGATAACTTTCTGTACAGATTTTACACTGATAGTTAAAACCATATATCTAAAAATCCAGCAGCTAACAAGAAAAGATTACTTGCTTCATGCTTTAATATAAACCACAGATCTGTTAGTGTGAGTATGAATGTAAAGGACAGTAGTCTTACAGAACCTCTTTCAAACAGAAACAAGATCATCTGGCCATGAAAATAAGAGTAATGGAGAGGTTTTGAAGAGATATCCAAAAACCACAGTCAGGAAGAACAAGATTATTTTCTTATTCATTTAATTGGAAGGGATATAGGCTGAAAGCATCCATAAAAAAAAAAATCTAAACAGCCAAAAACATGATAAAAGAAAAAATAGAGAGCTAATAGCTTTTCATATATGTTTCTGAACTGCTGGGGAAAAAAAAAAACAACGGCCTAATTCCTAGGAGGGAATATAACCCTCCAGAACTGTTAATACAGCAACTGCAGATGCCAGAGGAGTTCTAGGGAATGGACCTCAAAGTGACCAGGTTTGTGTGTTGTCCATGAACAGCATTTGCTTTGTGACTACATCTACTGGGCAAGATGAGCCTTTCATCTGATCTTGTGGGGCTTTTCCCTGTTTTTAAGGAGATGCAAATGACAAGCAGAATTTATAAAAATGAGCGTTTGAGTGTTTGGGTATCAAAGGGAATCCTGGCAATAATATTCATCTGCACTACTACAGGAAAATGGTGGAATAAATGTTTCTATTATACATTTGAGAAAAAGCCAGAAAATGTATTTGCATGATGTGAAGATCATGATCAAATTATTTTGGAAAGAAGTTAGATAGTAAACACAAACAGCTTTTTTATTTTGGGCATTTTAACTTCTTAATTTTAAAACCTGTATAAGCTGCTAAACTTTCTGGACTGTCTAGGTGTTGTGGAATGCTGGGACAGTTCTGGGGGACCAAAATAAAGCTAATGCTGTGACAGTATTTAAAGAGAGTAAATAGGGTGACTCAAGTAATTATAAACTTGTCTGTCTTGTGTAGATTGTGGACAGTTGGAATGGCAGATAATAGATGTGACTTGTTTTTAAGAGTTAAGAAAAGTGAATTAATGTCAATAGAGATAGATTTATTGAAAATTGATCTTGTTAAGCTAACTTAGAAAAAAATTTTTTATGGTATGTTTGGTTTCTGGAAGTGTTGATGTAATACAATTAGGGATCTGTAAGGTATTTTAACTTGGTATTGCAAAGCATTTTGACTAAGGAGTAAAACCAATACTAAATCAATATATATCAGTCAGGTGAAAACATTACATAAATTATGTTCTCTGAGAAAAAATTGCTGGGGAAACATTGCTGAGTGGATTGAGTTCTGTGGGCCCCGAGCTATTTAACATTTTTATCTGTGACATAAAATCATTAATGATCAATTCACTAATGATGTGAAAGCTGGAGGATCAATAAAAAAGAAGTCAGAACACTGATACCAAACAATCTAGAGCCCTCTGCAAGTTGTGCGTAGCCAGCAATGCATACATCATACAGGGAGAAACAAATACTGCTGACTGCTTTTGCATATCTAGTGTTCTGGCATCAGGATCCTCCTAAACTGGTATGGTCCAGTCACCTACTGTATGTCAGAACTTCCTGTGACAGAAAGCAGTAGCTCTGAGAAAGACTTGCAACATATTGCTGATCATCAGTTGAATGTGAGGATAGTGCTGTGGCCAAAGAAATACTGTTGGGACTAATTTGCTGTTATTTCTGTGTTTGGTTGGCACCCATGTGATTATTTCTGGACATCATTGAGGAGGTGTGGCTGGAGAGCTCTCTGGAAGGGAAGGATCTAGGGGTTCTAATTGACAAACAGCTGAACATGAGCCGGCAGTGTGCCCGGGTGGCCAAGAAAGCCACCGGCATCCTGACTTGTATTAGAAATAGTGTGACCAGCAGAAGGTAGGGAGGTGATAGTCCCCCTGTATTCTGCACTGGTGAGGTCACACCTGGAGTATTGTGTCCAGTTTTGGGCACCTCAATACGAGAGAGATATCGAGGTGCTGGAGCGAGTGCAGAGGAGGGCAACGAAGCTGGTGAAGGGTCTGGAGAACAAATCCTATGAGGAGCGATTGAAGGAGCTGGGACTGTTCAGTTTGAGGAAGAGAAGGCTGAGGGGAGACCTCATCACTCTCTACAGCTACCTGAAAGAACGTTGTAAAGAGGTTGGTGCTGGTCTCTTCTCACAGGTAATTAGCGATAGAACAAGAGGGAATGGCTTTAAACTCCAAGGTTTAAACTCCAAGGGGAGGTTTAGACTGGACATTAGAAAAAAATTTTTCACGGAAAAGTGGTCAGACAGTGGAATAGGCTGCCCAGGGAGGCGGTGGAGTCACCATCCCTGGATGTGTTTAAGGGTCGTTTAGATGAGATGTTGGGGGGATATGGTGTAGGGGAGAACTTTGCAGAGGAGGGCTGATGGTTGGACTCGATGATCCCAAGGGTCTTTTCCAACCTGAATGATTCTGTGATTCTATGATCATGGCCAGGTATCAACAACTCAGTATCGACACTGAAACCTTGAAGATGCTTTAAAGAAGAGCTATGGGAATGGCCAAAAAGTATAAAACAAATCTCAGGTATCCCAACAGAGGATAAGTTTGCATCTCAAATTGTGTACGTAGTCTGTGCATAGTGTGATTTGTCTACAATCTCAACAAAGAGAAGCCAAGCCGAAAGTCAAACTGGAAAAGGTTCTGCCTTTGTAGAAAGGCTGCAACATCAAAGGTATGGGCAGTGTGTGTGCACCTGGGAATTAAAGCCAGTGGGATCTTTCAGACTGGAAGAGACATGAGCAAGAGTAGATACAGTAGGTGTCTAGAAAATACAAGAATGTGGAAGGGGAAAATAAAGAATGACGGTGGACTGCCTACTCTCATTAAAAACTAGAGCATTTCAAGTAAAATTAACAAATGATTCCTTAAAAAAAAATCACGTTTCTTTACAGTATGCAGAATTAAGCAGTAGAACTCATTATAAGATGAAAATGCAGAAAGGTAATGTGGGTTGAAAAAGCACCTGAATGAACTTATGGAAAAAATGCATTGAAAACTCAAGATAAAACAAAACAAAACCACCTCAGAATCAGGAAAGTCTTGAGCTTCAGACTACTGAGGTTTGGGAGAACATGTAATGCTCACCCTTTTCCTCAGGCACCTGCTGTAGGGCCAATGTCAGAGACAGGGTCAGGCAGACCTTTTGGTCTATGGTTGCAGTGTAGAAGAATGTGTATGAAGAAAAGATACTTGTGAACAAAGCATTTTCTGGCCTATCATCCTATGGCGTAATATGACCCAGTGAGTGATGGAGAAAATCAGACTTGAAATAAAACTCAGACATTTAGTGGTGAAATTGACTAATTTACAAGCATACTTATCAGTTGAGTCTGATGGTATCTTCTTTAGTGCTTGTTGGTAAGATCAGGGAAGGTGGGATTATTTGTCATCACTTCCACTGCAGTGCACTAAGGCCTGTCCTCCCATCCCTGCATTGGTCTGGTGTTAAATAGTCAGGGATAGAACAGTACTTTGTACTTATCCTGATCCAGGCCCACAATAAGATGGAGATATAGCAGAACAACCAATAGGCCATTCAGTGGATGAGATAACAGCAATGGAATTCCATTTTCTTATAGTGAAAGGAGGCTTGTGCTCTGTGGAAAAGGGAGTTCTAGACAGCATCATCATCGAACTCTGCACTGTTGACCTGGGATCTTTGGATACAGACCTGAGTGCCTCTTTTTACTTCTATGTCTATGCAGGTATGTGTTTTCTTCATGGTTTATGTGATGACTCATAGATTTTATTTGTGGTGGAACCTTTGAAAAAGAGAACCCTAGTCCTTATAAATGGATCCTGCCTTTTACCAGCAGAGTACTTATGTAAAAACCTTGAAGGAAAAGTTGATCATTAAAGTGTGTTTCTTGGAAATAGTTTCAGGTTTGGTAGGTTTTGGGTGAAATTCACATTGAAAAAAAGAAATAGATACTTTCAAAAGTTAATCAAATGGATTGTGGCATATATAAAAATACATTGTTTAAGCCTGTTTGGTTTTTCTTGTGGGTAAACAGAAGTCATCAGAAACCATTAGTGCCCAAACTGAAGCAACAAAGCTTTATTACTTACAATGTCACAGAATCACCAAATCACAGAATGGTTGAGGTTGGAAGGGACCTCTGGAGGTAATCTGGTCCAACACCTCTGCTCAAGCAGGACTGCTTAGAACAGGTCACCCAGGATCATGTCAGTATGGTTTTTGAATACCTTCAAGGATGGGGACTCTAAACTACCCTGGTCAACCTGTGCTAGTGCTCAGTCACAAAAAAGTGTTTCCTGATGTTCAGGAGGAACCCTCCATGTTTTTGTCTGTGCCTATTGTCTTTGGTCCTATCACCAAGCAGCCTGGGTCTGTCCTCTCTACACTCTCCCTTCAGGTATTTATATACATTAATAATATTGCCCCTGAGCCTGCTCTTCTCTAGGCTGAACAGTCCCACTCTCTCAGCCTTTCCTCTTATATGAGATGCTCCAGTCTCTTAACAATCTTTGTGACCCTTCACTGGAAAATATGATGTTAAATATGCAATAAAACTTTTATGTGAGATGACACATGGAACCTGTAAAGCAGATTATAGGAATATTAGTATATAAAAATGAAAATCTTGCTCTTGAAAGGCAACAGAAATTTACATATATATGCATGCATATGTGTGCAGGCACTTAACACAAGTGTAATGGAAAAAATACTTCTTAGCTTGAGTTAATGGCAAGATTTTATGAATCTGCAAATTAATAGATGATTAAGCATATGATTTAAACTCAAACCCATACATTAGAATAAAAACACTTTGCTGATCTGTAATCAGACTACTGAACTTCTTACATATACAGCTTTAAATTTTGATTAATTTTGTGTGAAAGAAGAACTAATGAGCTGAGAACTAGTTAGTTTGCTTCATACTGAAACTAACCATAGCGAATTATAAATTGTAGTCTAGCATTTTGGAACATGTCTATAGCAGTAGAACACAAGTTTTTTTCATCTGTAATATCACTAATTTTTATGAAACTTCTATAAATCTCATATTGTTCAGTTTCTTGTTAATTATCATATTAGTAACACATTAATGTGATGTAAAATTCAATAATGAAGGAATACAACATTTTTTGAAAACTAATAGCCTTTGAATCCATCATGTTATTATCTATCCTGATCTACTAACACAGAATTCTTGAACAGAAAGTATGTCCATCTGTTCCCTTGGTATTATTTTTAGTGGTGTAAAATGGAAATTACCTGGTATTGTGTAAATGAACTGTGTAAAGGTTACAGAAGTAAAATTAAGTTCACAGCTTAGTGAGTTTGTAAGTGCTGATATCTTTTGGTCACTCTTCTATGTATTTTGAGTGTTGTATCCTGGGATCATATCATGAATTTAATCTGAAGCAAACTAGTTTGAAAGTAAACTTAGAGTTTGGTCTAAGTGATGTGATTGTCATTGTGTGAACCTTCCACATCACTATGAATTTTGTCCTTTGACTTTTTGCTTGAAGGTGTGTCATTTTAGCTGTACTGCAATGTGTGCCTGTTTAGTTGAGATTTTATTTATTTTGATTTGTGTATATTTTCTTGGGTGTTACTAAATAAGCCACCTTTAAAATTTAAATAATCTACTTTCTCTATTGCCTACTTTTACAAAAAATAAATATCTTATTTGGGTTTGGGGTTGTGTTTCCTGCTCTTACTCTGTAAGGAAGCTGTGAGTAACAAAGTAAAAAGAAAAAATCCTTGAGAAGTGGACCTGTGCAAACCTCAAGAAGTTCAACAAGCCAGCCGTATCCTGGGCTGCATCAAGAGAAGTGTGGCCAGCAGGTCGAGAGAGGTGATTCTCCCCCTCTGCTCCGGTCTGGTGAGACCCCACCTGAAGTACTGTGTCCAGCTCAGGGACCCCAGTATGAGAAGGACACAGACCTGCTCAAGTGGGTCCAGAGGAGGGCCACAAAGATGATCAGGGAATCAGAGCACTTCCCTTATGAGCACAGGCTGAGAGAGTTGGGGTTGTTCAGCCTAAAGAGAAGGCTCCAGGGAGACTTTATAGCAGCCTTCCAGTACTTAAAGGGGGCCTACAGGAAAGATGGGGAAAGACTCTTTATCAGGGAGAGTAGTGATGGGGTGAGGGGTAATGGTTTTAAACTGAAAGAGGATAGTTTTAGATTAGATGTAAGGAAGAAATTTTTTCCTGTGAGGGTGGTGAGACACTGGCACAGGTTGCCCAGAGAAGCTGCGGATGCCCCCTCCCTGGCAGTGTTCAAGGTCAGGTTGGACGGGGCTTTGAGCAACCTGGTCTAGTGGAAGGTGTCCCTACCCATGGCAGAGGGGTTGGAACTAGACAGTCTTTAAGGTCCCTTCCAACCCAGATCATTCTATGATTCTATCAAACACCTTTTACCATCATTTCAGGAATAAGTGCAAATGCTTGACTTTATACATTTAAAATATCTTTGATTACAAATAAGGACAAAACATGAAATCTTGAAACATACTTTAGAGACTAGAAATTAAGGTAATTCTAGACAGCACTGATAATCTTAAAAGCTAAGGAAAACAAAATTATATATAAGAGCATAAGAAGATAATGGTGAGCAAAATATAATGCTGAGGTTATTTAAAATATCTGTTAATATTCCCCATATGATTAAGACAAAATAAAAAGGGTATGTAGTGAAGTAATACTATGCACTATGATTATGGACTACTTTGGGGGAAGATGCAGGTGTATATCTCTGTTGAAAATAAGGCCAATAAATAATAAAATATCTGTTAGATGGAGGTGGCAATACTAGAGAACATGTGCTTATGAGAAATTAAATCCTCTGTGTACACATTCTGGCAGAGGAAACAATATTAAGAGTAGAAACTAGGCTGATCTTAGCATCAAGTGGTTTGGTGTATAAGAGAGATAAAGAATCCTAACAAATACTGTTGATGGGAATAGTTCACAAAAGGAGATTTAACTGAAGTTTCAAAAGCCACAAACCTGTAGGTAAAATCGGTATGCTTAGTTTCTATATGGTATGAAATGAGAAGTTACAGGAGAATAAAAATCAGCTTGTTCTAAGAAGATATTTTTTTTCACTTGGGGAATGGCAACTGCTTGAGGAAGTCACATAAATTCAAAATTGTTGGTGCAAAGACTCAAGGGTCATTTTGAAAGGAACCAAAGCTGGCTCTCAGGAAGGGAAGTGATTAAATAGATGCTCATCACAAATGTTTACAACATCACAATGTGTATTGAAGTGCAGCTTGTGTGAGTGTGATATAACAGCTATGTTTCATCTGTGCAGGCCAATAAAACACCATGTGACCAAGAAATAATGTGATTAAGAATTAGAATTTGTGCAGGTCGGGGGGTCCTGGAGCTAAAGCATTTCTTGTTGGTGTCATTCAAACAGATCAATGAGCATCTTGTTTCTGAATTTGTACTGCCCTTGAATTCAACCATTGCAGCAGAAAAAAGACTAATAAGGCTGTCTCAGTCACCTTGGTTGTTTCTGAATTGCTTTTATCAGTTTCTGAAAATAAATCAAAACTGTGGTAGTTTCAAAAGGGAGACATTTAATGAATTATAAAGACAAATCTAAAGTTTGATTGACCAGTTCTGGCTCAATTATTTGAAAGGAAATCTTGCTTTCTGAAGAAAAACTGAGTTCTGATAGAAAAACTCTCAGGAAAACTGTAGATAGTGATGATTTCCATGTTAAAGTGGTAATTCCAGAGAGTGAAAAAGGAAGGAGGCAAAGACATCAAGAGAACAAATCTGAAAAATTGCTTGGGACATACCACTGTGACACTGTGACTGGGTGTTCTTCACCTTTCTTTTGAAGCCTGTCTTAAGACATTTTCTACAGTAAATAATACTGTTCAGTTTAGAAAAACTAATAATTTAAAAAAGAAGGAACAACTGTAATGGTGTTCATAACTAAGCTCTGAGCTCTTCAAAAGAACTTTGTAAATGACTTTACATCCTAATATAATGAAAGGAAGAATGATGGGGAAGTGGTGGGGAAATGAGATTATCTCTCTACATATGTTCCTCTTTGCTGTCAGGAAGTCTGATTTTTGAATTTTTTTTTTTTTTTTTTTTGCTTATAGTCCTCCACATATTGCAGAACTTAATTGGAAAGAACTGTATGTATTTAGAGAAAATTATTTTAACAGTGTTAAATAGTGGATACATGTAAACTTATTCACATCAAAGCTAGCATAGCCTACATGTTTGCTTAACAGAGTATTTTAAAAATGTACAATACATTGTTCTAAGTTACAACAGTTCAAATTTTACTGTTAAGTACTTGTAGGTAATCAGTGGCATGTTTTTCTACAGTATTTTAAGACAAGGAGTACAGCCTTTATTAGTATTTTTTTAATGTATTTATTTTTCCTGGTACTGGAATATCATTGAACATAAATAAATAAATTCATTTTCTCAAAAAACACAACAAGACAATAAAAACCCCTGACATTCCCTAGCTTTTTCCACAAGAACTAGTAAAATGTTATTGGCATATTTGTCAGTATTACCAAAATTACCAAAATTATTTGTCAGTATTACCAGATACACAAAAAGATGTTGAAAGTTTCTAAGATGCAAAATAATTCAAGATCATGTGGTGTTTAACACTGTTTCTTTTTTTGATGTATCTGGAGAATCTGTAGGTTGGGGATTTCCTGAAATTATCTTCTAAACTGGCAAGCAAAACCTTTGGAACTTCCAAGTGGTAGAATCACTGACTGTTAGAGTGAGAAGTTTATTTCCTGCAAAAGCAATGCATCTTTGAAAAGTGATTTCTGGTTGTAATTTCATTGTTTCCAAATGATTTGTGATGACATAATTGGCTGCAGAATGAAACACAAATTTGACCCCTGTGACATCAGCTATAAAGCAGACACTGAATAAGACAGCCAGCTGCAATCAGCTTTGCACACAGAACTGTGTGGATACTAGTTTGTAGATATAAAACAGAATGGTATTTTAAAGTAAATCTTCACACCGGAGAAGATAAAAGTATTTTACCTTTAATCTATAGCACTTGTTATGCAGTATGATTTAAAGTAAAATTATATATTTGACCATTTTGAACATATATCAAATATTTTACTTGTTTTCCAGCCAGGATAACATTTTTCTTCCAGTCAGGAAAATATTTTATTTGTTTTCCAGGAACATCCATATGAAGTTTTTACATTTATACATTGATAATGTTAATTTCTGTGGAAGAGAAACAAATCTTGAGTTCCTGGTAGACCAAATACACAACATAAGCCTAGAGGTTAGTTGGGTGAAAATTATTGAATTTCCAGATCTCGCTGCATGGGAACCAAAAGTTCTGCTACAAAATGTTAATAAATAGTCATAAACCCACTATGATGTCCATGGTATGAAGGAAAAAAAGGAATTCACTGAGTGATTGAACTTGCCATCAAGGATGGCATGTGTACATCTTACCTTAGCTTTCTACTAAGGTGATGTGTTGTGCTGTAGTCCTTTTGAACTCCTCCCTATCTCTGCATAATTAAACAAGAACAATGGCAAAAAAAATCTTTGGAAGTTTCCAAGTTACTGGGAGGCATTTTGTGTTTTTCCAGATGCTGACCATAGCACATGTGGTCACAGCATAGAAAATGTGCATTTCTTGGCATCATGTAGAATTACAGAACAAAGATGGGAGCAGGAATGGTGAATACTTTCCAACAATTTTTTTACAGTTGTTCCTTTTCTGCTTTTTCTGCAGTGGGAAGACATTTTTTCAAGATTCCTCTGGAATGGCTTTCTTTCCCTGTTACTAAGTATGTAACACAACACTGCATAAAATCAGTATAAGATTTCTAATTCAGCAGTGAATAATTTCACCAGTAAGTTCCTTTTCATAAAATTACTGCTTGGCTGTGTTTCTTGGTGATGATTTTTCTAAAAAAAATTCTTTTCACTTGATCAGAGATTTCTCACATGATTTTAGAGATGCCTGTCTTCTGCACAGTACTGACATTCTGCATACAAGTGCAGGCAGATAATGCATGCATTCTAAATAATGAAGCTTTTGGATATCTGACAGTATATGTTATATCTTCATGTATTTTTTAAACCATCTTAACTTTGGGTAATGTATGTATTTGTCATAAAGGCAGCTAGACAGAATTTAATATAACTCACACCTCCACTGCTTCGGAGTTTTGAATGTCTAAATGGAAATGAATTATGTAGAATTCAACCTTTCTGCACTAGAATTTAAAACTTTCCATGATTTCTCTTAAACTTACTGGTTATTGGACAGAATTTAAGAATTGCAGGTTTTCTTACTGGGAGTATCAAGAAGATCCTATAGTTTTTCAAGTAACAAAGCAATTAGTTGATGAATATGTTTAATGCAGACAAAATCCAATATGAGCTTTCAGTAAAAGATTATATGTAAAGAATAGACAGACTTTAAAGAGAACTGGTTATTGTCTGAACTGGGAATCTAAAGTGAAGAGACTAAAAGCTACCTTAGGAGTCTTCCAGTGTTGCTGAAATAAAGCCTGATTTTTATTTGCTATTAAATGTTTTATTGTTTTTATTGTAAAGGACAAAATGTAAACCATATACCTTGCTCTATGATTATACTCACTCTTTCTTAGAGCTTGACCAGAATTTTTTTATGCAACTTGGAGATCACTGTTTTCTGCCTAATGCAGAGGTATACAAACACAAGCAGATGCTTTGTACATCCAACTGGTTAATTATGTAAGCATCTGGCAGTGTTTCTTAACTGGTGTTGTATATGATATTGAACTGCAAATATTTTTTGCTGTGACTGTGATGATAAGGTATTACCTTAAAGCATCCCTTCTGTATAATATTACTATATAAAAGTCATTCTAGATGGCTAGCAAATCACAGTTACCTTTCATCTGTACCTGCTAGGGAGTACAATGCTTTAAATAACAGTGGAGGAAGACTTGTATTGTTTAAAGGAAGACTAGTTCTATTATGGCAGGATTCTGGAAAGGCTTTTTGGGGGATTGAAAGGCAAAAAACTGCCAAGGTAAGCTTAACAAGGAAAGCAAAAAATCCTGGCTCTTACTTCTTCAGTATGCTAAAACTTGGGGACTATGCAGAGTCTTCTGGGTACAGGTGTTGGTCTAGTAGTCAACAAGATTTTAGTTGTACTCTGTATGTAAGCACACACTGAATATTTTTAAATCTCTGCAGTTGTTCTTGTATGAAATGACAATACAAAAGCCTGTACTGTATTTTACCCTAGAGGTAGCTACTGTGAGATGGTCTGTATAAATACAGTGTCATCAGCAATGCTGCTCTCTATTTAAGGGCTGCTGTTTCCTCTGGGTATAGGATATTAGCTTCTAGTAATGAGTCATGAGAAAGAGTGTTAGCATTAACTTGTGAAAGATGTGGTGGGAAACCCAAAACAGATCAGAATGGAAATCCAGTGCAATGCCAGAATCAGTATGGATGGCATTTTATTGTGTCAGAACACAGTATGGTTTATCAAGCCAGAGACAAGTTCTGTTGCTCATATAGATGAAAAAATGAAACCCCTATTATAATTATGGGGTTTTAAATTTTTTTCATTCACTCAATTCTTATTTTTGAGGTGAAGGAAATATTTTAAACCCTACAAAGGGAAGAACTGTACTCACACCCTTTCAACTTCTCCTTTTCATTTTATCTGGTTTATGGAACCTCCCTTTCTATAAATTCCAGAAACTCTGGTAACCTTTTGTTTTCTCCTGGACACCTGATGCAGGGCTTTATCAGTACTTCTAAGGAGCTTTAATATGAGTTGCCTATATTATGTGATGGGAGCAGAACCTTTTCTCCCCCTTTCTTTTACTCCCTTACCTCATATGAGACTTCAACAGCTTTTGCGGCATATTGTTGAGTTATGGCCCATAAAATATACTGGCATAAACTAACATACGTTGTGGTCATTAGTACATTTTAATATTTTTACCAAGAAAGTTCTACCACAAATTCCTTTTTAATTAGATCTACTGTTGTGGGATCATTTAAAGTTAAAATGAACAACTCTACTTTGGGTAATGATGTAAGCATAAAAGCCTATGCTGAGCACATGAGTGTAAATAGCACAAACATTGAAAAAAACCAAAAAAATATGATATTATAAAATATTGTAATAACTATAATAACAATGTAAAATTGTGCAAAAGGGAAAAAAAGGCACCTAGTGTATCAGCATTACTGGAACCTCATCCTCCTCATCGGGGGAAATAATTCACCTCTTTTGTTTTTACTTCTGACCTTGATTATTCAAGGAACATGGGGTTAGAATATAATTACAATCAACTCATGAAGAAAATCACCAACTGATAGAGAAATCACTAATTTTACTGAAAGTTTATGTAAGCTCTTTTTTGGAAGGAGTTTTACTTAAATTGGAACATGGAAGTGCTCTGTCATTGGTACCATCAAATCAAAATGTAGACCTTTAAAAAAAAAAGCGCTGCATTTGCGATTAGAGCCTAACTTTAAATCTGGAAATATGCGGTGCCTGTTCAGCACCAACTGTTCAGCAACAGTTCAGTATCACTGTAACTTGTCTTGGAAAGACTTCTGAAGCATCAGCTGTTTGTCAGGTGTGATCTGCTCAAGATAAACTCAATGTACTGAGTTGAGGAATAACTGGATATTAGTCAAGTATTTCAAAGGAATAACTATATCTAATGAGACTGCATAACTCTCAGGGATAAATAATTTACAAAGCATCTGATAAAATAGTCACTGGCCTAAAAAAAGCCTTCTATGTCTATATTTCACATTAAACTACTACTTGAATCTTTCAAAACATTTCAAATATTCTCTCTGGAAAATATGACAAGGGAAATATTGACAAGGGAAATATTAGTCACTATTTAATTGTTAGCACTAATACAAAGTATTGAACTATGGCCCATAATTGAAATACACTTTGTTACATTACACGATAAAAGCTTCTCTGCATGCCCACAAAGGAGCACAGAGAGACAATGTCAGTATTATTTGAGAGATCAAATAATACCCTGCCCCAGCTACCCCCAAGTCCATCCCAAGACATTATCAGCCTAACAAAAGCCCATCTCCACAAGCCCAGAGGAGCACAGGGACACACATTTCCAGATGGGAACTCAAACTACAGACTCCTGAGGAATAGACACCTTCTCTGGGTCCTTCCAATGCTGACCCACAAGACCTTCAGCCCCCATGTCCAGATATGAAACCCACCAAGATGATTCACCAGGAGCAGCCTTCTCAATTGTTTTTTGGTCTAAGGGTAGTTGCTGTCCAGGGGTGTGAGACACATGGCATGAACGGGAATAGCATTTCAGGATTGCACCAGATTTACTACAGGATATTTAGGAGAGGAACCAAAGGTGGAAAAAAAGGGGGACCTGGATGATTTGGGGGAAGAAGTGTGGGAAAACAGAGGGGTAAGGAGATGAAAAGGGCTGGTCATCTGTGGTCGATATGCTTGTCTGGCCTTGCCCTGTGCCTGATCAGCACTGTCTGCCCTATCCTTTTATTGAATTCCTTTTAAACTCTTTCCTAGGTAATGCACTCTATTCAGTGCATGTGTGTGTGTGTGTAATGCCAGCAACTGAAGTCAGACCAAGGGTGGGAGAGCCATGTGTCCATGCTGCCAGTGACTGGAGCAAGTGTCGGTGTGTGACTGAGTGTATGATGGCCAGCAAGGATCAAGCTGGACCATCTGGTGAGTCGGTGAAGGGACCTGGGAGCAAAGGGTGAGAGGGTCTCTTAACAGCCAGCTCTGGGTGTGGGAGGCACTCTGTGTCTCTAAGGCCAGAGCACATGGTGGCCTGCTATGGACCAGGGGAGTTCTGGCCAACTCTGTGTGTGTGTCCGCGTGTCCCTGTCGTGTCTGTCTGTCTTTATGTCCAGGTGCTGGCAGTTAGGGAGACTGGCATCCAGGGGCAGCTGCTGGGCAGACCGAATGTCTGATCCACATTGTAAATTAAGCTGTCTAGTACAAGTCACTTGTACACAGCATAAAAATAAATACACTATTAATAGGCATTCTTCACATTTTTAGCAGCTAATTTAAAATAAAATGTTAAGTTTACATTTTTTTTGCAACATTTAATTTATAAGTTTTTACCAAAGTATTTTATTTCCTTGTTTCAAGTTTTGGGATATTTGGCTTTGAACTTCTAATTACAAGTTCATTGATTAAAATTAAAACTGGGTTTAGTTCTATAAACTTCAGCAGGATTGTTGATCTGGAATAATCTTCCAAACAAGCAGTTTTAGACTCAGTGGTTTCTTGGTAGACAGCTGTTTGATGTCCAACTGTACTGAATGCCCTTAAGGGAATTACTCCAAAACTGCTAGTGCTTGTAAGAGTTGTCATCTTGGGTTTCTAGGTGTAGCTTTACAGATGTAGCACTATAGGAAAGAATGAATTTGGTTTTTTTTCTGACCTACCTGTTACCAGTTTTATGCTCCTGTCTCTGAAAAGCCCATCCACACTTGGCCTTTCCTCTCATCTCATAGTCTTTCCCAAACTGTTTCTTTCACAGTGCTGGATTCTAGCTGGAATATTCCTCATTCTGTCCTCACCATTTTGAGACATTGTTGTTCCTCCCATCATCAACCCTGATTTCTCTCACCTCCTTCATTCTCATTTTTAGCATACTGTTAATTCCTGTCTACTCCATTCATTTTTGCTGTCAAACAACAATTTTCAGTCTCCTGTGTGTGCAAATCAGCCAATTTCCACTTCAGGGGTGATGAGGTGCCAGAAGAAGGCATATTTGGAAGGCACTGGGTTGAGAAAAGTGTTCCTTGGTCTTAGTTCCAGTGTTCACCTCAGACTTGTCTTGGAGTAGCAAGAAAAACCCTGCTTTCTTTCTAGCCTGGAAGACATTAAATGCTATGGGGACACATCATCTGTAGTTTGTATTAGAATTTGAAAAGGAGTAGAATATGTTCAGTCATACTAAATTTCAATTTTCATAAAATCTGAGCTAAATCCCACCAAGTCTTCACTGAACACCAGGATTTTTTCCCTAATTCTTCCAAATTTAAGGAGATTTTTAAGTGACAACAGAAGGGGAGTTCCTGACAAGCAACCTCTGAAAAATTTTGAGATCCTCCTCCACAGTTGTTAGACCATTAAAGGAAAACATCAGAGGTTTGGCTCTCACAGGACAACTTTTGCATTATTTTTGAGAGTTGAGCTTTTTACTTGTTTCTGTTTTTTTTTTTTTTTTTTTTTTTGGTGGTGATTTTAAATGAGCTTCTGAGGAAGTGTGGTGACTCCTAAGAGAAACACTGGAGGGGGCACGTGAACAAGCAGGTGCTGTTGGCCTTATGAAACATAAGTAATATTTGTTTTTCCTTCCTTTTTCTAAGTGAACCATGTTCCAAAACTCCTTGTAGATGCAAAAGTTCAGAACAACGACTTAGAGAGCTCAGGAAGCTTTTTGTTTGTTTTTGAAAGGCATTAACTTATTCACGCTACACACTTCTATCTAAAGGCTGGTACTTCAAAGCAGAATCATTGGACAGCAGTTAAAGTGATATTTGAACCCAAGCTGATTCATATTTCTGTTCTGTTGAAAGTTGAGCTCTTTGTAAGCTCTGAAATACTATTTTAGCACAGCACACATGGAGCTAGACTGGTAGTTACTAGCTCTCATTAATAAAAGACAATGTGTTAATTCTGAACGCACTATACTAAATGAATTTCTTTGTATATGTCTTTTTGAAACTGAATCCACCACTGCTCTTTGGTATGTTGCCTTTAAGCTGATTTGCAGTAATCTAATTATTATATCTAATTTAAATGTAATTTAAAATAAATTATCTTTATCTTACAAAAAGAAGAGAATGTATTAAAGAACTGGCATGTCATTGCAAACTAGCTGTTCGAATAGTTTTCCACATAGACTGCACAAACACTAGCATACTCACAACTTTAAAAATGCATTTGTGGATCATGAGTAAATGTCTTGATGCTCACTGCCATTCAAAAGCCAGAACACTAGTGATTAGTCTAACGTGTTTGCATTTGAACAACTGATTTAGTAATTTATAGAACAATTCTCGTCCATTCTTATTTCTACAGGCAGCAACCTCACACCTCCCCTAGGCTGCCCTAGAAGCTTATAGTACTGACAGTTATAAGTTTGCTGTTTATGGGGTATTTAAGATAATGTTTGTTCCATCATCATTGACAGATGAAAATAATTGGTTGCCCTTCATTTTAGAACATTCCTTTACACACTGGTAGTTACTGCACCTTCTTTGAATCTTTTTTTTTTTTAAATTTTTTTCATCTAGGTTGGAAGAGACCTTGAAGATCATCCAGTCCAACCATTGACCTAACACTGACAGTTCCCAACAACAGCATATCCCTAAGCATTAAGTCAACTTTACTCTTAAACACCTCCAGGGATGGGGACTCCACCACCTCCCTGGGCAGCCCATTCCAACGCCTAACAACCCGTTCTGTAAAGAAATGCTTCCTAATATCCAGTCTAAACCTTCCCTGGCGCAACTTGAGGCCATTCCCTCTTGTCCTATCGCTTGTTACTTGGTTAAAGAGACTCATCCCCAGCTCTCTGCAACTTCCTTTCAGGTAGTTGTAGAGAGCGATGAGGTCTCCCCTCAGCCTCCTCTTCTCCAGACTAAACAACCCCAGTTCCCTCAGCTGCTCCTCGTATGACATGTGCTCCAGACCCTGCACCAGCTTCGTTGCCCTTCTCTGGACACGCTCGAGTCATTCAATGTCCTTTTTGTAGTGAGGGGCCCAAAACTGAACACAGTAATCGAGGTGCGGCCTCACCAGTGCCGAGTACAGGGGTAAGATCACTTCCCTGTCCCTGCTGGCCACGCTATTTCTGATACAAGCCAGGATGCCATTGGCCTTCTTGGCCACCTGGGCACACTGCTGGCTCCTGTTCAGCCAGCTGTCAATCAGCACCCCCAGGTCCCTCTCTGACTGGCAGCTCTCCAGCCACTCCTCCCCAAGCCTGTAGCACTGCTGGGGGTTGTTGTGGCCCAAGTGCAGCAGCCGGCATTTGGCCTTATTGAAACTCCTACAGCTGGCCTTAGCCCATCGCTCCAGCCTGTCCAGATCTCTCTGCAGAGCCTCCCTACCCTCGAGCCGATCAACACTCCCACCCAACTTGGTGTCATCTGCAAACTTACTGAGGGTGCACTCGATCCCCTCGTCTAGATCATCAGTAAAGATGTTAAACAGGAGTGGCCCCAAAACCGAGCCCTGGGGGACACCACTCGTGACCGGCCGCCAGCTGGATTTAACTCCATTCACCACAACTCTTTGGGCCCGGCCATCCAGCCAGTTTTTTGCCCAGCGAAGCGTGTGCCCATCCAAGCCACAAGTAGTCAGTTTCACCAAGAGAATGCTGTGGGAAACAGTGTCAAAGGCCTTACTAAAGTCAAGATAGACAACATGCACAGTCTTTCCCTCATCCAATAAGCGGGTTGCCCTGTCGTAGAAGGAGATCAGGTTTGTCAGGCAGGACCTGTCTTTCATAAACCCATGCTGACTAGGCCTGATCCCCTGGTGGTCCATTATATGACTTGTAATGGCACTCGAGATGACCTGCTCCATGACCTTCCCTGGCACCGAGGTCAGACTGAGAGGTCTATAGTTTCCTGGATCCTCCTTCCTGCCTTTCTTGTAGATGGGTGTCACATTTGCCACCCTCCAGTCCACTGTCACCTTCTGTGGACTTAAGCTTCTCATTGTTGTATCATATTTTCCAAATAGATTACCCTGTTTCTTACTTTCCTTTGAATGCTCCAAATTAGGATTTTTGCCTGAGCATTTGGCAATAAGAAATGAACTGCCCGCAGTTGAATCCAATGCTCTAGCTGAGATTTACCATTTCAAAATGCAATAGTTAGCTTATTTGTTTATTACACAATTTTTCGAACTATACAACACTGTAGGATTTGACATTTTCACAATAATATATTCATATTAATTTATTTTTAATCTGTTTATATTGCTCCAAACAGCTCTGTAATGCTACCAACTAGCTTGTATACCTCAATTTATCTGCTCTAGGTTCTCTTGATGTGTGGAGTAACGACTTTACAACCAGTAAGGTTATAAAGAAGGTATGTTTATTCAGCACTGGGTGCACAGGGGATTGCTCCTCCACAAGCGTGCACCCCTTGGAGCGAAAAGCGGCTCCTTTCTATAGCGTAAAGCGTTACATATTTGTTATAATTCTGAGAATAGGGAGAGATATTACAATTAGTTTTGAGAAATCATTAACATAAATCCCACCCCAAGTCCCTCTCCGTTGCGCCTGCGCAGTGGCTCCTGGTGGTCTTGGGTGGGGGTCTTCAGGATGAAGGTTGAAGATGCCTCCTCATCCTCTAGTGACTTTTCACCAATTAGGTCTTCTCCATTAGTTACCATGACTTCAGCATTTCCATAGTCATGACAACTCAACATTCATTGAGTCTCCGTTCCTTATCTTGGGACTCAGTAGTTGCAGCTCCTTCCTTATCTCAAGAACCCCTCCTGCTGAGAGCCCACCCTGCTGTAACTCATCCTTTTATTGCATCATCATGCCTCTCCAGCATCCCTCTTAGTTGTCCTGCATCCATTTTGTTAAGGTTCCTCACTTCACTCTTTTCCTAGATGAATATTTTACTTGTTGTCTTTATCAAATTTTATATTATTGCTCTTACTGAAGTTTGACATTTTAGTATCCTTCAGTATTGACTTTTACAGTATTTGCTGTCTTTCCCAACTTCAGATCTTATTTCTCAGGAACACCATTAACATTATTTGTACAATCTGCCCCATTAGTAAGGAAAATACAGAGATGGGTTGAGAGCTGGACATTTCATTCTCATGACACAACTCAGCTATCACGGCATTTGAGTTTCTTAGATGATCATACAATTTTTTTCAGTCTTTTTAGTACTTTTTAGCTACCCTAACCTAAGTGCCTCTCTTGTCAAACATGCTGATTATCTTGCTTCTAATATTTCATGCAACTTTTTTTTTCATGCTGCTTCATGTTGGTCATGGGACAGATCTCCATACAGAATATGAAGTGGGTTGTTCAAAATATACTGATTGATTTCACAGATGTCTGACATACTGTAACTTCCTCTTACTTGAGTCTAATTTGTTTATAGTTATATAGTGTTATTGGTATGTATACCTTCTTCCCTGTCACGATGTCTCCTTTTATTGAATAATTTATGTGGAAAAATGTGTTAAGATTTACTTTCACTCAAAGTGTAATTTATAATACTGAACTGCTAAAAATTCATAGTACAGGATTCCACTGAACTGTTTGCACTGTGCAAATATAGAACAAAAATACAGGTCTTGCAGAAAAGAGCAAAAGTGCAAATATAAAAGTTGTTAGATCCAGGGATAAAATAAAATTATATTGGTCATTAAGATAAGCACTTAATTAAGAAATTAATTAAGAAAACCATTTAATTGATGGTGAGCTTAACATTTATCAAGTTGCTTGTAAGCAAGGAGCTGTAGGTTCCAGTTTGACAGAAAGTTATGTGGGAATGTTATGGAACAGATCTCTTGCGGTCTTAGGGTCTATCTTAAGCTGGTGAGGGCATCTCCATGATGTAGGAGAAAGGAACAATCTTTTTCCTAGGATATTTGAGATCTGGAGTCAAAGCCAGGCAACTCTCCAGAAAAAAAATGTGTTAAAGAAAAGTCAGCTTGAGTACTCAATGTTTCTGAGATTTTCAGCGTGAATTTGAAAGCCTATCTTCAAATCTATAACATGGTTTATTGATTTTACTCTGAGGCTGTTTCTGTCTGTCCATGTGTCAGCCTTAGCCTTATAGGGAAACCCACCTGATACATAGAGAAATACTCTATGGGAATGAAACTATGACAGTGCCAATACTCTTAAAAAAATTAATCCTGTGGTATTGCTCTAAGATGCTTGTTGCTTTGTAGATTTTTTTTACCCTCTGTAGTTTGCTTCACTGTCTAACAATGATTCCTCAAAGAAATAAAGCCCTGGCCATACAATACTCACATACAAGCTTCTGTGAAAGTGGAGAGAAGAGATGTGATATTTTGAAGGCTGCCTTTCAGACTGCGTCTGAGTCTGCTGGTTATTGGAGCAAAATTCAATTTGTTTGTTTCTGTTTCTTGAGATGCACTGGGAGGTGGGGTCTACCATAGTCCTTTGAAGAGATGCATCTTCCAGTGATATTAGATAAATGGTACTTAAATTTCAAAGCATGTAAAATTTTAAATTATGTAGACTCTATTGTTTTCTGTTCCTACAGGTAACAGTCCATCCCAGACTAAGTCAGTTTGTTAATAGATTAGCTACTGTCAATACTATCTTTGCTATCTCTTCAAATGGGAAATCATTTAGCTCATAGCAAAAAAAGGACCTTAATGGTCGTCTCTCCTTCTTATTACGAATGAAATCTTGAATGACCTGTTTAAAATGTGTGTATAAAGTTGAAGATCTTACTCATGCTGGCTGCAGCATCGCTGTGAGTCTTTTTCTTGTGTTGCATTTGTTTGTTTTTAGTGCTTATTATTTCCTTAGGATATTTTAAGCAAATAGACCAAAGCTCAGTAAGTAATGGGAAAAAAATATGTTCATGGCCTAAAACTGTGATTGGTTTTGGCCTGGCCAAAATTTAGGCTCCTGTTTACCCTTTTGTTTTCTGCTGCAAACACCTGCTCTGAAGAGACTTCTGTTTATATGAATATTGAGGAATTACTATTCTTCAGAAGAATATTTGTATACATATACAACCAATAATTTTTTTAGGGGAATATGATATTCATGCTGAAATGATCTGCCTCCTGTTTTACAAAGGTTTTCTTCAGTCAAGTAATTGGCAAGCAGAAACAATGTCGTGTAACTCGTGATTTAGTCAGCAAAAATGATGAATAAAAAAACAGTCAAAGAAATACAGTAACCAAAGTGAATAGTTTGTAGTAGCCCCCTGGGCAGATATGTTCACATAAAGTATTTATGGTGAAATAATGAATACACTCAGAAAATAGACTGTTCACAGATTATTTGACAGAAAAAAACCCCCTGAGTTCTTTAAGTAATTTTTTGCCATATATATTTTATCATGGAAAAAGAAATAAAGGGGTTCCATAGGGAATCTAATCACATTTATCTAGACAAATCCAAGGAATGGCCATTGGTTTGAATCATGTAGTCCTCATATCTTTCTTTTTCACAGACTCTGATGTAGTCAGGTCATAAGAATACGCAAATTCTGAAGTCTTTGGTGCATGGGAAATTCTTTTTGTTGGGTGTTTATAATATGTCTAGAAGTGTAGGTTATTCCTGAAACAACTTGATACAACTTCAGTACAAATATGTAGTAATGGTACATTTCTAAATCCAGATATAATAATTTTCATCAGATCTGCTTTTTATTCAAGTTCAGTGTAATGAAGAATAAGCTACAGACATAATCAGTAAAATGGCAAAGTTTTTACACTTTTATTCTTCCCTATGATGTAAATGTGAGTGAAATTAAGCAAAAGAAAAACAGATTTTATTTTTTACTCTTGAATTAATCTCCTACCCCCTAAACACAGCATTTGATCTTCCCACTCAAAAAAACCAGATTTATAAGAGCTGAGGGTTGAAGTAAGCAGTGAGAGATTAATGGCTCTTTCACTATTGAGAGCAGTTTTTAGGTAAATAAATAACTAAAATATAATTCAGGACACTTAAAGCCTGACACTTAGATAGAAATTACAGGAAGTAAAGACCTTCATAGAAATGATGCATATATTATGTGTTTGCTACCTGATTTTTTTTCGAGATTCTGAAAGTCTTTTTGCATCAAAAAATGTTCATGTCTTTTCCATTTAAAATGGAAGTAAAATTTATTCTGTTCTTAGTATCAAAATCTTGTCCCCAAATATTGTGCAAGATTTCATTGTTTCCCAGCATGAATTTTTAGCCAAGTTGACAGGTGTTAAAATACCTTTTTCCCACATGAGGGCATCAGAGTTGTTCCAGCACGATATATGAAAGACATCTTGTTATGCTATTTAGATTCCTGTTTTCAGAATATTGTAGATGTAAAAGTACACATAACAATTCTTTACAGTTATCTTCAGTTTGCAAGAAAAGTATTTAGGTATTTCTAAATGACTCTTGGTTTATTGCAAAACAATAAATTCTGTCAAATTCTGTTGACAGAACTCATGGGAGTAGAGCATAACAGTATAATAATTAGACTGTAAACTATTGTTTGACTTATGTAAGATGTAATAATAAGAACAGGTTGTAATCAGAGTAGGGATGTCATCAAATAGTTACATATATAAGTGCCTGCAACTTACTGGTTAAATCTCGCAACTAATAGTAGGGGGTGGCAGTGGAAGGGTACAAAACCAGACAATGTATCTTTTTGCTGTTTAGCTCCTGTGAGCTGTCTCATTGAAAGTGTGGGAAGTGAGATATACCCCGGGGGGGAGGGGGGATGGGGAATAATGGAGGAGAGAAGGGAATGGCTCTGTTTTCAGGGGGATTTTTTAAGTACTTATTTATAGCTACTAATAGCAATGACTGTTTCTGTGCGCACAGAGTGCATTGCCTGCTGTGGGAATGCTAGAAAATAATTGCAAAGGGCAGATGCAGTGCATCCTTGTGAGAGTGTGATAATCCTCCCATCGTTCATCTCAACTCTGTTTCATAATTCCAGTTTTCATGGTTCTCTTAGTTTTTAAAATTCTCATGTCTGTTCCATTTAATCTTGTTGACTTCATATCCATCTCAGCAAGTCTTTTAATTGATCAAGCTGCTCCTCTTTGCTATATCTTATTCCTTATCTCTTTTTTCATTTTAATGTTGTTAGCAGTGGTGCTTATACATGTGTTCTAAACAAAATTTGTTGTTATTATCCGGACATGTAGTCCAGATGATGTTCTTCATCAGGACCATGCTTTAATTCTATTACTAATTTTTAGAAAAGCTGAGGAGTGTCTTATGTTACTTTTAAAATCATATAGCTTGCTATCCATTAATAAACAGGTAAATATGATCCAAAAAATCCCTTCCAGATGAGTGTGTCTTCTCATAGCAAGTTAGTGCATCACTTAAACTTTTTCATACAGTTATTCTTTTTCATCTTAAAATTATTTCACAAAACTGTGGCTAAACAAGGATGCAGATTACTAGTCCAGGCTAGACTTCCCAGACATAATGTAAAGAATCTCTTTCATGATATTTAGGATCAGCAAATAACTGGAAGGGAATGTTTCCCCGGATGAAGTTTGATTCTGGATATGTGTATCCTGTAGGCTTGGACCTGTTCAGATCTCAAAGCTGAGCTCATTTCTAATTTAAGTTGGCAGAAAATTTATAAAATTATATTTGAATTAAGGTACCTTATTGTTAATTAATAGTATTTTCCTATAGAAGCAAATAATTGAACCTCTGTTTAAAACCCAGGGGTGCTAGTTCTCTGCTACACTAAATCAAAGAAAACAAAATAACATTTCCTCTACTGGCTTTAGGCTACTAGTTTATAGGAAAACATAGTTGGGCTAAAAAACTTACACTCACCAGAAGGTAACATTTTCATCTTAAAGATCTATATATGTATAACAAATTCTTCTGACATGCACAGTGCTTACAAAAAAAAAAAAAAAAAAAGGGAAAAAATATTTTAATTAGATGTGATGTGTGCCAACAGTGAAAATTGACAGTTTGACAGAGCCTTTCTTTTACTCAATGTTTCCTTCATTTTCTGTCACAACCCCTTCATAAGTTTAACATTTCCAGCCTATTATATAGATAAGCTTTATTTGTAAGTGTCCTTGAACCTGTGTGTAGGTGTGGGGAGTGTTTGTTTGGGCAGATGATTATGAATCAAAGCTTACTCATGAGAAATGGTTGAGTAGATTTCCAGTGTATTCTCTCTGCTCTAAGTGAGCAAGGTAGGTTTTATTTTATTTTTTACTGATTCTTCAACCAGAATCCACAGATAATCTGTGACATACTCTGTAAAATTAAGGGAGAACATATAATAGCTCCTTAGACAGCAAAGCTGGCAGCTCCCGCTGACACACTTACAAATCCCCTCAGGTTCCCACTGAGGCAGACACCTATTGATTTTTTTGTTTTTCACCTTCACAAGTCATAGATTTCCCTGTCTATCTCTGAGGAAAGAATATAGTCAAGCTAATTATATACTTAATTTGACAAAGCAAGAGGGCAACAGGTAGTAAAAAATGTTTGCAATGTGTTAGATGAATAGAAACTTGCTTCCATATTTTTCATTTTCATCCAGCTTATAACAGTATTCTGACAAAGAGTAAACGAACATTCTACACAGCACAGTCAAGTTTAAATTATAGAGCTAGGAGAGTGAATATACAAACTTTGCACTTTAACTTGTTGAAGATAGAATGGGATATCAGTATTTCCAATTTTCTTCATTTAATTTTGAGAAGGAAGCCAGGGATTTGGATCTAATGAAAAGCTTAGAACAGAGACTGAGAAGAGTCTTATTTTCAGGCTGTTAGAATTCACAGGCCTGATAAAATTGCCTCCTCTCAGAGTTTCCAAGCACTAGAGAAAAAATCAATCTGCAAATGACATTGGCTGCAATACTGGTGTGCTGTCCACTTAATGCTGAAAAAAGCCATCTTGGGAAAATAGGAGGCGGATGGAGAACAGTACCTTTAATGTGCATCGTTTTACACCATGCCTAAAATAATAATAATAAAAAGGATATAATGAAGGCAAATGGGAGAAAGGTAAAAGATGAGAGGCAGAGAAACAGCAAATAAAAGACAAGTGTTAAGTTGAAGTGGCCTACATTTACACTGGAGATCATAACCTTACACTATGAGAACTGACAAATTGAAAAATAAAATTCCTGCCTCCTGTAATTTAGCATACCTTAAAAAGAATACTTAAGATATCCTGAAAGTTAAATGAAGCTTACTACACTACAATTTCACGATTTGATTATATCTTTATTTTTATTTTTAATTTTTATAACCTATAGTTGGGTTTGAAAACTGGGAAAATGGAGAAAATGGGTAATGGTACTTTGAGAAAGAAGCCAAGATGGGGTATAAAAAAAAGTGTGCTTATTCCTTACAAGTAATTTTAAACATGACACACATATTTTAATGTTTTGTAATTAATATGGATTAATAATGATTTTCTTTCTATTTTTGGAAATGTTCCTATTTTTTTGCGTTGTTGAACTTGTCTATATTCCAGTGTAGCTTTCCTGGTGAGTCTTTAAGAGCGGTAGAAGGATAGAAAAATATTTCAGTATGTGTTAGCGCAGGCAGAGACAGATAAAACACTTCCTCTGTTTCTGAATTATGTTTGCAGTCTTTACTTCAACATCTCTAACATATTTGAGACTTCAAAGTGGTGTGTGGGATGTAAAAGGGATAAACTGAAATACAGTGAATACTGTCACTCAGAAAAACTGGTTTTGATTTGTTAGATGTGAGCCTCTGAAAATACTGACTGTGTGCAGTGGGGTTTTGTTTATTGTGTACCATTTAAAAATTAGTGTACTGGGCATATAAGGTTACCCTGGCTGTATGAACTTCCATTTTAACCAAATACATTCAGGGTAGTTTTGCAGTTTGTAGAAAGACTGACAAAACCTGTTCTAGACACCTCAGTAATATAAGCAAAACAAATAGCTGTTCTTCTTCTGTGCTACTAGGGAGAACATCCTGATGTCAACTTGCTGCTATTTTCTGGAATTAGCTTTGTATTCTAGAGGTATTCTTCTGGCATTTTGCAGTCTGTCCTAGGAAAAAGAATTCCAGTTGTAATTATCTGCAGAGTTGACCACAATGGCAATTGCATACAGTGTTTATATATTTTATTTTGCTTTTCAGGAAGGCAGCTTCAAAGCTTAGAGAGTTAAGATCTACTTTTGACTGTTTTTCCTTAAACTCCTAACCTGCAAATAACTAGTGCTGTGTATTTTCACAATACATCTGTGTTTTAAATGCTCAGGTGCAGAATGCTGAGGTAAAGGTACAGCTACAACTATTTCATATTCCCATTCTCCTCCTTTGTGAATTCACTAAAACTTTCTACTTTTCTTCACTTTCTATTTTCTGTTGCTACTGCTGTAAAATGCATCTCAGTTCCTAAAGAAATGGATAGTAGCCAAATACAAAACAGATAAATGTCCCTAGACACTGTATTTTGCATAAACCCTAAAGAGTCATATGTTGTTACATTTTTTTCCTTGCCAATCTTCATTTTTTCCTCAGCACAGGCAGTCAATGAGAAACAGATTTTGCTACCCATAGAAAGTTGCACTGAGATCACAAGGCTTATTGCCTTGAGAGAGGATTATGTTCATTTAATCATCTCAAAACTAATTTCAGAAAGAAGTGCCTATAACATGAAAGGCTAGTGACTGATCAGCTGGTCAGCCAATTTCTCTCTTTCCTGAGAACATGTCATCATGTAAACAGTTTCACTTAGTGGCACAGACATCACGTATCATTACTTGGCACCTCTCAAACGCAGGAAGTATGATGATACATCACACTAAGAAATATGATCACCACTTCAAGCTATTTTTAGTCAAAACCTCTGAAATGGATTCTGATTATTTGAAGATAATTAGATTTATCTACTTAGCATAATTTACCTTGGTTGCATATCAACCTATCCTAAAGGAGACTAAACTTTGCTACTACCTAGTTCTCTATACAGTGGTCCAGTTTTTATTGACTCCACTATTGCTGGAGTGTCAGGTTATCCTGCTTCCTGCCTGATGATCCCGTGTTAGACCTGAGCGGGTAAAAAAAGGAAGACATCTGGTCTATGTAAATCTAAATATGTCCTTCTCTTTTCCTAAAGCACAAGGTCCAACACTTTGCATGCCAGTATCTACCTTGCCAAGGCTGGCCCAAAGCCACAATTTGTCTACCAGCTTGCTTCCATACATATATCTTTCCAAAGGAGTGCTTCTTTCCTGTGAGACTCAAGACTGCATGTTAAGCAGGACTCATATCAGCAAGCAGGAAAGCAGAGGTGTAAGCAAGGGACATAGAAGATTTACTTTTGAGGTTGTTCTCAGCTGACCTGAGAAACCTCAGCAAACATACCTGAATATGCCATGGGCCAAATAGATCCTTGATGGTCCTTACATAAGATGTATTGTATGACTTTATGATGCTTTGAAAACTGGCTGTCTTCCCTCCCCAGCCTGGACAAGATCCCCCTCAGAATGCAACAGAGAGGTTTTCTGAGTGCAGATCCTTCTTCCCTGTGCATGGATTTCTGGTCTGGAAAACAACATTTTGTAGTTCAGTTAAGTCAATTAATTCATATTTCATCTGTTTACTTCCCAAATTTGGATATTCTTTTCCTATATAAAGCTCAGCACAAAGGAAGATTGATTCTTTTAGGCTTGATTGTTCTGAACTGATGGGCAACACCTTTGTGTATGTTTATAATCCACCCATGTTACACTTGCTTTCAGTAATCTTCCCTTTAGAGTATGTGATTCAGAACTGCTTTATCAATTTTTTGTGTAAATAATTAGCTGAAAAGACCCCCTCAATGGTTTTTTTTTATAATTAGTTGCACAGGGCTCCTTGTATTTGTCTTCCTTTCTGGTTGTTTCTCTCTCCTGCTCTCCTTCTTTTCCTTTCTCTCTCTTTCTGCTTAAATAAATGAAACCATGAAGGTGAAGTGTAAATTACAATAAACTCTGTAACATAAACAAACAATGAACATCTGCTTGTTCAATTTTGTTTCTGACATTTTGTGAAGGAATTGGAGTGTACATATCCAGTGATTAAATAAACAGTGGTCATGGGAAATCTTAATTTGGGATCCCATACTACCACTGCCTTTTTCCCTAGGTCTGAGCTATAGAACATTAATACACCCATGTGCTAATTTTATTTGGAGCTTGTGCCCTTTTACCATTGCCATTCTTAGAGAGTGACTAAACCTAACACTGAATGGATAACTCTGCCTTCTTTTACCTCAAATGATAATAATGTTTTCTCTGTTTTATTACAGTCTCTTGAGACTGTGACTGATTTGCATATTCTCTAACACTTAATTAACGATGTCACTTTCCCAGTGCCTTGAAAACAGTTTTCATTTTTTCCTCGGCAGGCCTCCAACAATTACCTCCCACATTTTCTACTGCAGTCCTTTTTATTACTTTAATGACAAATAATTGGACAGATTCTGAGTAATGAGGGTGAGAGCCAAAGGACTGTTGCATAGGAGACGGCTGCTTGTTACAAGACACTTTTAGTGGTCTCTAAATCAGATAGACAAGTAGAGTAATGATCATCTTGCAGTAATGAGACACAATTAAGAATCGCTGCAGCAAATGACAGAGCAGCTCATTGAACAATAACCTCCCTCTTCCTTTTTTCCAAAGAAGATCGAAGCTTAATTATAGCATTGCCATTTGCAACGCTATAGTTAAAGTTGTGTCAGCATTTCCATTATAAACCTGCTACTTTCAAGGGTTTATAACTCACATAAAAAAAATCTGCTTTGAGATGGAAATTTCCTTGTAAAGCCTTTCTGTTTGTTATTTAATTTTTATGATTTATTTATTTATTTTACAAAGTGGACCAAATCCACATCTGTTCTAAAAAGGATATCTTCATTGGTATGACTGAAGCTAGAATAATTTGCATTTGCTGAGGATCCTGCTCAGACACTGGGTGAGCACACATGTAGCAATGCACAGGAATCTGCCACTGAAGCTGAGGAGAAGCCAATGTTGCCTTTGACAAAAAGACTCCTCTGTGTTGCTTTTGTGGTGGAGAGGAAATGAGGGCATTCAGTGCCTTGCAGAGATGGGCCTATACAGCCATGTTCTCCAGTGAGTTCAGCCCCCTTTTAAATATCTAATATGTGGCCAGCTTTTCTATATAATAACCATTATAAGTGTTTCTGAGTGCTCATGTAACTTTAACTGCTTCTGTGAGATTCACCCTTGAGGTGATTCTGATGCCATAATCTGACATTAAATAAATATGTCATTAGGGTTTTGTCATCACTGAATAGACCAGGAAGAAAGGAGAAGGTTGACTGAAAAGCAGGCACTGTTTTACACATAAATATCCTCTATAATGAACATAGATTAAAAGAGAGAGTGAGAAAGAAGTAAATAGCAGCATAATAACCTTTTGGGAAAAATATGTTGTGCTTGACTGTTTTCCTGAGTATGAGTGCCTATTTAAGTTGGTAGGGTGACAGATGCAGCAGAATCTAGTGAATTCCAAATAATGGTTAATTCTTCATATGTGCCTTGAACCCTTCCACCTTTTCTCCACAGTGAGTTAGAAATAGATGTTTCTGCCTTGCTTGTGTTGGCCTTTGCTATAATCTTAAATTAATGCAAACAAGAGTCATTTGCATTTTATTTTCTGCATGCTTCAAAATTGATTATGGTTCTCTACAAAACCTAAGGGGGTGATGGGCTTTACTTTTTTTGTGTAATCAGAACAGGTGCTTTGGACACATTATTGACCAATAAACCAGTTTTATGAAAACTCCATAACTACAGGTCATCAGCTAATGTAACATCCTGTAACTGCTATTCACTATACATGCAAAATAAATTTGTTACCTTATTAGCCAGATCCTAAGCCTGATACAGCTGCTTTGATCTTTTGAAGCATAACTGTCAAGTCAGTTAGATATCTCTGTTTAACTATTCTGTGGCATAGGGGAATTTTCCACTAACCAACAAGACTGGAATAACTTGGCCCTGTTTAGAAACTTTCCTCTGAATATGGCATTCACTGGCAGAAAGGCCCTGGGTTTTCTGGCCACTATTGCGTGTCATTGCTCATTAGCTTTCAGAATAATTGCAGCCTGGTGCAACTAGAAATGACCTGGTGCTATCTGAAGTCTGTCGTACCTGCGTCAGACTGGAGGGTGCCAAAGGGGGCCTTCAGGAAAAGGCAATGGTTATGAAGAAGGGGCAGCCAAGCGCATGCATTCTTACTGCATTGCATGGCTCTGTCAGTGCAAATAAACTGAAAATCCAGTCCAGTTGCTCAGTATACTTATATAATTCCAGTATTAATTTTAGCCCTTAGAATTAGAATGAAAGTTAAAACTGCTACTTCACATCTTCAAATCATTAAACTGTCACACACTAACATTTTTGGGGGTTTTTCAACTTCCCAGATATCAACTGAGAATAGCATATTGATGTGACAAGCAAGTCTGGAAAATTTCTGAAGTATGTTGAAGATAATTTCTTGTCAAAACTACTCAGTGAGTCAACTAGGAAAGATGCTCTCCTAGACTTGTTATTTTTGAATAGAAAAGGATTCATGGGAGATGTAACGGTAAGTAGCTGTCTTGGCCACAGTGATCACAAAAAGGTTGAGTTTAAATTTTTTGGTGTAATGAGAAAAAGGTTCACAAGAGTTGCTACCTGGGATTTCAAGAGAGCAAACCTCAAGCTACTCAGAGAGCTAGTTAGCAGTGTCCCCTGGGAATCTGTTTTTGAGTGTTAAGGGGTCCATGAGTGCTGCTCAGTCTTTAATAATCACCTTTAAAAGCACAGGAGCCAGCAATCCCACTGTGTTGTAAGTCTAGCAAGCAGGGCAGAAGATCAAGAAACTCCTTGTGAAGCTCAGAAAGAAAAAGAAATTGTATGATCTCTGGAAGTGAGGTCAGGCTTTGCAGGAAGAGTACAGAGCTGTGGTTCGTATATGCAGGGAGAGAACTGAAAGGCCAAAGCTCAACTAGCATGGTAACTGGTCAGTGTTGTGTCAGACAACAACAAAGGCTTTTTGAAGTATGTCAATAGCAAGAGGATGATTAAGGAAAATATTGAACCAATATTTGATTAAGATGGTCATCTGACAAGTAGGGATGAAAAAAAGTGAAGGCATTCAATGCTTTTTTGCCTTGGTCTAATAACAAAACTTCATCTACCCACTCCTCTGAGTCGGAGGACCATGACTGCAGGAGCAATGACTTTCCATTTGTGGACACTGAAATTGTCAGGGATGAATTATATCAACTGAATGTTCACAAGTCCATGGGGCCTGATGGGATTCACCCCAGAGTACTGAAGGAGTACTAGTGGATGTTACAGCGGGAACCCTCTCAATCATCTATCAAAGGTCTTGGGATTCTGGGGAGGTCCCCACTGACTGGAAGCTAGCCAACGTGATTGCAATTTACAAGAAGGGCATGAGGAAGACCCAGGAAACTACAGAACTGTTAGTCTAAACTCAGTTCCTCAGAAAATTGTGGAGAAGATTATGCTGTGTGCTACTGTAAGACATTTAAAGGACAATGCAATCATCAGGCATAGTTAACATGGGTTCACAAAGGAAAAGTCCTGTTTGACAAATCTGATAACTTCCTATGATAAGGTCACCTGCCCAGTGGGTGAAGGGAAGGTGGTGGATGTAGCTTTCCTAGATTTTAGTAAGCTTTTGATACTGTCCCTCACAGCATCCTTCTGGAGAAGTTGTCCAACTGAGAGATAAGCAAGTACACAGTGTGCTGGGTGAAGAACTGGCTGAATGGCAGGGCTCAAAGGGCTGTAGTGAATGGGGCTACATCTGGCTGATCACTGGTCACCAGTGTTGTTCCTCAGGGCTCACTTCTTGGGCCAGTTCTGTTCAATATATTTATCAATGATCTGGATGCAGGAGTTGAATGCAACATTAGCGAGTTTACCGAAGATCTCAAACTGGGAGGTGCTGTTGACTCTTTTGAGGGACAAGAGGCCTTGCAGAGGGATCTAGATAGATTGGAGCATTGGGCAATCATCAATGGCATGAAATGTAACCAGAACAAATGTCAGATCCTGCATCTGGGACAAAGTACCTCCAGACACAAGTACAAATTGGGAGAGGAGTGGCTGGAGAGCCGGCCTGCAGAAAGGGATCTGGGGGTGCTGGTCGACAGCAGGCTCAGTGTGAGCCAGCAGTGTGCCCTGGCAGCCAGGAGAGCAAACCGCATCCTGGGGCGCATCAAAAACAGCATAACCAGCTGGGCAAAAGAGGTGACTGTCCCGCTGTACTCAGCATTGGTGCAGCCTCACCTTGAGTGCTGTGTGCCATTCTGGGCCTACCATTTAAGACGGTCCTTGAATGCATCCAGAAGAGGGCAACAAAGCCAGTGGAAGGGCAGGAAGGCATGTCCTGCGAGGAGCAGCTGAGGATTCTGAGTTTATCTAGTTTGGAGAAAAAGAGGCTAAGGAGTGACCTCATTGCTCTCTACATCTTCCTGAGGAGGGGAGGTGGAGAGGGAGGTGCTGATCTCTTCTCCCTGGGATCTAGTGATAGGATGCACGGGAATGGTTCAAAACTGTGCCAGGGGAGGTTTGGACTGGGTACTAGGAAACATTTATTTACCAAGAGGGTGGTCAAACACTGGAAAAGGTTTCTTGGTTGATGCCCCAATCCTGTCAGTGTTTAAGAGTCATTTGGACAATGCCCTAATAACATGCTTTAACTTTTGGTCAGTATTGAAGTTGTCAGGCAGTTGGACTAGATGATCGTTGTAGGTCCCTTCCAACAGGAACTATTCTATTCTATTCTATTCTATTCTATTCTATTCTATTCTATTCTATTCTATTCTATTCTATTCTATTCTATTCTATTCTATTCTATTCTATTCTAGTCTAGTCTAGTCTAGTCTAGTCTAGTCTAGTCTAGTCTAGTCTAGTCTAGTCTAGTCTAGTCTATTCCCATCACTACATTCCCATGAAGATTTTTTCCTTGATTAGAAAAGGTAAGCTTCATCCATAGATTTTTAGAGCTGTGGCAATTGTTGTAAGATTACTATACCCCTTGCAAGCTTGTTTTCATATCTTGTATTTATGATGTAGATTGTGCTGTGGGGTGTTGGTCTATGACACATATGAAAAACTTGAATAGACTTAACTTTTAATGTTGACCATGTTTTGTAAAATACGCAAGAGTTTTATCACAAGACCTTATTTGTATAGCTGTATATCCAGAATTAAGTTAGGCTTTAAGAGAACTGTAAAGATATTGAAGTCAGTATGTGTTTTCAGCTTTAATTCTTCCTCTAGTAACTTACATATTCTTCCTTTTTTAAACACAGGAAAATTCTCAGCTGTTTCCAGCAACTGGATAATGTGAACCTGAACATGTGAAAACTGTGACGAAGACTGTCATATATTTTACATTTTGATGATGATGTAGAACTTTTATTTACAAAGTAAAGGGAAATACTAAAACAAATGTATTCTAGTTATTTACTTTGGGTTTCCCCCCCCCCCCTTTTTTTCCTTTTTTAATTTTTTTTCGATTTAGCTTTAAAATGCCACTTTTAACAAAAGTTTCCTTCATGGAATAACTTCATTTCGCTTAAAACTCTTAATAAGAGTTTCTTATCAGCTACAGCATAGAACCCTTTTACACTTATACAGCTAAATGTCAGCTTTCAAGACAAAACAAATCATTAAAAAGAAGATCTATTTGAATAGTCCAGGTCTAGAAGCATTTAAATTTATGAACTTGTATCCTCCGTGAGAACAGTGTAATGGGAAACCAATGGCAATTTTATTAGTTTCCATGAATGAATTGGGAATATGATGCTTTGCTCAATGAGTAGTTATGGACAATTCCATCTTAACATGTAAGAAGAGAGAGCTGAACAAAATATATCTTCATTGTAACATTTCACACTTGTAAAGAGAGCCAGCTTTTGACTACTGATTTTAATGAATCATGAAATTATTTTAGCTTACTTGCTTTGTTTGCACAGTTTCACCCTTGGAATGGGGAAAATATGAGTTTGCCTCATGTTGTAATGTATACATTTTTCACATTGATTTGGCTTTTTAAACATTATATTCAGAGTACTGTAAAAAGACCTTGTAGCTCTGTTGTTCTTCCCTTACTTAAGCCTCTAAGGTAGGAAATGTATACCTAGTAATGTCTTTCAAAGAGTCCATGAACTGGGAATCCAAAAACTGAAGGCCCTTCAGTAGTTACTTTTTAAATTTGTGCTTTGCAAATATTGCTACTTGACGGTACTTGATTACAACAGTAGATCCAGTTATATGTAAGAACACTCAAGAGCTATTAAGATTTTTATATGCTGCCTTATTCACAGAACCATAGAATGGTTGAAACTGGGAGACCTCTGGTGGTCATCTCGTGCAACCCCCCTGCTAAAGACAGAAGTGGTGGAATGGGCTGCCTTTGCTCAGGGCAAGATGTTAAATGGGATTGAAACCAGTACTGACCTCTGGGTGCTCCACTAGTTACTGGCATCCATCAAGATTTCATGCCATTGATCACCACCCTCTGGGCCCAGTTGTTCAGCCAGTTTTCAATCTACCTCACTGTCTGCTCATCCAGTCGATACTTCACTAACTTCTCTGTGAGGATTTTATGGGAGATAGTCTCATACCTTACTGAAGACTAGATAGGAAATAGGTCCTTCCCTCCCTTTGTCTACCAAGGTAATAATCTAATCATAAAAGGTTATGTCAGAATCACAGAATGGTCAAGGCTGGAAGGGACATCTGGAAGTTATCTGGTCCAAACCCCTGCTCAAGCAGGACTGCCTAGAGCAGTTGCCCAGGACAGCATCCAGATGGCTTTTGAGTATCTCCAGCAGTGGAGATTCCCAAATGTCCTTGGGCAACCTGTGTCAGTGCCCAGTCACCATGACAGTAAAAAAGTGTTTCCTGATGTTCAGAAGGAACCCTCCATTTTTCAGTCTGTGCCAATTGCCTTTGGTCCTGTCAATGAGCAACACTGGAAAGAGCCTGGCTCTGACCTCTTTGCACCCTCCCTTCAGGTATTTATATAGATTAATAAGTTAAGGTAGACCATATCCACTGCTCTGCCCTCCACCTGTCTACCAAATGAGTCATTTCATCATAGAAGGTTACCAAGTTGGTCAGGGATGACATCTCCTTTGTGAATACATGCATTCTACTGCTGATTATCACCTTCTCCTTCATATGCCTGGAAATGGTTGACAGGATTAGTTGTTTCATAACTTTCCCAGGGATTATATTGAGGCTGACCAGCCTGTAGTTCCCTGAGTCTTCCTTGCCATTCTTGGAAACAGGAGTGATGTTTGTTTTCCTCCAGACTTGAGACACCTCTCCCAGTTACTATGATTATTCAAAGATTATTGAGAGTGACCTTGAAGGCACCAGCCAGCTCCCTCAGTAATCCTGAGTGCAGTCCATCAGATCCCATGGATTTATATATGTCCAGTCTGCTTAAGTTTTCTCTAATGTGATCCTCTTCCACCAGGGATAAGTCTTCCTTGCTCCAGACTATCCCCCAGGTCTCTGGGGCCTGGGACTCCTGAAAATCAGTCTTGCTAGTTAAGAGTAAGGTGAAGAATATATTCAGTACCTCAGCCTTTTCCATGTCCTGTGTAACCAGGTCCTCTGTCTTGTAGAGCAATGGGCCTACTTTTCCTTAGTCTTCCTTTTGTCACCTATGTCTTATACAAGCCCTTCTTTTTGTCTTTGATATCCTGGTAAATTCAATTCCATCTGGGCTTTAGCTTTCCTAACTTCATCCTTGGATGAAGTTTCTCTATTCTTCCCAGGTTACCTGTTGTTTCTTCCACCCTCTTTATGCTTCCTTTTTGTGTTTGATTTTGGCCAGGAAATACTGTTCATCCATGCAGGCCTCCTGGTGTTTTTGCCTGACTTCATATTCATTGGGATGGACTGCTCTTGCATTTAGAGCAGGTGAGTTTTAAATATTAAACAGCTTTCTTGGGGCCCTCTTCCCTTCATGTCCTTATCCAAGGGGACTCTTACAAGCAGATCCCCAAAGAGGTCAAAGTCTGCTCTACTGAAGTGCAGGATTGTGAGCTTGCTTTTTACCCTCCCCGCTGTCCTCAGTATCCTGAACTCTACCATCTCATGGTCCCTGAAGCCAACACTGCCTTTGACCCTCACATCCCCAGTGAGCCCCTCCTTGTTGGCGAGTAAGATGTCCAGCAAACACCTCTCTTCATCAGCTCCTCTATCCCTTGGAGGAGAAAGATCATCAATGCACTCCAGGAACCTCCTGGATTGATATGACCTTGTTGTTTTTTCCCCTTAGCCGTGGGGTAGTGGCTGAAGTTCCCCAAGAGGACTAGGGCCTGGGAATGTGAGGCCATTCCTATCTGTGTGCAGAGGGCCTGATTCACTTGTTCTTCCTGGTCAGGACACCTATAGCAGACACTCACTATAAAGTTATCTTTCTCCCTTTAATCCTAACCTATAAACTCTCAGTTGGTTCCTCATCCATCCCCAGGCAGAGCTCCATGTGCTCTAGCTGCTCTCTCACATAAAAGACAACTTATCCTTGTCTTCCCATCTTGTACTTCCTGAAAAGACTGTATCTCTCCATTGGAAGACTCCAGTCATGGGAGCCTGTCCTGATTTGAGTGAGTGCTGGGCATTTTTTGGTAGCAGGGAAGGGGGCTGCAGTGGTGACCCCTGTGAGAAGCTTCTTGAAGCTCCCCCAGCTCCAAGTCTGATCTGCCTTTGTGTCAAGGCTGGGCCAATTAGCTGTGCCTATGAGATAATGTATTTAAGAAGGGGAACCTAGGAAGAGTGGTGGAAGCTGTGAGGAGAACATCTGTGTGAACACTGAGGTCAGTGGCAGAAGAGAGGAGAAGGGGGGGAGGAGCACCAGAGCAGAGACTCCCCTGTATCCCGTGGCCGCCCCCCTGCCACCCATGGGGGTCTGTGGTGGAGCAGATGCTGATTTGCGGCCTCTGAGGG
Source organism: Strix aluco (assembly GCF_031877795.1). Classification (NCBI taxonomy): domain Eukaryota; kingdom Metazoa; phylum Chordata; class Aves; order Strigiformes; family Strigidae; genus Strix; species Strix aluco. Next base: position 72,588,834 of record NC_133971.1, read on the forward strand.
GCCCCACGCTGGGACAGGTGATTGCACCTGAAGAAGGCCGGGACCCTGTGGGAAGAAGCCCCCGCTGTTGTAGTTCAGCACTGGGAGGATTGCAACAGGCAGGGGTGACCCACACAGCCATGGGAATGACTCATGTCGGAGATGATTTGTGGAGGACTGTGTCCTCTGAGGAGGGACTGTGCTGGAACAGGGGAGGAATGCCAGATGTTTCCCCTCCCCTGAGGTGGAAGAAGCAGCAGGATTGACTGCACTCCCCATTCCCTGCCCCCTGTGCTGCAAGGGGTGAGGACGTAGAGATATCAGGAGATCGGGAGCAAAGCTGAGCCCGGGAAGAAGGGAGGGATGGGGGAAGGTGTTTTCAAGATGTGGTAATGCTTCTCACTCTCTCCCGTACTTCATGCATTAGTATACTGGCACTTTAGAGAGGCACCCCAGCGTGATGTCTGGAGACAGTTTGGAGGATTTTTCCATAACAGCACCTTGTAGGTCATTCCTTGGTTACATGCAAAAAGCCCCATTTTGTTGATTTTGTGATCCCTTGCCATCACATCAACCCGTGCCCTTTGCTTAGCAATCCAGTTGGTTGCTCCCTCACAGGACTGCTGGTTACTCTCTCCCACCCCTGTCATTCTTAGTTTAAAGTCATCTTTATGAGGTCAGCCATCTCATTGGTGACAATAGCTTTGTCCAGCTCAGTGAGGTGAATCCCATTTCTTCCAAGCAGACACTGATCTGCAAAAAGGGTCCCGTGGAACCATCATAGAACCCAAAACCCTGTCAGCAACACCAGTTCTGCAATCAGTTATTGATTTTTCCTACTAGTGACCTTCTTCTCAGGACAATCAAGCATGCTTGTGCTCATAACATTGATAAATAAATAATTTGGACTTTTTCAAAGTATTAGTTGACAACTTAAATTTCCTTATCTTGTCATATGAGATTCATGTCTTTTGTGTAACATGGAAGATAGATATCTTATTTGGAAGTGTCTTTAAGAGTTGGGGCTGGATGAGGTAATCTTTAGGTATGCTTTCTGCATTGCTATAAACAGTTCTGATGCTTGTTGCCTCTTTTGTGTCCTCCTGAGATTTCTGTGTATATTTAAAACCAACACTTTATGTGTCAAACACAAATCTTACAATAAAACTTTTTAAACATAAGTCAGTTCTTTGGGAAGAAGGGGAAATGGCATAAAATATTTTCCTTTTTTTCCCAATGGTAGCTTTGAAGACAACCAGAAATATTTCTTCCTTCTTCTACAATCTGTGTAAGACAAATGGTTGCCCACTCTGCACTTTCATGGTTACTTTAACAGCTAAAATGTCAAACTCTGAATCATTCTAAGTGTGACGTGATGTGAACGGTATTCGAAAGAAGCTACAGGCTATGTTTGGTCTGTGTGGACTGTGTTCATTGACTTTAAATGCACCATTGTCAAAAATGAGTTTGCCTCAGCAGCTGTGTAATGTTAGCTCTTCAGCACTTGGTGAATAGCTTGATTTGATTGATAAAGCCTGAAAATGAAAGGGACTTATTCAGCATATACTGACACATTTAAAGGTAAATAAAGACTGGCAATGTTTAACTGCTCCTATGTAGGGAAAAGGGTGATTAGATTAAAAATAAAATAAAACCCTACCACAACTTTGGCTTCTTTGATGGCTTTCTACAAAATCTAAAGCATTAGACACAGCTAAGACTGTGATGAGCAGATGCTCCTTAAAACTTGTTCTATTCTTGCCCCTGCCTTTTTCACAGGCAGTACATATCTGTATGTGTGCATGTATGTATGTATGTGTAAATGCATGTACTTGTTAAAAAAAGCTAGATTTTTCAAAGCATGTGGGTCCTTTTTTCCTCGTTGTAATGCTCTAATGCCTTTTTAGTCTCAGTTTTCACTGATAAGGTTTACCCACCTGCCTCCCAGGTCCCTAAGCCTACTAGTAAAGTCTGTGGGAGTGAATCAAGTTAGGGATCACTTAAGTTAATTAGAGATATAAAACTCCATGGGATGATATGGGAAACATCCAAGGGTAATGATGGAGCTAGCTGTCATTGTGAAGTGGCTCTCTGTTGTCTTCAAAAGGATAAAGTAACTGTCTGAAGGGAGGTTCCTGGTGACTGAAAGAAGGCAAACATTACAACTGCTTTCAGGAAAGGCAAGAGGTAGGATCCAGGTAACTACAGGCAATCTGGAAAGATTAAGGAGAAAATCCTCTTAGAAACCATTTCTAAACACTTGAGGATCAAGAAGGCCGTTGTCATATGTCAACATGGGTTTACCAAGTGTAAATAATGCCTGACCACCCTGACTTCTTTCTTCGGTGATGTGACTGGCACTGTGAACAAGGCAGTGAGTGTTGTATACTTTGACTTTATCAAGATTTTTAACAGTCCCCAAGCCTCCTTATTACCAGCTTGGTGAGAGACAAGCTGGTTAAGTAAATGATAGGTGATTGGAAAATTGTCCAGACTGCTGAACTCAAAGAGCGGACACCAGTGGCACAAAGTCCAATCTGCAGCCAGTAACTAGTGGCATCCATCAGGGATCAATACTGTGAAAAAACTGTTTAGTGTCTTCATTAACATTTTGGATGATAAGATGGAGTGCATCCTCAACAAGTTTGTGGACAAAACCAAATTGATTTCAGTGGTCAGTACACTGGAGGGCAGAGAGCCTAGCCAAAGAAACCTGGACAAGCTGGAGAGATGGGCTGGCAGGCATCCTGGAGTTTAACAAATGTCAAGTCCTTCATCTGGGATGGAATAATGCCTTGCAATGATACAGGCTAAGGACAAGTTGGTGGGGAAACAGCTCTGCAGAAGAGGATCTGGGGGTCCTAGTTGACAGTAAGTTAAAAGTGAGTCAGAGAAGCCCACTTGCACGCTCATCTGTATTAGAAAAGTGCAGTCAGCAGGTCTGGGGAAGTGATCCTCTATTTGGCACTTTTGAGACTATGTCTACAATGCTCTGCCTAGTTTTGGGCTCCCCAGTACAAGAAGAATATTGACATACTTAAGTGACTCCAGTGGAGGCTACCAAGATAGTCAGGGCATGCAACATAGGAGGAGAGGCTGAGAGAGCTGAGTCTATTCAGCTCAGAGAAGAGAAGGCAAAGGGGGACCTTATTGCTGTTTTATAACTATGTAATGTAAGGATAGAGAGAAGATGGAGCCAGACTCTTCTTGGAGGTGCATGCTGGTAGGATGAGAGGCAACAGACGCAGGTTGGACTGTGGAAAATTTTGACTCTTATATGTTAAGATTTTTTTTTTTTTCCAGGAAGATGATCACATCCTGGAACAGGTGGACAGAGAGGGTGTGGAATATCTGTCCTTGGAGGTGTTCAAGACTCCACTATACATATCACAGAGGAGACTGATCTAATTAGCTCTGCATAGAGCAAGAGCTCTATGATCCCTGAAGGTCCCTTCCAGGCTAAATTATTCTGTGATTCTACAGATACCACTGAAATCCATATTTTCAAGTACTCATCTTTGCAAAAATTGGACTCTACCTAAAAATTCTAAATCACTATATATTTCTGTGGCATACATAAGAAAACACTCATTGTGTTAAAGAACATACAACTGATCATTTAAGAAATTGGAAGACCTGATGCTGAGAATACAAGTTTAAAATGTCCATAAGGATTTAATGCTCTACCCTAGCACTAAGCTCAGTTGCCTTATATAATTTCTGTTCCTTACATTTATCTCAAATTTATTTTTTCTTTTTTTTTTTTTTTTTTAAATGAACAGCACATACCTACTGCCAAAGTTCTAAGTAGATATGTGGAACACTTATTAACAATTTGAGACTAAATCAATTTTCAATTCATTACCAAACCATTTTCTCTAGAACTCTTCTCAAAATTATTCTGTCATGTGTATATGTGTATAACCACACACATCTTCTAAAGATGAACAATTATGCCCATTTCATAACTTCTTGATACTTTTGAATTTGGATTATAATAAGACAATATACTTTATTCAGCAGATTTGTTTTAATCCAATTACATAGGTGAATAAAAATTGCTGCATGCTGTTGCATCTAATGTAAGTTATCTATTATTCACACCACATTTACTTTTAATATTCATGCAGATTCCCTTTGACATAACCTACCGTGTCACAGTTAATCCAATAAAGATAAAATATATCTCAGCAAAACACCAGTCGATTCCAGCATTCTGGAAATTATTAAAGACTATTTCACACTGGTTCCTTCAATCAATGCATTTCCCCTTGGATGTGATAGTGTTCCTCTTTGAAGCTTTCAATCCTCCCAATGGATTCAGGGGAACATTCAGGCACTTTTTTAGTCTCTGGGTCTCCGAGGCAGTTCAAAGAGCACAAAAAGCCATCACTGGTTTATCCTCAAAGGCTGACACTGTCTGTTTGATGTATGGTGACTTAAAAAGTCATCTCTAGCAAAGCATGTGTTTGCTACCAGTCTATTGAATCAGCCATTTATCAGCTAATCTGTATGCACCCAGCACGCCTGCTAACAGATCCAAGCATAGAATACAGTCTCCTCCTGGACCTGCTATTGATTTGATTTCCCTCTCTAATTTCATAGTGGTTTTGGTGTCCAGTTATTGAAGCAACCTTTTACCTTATAAAATAAGCACGTATGCAGCATTCTGGTGGTCGTGAGTTTGTGTGCAAGAGTGGAGAGCTAACATTTTGCAGTGATGCAGTTCCAGCAGGACTTGCCTTTTGCTTGATCTTCTGAAGTCTGCGGCCCCTGTCTACCAGGGTTCATGAAACACACATGTGGTGCTGTAAATATTTTGTTTTATAAATCTTAACTGTAGAGCTGCCAAAGTTGAGACAGTAACATCTAAGTATGTGTGATTTTAAAAGTAAAATCAACAGTGGTGTTTCACTTTTTTGTTGGTCAACGATTGAAAATAACTAGCTTTTTTAACTTGGTAAGGGAGCATGAATAATTTTTATGTATTCCATATTTTACTATGTACCACAATCTGGAAGAAATGCACCAGTTACAATGTGGTGCATGTTTTTCATAGGAAGGTTCCTAGATAGGTGTTTCAAGAGCTGAGAACACTCAAGATTTGTCCCATCACATAAACCCAAACATATTAAAAATTTTTCTACCTAAGAAAGAGCTTGATATCTTTTTCAATAAGTGGCTGTTTGCCTTTTAAAACAGTGTTGATGGTGGTCACTGTGTCCTCCACCACAGCTTCTAACATTCCTTGCAGGTACAAGAAAAATGAACATTTGTGGACCTTGTCTGCTTGTCATAGATCAGCAGTCTAATTCTGGATGATGCTGTGTATTGGCCATTTCTGTGACCACATAAAGGCAGAAACAGTTCCCTTGCAGCTTTTTCTGCAATTTTTCTTTTGGAAAGAGTATGTCTGAACTCAGCTGTATTCTGGTACCTACCAAGACTATATTTCCCTTCAGTCTTGCCCTGAAGCATAGCCAGTGACACACAGTGGATACGACAGGCAGAGTGGATATGAACAACAACATGGTGTGATCTTCTGATACGCATTCAGTTTAATGCTTTTTGGAAATGTTATTCTCATGGCTGCCAGGTACAAACTTGCATTTCCACTTATCCAAAGACTGAGGAGGATGTGAAAGCGGTTTCCCTATGTCTGTTCTTGCACTCCTGGTGGTGCCAGTGGGACATTCATGATTTTTTAAAACCTGTTTGGACTTTCATTGTAGACAGACTTTACAACATGTTATAAAAGTGAGCTTTGGTCTGACTTTATTGTAGGACAGGCCTCAGTTACAGTTATCTCCATAAAACAAATGGGATTCTAAATTACATTAAAAAATATGGCAAGGTGTGCAAACATCAGGCTCTTTCCTTGCTTGCTTTTAAAATCATGTGGTTCCCTCCTGACAATTTTCTTCATATGAACTAAAAACCTTTGCTCCCAAGGTATCAGTCTTGCCAAATCTATTAGTGCTTCTACTATTAATCCATCTGATGATCTAATACTTTTCCCTACAAAAGTGCCTGAAAGCACTGCTCTGAAGTGTGCTATTACTTGACACAAGGTGGGAAAATTCTGTCTGGAACAACAAAAAATTCTATTGAATGGTTCTAGTGCCAAAGAACCTACACGATCACAAAGAAGATAGCTGAGCAGTTAATGTCAAGAAGAGATCATGAACCACATGCTTCATAGTAAATGCAAAACTGGTGCATTTGACAAAAAAAGTGGATTAAACTGTTCTATAAAACTTTTTTTTTTTACAATTTTGAGATTTTTTCCTATGAATTTCTGCCTTTTTTTTTTTTTTTTAATTTGCTTTCTGTTTTTACTGACTTTCCACTTGTTTATTTGAGAAACATCAGATACAAAGATATAAAGCTACTCAGTGGTATTCAGGAGATTCTGGATTCCAGAACTAGCAGTTCTAGGCAACTGGCATTACTAGGATGACTTTTGTAATGCCTTGAGATACGTGCACTTTGCTGCTCAGGAGGACTGAATCACCAACATCATTGTAAGCACACATGCCATTTACAAATGTCCCATGTGGACTGCCTTGGCTAACAGATGAGGAATTAAAGAAAACAAATGACCTTTCTGAACTAAAACTCGGGGTTTAAGGAATAGTAGAGCTGGGTGTTTATACTATCTCATGTCCTCTGTGAAATGGTAGGGAGAAGATTTGTAATGTGTACTCATATAGAGTGCTCTTTAAAGCTTTTGAATATTTAGTCACAAGCATGCTCTAGACTTAAAAATTTTCACTCTCTTATCTAGTCTTTCTCGGGAAAAAACTCAGAACTGCAAGTGTTTCTTCCTTCTCCCTTTCCTTCCACCTCCACATTTACTCTCCTTAGCTGGAGGATAAGCAATTGCAAAATTCATCACCTACAGATATCTCTCTCAAGTCTGATCCAGAGTTACTGCCCTGGTCTACTGCCTGTTTCTGGAGCCCATCCTCTACTGCGTATGTCTGTCAGTCTAGAAGATGTACCTTAGAAAGCTGGGCTTGCATGGGGAGACAAAGTGAATGTGTAGCAAAGGAGGACAGAACTGAGAGTTAAGTAAGCAGTGTAGCCTAAAGGTATGTTGATTTAACTAGCTGGATGTCAGGGACTGGATCTTAGAATGGGTAGGTGGAACTTCATGAGCACCAAAAAAACCCCTCAAACAGGTGACAAAAATCCCATACTTCCATTTTCTTTCCATTTAGTTTAGGTACAGCCACCACATATGGTACATGCCTTTCGAAAAGTCTTGTCTACCATTTTTCTATCATTTAAGTCTACTTTGTGAATATTAACAGTTGAGTCAAATCGTCTTCCTTATATTTTGCTGTTCTACTTTCTGTTTACAAAAACAGAAAAATGTTTTCACACATACCACCTAGATCTTAAACTTCTACCTAATACAGTAAATATTTATGAACATCTAGTTTATATTACATTCGTTTCTTCCCTTGTTCCTAAGTTTACATAACTTTTAGAATTAAATGTAAGGTAAGATGGCAGAAAATCTTTTCAAATCCCTCCTTCCTACTGGAGTAAAGATAAAACACATGCTAACTTTACAGAGCTTTTTATCAGCTCCTGAAATTTCTACAAAAGCTTGTTGCTGACCAGGAAACTAGGTCATGCAATTGTTCTTCAATAAAGATGATCTTTTGATGTGTCTCAGCAGCAGCTTTTCTTTAACAGGAGTCCTGTGGTTTGAGCTCTTCACAAATTGAGCTTCATGCCACAGATATTTCTTTTGCTTTAATGAAATCCTTCCATCTGACTTAAGTGTTGTGATTGATGTGTGCCGTTCATGCCATGAGATTATTCTGTGTTACGTTTATTTAATTATTGAAATATATTTTCAGATAGTCTGTCCTAAAGTTCAGAACTATATTTACAATGGCTTTTCCCAAATTAACACCTGAGATATATTGTATATTGCCAGAGGGAAGACACTAAACATCAACATGACAATGCAACAAGTGGTGACAAATAGCCATAAAATTCAATTCAAATTGATCTTATGTGATTACCAGAGGCATTCTGGGAACCTAATTTCTAATGAAGCCATGTTTTTTAAAGTTTCCAATGCTGAGAAGAAATGACATATTGTTTTGGTTTGGTGGCTGTTTAAACTGACTATGTTAACAAATACACAATGAAATATGTATAGCTCATTTGATCAGGTACCCCATAGTATGAATATGAATTATGAATCAATGAAAGGAACTGTCACTGACTAGGCTACCTTGATATTAATAGGATAAGAAGGTAAAGTTGGAAGCATCTAGGGTAAATTTTATGATAGAATCCCTTTGTTTTTAAGAATAATATAGGCATACCACACACACAAACACAAAGAAATTATTTATGAATAAGTCTTTTGACTTCAGTGCAAATAATGTGAACAGTTTTTGAGGGGTCCCATCTAACAAAGTTCCTGCTCAAATCATTCAGCCTGGGCAAAAATATATTGACACATGGCTAACTCTGTCTCCCTCAACATCTTCCAATACATAAGCTGTTATAGAACCCCAATTATTTATTTTGTTAAAGGAAAAAATGACTTTTTCTGTCTGCTGTTCTGTGTCTAGGAATTTACGTGCTGATCTTGCTATGCTTTTAGCACGGCTAAGGAAAAGAAAACATTGTTGAGCACATTTATACATCAACAGAAACATTTTAGTGAGGTGTATGTCTGCTTTTCTAAAGTTTAAGCTGTTGAATATCTTACAAGAGTCATAATATATTTGCAGTTGACCGTGAATGTGTATAAAATCCATTTCATATTATCATTGAAGCAAGGACTCAAACTCTTAATTTTCCACTGATTTCGTTTAAAATTTAATATCAGGGCTTACTTATGTAAATCTAGGGGCAATCCAAGTAGAATGGCTTTCTGTTTTGTGTGTTCAGATGGAAAATGTCTCCATGTCCTGGTTTAGCCAGGATAGGGTTAAGTTTCCCCAGCAGTGGGGGGGGGGAGCTCTAGCTGGCTTATTCAGATACCATGCGGACGTCACATCCTGGCGCGTCGCATCCTGGCGTGGAAGCGCGGGGCGCGTGGTTTTATACATCTGCTCCTCTCACTCCTGTATTGGTAGATATTTTGATCTGCTCATTGTTATCACTGTTATTCTTATTGTTGCTGTTTGTTGCGTTGCTGTTGCTCTGTTGTATTAAACCTTTCCTTATCTCAGCCTCGGGGCTTTGTATTTCACTCCCTTTGTGGGGGAGGGGCAGCGGCTGCGTGGTCTCAGACCCTGGCAGGGGCTAAACCATCACAACTTTGGCGCCCAAGGTGGGGCTCGAACCCACGACCACAGTTGACTTTTTCTCGAGTTTCATTTTTACTTCCCATGGTTGTGATGGTTTAGCCCCTGCCGGGGTCTGAGATCACGCAGCCGCTGCCCCTCCCCCACAAAGGGAGTGAAATACAAAGCCCCGAGGCTGAGATAAGGAAAGGTTTAATACAACAGAGCAACAGCAACGCAACAAACAGCAACAATAAGAATAACAGTGATAACAATGAGCAGATCAAAATATCTACCAATACAGGAGTGAGAGGAGCAGATGTATAAAACCACGCGCCCCACGCTCCCACGCCAGGATGCGACGCGCCAGGATGTGACGTCTGCATGGTATCTGAATAACCCGACTAGAGCTCCCCCCCACTGCTGGGGAAACCCAACCCTATCCTGGCTAAACCAGGACACTCCACCCCTTCAGAAACATCATGGTCCTTGTACACAGAAAAAGAGAGAATATATTTCTTTCTTCCTCCTGATTTGCAAAAATGGGTGAACTTCTGTTGCTTTCTGCAGCTGATTGGTTAAGAGAGATTCTGCAATCTATTTTGTGCTGGAATGCAATGCCGGGCCAACTCTAGACATAAAGAACCCCAGTGACTACTTTGTGCCCCAAGGTTCTGGTGGGGTCTTGGCTGTCTTGATCTGTCCTGCTCAAGACTGGTCCTGTTCTGTGACCTCAAGCTCTGACGTAGGGAGAGGAGTTCTGAGAGCTAGCAAAAGGTTAGGGTATTGCTGTAGGCAAACAGTGGACATGGAGGGTTGAATCCTACCCTGGAGAGAAGGTGTGAATAGAAAAAGTCCTTCCAAGCCACATTCTAAGCAGTTATTTCTGAACCAAGCATACTAAGGAAACTTGCTCTACTGAGGGCTAGACCTATGTCTATCATCACTTGTCTATGACTATGACTTAAAAAGATAAAGCCTGCATTTTGATGGTTCTGTAAATTCATGAGCTTACTGCTAATACCATCTGGTAAACAGAAAGAAGTATGGGCCTCTTTAAGACTCTAAAATAATGAGGAAAACTTTCACAGTGAATGGGAAAAAAAAAAGAATAAATGGAGTAGACTTCCCTTGATTTCTGTTTATATGACAAATATGGGGTCTCATTAAGTTGTATTGTTATTGAGAACTTGAGCATTAGAAAATGCCGTCATCTCTCCTAGGTAATAAAAGGAAATGAGAATTGCTTCAAACATATGTCCACAAAAGTGTCACCTATGCTGTATGATTTCTTTTTAAAGAAGTCCAAGTGGGAACTGTAGTGAGCTGATCCCACTCAGTTGCTCACTCATTCCCCTCTAGATAGATGGGGGAGAGAATAGGAAAGGCAAAAGCAAGAAAAACTTGTGGGTCAAGATAAAGACAATTTAACAAGTGAAGTAAAGCTGCATGTGCAACCAAAGCAAAATAAAGAGTTAATTCACTACTTCTCATGGGCAGAGCAGATGGAAAGCAGAGCCTCAGTACACATAACAGGTACTTGAGAAGACAAATGCTATAACCCAGAAGGGGTTATTTCCCTCTTTCTCCTCCTTTCCCTGAGCTTTTATTGCTGAGTACAATGTCATATGGCATAAGATATCCCTCTGGTTGTTCAGTTCAGCTGTCACAACTGTGTTTCCACCCAACTTCTTGTGCACCCCCAGCCTACTCACTGTAGAGCAGAGCAGGAAAAAGATCTTGATGCTGTGACAAAACTGTTCACCAATACCTAAAACACTGGTATGTTATCAACCCCAATTTCAGCACATGCTGAAATTATAGTTATGGTAATATTGCACACTGAGAACATAGCAAAACCTAGCAATTTCAGATACTGTTAGGTAAAATATTACATGGGCTAAATGGTGTATTGGGAATTGTTGGTAGCGTGGGAAAAACAAATCAGTGAAAAAACTGCAAAACGTACTTTTCCTTAACACATGGTGCCCAGAACAAACACAAGGTCAGATGCAATCATAAAGCAACACACCAAAATAAAGCTACTGTTCAAGAGGCAAAACAGTCAGACTTGGGTTTTGAGTTACTATAGAGCATATCTTATGTCAAGAAATTAATTTGTTTATTCATCTTATGTTATCTTCTGAGAATCTGTAGATGTTGCATAAGAATAAACCATACTATTTGTGAACCTGACTGCTTCTCTTGAATGCAACAGGACCCACAGCATACGGGCTGTTCGTGCATCTGCTGTCAGGCTTATAGTTATGGCCATAATTGGCGTATCTATTAAGAGATAAGTCCAGCCAACCCTAGCCACTCTAATCTCTGAGGGCTGTCTAGAACACAAGGGGATTCATCTCTTACCAAATTAATTTGTGACCTTAAATGCAATAGGAATTAAGCCTACAAATTCACTTTGATGGAAGGGAGGATTTTTTGCATATGGGTACCATCTGCTTTGAAAATTAGGGTTGAAAGGAAAGGAAGAAGAAGGAACACGTATTGGTCTATCAGAGGCTGTAAAAATAATATAGGGGGAAGGTCAACAACTAGCCGATTCTGCATCTTAATGGCAAAGTCATGAAAATCTTGTTCACTTGAAGTGATGGAAAGTACGTAAGTGTGCTAATAACAGAGGAGAACTAACTTGCACTGTGTACTGTAGCTGCTTAGTAAGGTTAACAAACTACATTAACCATTCACTCATCTGTAGCTCATAATTAATCACTCCTTGAAAATTACATTGTATAATAAATGAGGACAGACATGATTCATTAAAACTTCTAATTAATTCTATTTAATACTATTTCATAGTTCATTGGTAAGTGCTGAGAGAGGATTATGTTATAGGATATTTGATTCATTACTGCCAAAGAAGTAAATAGGGCAAACATAATCTAGAATGCAGCATGAATATTTGCAAATGTAAATACTAATTGTTTATCTCTAGTAGTGCTGGATCTATACTTTGTGTCTGTTAACATCTTCACTGTCAATTTAGATTTTCATTGATCTATAATCCAGCTGTAGAAATGAATCATAGGCTCAAAACTTTATTGTCTTTAGAGCAAGTATACCACCTCTTTCCCTGTCTTTCCTTGTCAAATCCTCAAGGAAAATAAGTTTAAGGATAACTTAGTCCTGCTAAGACCAAGCTTTTTATTGCGACACAATAATCTGAATATAACGTTTTCAACTATATAATAAAAGTTGACTGATTAATGTGCAGGGGTGAAAAATGTTCTATTTAAATGTTTTAAAAGGTCATAATAGTGATGAAAACTGACTAAGAAGCACAGCTGTCTGAAAATCCGTTTTTGTAGGGGGTCAAAAGCCTCAATTCAGTTTATATGCTTACTTTTCACTTATTTCAAGAATCTGAAGTTCTATCATGGTAAATGCTCTATGAATGTATAACAAAGTCTGTGATGGATACACCTGACTCCTAGACATACTTTGGTTCAAGCTGACTAAGGAGAAACAGGCCTTACATCCTTGGGACGAGCTTGTGAGCTGGAAAGCCCCTGGCTCTTGTACAGATGAGTGAAGGTATCTTGAAAAATATTTCAAAAGTCGGTTTGGAAACCCAAAATTGCAAGATAACCGAAGTACAGAACAAGACACCAGAGCTAAAATGAAGACATCTATCTTGTCTATACTGTTGACTAGCAGCCAACTACTTCACTCTATAAATATTACCATCAGGATGGGCCCAGTTGGAGCTCTCCCTGAATTGCAGCTGGACTGCACACCAGATGACTCTCCCCTTGAACAGGGATGCCTCTCAGGGTTAGAGATTCCTTACCTGAGACTAAGAGATCCTTACCCAAGATGAAGAGATCCCTTACCCATGACAGATCCCCTGTATGTGACTGATAGCATGCTGAATTAATACAGTGAAACATTACTAATCCATGTAGCTACTCAATGTTATTATAAACATTGTATGGACAATTCCATTAGACATAAACCTTTGACCAAGTCTGAGACTAAGATTGAATCCAGCTGCACCCAGGTTCCAAAAGGAGTTTAGAAAGCAAGGGTCACTAACTGTGTTTGGATGTTTCCTTAGGCTCTTAAACTCTAAAATTCTCAGAATTGGAAAGAATAGCGGTAATCCTCCTGGATTTGCTCTGGCATTTTCAAGGAACATGGTACTCTGTTACCATTTCATAAAAACAGGCCCTTGTGATCAGTGCTGATCCTGAAGATACAGTGACAGTATCCTTTTGCCTATAAGAATTCCAATTATGCTGTCAATCTCTGCCTGTTGTTTATCCATCAAAAGCATAGAAGAGATGTATTGGATGTAAACTCAGATACCAACAGGCTTTCAAAAGATTTTCTGAGCAAGTGTAAATATGTAGATATAAGTAAAAAAAAAAAAAAAAAAGAAGAACATGGGTGAGGGTTGTTGCTGCATGAAATCTTTCCATCTCATCTTACCTGACAGTGGCTTATTTCACCTTGGTTGGTCCTGGTGCAAAATCTCTCCAGCTTTACTATGGGCGTAAAGATGCAGCTTTACCTTTAATGCAAAGCATCTTTGGTAAGCATCAAGGAGAACCTTGTCAGTCATTTTACATCCTTTACCATCAGTTTTTTGAGACATATTTCAATTTCTTTAAGCTTTTATAAGTTTCAGGAGATTGAAACATTTAGTAAATTCAAAGCACTCAAGCTAGGGATCTCAAAATGTCAAAATACTTAATTTCCTAATTAAGGCTTTGTTTTACAATTGCTATAAAATTTCATTTCTGTAGCAAGACTTCTTGAAATAGTATTTTTCTTATAAAACTTAAATTTATAGAGTACCACAAAAATAGAAAAAATATTAATGGCAAAAAGTTAAGAAAAAATTTGGGGTTGATTTGAACAAGGTATCTGGTTAACAAAAAGTCAACCAAGCAAAAAAGCCCACAGTAAACCAGAAAATAAATGTCATTGCATCTGAGACCATTAAAGTATTTATCTTTCTTTTTCATTTAAAAAAAAATTTTAAAAACCAACCTAGTGACCTGTCACCAGCCACTGGTTCTGCATCTTACAAGAGGCTCCATCTTAAAGCGATCCTTTTTTTTTTCCATTCTTCCAACAGAAAGATTGGGTTGGCTGGCACAGGCTCAAGAGCATGCTTACTGTAATTAATTGATAAATGCCTGCTAGATACTTTTACTCTTTGTGGTCAAAGTGCTCAAGAAAATAAAAGAAGAAATCTTAAAAATTAATTCAATAAGGTCAAATAATTTATAATTATAATGATTTATTGCTAGGGCATTATTCATATGACATATTTATTATGCACTTTACATTCTTGACTGGTTAATCTCCAGAAATGCAAACATTTTACAAGCATTAGAAAGTGTTGGCAAGTTTTTATCTTTCTGTAGAGACCTCCTGCACAACACTGGTGTAGTAGCCCTGAAGGTCTGAAATCTCTCCTCTTTGGACTGTGTTAACTGATACAACTGCAAAAATCGAAGGGATCTTAGTCAACACTGCCAGTAATGGGATGAACCATGATAGCCCAATATTATTGCTATAGTTCCCTTCATGTTATTTATAAATTTAACTTTGGTTTATATGGCAGGATTAAGATGAAGCTAAGGCACATGAGGCTGTGGATTCACAGTGCTCCTGTTTTATGACTAATATTTTTTCTCTCTGTTTGAATGTGTGAAAATTACAGTGGTCCATAGAAAAACAGCAAAAAGAAAAAGTTTTATTTTAGTTGCTGAGTATCTTGTAAATTGTATTACGTGGCATAATTTACATCATTGAATCTGATTGAATGCACCTCGCTGCATCTAACTACACCTGACTGCTCTTAGCGAAATACAAATTTAGTTTACCATATGGATAAAAAATGTAACGCTAACAAAACAAAGCAGCACTGATTCTGCAAAAAGTTGTATATACTTACATTGTCTTCAGGATTCCCTATAGAACTGGGAAAGGTATTTGGTCTTCAAGCCTTATTTCCACATATGTCTCTCTCCCTTATATTAAAGTCTGTTCAAATTTATTATTGCAAAAGGAGCCCTGAAATATAAACTATGAAATTACCGAATTATAGAATTAATGGGATGGAGGGTGCATTAATGAAACACATTTCGGGCAGTGTCTTTCATGCTATGCATTTACATAACATGGAAATAAAACCACAAGAGGAAAAATAAACCACAATTTTTTATTGACTTCAAAATGAGAAAATATATGTCAGTTTCTTGAAGACATGGATTCTAATAAATTCAAATAATATATATGTGTTATTATTCCAGCAATGAATTTAGCTGTTACTTCTAATAGTAATATTTTTTGCTTGCATTATTTCATGTGCTCAAAGTGATAAAGATGTATATTCAGTTTCTCTTTCTATCCCTTAAATAGCAAAAATATCCACCTTAGAGGGGGACGCATAGCTCTGCAGTTCCATTAGCAGCTTAGTCTTGTATAACTCATTGTTGTGAATAAAAGAGGTGATTTCATTCTGCTCAGCATCTCTAGATGCTCATTCATGGTTTAAGTGCAGTCACACAGTGAATTAGATCAGGGAACAGCTCCAGATGAAAATTAGGAAAAAAGTCTTTGTTGTCAGCCAGATCATCCCTCTGATGTGGTCCATCATACAGCTGCCCATCTGCTAGTAGAGGCACAAAAGAGAAGTGGAAAAGAAGGGCCTTTAAGAAGTGTAGGTGAGTACTATTTCCACTGCTCTCAGTGAGACTTGTGTTATATTGTCAGAATATAGACCAGACATGAAGGCTTAGGTTCTCAAAGGTGTTTAGTTCTCTAGTTGTCAGTGATTCAGCTTTCCAGATATTTGATTTTGGGAATTAGGATCATAAGAACTTTGGGGCGATCTATTGCAAAGTGAGATCAGGGTGACTCTGATGGGAGATCTAAATTCCAAGACTTTCATCCGCTTAATCTACCAGACAGCACAATGTTTTCAAAATGTCAATCTTTTTTACCCATGAACAGTGTCTGCGTCAAGTTCAGCCATGTATGTTCTTTATACGTGAAATTATTAATGAACACTAGAGCTTTTTTGTCCCAAGTGGAAGTTAATAATCTTCATGTTGAACATTTTTTACACTAAACAACTTAGCAGCAACTTAAGAATGTTTAGTAATGAGTGTTGCATGTAGACACAGCTTGTTCTTCTCTCTCTGATTCCTTAGATTTCAGTTCCATGCTCACTTCAATTCCTGTGGTACTGCTGGTGGGCCCTTGAACAACAGGGAAGAGCATGACATGCTACAGTATTATGCCCTGAGTGAATAAACACTTCCCCAGACACACCTTTGTGAGAAAAATCCCTCTAAAATAACACATCAGTAGTATAAACTTCACCGAATAATGTCTTGTAGCTGTTGTAAGAGTATCATACAACTGCTGTATGATATTTTATAAGGATTCTGGAGAAATGCTGCTATCAAAGAGTTCCGTTGCAATTTATATACTTGTCCACATGAGGACCTCACTGTGTAGCCACTGATGCACTGCAGACAACTTCAGAACTTCATCCCTCTGTATTGAATCTCAGTGAACGTATTTGAGTTACTCACAGTAACCTGACAAATAATGTATAAGTTTTGTTGTCCAGACATCGAGAGCATAATCTGTCTGTAAAGCTAAGTGAAGTTCAAAACACATAATACATTGGAAATAGAACTATGGGGAATGTGGACTCCAGTTTAGTTGGCTTGGGATGACTCTTTTCTCAGGAAGGAAGATAACATCATAAGCACTCTGTAGGAGGATCCAAACATTTGATTTATAGACTGTATTGTGCTCTTCTTTAAGAAAACATAGAAACAAGGAGTCATTCAATGCTGATGCTGAAGAAAACTCTTTCTCCCTACTCTTTGAACAAATTATTCATTGTTTTGGGCACAATGAGGACAGTTCAAAGGATAGTATGAGAGGAGAGAGATCATGGACTACCAACTACCTTTTCTAGATGACACTTCTGATAGGTTAAAGCCGTAACAGGTTTACTCAGCAAAACTTACAGTTCTTAAAAAATAATTTAAATTTTCAAACTTTTTTCGTGGTTTAGTCATCCTTCCTGTTACACTGACCTTATGATAATTAGATGACTGCTGCATTCTACCCTTTGTCCATTTAGATTAGGAGAAACAGACATGTCACTGAGGATTAAGGTCCCTAGAGAAAATGTAGGAAAAAACCTTGGATGTTTATTTGAAAATCTAGACTAATGTTCACTTGTTCATTTAAATTATGTAAATGTTTATGATTAATATTATAAGTTATTAAAATATATTGAATAAATATTAAATTATATTGAGTAAGGATTACTTAAAAATCATATTAGCGGCTTCATAGCAGGCTTTGTCTGCAGTCACAGTTTGAGGAAAACTGTGCCTTGTCCCTCCTTGCTTGCAGCTTCACTTCCATGTCAGTGCCCGGGGGCTCACAACCCATGCCAGTTGTTTAGAAGGGAGACTCAAGTTTGGAGGGTTTGTGGATCCATCCTTTCTCAAACTGATGGAAGTATTTTTGCTCAGGGCTACTCAGTGCCTCTGCACATGCATACGACTTCTGGTGAGGGTGTGATTTGCCAAAGCTACTTACTGTGGATTTCCCAGTGGCTTCTTTTTGGAAAGAGGCTGTGCAGGCTTTCCCCTCAACACAGTCTCTCAGGCACTGCCCCTGAACACTCATTCTTCCAGTGCTTCTGCCTGTGGCCAAACTGTGCTGTGCTTGCATGGCAGCCTGCTTCTGGGCTGCCCCTGGAAACCCAGCAGACTTAGGGTCCAGAGCTTTGCTCTCCTGACAGAGATCAAACCAAGGCATGCACATTGTCAAGAGGGCCTCATTCCCCTGGATGGGTGTTGCTACCCACCCAGCACATCCTCAGAAGTGGAGAGCAAGCTTTGCTTGCCTGCCAGTCACAGCCATGGGGTCTTAAGCTAGAGGAGTCAGGCTGCTGTTGTAGTGGAGTGAGAGGGAAAGTCTGAGTAATGACCAGGGACGTCTGGGTGTGGAGACACCAGCAGGAGGACCCATCAGGGATGAGGCTGTGAGCATGGCAGCATCCATGACAGGTGGGCAATGTGCAGGTCTTTGGGACCTACAGCCTGGCAGCTGCTCAAAGGACTTTGACAGCCCTGTTCTGGAGGTTGAAAATGGGAAGCTGGGACTGCACGAGGGAAAAATCTCCTCTTGCAGCAAACCAATAAATGTTGCTGCTCTGATTGCAGTAAAGCAAGTTAATCAACGGTGTTAAACTTACATTAAACAAACTTAATGTACAACCCAAGAAATTCTCCCCCTGGCTTTCCTGCATTGCTGAGAAAGTGTTGGAAAACATTCCCTACAGTGGGTATCTCTTTGGTTTTGTGAAAAACACAGGCTTGGAAAGCATCTTGATGTTTACTGAATGCAACAGTAGTCAAAAAACCAAGCTCGTCGCACCACCCTACCAATGCACTCGTAGGCCACAGCTGCAGTGTCGGGTGGCTGCTCCCCTGCACTTGGCGGGGTTCGCTCCCCAGAAGTTCTGGGTGTGGGACCCTGCTGGGAGGAGGGCCCTGGAGCTGTGCCCTGACTCCACGCTCCATGGCTCCCCACAAGCTCCCTTCTGCCAGCAATAATAAACATGTCTGTGAGTTCCTACTAATTACTAGTTTGAGCAATTGTGGAGGGAAAGTATAGAACCAGAGAGCGCATAAGGTACAGGATTGAATGCAAATCTTAAAGGTCCTTTCCAACCTAAATGATTCTATGATTCTATTATCAAGCTTTGGAACAGGCTGCCCAGGGAAGTGGTTAAGTCACCATCCCTGGAGGTATTTAAAAGATGTGTAGATGTGGTGCTTAGGGACATGGTCTAGTGGTGGACTTGGTAGTGTTATGTTAACAGTTGGGCTCCATGATCTTAAAGGTCTTTTCCAACCTAAATGATTCTGTGACTCTATGAATTACATAGTGGTGCAGTAACAGTTTCACTATGTTTTTTAATAACTTTCATGAAATGGAACTGTAATTCTATTTTTCTATACCATCTCCATATACTAGACGGTAGAGATGTTATCTTTGGTGGGAATATTCCCATGATTTGGCTGTGGGATGATTTGAGTCTCTCCTGTATCATTTATGTGCTATGACACAAAGCATTGTTATAACTCTGAACTCCTAAATCAATAGCTATGATTTTTTATTTCTTCATGCTATGCATAACCCACTCTTTTGAGCCTGATTAGTAGGCCTTTTGGGAATTATACTTCAGTGTGCCCCAATATGTTGGTTGAAATATGTCTTGCCATGCATACATATTCTGCAGATGTAACAAGGGTGAAATAGCCCATATGAGAAGTCATTTAAATCCTTGTTCTCCTCTCACAAACACTAGTTTGTTGAACATACAGAAATGGCAGAGAATGACAGTCCTACTCAATGGAGTCCTTAACCAAACAGCCTGGCACTGTGCCCTGTTAGAAAGTCCAATCCCCAGAATGAGCATTAGGAAGAAAGTTGTGTGAATGTTCCTCCTTCTTCTACTACTTGGAGTTAGAAAAGGCCTTGGAGGACAGGGCTTGGGCTGTTGGAGAGAGGAGAAAGACTATATAACTAGTGGGGGATCCACAAAGATTCAGCTTTTAGAAGCATGTTGAAAAGCCTCAATTCCGAGCTATATGAAAAACTAGAGCCCTCAAAGTTGAGGTCTTTCACAAGCTTTTCAGAGAAATAGATGTGGATCCCCTGTCTCCTCCTCTCACAGGAACAATATACTTCTGGGAATAACATTAATAAGGTTTTCTGGGGGCTTTCTGACCCCTTTCCCATCCATTGTGTCCGGATGTTATAATAGACTACAGTGTCCTGACTTTCAATGTAGGCTGCTGGCCACCTTCTGAAAACACAGAATGTTCCTGTCAGTTTGAACATCAAAATGAAAGCATGTAAAATCAATGCTTACTATAAAACTCTTGTACTTTCTATCTAAGATGTCTAAGTTAGTACATGTTTCCTGGCAAGCTAGTTATCTTGTTTAAACTGAAGATTAATGGGGTAAATGGGTCTTTTATATTGTTGGCAAGCTCTTCTCCTACAGGTCACTAATGTTTGAATGTTTGAATGTTTTTGTGCTGTTATAAAACAGACCACCCAGAAACAATTTGGCACAAATATGTCACCTACGCATTATATATGTGGGCATTTTCTCTAAGATTCTCTTCCTGACTCATCAGAACCCCTTTTACACCTACTATAAACTGAACTTTTGAACTCCCAATGCAGAAATGGATTTAAATTGGAAAAAAATCAGGATTGTCATCCCTTATTTCAAATAGTGTTCCCTGTTTAAAGACCAAAGTGGACACATTCATAAAAAATAATTTTTCTGTCTTTTTTTTTTTTTTTTTTTTTTTTTCATTATACCTGCTACTGATGCACCAAGGAGAGCGAGATGAATGAATCAGGTCATAGAAGATTACACAGCTTCTCTTGGGGAGCAAATATGTATAACAGTGGAAATACTCTTGATTGCTTTCCATTTATTCCTGCAGATACTAGTTTCTCCTATTGCTTGTTGTAAAGTTTAAAACAACATCAATTTTTAAGGACTTGAAAGTGCTTTTCTATTTAAAATCAAACAAGACAAGCATAATTTTCATTCCAGTAGTGTGTGTTTGCTTCTTGAAGTATTCTGAATATATAGACATCCACCAAAATTAATAAAATAAAAAGGAAATGGGGGGGAGAGAAAAGCTAAGTGATGGAAATGAGTAATTGCTTGGCAGCAAGTCTGCAGGGAGAGAGCTGACACTGTACAGCACATATTTAATGAATAATGAGAGGAGTCTCAGTGCTGTGCAATCACTGCCTATTGGGTCAGAAATTTCACATTAGTGGATTCATCAGAGCAGATCAGTGTCGTAAAGACACTCTTTCCTGAGGTAAACATACCTTTTCCTTCACTGAGCTGTCATCTCTTAGTTTGGGTAGTGGGTATAGAGTAAAGCCTTATGAGATCTATTAGAGGGATATCTGGAATTGAGAGCACTTCAGCTATGATTTTACTGGTTTGCTTATTTATACAAGAAGGGAATTACATAAACAGACATATCTATAGGTATGTGTAAAGCTCACACATATAATTCCACTTAGTCTAGACAAAAGTCTGTGCATATGTGGTTAATGATGATTTAAGTATAGCATTTTGTCAAAAGGTAGGAACATCTGGCTTTTGCAAATCCATCTTGTTGATGCTTCCTAGGCTATCTACATGTATTTTTTGCTTTTTCTATTTACCTCTTTATTCAAGGCAAAGTAAGCACTCCATTTTATCTTTACTTTCATTTTCAGGGGGTACACAATTTAAATATGTCTAATACGAGGGTCATTTGTTTTTGCTGGAGGAAGAAATAACTAGGAAGGACTAATAGAATGGAGAAGTCCTTTTTATCTGTGTTGGAGTGAGTGAATTCTCTGAAGTACCTTCTGTCTCATTTATTCTTCACATGACATCCTCTCTTCCCAACACTTTGTGTTCTCACTTTGTTTATGTTGTAGTTACAGAAATCCATAAACCAAAATAGTCAGGGATGTTAAAGTGAAGTAAAAGGCACATGGCAAGATAAAACTATCATCTGGGTGTTCAGGCAGTACAAACAGTTTGAATAAAACATTGCCTTTACCCTCATCCCTGGAAGGTTCATAACTCTGTTTACTTAAAAATGAATGCTGAAGCAAGTAGCTAGAGGCTCTTTTCCTTGGCTAAAGAAGGAGGATTTCTTTGCAAATGAACCCCATTAGATGTTTTTAAAACTTGTGGGACAGTCTCTGTACCAGGTCTTACTGTCAAAATGAACTGGAGCAAAAGAACCTGTTAATAGCACTTTCCTGATTGCATGAGGTTCCCGTTAAGATTTTTTGCATGGCTTGTTTTTTTTTTTTTTGGGGGGGGGGAAGTTAGTGGAAGACAGAGGGGACATGGGGGAGAAGAAGACATCCAGTTCCCATGTCTGAGCCTGTTTGACAGGTCTGCCTCTGATGAATTGAAGAGGCTGGATAAATTCAATCCACTTGTGCTAGTCAACAAAGTCTGTTCAAATAATGAAAACAAACCTGTGGGACATATATCCTCTGGGTGTTTCTCTTCAGCAATGTGAATTTACATACATTCTGAACAAGGTTGAAAGATCAGACATAGCAAAATTTTGTGCAATATTAAAAAAAAAATCTGTTCAAACAAATGGTGATTAATAACAAAGCTTTGGCTTTCTCTTTGAATAAATGATTTAAAGGGAAAACAATATAATTCCAAAGGGGTACCCTGTAATTGGAATCACCCTATTCCTGTTAATCATTATCTTGCAGTATGAAACATTTTGTTCCCAACCTTGTGGAAACAATTGACAGGAAGAGCAGTTTGTAAGAACTTGGGCAGACAATTTCTGGTACAGTGCCTTGATTTTATTAAAAGTCTGTTTTTAAAAAGAGTTTATGTTACCAACAATAGTGAAGTATTGGTATGATTTACAGATAAAGGTTTAATCTGGACTAGGATTCCTTCGAAATGTCACTGTTGAACACCTAGTCATCTACCACAAATGCAGTATTGCCATAATGAGGGGAAAAAAAAACCCCAGCAACAAAACAAAACCCAAGATGTAAGAACTGGTCTTCTGATTTCTTCTCTGTAAAAGAGAAAACAGGCATAAAAAAGTAGAGTTTATGCTCTAAAAGTCCTACAATTTTTTATTTATTGGGAAGATAATGTTATGGAGGGCCAGACTCCTCTCTCCCTTTCAGTTTGCACTCTGTGCAGAAGAGGACTACCTTTTGTGTAGAAAGATAGCTTTTATACTTTTTGTATAGAAATTAATGTGCCTAGAGAGTGCTAATCTCTACAGTAACATAAATAGTAGAGAAGTTCCGAAGGGTATCAGCTCGCTAAGAGTTTACTGTAGGGAGTGAGAATGAAACATTAGAGCATATGCGTTCCAGGGGCAATAGGAGCCTTTGCTGTGCAGCTGTGGAAAATAATTAAAAAGCAGTATACAGAGGACTGGAAATGAAATATATCCCACTATAGAAAGAGGGCCAACAGCAGCATCTACATGAGAGGCCTGTTTCTGAAGAGTAGGTATTGCCCCTAGCATCTCTGAGACTTAAGCTTGTTGATGAGCATGATCTGATGCATGTGTAGTTATTGTGCCTAGCAATGTAGTCTTATAAGTGGGCTTAGCAAGGCCTGTATTGAAGCTAGCAATCAGTTTCCTTCTGCTTGCTTTCTCCGTGTAACATGGCACAGCCTAAAATCCTTATGTTCTGATGGAAAGGTCTGAATTATTCATCAGCCTGTTAATGGCAGGTGATGAGATCTTTTCACGCTACAGCTCTGTCAGTAGGTGTTTATTGCTCTGTTTCACCAGCAGCCCTGCTATTACCATGGGGCCAGAAGAACCCACACAGAGGCTTGACATGTATCAGTAGAGATAGCTCTTTAAAGACTCTCTTTTGCCTCGGAGGTCATCTGAAGGTTATTATGAACAAATTATTTCTTCATTTCCGCTGACTGAGTAGATAGCCTTAATGATCTGTCACCTAGCAATAGGCTGCCTGTTCAAACATAAAGAATGACATACTGATGGCTTATAACTAGAATCAGTTCATTTTAGCTATTCTCTTGTCAAGCATGTTTCCAAGATACATATAGTATTTACATATTCATGAGCCTTTGCAGACATTGACGCCATGAGGGGGCCTGTCTGATAATGTGATACAAGTTTGTACTGTGTCCTGAGGCACTTAAAGTCTATTAAGTGAATCAAATCTGTTCAGTTCTGTTCTTCCTAGGTGGTGTTCTTGGCCTAAAGGAGTGGGGCTGCAATCAACATTTGTGTTCAGTACCTTACGTTTTTCCTGTTCACCTACCTCTGTTCCCTGTTAAAAGTTAATTCCATTTTATAGAAAGGCATTATGCTGAGCCAAATTACCTTTTAGAAACCCAGAGCATCACTTTCTTATGCTACTGCTGTTCAGAGATGCAGTTGTGATTGTTTGGCTGCAGGCAGGGAAGGTGACCTCCCCAAGCAAAAGTGCCTTTTTTAAAAATTATTTTTTTAACTCTACTGAGATATTGATCTCTGACCCTATTTCTGGTGTGCAAAGGTGGGGTAAAATAAGAGTTAGAAATAACAGTATAAGTGGGGTGTAGGATGTGAGGTGGGGAAACAGAGAAGAGAAGAGAAAAAGAGAATAAATCTTCCCCACTGAAAGAGCAAAGGACCATGGATTTCTCTTCCTAATCTGAACCTTCATTGTTTTGATCATGTGTCTGCTAACATGCTATTATTTTCAACAGAGATAAGTTAAAACATGTGAGCTAATAGAAATGAAAGCATGGGCAACAGTAAAAACTGGAATGTGGCTTGGACTATTTTCTGAGTTTAAAAGAGCTGGTAAAAAATTATCATCTTCTGAAGGTGGCATTTGCTTTTCCATTTGGAAGTTAGTGCCATTTCCTGTTTCCTTCTTTGATTAAGAAAGAGGAAAGTGGGGATACGCCAGAATGTAGGAAAGTAAAGAAAGGATGAAAGAGGCAAACTGCCATTTCGCTCCGTCTTTCAAAAGGTGGAAGATCTAAGAGGCAACAAGTGTCTTGCTTCTTGCCACCAAGTACTGTCGAGTGGGACTGCATGCAGGAGAGATCAGAGGAAGAGATAGAAGGCTAAAGAGACACTGATATTTGTGATGGTTTAGCCCCTGCCGGGGTCTGAGACCACGTGGCGGCCGCTGCCCCTCCCCCACAAAGGGAGTGAAATACAAAGCCCCGAGACTGAGATAAGGAGAGGTTTAATACAACAGTGCGACAGCAACACAACAAACAACAACAACAAGAACAACAGTGACAACAATGAACAGAGCAAAGTATATACCGATACAGCAGTGAGAGAACCGGCTGTGCCAACCCACGTGATCACTGATTCTTCCCGCGCTTGCGCCAGGATGTGACGTCAGCATGATATATGAATAACCCGGCTAGAGCTTCCCGCCACTGCTGGGGAAACTTAACCCTATCCTGGCTAAACCAGGACATATTGTAGCACATGCTTTTGGTAAATTTTAGTGTCAATTCTGTAAAAAATTTGGTTAGCAGCACAGAACAATTACTCTTCTGTAAGAACTAAACTGCAGCCTAATATCTAGTATTAACAGCAAGACAAATAATAAGTTGTTTAAGATTTGTATTTGAGGTTGCAAGCTCCACAGAGACAAGGCTTACAAAGGGAGAAAGAAGTGTATTGGGAAGTGATGTAGGTGCTACTAATGTTGATGAATATTGCTAACCCTGACTGGCCCCCAAACATATATGAACTCTTACACAAATGCAATCTCATTCACTAAGGAAATTTCACATTTGCATACAAAAGATGACTTTACATGGACAGGTTGATGTCTTGGCTGTCTCTCAAATGACAGTTTTAAGTGCAAAAGTGAAAGTAAAACATGCCATTTTAGGACTTGCATGTTGTAGCAAATCAAAATATGGCAAAGACTTTTTCCAAAGAAAAAATTTTCCTTTAACTCTCTCCATGTCTTGGTTTTTGTTTTTCTTTTTTTTTTTTTTAGTTAAAAACTTGAACTTGTTTTCAGGCTTCAAAAATTTAAAATCTCAAACAGAGAATGTTTTTTAAAGTCCCCAACAACAACAACAACAACAAAAGCCCAACACTTTCTGATTTTTTTTCCAATTGCTGTTAATTAGAACTTGTCTTTCAAAAAATATTTGGTATGGCTGACAAATTTAGTTTTTCAAGAAAATTTACAAGATAATATTTAAATTACTTCTGCCAGAAATATGTCATTTTTTCAAATGAAAAGAAGGCCACAAACAACAGAGGAGGAACTACTTAGAAATATATCAAATTGAAAGGTGACTCTATGACATCATCTTGACAAAGTTGACATAATGTTGCAGCTGGAAAGTGTGTAAATTATGTCAGTTTAAACTGCCACATGGAGAGGTAAAGTGAATGCTAAAACAAGGGGCTTCTTAGTATATGAAGACAAATACAAAAGGAACCTTAACTAGCCAGTTGAGCTCATCCTTTGATTTAGCCCAGTAGCTTCCTCTTCAATGATCACTGACTACTTGGTATCCTGAAAGAACAAAAAAGAGAAGTAACACAGAAAATCTTGTTGTTTATGACAAACAGTATCAGATAGTAATAACTAATACACACTTTAAATTACCGGACCAAGCCAGAGGCATAGGTAGGAGTAGACCTTGGCTCAATGTGTTTAATTTATTCCTTTGCCAGGTCTCTCTTTTTCACTTTATACTAACCTGCATCATAAATATGTTTCATTCAGACCACCACTTTCTGAATCTTTAAATTTCTTAAAGACAAACAAAGTTTTGTGCTTTCAGTATCCCTGTTTTGCTTGTGATTAAAAAAAAAAAAAAAAATTCTGTTACTTGTGAAGAAATTTGAATCAATTTTCCTGTGAAGTGCACCTGCTTTAATAAAAAGGGGTCACAAAGCAAGCTGCTCTCAATTTGGTCAGTAGCAGAGGGCTGTATGTAGTTGCTTGAAGTTTTACAGAGTATGTATTGTTGGATGCAGAGGAGAGAGAAATTTCTTTTTAATGTCATCTTTCTTCTCTGAATGTGGTACAGACTACAGTTCATTATGGACCTGATTCCATACGCTTCAAATTCTGTGGAAGATGTGATGTACTCTCACCCCCTGCTGAAGTGAGGATTTGTGTAAAGCTTTTCACAGATGTATCGAGCTCAGAGAGCTTTAGCAGAATGTGGTCTTAGTCACATCCTCTGTAGTTAGATGATGATGTTGTCCAAAAGACTACTATAAAAGTCTGTATTGACAACAAGGTGATGAAAGAGAACTCATATTTATTTCTGATCAGAAGCGTAGAGGCCAAACAAACCATGAATGTCTCCAGTGATGTGAATGGTTCAGTATCAAATGTGGCTAGTAAAATTCCTCTGGAAGCATCTTTCTTTTCTGATTTTTAAATTCTCTATTTTTAATCTTATAAAATACAAAGTGTCTTTTATTTTACTGGATTAAACACAGACTAAATACAGATTTTATGTAGCTGTCCTGAATATATCAGGTCTTTTCAATGAGGCTTTGATCTATTTTGAAGCCTTTGAAACCTGACTTGGATGAAATGTCAATGTATTCATGGTGTAATGCAGTGAGGAGCATGGAAGCTTCTATTACTGTCTTTGAGAGTTTATTAGAGCAGTGATGTCTGACAAGAACTAAACATTATAGAAGAATTGTTAATTTTGAAATTAGCTCTGGCAGATCTGCTTAAAGAAGTTTATAGGGGGAAAAAGTACTCTCAAAAAATCATCTGAAATGAAGCCTGTGGTAAAGATATGGTAGAAAGGCTGAGGGGGAAATATGTTAGTTCTACCTGCTTTAATCCATTTGTTACCAGGAGGGAATTTAAACTGTGTTCAGATTAATGAAGCATTTGAGTCAGATATATACTGATGAACTTGTGCCTGCTTCTCTACCCTTTGTTGCTATGGAACCAGAGAGATGTGAAATTGCCAAAGAACCTACGCCCTGCTCAGAGCTCCTCTGATAGTCAATTAGAAAATAAAATGGAACATTTAGGAAATGAAGTCCCAGCTTTCTGATCACATGCAATGCATGAGAGGCTGCTTTTTCTGGTGTGTACTTTGCTAATGTGTGTGATACTGGTACATTAAGTAAACTATTGAGTATGACGAAACGTATGGAGTGAAAGTCACTCTCCCTCATGCAGCCTGACTAATCAGGTGTTACGTGGGGAAATTTTCAGGTATTTGTCACCTCCCAGCCTGCAATCAGGACATAGCCAGAGCTTTCACTACAAATATTTCAGATTATAGAAACAGGAATGATATTTGCACCAAAGCTATTTCACGGTAGTGTATGTGGTCCTAAAGCCCAGATCCTGACTGAACATTTAGAATCACTGTCCATTATAACTAGCTCTATAATATCCTATCCATGAGTGTTTTTCCCCCTCTGCCTCTTCCTCCACAACATGTAGGAGATACACAACAGACTTGCAGCTGTGCCACCCATGAGAGGAACAGTTTGAGGCTCTGTGGGAGTAGAGCTGTTTACCAAAGCTCTCAATGGCTGGGCAGTGAATGAATAACAGAGCATCATTAAACTAGGAATAATGTTTGGAAAGAAATGGGACAACTTGCCAAATGTGGCTCAAATTCAGGATATAGTGAAAAGAAGATGTATGTTTTACTACAGATGTAGCTTCTAAAGCATGTGTTATGATTTTAATTATGTTCATATTCAAAGGTATAGGTCATATAAACCAAAAATTCCTTAGTTATTGTTTCTGTAAGGTGCAATACATTCTCATTTTCCTGTTGACTGGTGAGAAAATGTAATGGGTGTAAGGATATTCCAGAGTCTTACTCACGGGGTGATCTAGTCTACTCTTGTCTGCCCTTCCAAGGTACTGTAATTTTACCTAAAGTTGCCTCATTACTGGATAACTGAGAAAGCTTAAAAATGCAAACTTTCTCTTTGTCCTTTGGAAGTTGTAAGATTTTTTCTACCTTATTTTGCATTCAGTGATCCTTTGCAATTTATTGTATTTTACCATGACTGGTGTTATATTCTTACAGGGGTGTTAAATCCTTATTTCTATTTTTATTTTTTACAGTTCAATTTGTTAAATGCTATTATGACATCTTTCTAATGTTTTCTGTTTCTGATAGAAAACAACAATGGAATAGAGAAGGTAACAAAAAAGTTTAGCCAGTGTTTTCTTTCTACAGCAGACTATAAACTAGAGACAACAGCTTGCAAATGGTACACTCTGGAAGGCAGTTTCTGCTGTAATGAAGATTGCAAGCGGCAGATGGAATCCCTAGAAAAACCCTTTGTCTTGGGGATTTTTGAAGAAAAACCCTTTCTCTTGGGAGAATTTTTGTCTTGAAAATCACAGGTCTTTTTCAGTTCAGCTGTGTCTACAAGGCTTTAACTGATCTAGTCTGGGTATTGAGAGCAGAAGGAGCTGTATGTCACTGTTGTTCAGTCAAAAAGATTGCATCTCTGAAATACAAAATGAGATTTTGGGGTAGAAGAAAACTTGGCACTTTTTTTTTTTTTTTTGTAAATATTCCTTTATGTATTCTGTGAGCTGCATAGCCAGCAGAGTTGAATTTCACACAACAAATGCACCAAATCCCAGAGACACTAAGGCAGGCAAAGGAGCTTGATGTGGGAAAGGATACTCAAACAGATGATCTCATACCTCTATTGAATGGTTTCCTGAGGTGGAGGTTCTGATGGTAGAATCGTGAATAATGGTTGGAAGACGAAAAAGCCAGGGTTTCTGCTGCTTCCCAAACTGCAGGGAAAGGAGATGGTAAAAAAATGCAGTTTCAGAAAAATGTATTTTTTTTTTGTTTCTAGGTCAGTCTGCCTCCTCTATCTACCTTCTTACTCCTGGTGGGAGAAGGCACAAACTAGAAGCTGAGATAAAAACCACATTAGGTATAGAGGCAGCATGTTGGGCTAGTGAGACTGGCTTTTCTTAGTGGTAAGTGATAATTCTAAATGTCACTTGCACAGTCGGAAGAATGTACATTATTGCTAATTCTCAGCTACCTGATAAACTTGAAGTTAAAACTTTACAGAAGAAATTTTTAAGTGATACTCATTTGACAACTTGTAAATACTTGACTGGTGTTAATGAGACCAAGAAATGGGTGCTTGTTACGGGTAATGTGCTTGGCAGGGAAACTGAGAGTAAAATCTCTGCAAAGGCAGCCTGGATCCTCAACGCAACAACGTGGGTATGTTAAAAATATTAGTCATATGTGCATTTAATGCATTATTACTACTTGAAAAAACCTTTGCTGTCTCACCTTCCTCAGCTGTTGTGTGACACCTCTGCACCCCATCTCTCTGCACTTGACAGAATTGTATGGCCATATGGTAACCAACTGGGAAAATTATCTGTCTGAAAAATATTCACTCTTCCCTTTTTTTACCCTTTACCCTGTGTTACGGAGGCTTCCAAATAAGCAACCCACCACCAATTTAAAAAAATAAATAGATTTATTTTTTCCATAAAACCACCAGTCAGCTCTCCGTAGATTACAGATCCGGATGTCCACAAGAGGAGAACAGAATAACTTTCTGGGGTTTGACAGTAACCCGAAATACTTTACAAAGCCCCACTCCCCGGGGGTTTAACGACAACCCCAAACGAAAACTTCACTTCCTAGGGTTTAACGGGAACCCGAAACGTAAAACAAAGCCTCACACCCCAGGGGTTTAACGACAACCCCAAACGAAAACTTCACTTCGTGGGTTTAACGAGAACCCAAAACGAAAAACAAAGCTTCACAGCCTAGGGGTTTAACGGGAACCCCAAACGTAAACTTCACTTCGTGGGTTTAACGAGAACCCAAAACGAAAAACAAAGCTTCACAGCCTAGGGTTTAACGACAACCCAAAACGCTCTATCACTCACCTAGAAAGTGAGGGCTCTCAACCTCGAGGACCTGCTCAGGGCAGCGTCCCGACCCAAAGTACCTCGAGGAGTTTCCTTGGGCAGCGTCCTGACCCAAGGGGAGAGTCCTCTGACCGCAGCGTGCAGCTCCAGGGGACGAGCTCAAAATGGCTCCCCCAGGGGACTCCATTTATACCCAGGCCGAATCTGACCTGTAGTCAATAGCGGCTCCCATTGGTCAAAGGTCTCAGCTACCGCGAGACCCTGAAAACAAAGACAGCCAAAAGCTGCCACGTTTCAACAGCCAGGAAGCTCTGTTTTCACTGGGCGGATGCACCTGCCACAATCCACCCCGTGACTACAGTCATGATTCGGCTGGTTTCCTTGGAGTGGTGGCGCAGTCACCTCTTGCCTCCAAGGTTAAAAGGGAGCACGGTCCGGTGAGTCTCCATGCTCATTGTGGATTGTCATCCCTAGGTAATTATACAGTCAAAATTGAAAAGGCTGATTAACCATTCTAACAAAACAAACAATCAATGCCCAATATAACAACACCAAGTCCAATCATATTCTTCTGAGGGCTGTCAATTTCACAAGACTCCTTCACCACCCCGTTGTCATCAGGATCTTGATTGTCCATATGGATCCCCACAGCCAGGCAAGATGTCGACATCATCCATTCCTCCGAGGTCCTAATAAAAACAAAACTAGGCCTCGGATCAAAACCCGGGCATCAAGTTAAAAATCAGAGATTATCCATTGGACACTAATTCGGTGGGTTTCCTCACCTTTATCTAAAGCCTCCCAGGCATATAAACCCCTGGATTTTACCAGGACCATAGACACAATGCCAACTAGGAGCAACTTCACCATGACAGGCTGGCATACATATCGCTCCACCATGCCATTGGCTTGAGGGTAATATGGTGTATAAAACACCCACTCAATACCTTCCCCTCGTGCCCAGTCTTGCACCACTGCAGCTGTAAAATGTGACCCATTATCACTCTGAATACATTCAGAAATGGGCAAAATTGAAAACCATCCTTTTAAAACTTGGACTGTTTGGCCTCCAGTAGCTACATTAACAGCTGTAGCCATAGTTAGTCCCGATACCACCCCTACTCCCACCAAGATGTACCTTCTTCCATGAGATGGTTTTAAAGGACCAACATAATCAACTTGCCAGGTGCTCCAAAGTCCCTTACCTTCTTTAATATGTTGGGCTGGTGTTTGATTTGGATGGTTAATCTTAAGCCTCACTTGACATTGTGGACAAGCCATAAGAATTGCTTCACACATCTTCATTGGCACAGGCCATCCCCAGGACCAACACCCACAACAGAGATCTATTTTCCCTGAGTGACCTCGCTTAATATGTAGCCACTCAACCAGCCGATCCCAATCTCCTTTGTCACTATTAACTACCCTGATTTGGGCCAAATGATCTACTTGTTGATTCCATTTTGCAGCAGGGGTTCCATCTCTTACATGGCCCTTTACCCACTCTATATACCGCCGTTCAGCCTCCTTAAATGAAGTGAAAGAAAATAACAAAGGTCTAACTGGTCCTTGTGGTCCCTTCTGAAACACGCCACAATAAGAGGCATGTTCTGCAAATCCCCACTTCACTCTCAACGGGTCCTGTGGATGTAAGGGCCCCAACTTCTGATAAGTTTTAAGTTCATCCTTTAAAACATTCAGGGCCTCTGTATGCTGTAACGTCCAGTCCCATGTTCTATCTTTCCGCAGCAAACCATATAAAGGGCAGGCAATTACTGAAGACCCTGGTATATGCTTCCTCCAATAACCCAACAGTTGCTGCAGTTCTACCTTATTACCTGGTATCTGTCCCTTCCCAATAACTGATAAAATATCATCAGATACTACAATTGCTCCAGCCACCCACCAAGCTCCTAAAAATTTAATTTCTTGTCCTACCTGTTCGTTAATATTTCCTATATACTGATATATATGAACACCCAACAGCATCTCCACCATATCAAGAAGCTTGGCCAAAGTATTATGAGCAATAGTGGGAAAATGTTTATACCCTTGTGGGAGTCGATTGAAAGCATAATGAATCCCCTCCCAGGTAAAAGCAAACTGAGGCTTATCTTCATCCCTCAGAGGAATCATAGGAAACATATCTTTAACATCTAAAGCAGCCATCCATAAATGAGCAGCTACCTGTATTGCTGCTACTACTGGTGATATATTTGGGACAGCAGCTGTTAAAGGTAGAATATTGCTATTCAATCTCCAATAATCAATTGTTAACCACCAATGCTCATCTAGCTTACGGACTGGCCAAACTAGAGAATTACAAGAGAAATGTGTTCTCACTAGGGGACATTTTTCTATTGCCCCCATCACACCTACTATATTTGTAAATTTCCTTGATGGTTTAAATCCTAACTCAGTGACTTGTCTATTTAAAACACTAACTCGAGCCCCTATGTCAATTGAAAACTCCAAACTTATCCGTTTAGGACCCACAGGAATATATATATAAGGTTCCTTATCAGCGGACCATTGGCAGGAATTCACCGTGCGGAGTGGGCGGCCCGATCCCCAAACCGCAGCTACTAGTTTTTTTAACTCTCTCAACTCCCCCCTCGATGCCACAAAAGGGTTAATTTTCCCTTCCTGAGGGAGTAGAGTTACCTGTGTTTCCCTTTGTTTTCGAGTTTTCCCCTCCAGCAATTCCACCAACTTCCCCGGCTCTGTTTCAACTTTCTCACAACTTCTACCGGGTCAAGCCGCCTCTCTTTTGCCCACTGTATCTCTAAAGGGGAAGGGGCACAGCTATATTTCTGTAACAACTCCTCTATTGACATCCTGCCGACTACGCCAATTGTTACGGAGGCTTCCAAATAAGCAACCCACCACCAATTTAAAAAAATAAATAGATTTATTTTTTCCATAAAACCACCAGTCAGCTCTCCGTAGATTACAGATCCGGATGTCCACAAGAGGAGAACAGAATAACTTTCTGGGGTTTGACAGTAACCCGAAATACTTTACAAAGCCCCACTCCCCGGGGGTTTAACGACAACCCCAAACGAAAACTTCACTTCCTAGGGTTTAACGGGAACCCGAAACGTAAAACAAAGCCTCACACCCCAGGGGTTTAACGACAACCCCAAACGAAAACTTCACTTCGTGGGTTTAACGAGAACCCAAAACGAAAAACAAAGCTTCACAGCCTAGGGGTTTAACGGGAACCCCAAACGTAAACTTCACTTCGTGGGTTTAACGAGAACCCAAAACGAAAAACAAAGCTTCACAGCCTAGGGTTTAACGACAACCCAAAACGCTCTATCACTCACCTAGAAAGTGAGGGCTCTCAACCTCGAGGACCTGCTCAGGGCAGCGTCCCGACCCAAAGTACCTCGAGGAGTTTCCTTGGGCAGCGTCCTGACCCAAGGGGAGAGTCCTCTGACCGCAGCGTGCAGCTCCAGGGGACGAGCTCAAAATGGCTCCCCCAGGGGACTCCATTTATACCCAGGCCGAATCTGACCTGTAGTCAATAGCGGCTCCCATTGGTCAAAGGTCTCAGCTACCGCGAGACCCTGAAAACAAAGACAGCCAAAAGCTGCCACGTTTCAACAGCCAGGAAGCTCTGTTTTCACTGGGCGGATGCACCTGCCACACCCTGGAAATAGCAAAGAGAGAGAACAGCAAATAGTAGAGAATTTGGGGACTAATTGGAGATGGGATCCTGGGACAGCGGATTTTTAGGGTCAGTAAGGTCTTATATGTAGATAGTGCTACCATCTTTGGCAAGCCCATTTTAACTGTACAAGGATGAGAGAATAACTCTGCTGCGCTTGTACACAGTTATCCTTGGGAAGCAGAGGTTTGTGAAATCCGAGATCAAGAGAGCCGAGGCATGGAACTTCAACGGTTTTAAGATAAGCTGTAATAAGACTAGGCTCTGTCCAAGCTATAATAAGAGACATAAAAGTATCTGTGTGGCAAACCCTTGTCATTATAATGAGTATATGTCTACATTTATAGCTTGATGACAAAAATAGTTTTATGTGCATAGTCCACTGTTTTGGTTTAGCTCTGCCTAAAAAAACTTAGAAATGTAAGAGTAATTTATGAGAAAAGTTCTTTTTCTAGTCAAATAAAAGTAAACAAACGTTTTTGGCAGGGGATCAGTTTTCTCTTTGTGACTTTTTTTAGTTTGATTTTTCCCTTCATTTTTCTCAGACACACCAAGCCTTGAAAAATTCTTCAGTGACGCTGTTTAAGTTCAGTTCACAGTGCACTTGGCTTATCTTTTTGCTTTTTAATCCCTAAATGAAAAAAACCTTTTAGAATGTATTCTCTATAAGAATTTCTGCTACCATCCTAGTACTTTTTAAAGACCTATTCAGAACTGAGTCGTCATCACTTAAGAAGCCCTCTTCCTCCAGATCTTCATCTTTAACTGGTCTGGCAATTGCAGCCTCGATTTCACCAAGCCAGGGTATTTTTAATCAAGCTGACAAGTACATTTTCTAACCTGAAAAGGACAATAATAGGGATGTTCTGAGGATCTAGACTATGTTCACCATGTTTCTTTTGAGAATGGCATTGAATGTTTTACAGATAGGAGTCAAGTGACACTGTCCTTCCCTAAGAGCTTTTATCAAGGTAGTAATTTTCTTACATGGATGAGTTACAGGCAAAATACCATTTCCTCTATGTAGACTAACTCAGCTTTTATATGTAACAGGAAAGAGATAGCAGCTTTTGACCATAGCCAAAATGAGAGCTACCCTTCTTAGAGAGGTCTGTGGAGAACTTTATTCTGTGCTTACTGAAGCACTTGAAGCACTTATGGGTATGTCAGGGCATTTAAATATAACAGCGTCATAGTGCATCCACACCTTTATGTTCCTCTGCACATTTTGCAGTTACTGTCTTGGTTTGATGCTGCCTGTTGCTTTTCATTGAAGGGGACAAACAAATTTTTGGACATGTAAGCACCACACACCTTTATGTTTTGGAAACTGTTAGGTAGGTCAAATTTTCAATCATGCTGACAATGTCCTACAGCTATCCACCTCTCATGCAACTCATTCTGGACTGAGAAGCCTCTGTCACTTGAATGGCGTTATTTCTAAGACTTCCCATTACCCTTCTGATTTTTTTCTTCCAGGCAATGTACAATCTGATTCTTTATACCAATCTTGGTTAACTGTCCCAAAACAGAGGACTGACTTCTAAATTTATAGCTCACTGCAAAATTCTGCATTTCTCTTCCTTGAGTATCTGTGCTTCTGTTTGTTTGGTCTTTAAAGAAGAATACAGGTAGGACATTGTCCTGTCATTATTTTATGCAAAGTACATATTCATCATGTTTCCATGATAGAGTTTCATAGTTCACACTGCCTGACTAATGCATTATCATCCGAACTTCTTTGAATAAAAGACAGCTGTCAGGTAGATTTTTCTTAAACTGGTATTTATTGCTTGTAGAAACAGAGGAAAACTTAATTTAAATTTTCTTGTGTTGTGTTGTTTCCAGAAGGCTTTAGCTTCTATAGAACTTTTAGCTTTTTTTAAGAGCTGTTGGCTTTTACTCATGTTATTTTTTGTTTACTCCTAATATCTTGTGTTTATCCTTCTAGGCCGCAAAGCCTCCATGAAGTAGATCCTTTTTATTCTGACCTCTTCACCCTGGACCTACTCAGGACAGACTTTCTGTTTTATAATGTGTTTGCTGGAAATAAATTATGTCTGGACTCTACTGGCTAAGAATTGGCTCTAGATTAGGCTTGAGGCAGCCTTCAGGGCAGTATAAAGCCATTAGTTTCATATGAAATACCATTCTTGCACTGCTGGAAATGAATAGGAGAATATTGGAGACTTCAGCTTTTAAGAAGGACTGGAGCTTTCTCAGCTGGACTGAAAATTTGCCATTTTTTCTTTGAGAGTTTAACCTTTCTAATTCTGTGAAAAGTTCTTCAGTATGCAAGCAATACCTATTTTCAGTGTTCAGAAGGTGAGTTAACTTTCAGCCAACTATCCCTTCCCTTCAGAGGTACCCATGGCTATAGTATTCTAAGGCAGAGTTTCAAAATTTTTAGGTTTTGAGTCAAGTGGCTGTGTGGATACATTTGAGTCAAGTGGAAATGACAGTGGCAATTGTCCTCGGCAATAGAAAACAGACTTCAAGTAGCCAAGGAGATTTTTCAGCTTTGGTAGTAGATCAAGAACTGTCATCAGAAAAAAAATTAAAATTTATTGATTTGATTATATTTTTACATTTTTTTTTTTTTCCCCCTGGAAAAATTTGTCAGTACATTTAAAAGCTTCCATCTAACAAGCAGTGCCAAAAGGGGAAAAAATCCAATTATTAGGAATTATTTACCTGGACTAAATTAGTATGATCACATACATGTCCTTCCTATTATGATATACTTGAGACAAGGACTGGGGACAAAAGGTCTTTTATTCTTTCAGTATGCTAGCATCATGTGTGCTAATTTATTTAGTGATGATGACTTAGATAATCTGGTCTTGCAGAATTTGTTTGAAAATGGAGATAGGTATTAATCACAAATTGTTATCCATGATTTAAATATTCCTTTTATTTAAAAATATATTATGTAAGTTTGGATATTCTTTGAACTGACTAATGAATCGTACAGCTCATCTTCACTGCGTCGCTGAAATAAATTGTAACTCTTACCAGAATGATAATTGAAAGAATATTTGGTATCTTGAAAACCGGGTTTAGATGCCTAAATAAATTTAGTGAAACATTCTTTCTCAGAATACTTTTTATGTTGCCTTTCTATAGTACAGGATTTTTTTCTTGCTTGATTGATATCACACAACAGTCTAAAGTGATAAATGATGAATTAACTTCAGAGGAAGAAGTCATGAATTAATGAGCATGATGAATATTTTAAATAAATGAGTTTGACATATGTCGCAGTTTGAGCTCAGAGGGCAACTGAGCACCATGCAGCCGCTCACTGCCCCCCTTCCCCAGCGCTGAGAAGGGGAAAATAAGCAAAGATGTCATTCATCCCCTGCTTCCCTCCCAACACTGAGAAGGGAAGCAAAAGACCCAGGAACTTGAGATAAGGACAAAGAAGCATGACCTCATCCTTTAAGGTACAGACAAAAGAGAGGCTTGTTAGGGGAAGAAAAAAAAAGAACATAAATTTAATACAGACATTAACAACACCACCTAACAGACAGAGTAGAGCTGAGAGAAGCATGACCACATCTTAAAAACAACTTCCCCCATCCCTCCCTTCTTCCTGGGCTCAGCTTTGCTCACCATATCTCTATGTCCTCACCTCCAGCAGCACAGAGGGCAGGGAATGGTGGGTGCAGTCAGTCCTGCCCCTTCTTCCACCTCTGGGCAAGGGGGAACTCCTGGCATTCCTCCCCTGTTCCAGCGTGGTCCCTGTCTCACAGGAGACAGTCCTCCACAAAACAACTCTGACATCAGTCATTCCCACGGCTGTGTGGGTCACCCCTGCCTGCTACAATCCTCCCAGCGCTGAACTACAACAGCGGGGGCTTCTTCCCACAGGGTCCCGGCCTTCTTCGGGTGCAGTCACCTGTCCCGGTGTGGGGCCCCTCAGAGGCCGCAAATCAGCATCTGCTCCACCACAGACCCCCATGGGTGGCAGCGGGGCGGCCCTGCCATCTCACCACGGGATACAGGGGAGTCTCTGCTCTGGTGCTCCTCCCCCCCTTCTCCTCCGTTCTTCCACTGACCTTGGTGTTCACACAGATGTTCTCCTCGCAACTCCCACCACTCCTCCCAGGTTCCCATTCTTAAATATGTTATCACAGAAGGGTAGTTAATTGGCCTGGCCTTGGTGCAAAGGTGGGTCTGACTTGGAGCTGGGGGAGCTTTGAGAAGCTTCTCACAGGGGCCACCACTGCAGCCCCCACCCCTGCTACCAAAAAATCCCCAGCACTCAGTCAAACCAGGACAGCATACACTTACAAATGGTTCTTCACAACAGTCTGGAAATTGATACTAAATTAATATAACATGTATCCTAAATATTAATATTGTTGCTTTCTGTTTATATTAAAAACTGATCTCAAATGAGATCCCTGAGATAAAATGGCACAAGAAGATTAGTGGCTAATATGCACCACTCAGAGCATGTATTTTGGCTTGGGCCTTAAAAATGGGCAAATGCTCTTACAAAGAGACCTGTTGC
Organism: Strix aluco; assembly: GCF_031877795.1. Taxonomy (NCBI): domain Eukaryota; kingdom Metazoa; phylum Chordata; class Aves; order Strigiformes; family Strigidae; genus Strix; species Strix aluco. The sequence continues at coordinate 72,627,769 of NC_133971.1, forward strand.
ATCTAAACATCATTAGGACATGATGCTGGATTAGGGATTTACATGTGGAACATTTTGGACTTTTACAGACTAACCCTTTGATCACTTATATTCCTAATTCTGAAATATGGTTAGCTTTCAAAATGTAATATGGTTGCTTAAGAAGGATTCTGGATCAGCATTGTTCTCCTATCTTTTAAACATGGCTGGGACCAACTTTGTGGCAGCATTCTTGGAGTACTGCTCAGTTGAATTTTCTTTTTCTTTTACTGACATTTATAAAGTTCAGGTATCTCTGTGCCAGGTGAATGTTGTAGTTCTGCCTATACTTTTTCCAAGCTGTTGATGCCACACAAGTTTCTATTTGTAAGCATGATGTTTAAATGAGTTTTTTTTGAATCACAATTGTATAAGAATTTGGAATGGCAAGACTGTAGGGAGGAAAATCATTACTTTTTTCCTATCAGCATTGTGTAGACAATTGCAGGCTGAAGAGCCCTACTACTGCTAGTCAAACAAGCCAAAATACAGCATGAAGGAAAACAAATTTGTATTTGTGCTTGTGTGGGCTTGCTACATAGTGCAGTTGAGGCATGGTTCAATCAGAGAGGCATGGCCTGTATGCGTATGCTGGAGGCATATGATGTTAACAATGTCTGTCCCACCTTTTCTGCTTCTGCCTCTTACTGTCTATCTTGCTTCTAAGTAGTTTGTCTAGTCAGCCACCATGACCATTTCAAGCTGTTACCCTATTTCTCCATACCTTGTCCATAAAAGAGCATTGCTCTCCAATATTGGGATAAAAGTGTGATTAGACTGAAGGTATATTTCAGATTATTTTTTCAGTGGACGAAGTTACTTACATCACTGATACTGATATTCTTGGCTTGTATTTTGCTCTTCATCATTATAACTAGATGGTGGCAAATCTGAATGCATCTCTGAATTCTGTGATCAAGAATTATAAAATGGATCATGTGTAGTCAGAAGCAGAGATTTTAATTTTCATTTTGGTGTTAGGAACAGGAGGGTCTCTTTGTTTTTGAAATACCTAAAAATTTTCCAAACTATTAGTATACTCTTAACAATGAATACAAATGTAACTGGGATACTTTCAGTGACCTACATCCATGCTGATTACCTGTTTCATTATTGTTTGCCCCTAACCAATGAAACACATCAGCAGTAATGAAAATTGAAAATAGGTCAGTCTGTAAGCCCTCTGCATCAAAACCAGCACAAAATATATGTTTTCCAGAGAAAAATGGGAAATAAACCTGTAAATGAAAGGTAATTAAGAGTTTTATAGTATTAGCCAGAATTATTAGCAGAGAATTAGCTCTTCCTTCAGCACTGTGTAACTTACACTCAGCGAAACAAGAGCCACTACAAATAAATGACTTCATCTTCCTTCAAAGAATTTGAACAAGATATTAGAATTTACTTAGCTGATTCCTAAATTCTCCTTTCCTTTCAAAAAAGGAGGTGAAGGAAGAAGGGGTGCAGTTATCTGTATGTGTAAATTGTCCACTTTCACCAGTGCTAAAATGATGTTACTTTGATTTTGGTATGTGGAATTATTTTGTTGTTGTTGATGTAGTTTATGAAGAGCTTGTGATGAATGTACATTTTAACAATTCTCAAATATGTGTTTCACAGATGTGAAGGGTGGAAAGTATGTGGCAAGGTGTTGTCAGTGGGGGGGCTGCAGGGGTGGCCCCTGTGAGGACCAGCCAGCGCTGCCCCATGCCGGACACAGCCAGTTCTGGCCATCTTCAGCCAACCCATTGTGGGGCACAGCTGGGCCCAGCAGCCAAAATCGTGGTGCCTCTGGAAAGCATATTTAAGAAAGGGCAAAACACTGCTCGACAGAGAAGAGTGAGGTAAAATGGGACAGAAACAGCTCTACAGAGACCAAAGTCAGTGAAGAAAGAGGGGGAGGATGTGTTCCAGGTTTCACAGCAGAGATGCCCCTGCAGCTCATGGGGAAGAGCATGGCAGAGCAGATATTCATGCTGCAGCCTGTGAAAGACTGCAGCCACAGCAGGTGGACGTGTCCTGAAGGAAGCTTCAGCCTATGGAGACCCCACACCGAAACAGGCTCCTGGCAGGAGAGCTGAGCTGTACCACAGAAGCATGTTAAGTAAAAGAAAGAGGGAGAATGCATATAACAAGATTTAGACAAAAATACAGGTCCTTTAAATCTTAAGATACCATTGACAGAAAAGAGATTAAACCAGATACTCTAAATCTTAAACTGTCATTGTCAGCAAAACAAAAAATGGAGTACAGTTCTAAATAACATAAAATAGAAAAATTAATAGCATTATACATTAATCGGTAGAATTTTTTTCTTGGTAGTAAATGCCATAAGCAATTTTTATGTTGCTTTGTGGTGGGCTTCTGCTAGCATAAATAGTTATTGAATTGGGGCATGGATTCATATATTATAATAGATTATAATTGCTGGCACACACAAAACACACATTAATGTTTAACAGACTCTGGAGATCATGGGTTCTGATGACTGTGTTTCATGAAGCCTTATACAGAAAATGATTTTATTGTGAACGGTCCTTCCTTTTTTTTGCCATGGATAACTGTTTAGGATCGTCATTGTTCCAACATCATAAGTACTTTTTAAGAAGAAGGATTTATCATTTCTCAAGCACAGTAAATAAAGTTTTAGATTGATTATTATGAGTTTTACAAAGAGAGTCTTTCATGATAAGGCTGTTTGATAAGGTTGCTGAAGGGGTTATTATTTTCTTTAGGCTTCTGTTTTTCCTTTCAGTGATGCTTCTGCTTTTCCAGAAGTCCATTTATAAAGCTCCTTTCTGTTTTACTATTTTTAAGAAAGGAAAGAAGACCAGAAGTAGAAGACCAGTGTTGAATCTATGAATGATTTAAAATTACACTTTTTTGGTCAGCAATAAGCTGACTGGTTATCGTGGTTTGAGCTCACAGGGCAACATAGCACCACGCAGTCACTCACTCCCCACTTCTGCCCAGCGCTGAGAAGGGGGGAAGCAAAAGACCCAGGAACTTGATCTCCTGCTTTCACGTGGTCTCCCTCTCACAGGAGACAGTCCTCCACAAATCTCTGACATAAGTCCCTCCCACAGGCCGCAGCTATTCCCGTGCTGCTCCAGTGTGGGTCACACTGGCATGTTGCAGTCCTCCCAGTGCCAAACCACAACAATGGGGGTTTCTTCCCACAGGGTCCTGGCCTTCTTTGGGCACAGTCACCTGCTCTGGTGTGGGGTCTTCCACAGGTTGCAGGTGGGCATCTGCTCCACTATGGACCTCCATGAGTGGCAGTGGGGGGGCAGCTCTGCCATCTCACCACAGGATACAGGGGGGCTCTGCACCACAGCACCTCCCCCCCTTCCTCCTCCTTTCTTCCACTGACCTTGGTGTTCACACAGATGTTCTCCTCACAACTCCTTCTCACAACTCCAACTCCTCCTAAGTTCCCTTTCTTAAATATGTTATTGCAGAGACGCAACTAATTCACCAAGCCTTGGTTCAAAGGTGGGTCCAACTTGGAGCTGGGGGAGCTTCAAGAAGCTTTTCACAGGGGCCCACCACTGTAGCCCCCTCTCCTTCTACCAAAAATCCCCACCACTCACACAAATCAGGACACTGGTAAAATAACATCAAATGCAGCCTACAATAACCAGATTATTTTAGGAGCAGTTTACCAACATTAAAGAAAGAAGAACAAGACAAATTCTAGTAGAAGTCTAACAAAAGAGCAAACTTTCTCTTCTAATAAAAATGTTTTAGATACATTCCTTGTGCCTGGTTTATAATTGTATATTTTTGAGCTTTCATGGGACATAATTACAATCATACACAATTAAACTGTTGATTTAGAGAAATGAAAGCCAAACCAATATTTTGAGAGAATGTGGAAGGAATTGTGGATGGTCTACCACTCAATCAGGTATTTCACAGCTATCCCTTTTATGACATCAGTAACCAAACTCCATCTGCCATCATTAAGACCAGAGCCAGACAGAACATTTCAGCTTTCTGAAGCAAAGAGTTTCTCTGGTCTGTGTTTCATTTTGTGAGTCTATGTGCAGAGGTACTTAGAAGTGTTTTATTCTCATAAATAATCCAGATTAATACAATATGTGGTTGGAAAGTCAGGTCCATCACATAAACCATTTAGGAGAGAGAGAATAGGAGAAAGATTGCTCATGCAGGTAATGAAGGGGTAGACTGGATAGAGTGTTTGTTAATGCTTGTTAACATTTTTCTATTCAGTGCATGAATGAGTAGTCCACAAAATTTAGAGAAGGTGTGTTAACTACAAGTGGCAAGTGGTGTAACCTTTTGCACTAAATGCAACCAATTAAGGATATATTTAAAGATGAAGGCATATAGCATCAAATGGAAACTGTAATGCTGATATTAAATGAATAAGTAATAGGAACCAGAATTTTGTCATGGATATAGAAAAGACAGGTAATGCAGAAAAGTACTGTCATTGACTAAACCTGATTGAACTGCTTTGGAATAAAGTGGAGCTAGTGGGTATCATGAAAGGAGGAATAGTTAATTTGTTAGTGAAACATGAAAGCATATTATCAGTGGAGAAGTTGTGACTAATGTTGAATTGTTTTGATAAAATCCTTCATAGTATGAAGAAAAGATGTATGTGCCTAGGCTCTTAAGGGCTGTTAACTACAAGTCTTTTTAGGAGGGTACGTTAGCTTCAGCTTTATGCCTGGCTATTCATTCATTAGGCAGGCCCATATAAATATGCTTTATAGGTTAGAATTAACAAATTCTACAGAGAACTTCTTTGTTCAGACCATGGCCTCTGTTATAAGCCCTTCTGAATTATAAGTTTTCTATGCTGGTAAACAGGTCCATCTTCTTAAGTCACTGTAGAAATGGAGATTTTAATATAAAAGTCTGAAACAAATGGCAAAATTCTCTTTGATTTCAGTTGGGACTGTTATTTCCAATCGGGGGTTTATGAAAGTGTTTGCTTTGAATTTGTTCCACTTTGAACATCTGCCAGTAAGCCGCTTCTTAAGTCTGTAAGTCTACATAAGCAGAAGACAGAAAATTTTAAGTTTTTTATTTGTGAGGGGCTACATTTCTGCAGCTAGTTCTGAACTGATGGACATATGCATACGTTGTGGGCACTCTGTCTCTCTTACTGTTAAACCCATGTTTTCTAATATATTTGACAGTCTGTTCATGAAAATGCTTCTGCCCTATGAAAGTTTTAAATTGCTGAGTCTGAGAAAAATGTCTGAATTGGGTTTTCTTTTAAAGTCTGAACATGATTTGAGTAGTGGTTTATTGTTGCAAACTTGTTTGGATTGGATTATCTGCAGCCATGTAAGTATATATTGCTTCCAATCTTCTCCCCCATGGCTTTACCGTTGTAATATAATATGAGGTTTTAAAATTACTTTAAATTGATTAACCTTTGAGATATTGTCTTTCCCATTCTCTCTTCTTTTCTTCCCCTTTTCTTAGTGTTTTTTGGTGTTGTTTTGTTTTGGTTTGTTTTTTAAATCAACTGAGAAAAACTGGTTTTCTAGAAGCCTTTATCTGTAAGGCATATATAACTTCTCTAGGTATACTTCCTTACACCAAAAAAATATTTTCTTAAAGGCAGTTTTGATGCATTCTTCAACAAATTACCTTCCTTATAATCACTATGATTATTGTATTCCTTCCTTTCTGGGTAAAAGCCCTCTACAACTACCTGAAAGGGGGTTGCAGAGAGCTGGGGATGAGTCTCTTTAACAAAGTAACAAGCGATAGGACAAGAGGGAATGGCCTCAAGTTGCACCAGGGAAGGTTTAGACTGGATATTAGGAAGCATTTCTTTACAGAATGGGTTGTTAGGCATTGGAATGGGCTGCCCAGGGAGATGGTGGAGTCCCCATCCCTGGAGGTGTTTAAGAATAGGGTCGACATAGCGCTGAGGGATATGGTGTAGTTGGGAACTGTCAGTGTGAGGTTAATGGTTGGACTGGATGATCTTCAAGGTCTTTTCCAACCTAGATGATTCTGTGATTCTGTGTGATTCTGTGAAAAGAACCCACGGTAATATAGATGTCTGTCAGTAATCAGAAAACGTGATGAAAACATAAATCTGCAGATGCAGGTGCATATCAGGGATGTAACCGTCTTTCAGATTCACAAGTCAAACACTAGTTCCAGTTTGCTCTGGGGAGGAAATAATCTAACCTGTTCTTCGCTGGCTCTGAAGATCACCAAGTGAAGAGGAAGAAACTAAGACTGCACAACAGTTCATCCTGCCCACACTGATGGAATGCGAAGAATGCTCTTAGAGTGCTTGCCTTTTACTAAGACCTACAGTCCACAAGAAGGCTGTGTCAGGGCAAGAATAAGGGATGAACAAAACAGAGAAGCATTAGTCTTGGCCCACTTGTTCTTGCACGTTCTCCAAATACATTTTTTCTTGGTTTAGAGATTGCTGCATTTTAGAATATGTAAGTACTGAAAATCTTATACTACTTTGAGTATTATGAATGTTTCTGGTTTTAAACCAATTATATGTGATTGCTTGCTCTTTATTTTAGAGGGTTTAATTAAAGCAAAGGCACCTTTTTAAAAATGTAATTGAAAGTCTCTGTAGAGAGAATCTTTTTGGGTGTGTATTGGCACTTCTCATTATCAAATTTTTCAAGGTGCTTTTCAGTTTCTTCTTTCAGATTGTTATTTGCTTCTTAATTTTCTCTTCTCTGTGTTCCATTTTCACAGTTTTTCCATTAGACTCTGTTTTTGTGCCCATTCTTTGTTCCTTTCTTGACAATTTCTTCTAAGTTGGATGCAAACTCAATAATATTTTGATACTACTGAAACCTTCAGACCTCGGGTGTTGGAGAAGGTCAACTTGCCTCAGCACCTGAATCAGGAAATTATTGATTAAATGCTAACATGGGATACATATTACAAATTTAGAAAACATAGGACCTGAAGTCTATGCTGGTTGGGCTACTTTGTGAAGACAGGGAGTTAAAATATTTAACATCCTCTTTTGTCTAAAACAAAAGGGTTATATTGACAGGTATTTGCTTTATTGAAGGTAAAGTCAGGTAGCAGCATCAAAAATAAATAGATATCTCTGGTACTAACAGATCAAATGTACATCACCAATAGGAAATCTTGATATATGTCTCTCTGATAGTTTCCCAAGTCAAGGGAGAATGTAAATTTTGAAGCTATGCATTGAAATTCTCTCTGTTTGGACCTTTACCAGCCTGATTCTCATTTAAGCACTGTCCTTGAAAATGAGTGCCCTTTCCTACTCCACTGAAGCATCAAAAGAGTCTTAATCTAGTAACTGCATGATGCAGTGTGGTGGGTTGACCTCATCTGGAGGCCAGGTTCCCACTAAGCCTCTCTATAACTCCCCTCCTCAACAGGACAGGGAGAAGAAAATAAGATGGAAAAGAACTTGTGGATCAAAATAAAGGCAGTTTAATAAAGCAAAACCAAAAGCTGCAGACAGAAGCAAAGAAAAATCAAAAGATTTGTTCTCTACTTCCCATCAGCAGGTAATGTCCAGCCACTTCCTGGGAAGTAGGGCTTTAGTACCTGTAGCAGTTGCTCTGGAAGACAAATGTAATAGTGAATTCCACCCCTTCCTCCTCATTTCTCATAACTTTTACTGCTGAGTAGATGTCATATGGTCAGTTTGGGTCAACTGTTCTGTCTATGTCCCTTCCCAAACTCTTGCCCATGCCAGTCTGCTGGTCTTTGGGAGTGAGAAGGGGAGGTGTGGGAGAGACAGCCTTGATGCTGCACGAGCACTTCTCCGCAGTAGAAAAAACACTAGTGTGTTACCAACAGCTTTCAAACTACAAATAAAAAGCATGGTACTGTGAGGGTTGCTGTGGTGAAAATTACCTCCATCCCACCCAGACCAAAAACTTGCACAAATAGGAAAATGTCTGTAGCCTGTTATGCATTCACTTTTTCTGTGAAACTTGCTTAAACCTACTTGATCAAGAAAGACTGATTACTAGCTGTCCCATTCTCTGGTCTTCCACTAATGTTAATATAGCTGAGACATTCCTTAATTGTTCAACCTGATGGATTATTTTTGAGTCTGGGTTTGTATTTTGAACTTTTTTAGAGAATGCCATTCTTTGATTCTGTCAAGAAAGATGAGAAGTCTTGCACTATGCAGTCTTCTTGTTAGCCAATTTAACTTGCCATTTTCTGTTAACTAAAACCAGCAGAAATTGTACCAACAGGAGACTAAAAGTGTCTCAGATTATGGGATGTTACCAATTACCTTCTCAGTTTTATTTGAGCTTCTTACATCTGTAAGATCTGACAGAAAAGCTTAACAGGGTTTTCTTGTGAAAATTCTTGATACATAAAACTTAAACGTAATAAGAAATATCTTGGTTGAAACCTTTTAGGGCCTTTAACATGGTAGAGTTGGTGTTTGTCAAAAGGAGTGAGGGAGTCCTGACAGCACCTGTATCACTGCCTCATCGATACTGATCATTCTACTCTGAGGAGTTTTGTGATCTTAGCTGGATCCATGAATGAGCCCAGGTTTATATCTGTCTAGTTTATCAATCAAGTCAGCTGTGAGATGAAGCTGCCCTCTCCTTCAGCAACATGTGCTGTTCAGAGTAGGGAAAAAACTGTATGTGTGCGTGCATTTGATTTTGTAATCCAAATAGTTTTGATTATTTAAGCAGTTATTCAGTCAGACAATTTTAATGTAGTGGACATCATTTGGTTACTTCAACAAAGGTGTAGATTTTTTTTACAAATGAGCTAGAGTAGACTTATAGTTACCCCTGACCTGAATTACCACTACAATTAATGTGTACACAATAAATTACTTAAGCCACCCACAGGTCAGAGAATGGCTTGCTTTCATATCTGTGCAATTCTTCTTGCACCTCTGTGCTGTAATAATGATGATTATTTAAAAAGCTTTAAAATTACTTTGATGGAAAATCAAATAGGGGGAAAACAATACAAAAGCTAGCAGCCATTCACCACATCTATTTCCCAAACCCACTTAAAAATAGAGATGAATTTGGAAAAATCTTTTATATCAGAGCTTGGGCTCTGGTTGTATAAGATTACTTTTCAACAATATAAGGTGCATAAGTGCCTTTTCATCGCATGAAGAAAGCATGCCTGCTGGCAAATGAATCATATTATAAAAATTGATTGTATCCCAAAAGGGAAAAATGTTATTGAAGATCCAATGGCCTGGGATGATACACCATTGATCATTGTAAGAAATACTTCCAGAAACTGTTTTTAATCTTTCCGCCAGAGCATTAGCAATTATTCTTTAGCCCATGGTGAGTAATGACTTGAGTTTCCCAGTTTCCCAATCGATAAAACATTTACCCTACCGCTACAAATGTGCTCTTCGCTTAGACAAGCAGAATTTTTCTTCCAATTACTCTTTTTCCAGTGTGACCTCATAAAATGTTTTTTGAACATATTTCAAGGTTTTTTAAAGAAAAGGAACAATACTTTTCCTCCCATGTACTTTCCTTCCCTTTTTTCATTCTGTTTTAAGAAATAAGTCATTAAACTTTCATAAGACTCAGGCTCTTGTTGGATTGCATATTGGATGCTCTGCACTATTTCCTCAAAATTTGAAGTAATGGATGCAACTAAACTGCCACTTACTTACATTTTTAACTTAGAAGAGAAGAATGATACAAAAAGATACTAACTTCCTTCCAAAAGTGTTTTATATTTCTTAAACAAATGTGAATGCTGCCTTTGCGCCATCCTAATTCTATACACACACAAAATAAAAAATGTTTAAATGTCCTTGCATCTATGCTGTAATACTGTGGTTAATGAAGAACAATCACAAAGCACCATGTTAGCAGGCTAATGAATAACTTTTCAGCAAATCAGATACATTGAGATATAAAGATAGATGCTTATAAATGCTCTTTGAAGATTGGAAAGTTAATGTTCAATCACGTTTCTCCTCCACAGAGATTGCATATTATCTCTGTCTGTATGAAACATACACACACATCTAATGTAAAAAGTTCATAGCCATTATTTCATGTTCTATATGCTCTCTGCTTGGAACAAGGTGTATTTTACTGCATTTATTAGAAGCTTCAACTCTCACATTTGTACAGCGAAGTCTGAGACCTTAAAAGGAGCTAGTTACCTATGTGCTTCAGTGGATTTAATGGAGAGACAAAATTTCACAGCATAAACTTTTCTGTGAACAGGGAGGTAAATAAAATGAAGTACTTTTAGTCCAGACTCTGCATACTCTGGGAGCTGTGTTTGCTCTCGACCAGGACAAATAGCAAGAGACATGAGGGAAGAAGTGGACAATGGAAGATAAACAGGTTGTAAAGGTGTTTTGGCAATTCAAAATAGTAACCCACATGCTTAGCTATAGTGGGACAGAGTAGACTTTATAGACTTCACAGATTTAAATCATCTGGAGAGTCATTTCAAGAAATGATGATGATGAATATCATGTTCCATGCAGAAAAAGTAGACTACAGATTTATGTTTTAACATGTAAGGATAGAAAAAGTATGGCAAACACTTAACAAAATAGTTGGTCAGAATGAAAATCCAGGGTAAAGTGACCCTAGAGAGTAGGAAAGACAAAATGAAGCTCAGCACCTCTCCCTCTCACCACTCCTAACTTTTCCTGTAGTAAATGGGGACAGGGTGATATAAAAGAGTGCAGAAATCATACCTGGTTGCTGGAAACCAGTCAGCCAGTCACTCCAGAAATGTATCTTCAGTAAATTATTTGCACCATCTTAGGGATTCAATGATGCAAAACCACATGAGGAAGCAGGAACCTCACATATCTAGCACGAATAGGTCAATATGCAGTTTTTATCAGTCCTTCGTACTGCTTTTATTAACACTAAAGGTGAAGGGCTGCTGCTTTACGTTGTTGAATTGATGTATTTTCTTAGAACAAGTAGTAAAATACATGACTAAAAAATAAACAATCTAAACCAGATTGTTATCTGAAATATCATATAGAAAGCTGAGCATCTTATAAATCCTTTTCTATGCCAACCATTGATTCCATGGCACAGATTAACTTTACATGTTTTCTACTAATCTAATAAGGAGTAATCTGACAAGCTCCGCAGCAGCAAGATGCAAGAGTTAAAGACAATATCAAATTTGGCTGTTTTTGTAGCTTGTGCTGAAAGAGTGGGTGCTTATCCTGGTTGGGACTCAGGGAAGAAGACAGGATTGTTCATCCAGCCATGTTCCCTGTGCTTTGATCAGTCTCAGGGCAGATGCACACTTTGCATACCTGCTCCACTGATCAAGATTCTGTGTACAGTTCTAAAGACGTTTCCTCTGGTTGTCTCTTTATCTACCTTGCTGAAGCTCAAATTCTAGGCTCCTTAGCTGTGACTCTGAAACTGATACGCTAGGATTAGCATCAAAAATCTATTTTTAAGATGCTAATGCCTGCAGACACTAATGTTTTCACAGCCAGCGTGGTAATCTATCTTTACAACCATTCCAGCAGAGGAATTTTGCTTATTGAATTTATTCTGGAGATTACTACTTTTCAGTGAGTGTCCCATGGAATGATACAAGTTTTTAAGTCTCTGTATTGCTTTTCTGTACCACTCTATTGCTATACAGACAGCAATGAGACTGAAGGTCTCAGGTCCTTGTGAGATATTATTTGGACTGAAATAGCAGTCAAAATAATTTTTTCTTTTTTTTTTTTTTTTTCCAAACACAAGAATCTGCTTCCTATCAGAGCAAAGTATAAGCAGTCCTATAGCTAGAGAAAAGAATCTTCGTTTCTCTTTCCTTTGTGTTTTGAGCTGTACCAATATCATTATTTGCATTCACATCATGTGGAGTCATTTAGCTCAAGCTGGAGGATGTGGTGTTATTTAAAGTTTGTACATTCAAAAAGCAGAGAAAGTTTATATTTAACACTAATAATTTTCCTTGCCAAAACATACCAGCAGGAACTGTCACCTGGCAGGCCTTGGTCAAATGTTGCTTTGTAAAGGCCCTTTGCTTCTACTTGTATTGACTCAGAATACATAATAGTAAAGAATATGTGTCAGCACTGTTCTCAGGCCTTGTCGCCCTGAGGAATGAATATAGATTTAGTAAGCCCCAAAGCTTCTTCAGGATGATGGGAATGTACTGAGCCAACTGTTCCCCAGGGAATGAACAGAGACTATTTGGAGGCAGCCACACATTTCTGTTCATACAGAAGATAACCAGAAGTGTGACAACCTTGTGCTTCTTCAAAGGAGAGAGGTTACTGGTCTTTCTCCTTAGTTTTTCTGATGAAGATGAGTGTGAAGACGTGTTATATATAATTTTCACAGAGGTGTAAATGGACAGCTAAAACCAGAGCTCTGGAGAACAATATGTCCAATCTAAATTATTTTATTCCTTTAATGACAATTTATAAAGGAAATCATTGGCTTGTAGAAGCAAAACAATCTGTTTTCATGGAAGAATACCTTGCCATTATCCACAAGTGATATGTTGCAATGAGGTAACTGACAAGAAAAGTTCCATTTAAAAATGTGTCTATCAAGTGTAGCAAGACATAGCTGCTGGGCTGGCTAGTTATGTCAAGTGTCTCCAATACTCAGAAGCACAGATGTCATTGGCAGGTCTGCAGGGCCTGACTCGGTATTATCTGTCCATTTGAATCTCAGCCACAAGCCCTTTCCTTGTATTCTCTTCCAAAATTTCAGGTCTCTATTTTTACAAATTTAGAGTTTTGACACGGTGAGGAGCTTCAGTGGAGACTTTGGAGCCCAAATGATCTAGAAAAGTCCAAACACTGGCCTTTAGATGGCAGTGTGTACCTGTTGAATAGGAATTCTTATGCCACTGGGTAAATCTGTGAAGCAGAAACAATTTTCTAAGGTGGAACTGAGACAAGGTTATATTATTGAAATAAAATGAAGTGGAGATCCCACCTGAGATCCCACTTTATCAGAATTTCATTGTTGGCTGTCTGTATCCGACTAAAATTTAGTAAACAAACAGGAGAAAATGATGACATTGGTATGCTTGTTTTTTCTTTTAAGTTTGAAGAACATATATTGAAAGTTTTCATTTGGATTTGCCAAAAGGAAACCTAGATTGACAGTTGCCTGTGATAATTTTTGGCCTCCCCTACTCCTTCATTCAAAGATGCTACAAGGAGTTCGAGTAAGTTAATATCATAGTTGCATGTGATGTGATAATCAGATATCATACCTAAAATTCTGCTTTTGGACAGACAGACAGAACCATCAGGGAAGGAGATCCATACATATACATAAACCCAGAGGTTATCATGTGCACTTAACAGCAAAATGGTAGTCTAATATATGGTCTCTTTGTGCTTTTGAGGAGGAAGGGAAGAACAGCTAAGATTTTGTGTCTTCAAAGAATCATTGTGCCTGTCACTTTTAATATACACTGTATTTGTACTGAACATAAATATATATATTATATTTTATCTTACAATTATATTACATTCTTATTGTAAAGGCCTTTTGGTTTTCCAAACAGCCGAGGTTTTGTTGCATTTTGTAATGTCATTACTAAAGGGCAGAATGGAGGTAAAATTTGCATAGAAATAAAATTAGTCAGTAAATTTTACTTCACATTTCATGTGAGCCAAATAAATTTTGCTTAGAGAGTTTCTATTAAACTTTTGGGGTAATCCCTCTGTACTTGGGAGATCTTTCTTGTCTGTTTATAAAGGAAGATGAGTAGATATTTAGAATTCTGTTTGCAATATACCATTTTTTGCAAGTGAAACTTTAAAAATGTAGACATGTATATATATTTTCAACTGTAAAAATAATTAGATTCTTGGGATTAAAGGGTGTAATTTGTTTCTAATGAATCTGTAATGCATATACTCCAGATAGGAATTTCTAGTCCTGTTTATCAAATACTCCAAGGATTGCAGATGTTTCCAAAAGCAGTAATTTACTTCAAATCAATGACAGATAAGCGAGTATGCATGATTACACAAATGTTTATCAACAGTGCATGTGCGTAATCTTAAAACTCACCATCTAGTAGATAACTTCAGCAGATGAAGGCTCATGTGACCCCATTTTTTCCCTGAACTTTATCTTTGTTAAAATAAAAAACATTAATGTTGCCTACAAATATTTCATGCCTTATGTCCTGTAGTTGTGATGATCTAAGGATTATGAATACTGCATAAGATATGTACAGTCTAGTCGGCATAAGCCACCCAATGTCAATTGTTATGCAATCATACTATCCAACTCAAGAAAATGCGTTGGCAAATGCATTAACTTTAAAATTATTCTGACTCTCTACAGACACAAAATATTTTCTATTCCTGTCTTTACTCACTTGAATAGTAAACTTCTCACTGGTTTCAGTGATGAAGGATTAATCATTGAACTACTTAGGGATTTCTCTTATTCCTATAAACATTATTGAAAAAAAACTTCACTGAATTTAAGTAAACCTGATGTGTCCTTAGAAGTTTGATTAAGTAGGTCATTTATTTAGATTTCTTCATAATAATGAATTTAAAAAGGAAACATTAGGAAATGTCTGTTTGAAACTCCAGGGGCCTGCAATGTGATCCAATGCAGACCAGAATTTCCAGCCCTTTAACCTTTTCAATATATCGCTTCATCTCTCCCTAGACTTCTCTTTGCTGCCTGACAGTCTGTCCAGGTATTTATCTATTGTGTAGATCTTTGGGCGTGCAATCTCTTTATGTGTTTTTATAGGGCCTACATCATAGCTATCTTCACCTTGATTGTGAAGAAGTAGCAGTAATTATAATGTGCCTGCCCATATAGCCAGATACAGAAGTGCTGAGAATCTTGAAAGGTGCATATCTGTTCTAACAGAAGCAGATGAGTGAGAATCAGTAGAGGTGTTCATTTTTCTAGCATTATGCCTCAATTCAAGAATTCTTAATGTCAGCACCTGTCCTGATATACTGCAGGTGAAATAAAAGAATTTCAAATGTATCTGGTTCAAAAGACATACCCTCCAGGTTTATTTAGAACAATTTTATAGAATTGCAGTTATACAGTGACACAAAAAACTCTAGTGTAGTCTAAACTTACTCTGAATTCAGTCTTCAAGTGCAAGTACTATTTCTTTTGAAAAGCTGTTTAGCTCTTGTCAACATCTTTCTGCAGTGATTAAAGTTTCTGGTTTTTTGTTTTCTTTTGTTTTGTTTTGTTTTTAAATTAGTGATCAAATGTTATTAGTTTACCACTGACATAATCTGATCTAATTTGATGTAGAAACAGTGAGTGTGATTACTGCTTCCTCTTGGCCAAATCTGAAATGGAACCTTTCAGCAGCTGTCTCCTATCAGAGTAAATACAAAATGATAAAATTTATTTAATTTGGCCAGTAGTTGTATTTTCAGTATTGTCTTTGATACAGTGTTTCTGATATAGATATAGAAATATCTCAATAATGAAGCAAACTGTAAAAATTTAGACTAATAAAAATACTTTGAAAACCCCAACACCCCTAACATCAAAACATCATCACATTATTGACTCATCTTGAACTATACCTGTGTGCATACTGAAGTCTTGAATAAGCCTGCCTAACAGCGTCTGAAAACAGAACTGTTATCAATCTTACTGATTTTTGGCTAAGAAGAAAGTCAAAATAAAAAAAGGCTCTGGAGAGTGGTCTGAATCTAGGATGGGGTCTGATTTGCTTATTCTAGTAAGAGCTAAACAATACTAATTATTATATTTTGTGGCCTTTTGTCTTTTCTTGTTCCTGTGATACTGTTCACATGTGCCATGAAATTAAATACCCATCTTTGCTCATGGCCATGCAAACACACCCTCTTGTCTTAGGGACACATAGCATTTGAGCAGGCTCTGTAAAAAAGAGAAAAGTGTGTAATTTGAATGCAACTATTCTGCTACCTTTCATTCATGGAGATTATTCCTCATGGAGTGCCTCCTGTTTGGGTAATAATCCAGACAGAAACAAGCACAACAAAGGGAACTAGGGTAAGAAGGCAATTAGCTATAATTTACTGGCAGCTAGTACAGTATTAGCTCCTAATCTTTGGGTTTTTTTCAGTGTGTGATCCAAGTGGTAGCTGGAGAGCCACATTTGGTACCCAAGATGGTTCCACCTGGCCTGCTGCCATTCTGGGAAATGGAGTTTAACACCTCTTGCCATGGCTATGTGCCATGTTGCACAGTGTGGTTGCTACTGCTGCATCAGCTAGGCAGAAGGCAGGGAGAAAAGGGCTATGCTGGTGGGAGGAATATTTTCTTCTGCATGTCTATATACTTCAACACAGAGGACTTCCAGATAGCCTCTGAGGGAGAAAATCTACATAACCCTGTTGATGAATATCTTGGATCTCCCTGCTTTCCAGATACATCCTGATCAAGTGCGTATGGAATGGATCAATTTTTTTGTTTCTCTAAGAATAAACATGCCTAGAATCATATTTTATCCAGAACCTTTACATTGATGCTCTCGTATCTGACAAAATTATTTTAAAATAGACCTATGTTGCAAAAGTGAAGCTCTTCTAGTAAGTAGGTTAAATGATGCTATAGTAATGTCATGTAATATTGAACTCAGAATTTATATTACACAATTTTTGAGGGAGTCAGAAGCAATTAAAGATATAGTTAAAATATGTCAGTGGATTTCTTGTTAAGCATAGTGCTTCTCTCCTAACATAAGTGCTAGTAGTTCTGACTCCTGCAGCAACCATCACAGAGAAACAAAATGGTTTGGTGTGAGGAATTCAGTCACCAACACTTTAGAGATCAACACAGAATTAATCCTTCTTGAAAGGGTTAGTTTCCTTCAGATGGAATTCACCACTTCTTTTGAGGACACAAGAAGCCAGACTATACAACTTCCTATACACTTGTAACTAGGCATCGTAACTTTTACTGAAGTCCTACTGGGTTGCAGGTTTCTCTTGCTTTTGATGATTACAACCTTCTGGTTCTCACCTGAAGTAACCAGCAACTGAAGGCAGTGGCATTTTGGAAAACAGAGAGCCGAGTGACCTCAACCATGCTCCCTTGTGTTTCTAACAGCAAAATAATTTGTGCTGAGTGCTTCATGCAAGGTGCAGAGTGAGCTCAATTCATTATCTAATTGAAATAGGTATGCTTCTGCCCGTTTGTTTCTTGCTCTTCTAGGCATTTAAATGTAAGTTTATAGAACTTGTGTCATATCTGAATGCCAACCTGTACTCTTTTCTTTAAAAGTAATATAAAGGTATTCTGCCTAGTTCTGCATTTGTGTCCCTGTACAATAAAGCAAGTGTTTGATGAGAAAAGTGTTTGCAACAGGTTCTAATGCTTTTTGTTCACAAAATGCACATGACTAGAGGATAGAGGTGCTAAACTTGTAATGTGTTCCATGCTGTGAGGTCAATGGGAACAAAAACCTCTCTGTCACTACATAATCATTTGAAAAACATCCTGCTGACACATATTCACTCCAAGAAAAGACATACAGCTACAGACTGTATGAAAATAGATGGAGACAAGGTGAAGTGCATGTATGTGTTAAGAGATTATCACTAAAAAAATTGCACTTTCTGCCAGCATTGTACTGTATTTACACAGAAACTATTCAGGCACATGTGTTTTCAAAGAGGTTGCAATTTCCTGTCAGATTTTTTACAAATCCTTTCTAACAGCTGTAGACGGAAATCTAGCTACTCTTGCAATGAATGACCTTCAGTGTTTGGATCCCAGAGAGTAAACAAACATTTACTCTACAGAGGAAGCCCTGCTGTGAATATAACATTAATATTACTGTGCATTACACTCATCAGGTAGTTTAGTAGAAACTAATCCTATTTCTGCACAGCAGTTATGACTTCTTGAAAATGAAAATGTTTTCCTTAGTAAGCCAATCCTGTTAACACTTCAACATTAAAGACTGATAGTGTCAATAATGAAGATTACATTAGGTGGAGGTTGACAAGATAGGACTTTTGTTTCTATGTGCAAGTTTTGTTTAGGCAGTGTTTGTTTTACCTTTCAGAGCATTAGTTTCCATAAATTCCCTATGTCTTAGCTGCACAAGCGATATTTTTAAACATAGCTCTTACACCAGAGTGTACATTAAATATTTGTTCAGCTGATTAAAACAGTTCTACATTTATTTAATGTTTGAACAGTAAACAGTTTGTTGAGGACTGAAATGTCTTCTTACACATATACACGCACACACTCAGGTCTTATTAGAAGGGCTTCTGTTGTGAGGGTGCTTTACCTAGGTGATACTAGGCATTACGGACTCAGATAAACCTTCTTTTTCTAAGGGATTCAACCCCAATACTTACTCAGCAGCAGGCAGCAGAGGTGATAGGAGGGCCTTTGGGAAGGATAACAGAACTTGCTTCACATCAGTGGAAACACTTATTGAGCATGTAAAGGGAAAGAGTCTCAGGTCTTAATCACATTTCAGATGTAGTTCAGCTCTAACAGCCATGTCCTTCACACCCTTAGCACACAGTGTTTAAACAAGAAAGAAACTGAAAAACCATCTAGATTATTTGGAGGAATACTGACTCTGGTCTTGATACTGGTTGTACACAGAGATTAACAGTTTTGGAACAAAATGTTTCCTCTCATAGACCTTTGCTAAAGGAAAACAGAAGAACTTTCTGTATTGTTTATTTTGCCTAGAAAAGTTTAAACTGCAATTCTAGTCTGAAAAAGTAGTGCTATAAAAATCTTTCCAGGAGGTACAGCATTTGCTTTTAAATGCTTTCTGAACCAAGTATAGGCAGCAAGCAAATACATAATAAAGTATTTTTTTCACTCCTGATTCTAGCTTGTGCAACCACCTCAGCCTTGGAGAGCAAGAAAGGTTCTTTCATCTTGTGCATTGCTAGAAATAATAAAAATTCTGCAGGTTATAATAGATCCCGTCATGTCATTAACACCCATCCAACTCCATAGTTTTTGGTGGGTTACATAGTTGTAGGTGACCGGAAAAAGTTTCATAATTTCCTGGTGCCACACAGAGCACCAGCATTCTGTATGCTTCCTCACTTCTGTCTGTATTTGCTCTCTGGAGGTTGATCTAACAGGAGTGAAAAGCAGTTAAAACTTCACTTATGTCACTTAAATTAGCAAGTTATAACTACAACAACATGAGGAATGCTCTGCATCCATAAGTATGTATCACTGTTCAGAGAAAATGTTTACTGACATTGCAAAGGAAGGGTTTAATCTTACATTGCAAGTTTCATTTTGGGAGTTTTGAGCACTTTAGTTAATTCTTATCTGCTCAAGAGTGCGGTAACCATTATTACCTACCTTTTTTGGAAGTAAGAAACACAGAACAGGAGAGAAAAACACGTCTTTGACAATCACTCCAGGTTGTTTAAGGTTAGTCACATGTAGATGAGTGAGTGTTAGTAGTTTTCATAGGTTATTTTGGCAGAGTAAATTGCATCAAATAATAATTAGGGTTATTTAGGAGTTGAGATAAACTGTGAAAGGAGAGAATAGATAAACTCTGAGAGGAGAGGTGAGAGGTGCCCCTTAAGGAATGACATAATGCTTCAAAAATGTGAATAAAACCAAAGGTCATCAGAGGCATGCTTTTTGAAATAAAACCAGCTACCTAAATAGTACTGAAGACTTGTCAATCAACTGCACTATGTGACTGGTATAATGGGACAGTTGGTAGTGATTTCAGCTTTTTAACAATGCTGAATTAAGTTATAAGCTAACAGGTGAATTAACTCAAAGTTTTCTCTTTTGCAGTAGTTGGCAGAATAATTTAGGTTAGATGGGGCCTCTAGGCATCATCTAGTTCAACCTCCTGCTTGAAGCAGGTCCAGTTAGAGAAGGTTGCTCATGGTTGTATTCAGATGAGCTTTGACCATCTCCAAGGATGGAGATTCCACAATTTCTCTGGGCATGTGGTCCAGTGTTTGCTTGTTCTCATGCTGCAAAAATTTTGCTTATATGAAAATTAACTATTTTCCTACTTCTGGCTACTGCCTTTTATTTCATCACTATGTACCTTTGATTAACATCTCATTGTGTTTTGATTAGGTAGTTGCAGACAGCAATTTGCCTTCTGAGCTTTCTATCTGCTGCTGGTTTTGATATGATGTTTAAAAAAAGTTTTGTTTTTCATGAAGTTAATATTTATCCATTACCTTCTTCAAGAACCCCTGAAGATACAAGCATGGCTAGAACGCCATGACTGTGTATCACTGGGGGCTATATGAGTGGGTTTTTTTAAAGGTGGGACAAATAAACAACAGGGCAGAGTTTATCATTGTTAGTTTCTGCTTGCAGTCTTTTCCTGATTTAAATATATCCATTACTTTGATCTAATGCAACATACTGTGATTCACTATAGCAGTGCTTGGTGCCTATGGTAATTTTCTCTGGTGGTACTTGCCATCAACACCAGAACAGTCTATTTCCTACTTGACTGTGAATGTAAACCCACTATAATCTGTCTTTATAAACTGGTGAAGGACAAATTACTTAATACCATGTCATGTATCCTTAAAACATAATCAACTATGCCATGACAAACAACCCCTGCTTTTTTACGAATTTAGACCCACAACTTGGAATGAGCTGCCTGTAATTTGCAGGCATCCAGGAATACCTGACAATGGTTAGTTCTTGATCTAGAAGCACCAGAATAACCAGAGACATTTTAAAGAGCACAATTTCAGAGAATTTTATTTATGTGTGAACAATTCCTCTTCTGTGTTATCAGCGTTTTGTACCCTTTTTGAAAAGGTATGGGATAATAAATGGTAGGTGTGACTATGGAACTATTTGTTTGTTATCTCTGCCTGATTTAGTAATCTGTTGTTTTAAATTCCTCATTATAAACAACAGTGAAAAAACAGAATCCAGATTGTTGACTTTATAGGCAGTTAGTATAAAATAGGAGAATTGCCCTCTCAATATGGTGTGATTGCCTCTCTGAAAAAGTACTTATGATCTTCAATGTATGTGCAAAGCCAATGCAATAATATAGAATTATTTATAACAGATAGTAAAACAGTAAAAAAAAATATATTTTTTAAAGTAAACTACATTAATCTAATAGTCTTCATGACAGAATCCACTTTTGTCTGTATTTGTATGATGCCAAGATCTCAATATTATTAAGGGCTTCTCTGTATACAAGCAAAGTCGAATGAACCATTTTGATATAAAATAGATGACGGTATCTAATGTGATGTGTCCAACTCACACACTGATTTCAAAGACTGCTAGGACCATTTGTTAAGAGACAGAGAAAGAAGTCATAAGCCTCAAATGCTAGTGAGAAAAGAATGAAAAGGAAATTAATAAGATGATACAAATACTTGAGATACAGAAGATCAGGGATGCCTTTTAGAATTTATAAATGTAAGAATTGTGCCTTCCTGGGGTAAATGGTTGCCTGGACTTCTTGAACGAGTGATTTTTGGTGTAGTAAAGTCTTCAATTTAAGAATTGAATTCCCTGCTAGAGGTTTCATTTAATCCTTTTATAAACTGTTCTGTCAGGAAAAGCGGATATTCTCAGATATATGTCTGTCTGATACTCAGATTTCAAAGCCTTGGCTTGTAAATAAAAGTCTTGTGGCCAATAATCAGGAGGATAGTTGTGTCACATATAGGTGTGATTCTGGTGGGGGCAATTACAAACAACAAGAGAATCAGTGAAGGTCAACACTGACATAAAGAATTACTGCCATTAATAGAATTACTTATATGAAGAAGTTGGTAAATTTAAAATATTTGTGTGCTAGATTATTTCCCCAAATTCAGGGTATTTGCAGCCGGTGTTTGGAATATTGAAGGGCTAGACAAAAGCTTTGTCTTTGGACCTAAGATATCTATCTATCTATCTATCTATCTATCTATCTATCTATCTATCTATCTATCTATCATCTATCTATCCATCCATCTATCTATCTACTATCTATCTATCTATCTATCTATCTATCTATCTATCTATCTATCTACTTACCTACCGACCTACCTACCTACCTACATACCTACCTACCTACCTACCTACCTTAAATTGCCTCTTTGCCTTCTGAACGGACAAGTTAACAATGTAATGTGTGAAAAGTCTCACCTTTTTGGAAGAATACTGCAAAAATTACTTACCTATGGTTTATAGGTGGACAAAATTAATTCTCATCAATTAATGAGAAAAATTTAGCTCCAAGAAACACATTTTGAATAGCAGTTCTTAATGCAATTTAAACATCTCTAGGTAAAAAATCCTGCCCCCTTTTCAATAGCAAAAATACAGGCTTTTAACCATAGCATTGCTGTCAGGCATTGGAATGATGCTGGAGTAAGAATAAGATTAAGCTGTGTGTGGACTTATATTCCTTCCTCCCACAAAATAAAAAATCCCACCAAAAATAAAAAAAAATGCACCACCCCGCACCCCCTAAAAAAGCAAATAAAATCTGAGGTTGGAATATATTTGGCTTCCTCTTACATATCAGCAGATATATAGTTGCTTCATTAATCTAGTTTAGTTTTGTGTAAGCCTTTAAGTGAGAAAATCTATTAATACTTTTGAAATGCCAACTATAGGAGTAATTCACCAACTGTTTAATAAAATTGAAAAAGAGGGATTGAATGTTATCTTCCACTTGCTCTTTCAGTTCAGCAAAATTAGTGGAGGACAGGTTTCATACCTTGCCATTCTCACTGCAGGCATCCTGATTTCTGCTTCGTTCAGTATGGGCCTAAGGGCAAGCCAATGTTTGCTGCAATTTTCTACAATAATAGCAAGACAATTTAGCAGTAATGGATAAGTAGGGAGAAAATTAAGCAGTTTGCTGAGATACAGAAATGAAGCCAGAAAATATTTGGCCTCATGTTAGGCTTCAAATTCATAGTCAATTCATTAGTGTAATTTAGTCCTTGCATAAGGCTTTGAGTGATAAATTTTACTAATATATTTGAAATGCCAGCTGTAAGAATAATTCACAGATTGGTGAGTAAAATTAAAAGATGGGGGAGAATAAAACCTTCATTTTCATCTGGTACATGAAGATTTATAAAGGCCCTTGCAAAAATGAATCTTTCTACTTATGATAAATGCATAATATTAAAGAAAAACGTTATAATATTGCACTTACATTTGTAAACCAAATGTTTTTATTGGGTTGGAATATTTTCTGAGTCTTAATTTGACTTTTGACTGGCTTGTTTGGGATGACTTGTAGGCAGATCTCTGTTTTCTGTCAGATGCAGAACCCACTTGGAAAAATGGCAATACGGTAGGGTCCTTATTGGCTCAAACATAATGGTTTGAATTCAGTCTTAAATAATTATTTTTGAACTGGTTTGTTTCTTATATTTTAATCAAATCATAGTCTCAAAACAATCCCATTCAACAGATCAAATGAGCAGTACAGCACTAAACCACCAAACCCAACCTCTTTAGTTCACTGAACTAAATCTTAATAGCCACTCAGGTGAAGTAGCTGATTTAAAATTTTTATAAATCCTATACACTGCAGTAATAACAAACTAAGAAAATATTAGTTGCTTTGAGAGCCAGCTTAAATAAATTGTGTTTAGGGGTGAGAATATTACCTCTTTAGTGAGGATTTTATGGATATAGGGAGTTCTGTTGTGGCGTTGTATCTACTTTGATTCTCAGACTGAAGTCATATATACATGCCAGGCTCCTACAGAAATAATGAAATTGATCAAATTGTCATGAGTTACACCTTATTGGATAGAAACATATTTTGGCTCAAGTTGTGTAAAAGACTTGGATTCTGTGCTACAAAGTGCGGTAGTGGGATTTGCATTCTCAAGTGTTTTGGTTTGGTGGATAGCATTTGGAAGCCAGGCTACCACAGAAACATATGCAGTATTACACATAAGAAGCTGGGAACTGAGTAAAGAGACTCTTCACTAACCTCTCTCAAGAGGAATCCCTGACAGAAGTGGAATTCAGCAGATTGCAAAAAAAAATCCCAAACAAACAGAAGGATAAAATATCTAAAACCTTCATCAAAGCTAACATTCTTTTGAGATATCTTGGAAGAGATATACACAGCATTTCTCTTTGCGTCTGTAAGAAGGGGATACTGTAGAAAAGAAAGATGATCTGAAAGGTCTCACAATCTTATTTCCTGATGTGCTCAATGAATTAAAAATTAAGTTGACTAGACAAAAAAAAACCCCAAAAACCCAAACTATGAGAACATTAGCAGAAGCTGAGCAATGCAGCACTTCCTGTAACAATGAAATTTGTGAGAAGATGGTTTGTACTTAAGTTCAGAAATTAGAGAAAGGATTTTGATTGGCTTAAGCAGCCCATCCCCAGATTGGGAGAAGGTAATTGAGTTCACAACCCTGTAATAATTTGCTCTCTTATCAGGCACAAAAAACTCAAGGAGAGACTGCTAGAATAGTCTGAGCCAAGCCTTTGAATTTTCCAGTTATCCCATGAGTCAGCCCAAACAGATTAACTTTGTGTGGGCTGTGTACTGCTGGAAGACTGTGGATCCGGGGGATCATAGAATCCTAGAATGGTTTGGGTTGGAAAAGACCTTAAGGATCATCTAGCTCCATCCCCCCTGCCATGGGCAGGGACACCTTCCACTAGACCAGGTTGCTCAAAGCCCCGTCCAACCTGGCCTTGAACACTTCCAGGGAGGGGGCATCCACAGCTTCTCTGGGCAACCTGTGCCAGTGTCTCACCACCCTCACAGGAAAGAATTTCTTCCTTACATCTAATCTAAATCACCCCTCTTTCAGTTTAAAACCATTACCCCTTATCCTACCATTACAGTCCCTGATAATGAGTCCCTCCCCATCTTTCCTATAGCCCCCCTTTAAGTACTGGAAGGCCACTATAAGGTCTCTCCAGAGCCTTCTCTTCAAGCTGAACAACCCCAAGTCTCTCAGCTTGTCCTCATAAGGAAGATGCTCCAGCCCCCTGATCATCTTCATAGCCCTCCTCTATACTCACTCCAACAGGTGCTTCTTATGTTGGGAGCTCCAGAGCTGAACACAGTACTCCAGGTGGGGTCTCATGGGAGCAGAGTAGAGCGGGAGTAGAGTTGTTGAGTACCTCAGCCTTTTCCATATCCTAGGTAACCAAGTTTCCTTCTGGAGAAGGCCCACATTTTTCCTAGCCTTCCTTTTATCAGTGATATACTTTTTATATTGTATTTGTTGCCCTTGATGTCCCTGGCCAGATTTAATCCTATCAGGGCTTTGGCCTTCCTAACCTGATCCCTGGCTGCTTGGACAGTTTCTCTGTATTCCTCCCAGGCTACCTGTCCTTGCTTCCACCCTCTGTAGGCTTCCTTTTTATGTTTGAGTTTGTCCAGGAGCTCCTTGTTCATTCATGCAGGTCTCCTGGTATTCTTACCTGACTGAAATCCAAGGCAATAAAACATTTGGATCTCAAAGTCAAGCTAAATCTGCACTTGGAGTGCTCTGTGATAATCACTGGAAGTCAAGACAGTCCTGGGAATATGGAGGGAGATTGTGGAATAGATTATATTACTACTAACAGTCTTCAGTGCTAAGGGAGTTAATCTTAAAAGTACAAAAAGAATGACAGTGCTCAGATGAATTTTTCTTTCTGTCTAGCAACGGGCTTCTGTGAAGAAACAAATGGTGGTGAAAGGTAGCTAGAACAAGCTAATTTTGTCAGAACAAAATGTTGCTTTTAGAAGCAAAGCCATGGATAAGTAAAAGGGAAGAAATCTAAGGCTTAGTGTAGCAAGATTATTTTAATGAAAGGGAAAAATTAAAAGTTGAAGAGCACATGGGAAAGATGTAATATGAAAATAGTACCTGTTGCTGAGTTAGAAAGATACATGCATTGGTCTCAGGGCAATGATGCAAGTGGCTGAGTATATCTTGTACAGGATATAGAGATTTCAGCACTGCTGTACTCAGTAGAGATAAGAACTAGACTAAGCCACATGGTTATTTTCACTCCTAGTGGTTAGAAAAAACAGCTATATACACCAGGTAAACTTTTGAAAAGCAGTTTGTCATTGCCTAAACAACACTTCCGTTTGTGTTTGGACTAAAGATAACTGAATATGTAAAATGTCAGAATTGTTCCTCCTCAGAAAGATGCTCTTATTTTGGAAGATTTTGTTAATGCAAAATATATTTTAATGCTGACTACATTGCTGTGATTGAGGAGGGTCCATTGACAAAGTGAAGTAAATGAGTGTCCACTTTTACCACCTCTTTAGGAAGGCACTGTGTGGCTTGGTTTTTTGTTTGGGTTTATTTGAGTCTTAAGACTAGTATTTTACTAGTATTGGAGTAACTGATGTTAGTCTCGGAACATCATTTTTGTAGATGATGCTTTGATTTGGGGAAAAATTATGGAGAGGACCTGGGTAGAAAAACTTGCTATCCTGTAGCTAAAAATCCTCCACACTTGATGTGCATGTATCCATCAAGGCTGATAACATAAGCCTAGCCTAGCACATAAACATCTAGGTTAAAGCTAACTAAATAAAATTAGTTCTGTGCACATATATATATATGTCATATATATAGAAGGGAGTTATAAACCAAAAATTTCATACATACAGAGAAAAAATTGTGGTGGAAGTGACTGACAAAGAATATTAGTGATGCCTCAAGTGAGTATCCAGTAGTATAATGAACCCATTCCCAGTGGAGGGATATTGGGTTGGAGAAGGCACCGTTTCTGAAGGTCCTGGGTGAGAGGTAGAATATGTGAGTGGGCGTACACGCAATCTTTGCCTGAGGCTGTCTCTGGCAAGAACAGGATAAGAGCTGATGTCCTGACAAAAGGAGAGGCCTTGTGATTCCACATGGCAGCAGCAGTGCTGCTGTCTCATGGAAAACTTGGGAATCCAAGTAATGTTGAAAAGACACACTGGAATTAATTGAATATTTTTCACAAACTTAGCTACTTGTTAAAATATAGATACTTGACATATTTTAGAATTATATTTTAAATGTTGTGATACATTTTAGTCTGATACAAAGAAGTTGTGGTATTAAGCTTCCATGGTTTTGACTCCCAGACTGGGAATGTGTGGGGATGTGCAGTTTGCAGGCATTTCACTTCATTTCAGTGAGAGTATCGCCTGAGCTGCACCTTGAAGGTCATTATATTATACAGAATATTGGAGACAAAAGCAAGTCTAGTTTTACCTCCTCTTCTCCCCAGACCCACTCGTCCAAGTCTTCAGGATTTATGTATAATAAATACAACTGTGATTTTTTGTTTCCTAAGTCTTTTGTGAGATCTTGCTCACTAAATGGTGGAGAGCTAAATCCTCACTGGGAGAAAAATATACAGTACTTTCCTTTGGGAACTGAACCTTCAGTCTGAGGCAATCAAAATATTGAGCTTCAATTGCTGAGTATTTCCCTGTAGTGCAACTGAATAAGAGCCGGGGCGGGGGGAAGGTGGGTGGGACGTAGTGAGAGGCTGAAGATAGAATGACGCGTGTGAGCTCTAACAATAGTGAATTGATGTGATTACACTTGTGATAATTGTATGTTCGAAGCAAATAGATAAAGCTGTCTCTTTAGACAGTGCTGCCAAACAAGCCCAGCTGAATCACCCTAGCAGGCCTGAAAATTCAACTGCCTCCTCCTCCTCTTGTTCTTCCTCCTCCTGTTCTTCCTCCTCCTGCTGTTCTTCCTCCTCGTCCTGTTCTTCCTCCACCTGGTGCCACCTGGCACAGCTGCTGGCTCTGCCATGCTCAGGCAGCTTGGTGCTTAGGCTTCTCCTGCCTTTCTGCCTCCTCCTGCTGCTGGTGCTGTTGAGGCAGCTACCTCCTTCGGCAGGGAGTGTCCTCCCCATAGCAGTGCCTTCTGAGTGCCTGAGGTCAGTGTTTGCAGCATGGTAGACAGGTACACTGCAGAGACTAGCAGACATATTTACAGGTGCAGCAGAGCAAGAGGAAGTTCAGGTGCTTATCTTTCCTTTCACCAGATAGGAAGGGTCTTGTAGATACAAAGTTGTATTTCAGGCAAAGGGACGTTTTGCATAGGGAAATCAGTATGAAGATATACAGAAGGTCATAAGCCATAGTAATAGACAGTTGATCTACTGGAATCAAATTAACAATTAAAAAAGATTATTAGAGGTTTTTCTCATTGATTAACCACATGCGTTCATGTCTAAATCTACTGTGGATGAATTTTTAACTAATACATCTTCATATTAAAAATGCTGAGGGTTTCATAATCTATCACACAGTAGATGTAAATACCTACAAGTGTCAGAATATTCTTAAGAAATTAATAATAAAATTACAAAAAATAAGGAATTGATTTGGGGATCCTTAAATGTGCATGACAGTTACTTCACTGTTTAATCACTCCTGCCTTCTTTCATTTTACAACTTACTCCAGGAACATATCTATAGTTCTATCGCATGAGAGACCTTTTCCTCTTATTGTAATTTTTTCTTAATTTTTTTAAAGGACAAAAGAATAATTCTGTGCAAAGCTAGAAAGAAGACTTTGATGAAACAACACAGTTTCATCTGTAAAAAGATCATTTTTTGTCCGTATATTTGGACCTGATTCAAATTTGATCATTTCACATTCTTGTTTTATGTAGGAATGTATCTTGTCTTTTCTATGAAGAGCTTGTTTGCCAAATCGTGATTTTACAGTATCATACAGTCCACCCTAGCTAGATCTTGCACATTTCCAAAGAGAAAACCTTAATATTTTATATTAAAAATATACTGTGTGATGGCTGATCTCTGTTATGCCCTTTGTCTTCACATACTGGGCCAAGAGTGAATAGCTCATAAAGAACACTGGCTGCTACACTGCTCCTGAGTTACTCCATTTCTCTTCACATACGAAGATAAATGTTGTAACAGAGCTCACTCATCAGATGTAATATATAACGTATATACTCTTTTCTGCATACCACTCTTCGGGACTAGAATAGCTTGAGAAGACAGGCACGGGAAATTAAGAGTTCTTGGGAAGTATGGGAGTAATGGGTTTTGAAGAGAGTAAAACTTCTAATGAATTGACATTATTGCACCAGTGAAATAAATGCAATTTTACCTTAACATAGTCAAAGGAGGAATATTTATGTCATAGAGACATAAATATACACAGTTTGTATATGTAAGTGCGTGAAATTATTTGACCTAGGCTGATAGCTTTGGAGACGGACGTAGTTAGTAAAAGAACAATGTTTGTCCAATACATAGCAGGATAATGACTTGTGTTTTCAGCATGACAGTAATATTTGCTGACTGAAACCTCAAGACTTTGAAGTATTTTGCTTAAGTTTTCTTAAATGAGTCAAATGTTTCTTTAAAAATTGCCCAAAAATACTTTGCTGGGCTAAGGCCTTTTCTCTGTGTCTGTCCTGATAATGGATACACACTCATAATTTTAAAATGTAGAAGAAAAATGTAAAAGACAACTGTAAAATAAACATTTTAACTGTAAAATAAAAATTTGACTGTAATCAGAAGTTTTCAAAGAAAAATAAATAGCTTTTTTCCATCAAGCAGAGGCTTCAATACTGTGATTTTCAGGTTTATTACTGCAACATGTACAGCACTTTTAAAATACCATCATATTACCATGAGTCCTATGAACACATAGCCATGTCACAGTTTTTAAGGAGAATAGTTCTACTTCTGTGTTTTAGATATCTGTACTTAAGGAAACTTTTTTTTTTTTACCATATCATCTATATTTAAGTGTTGATTTGAAAAATTTCAAACATTAAAGGCTCTAAGAGATTGAAAGTTTGGTGTATCTGTATGCAGAAGCATAAACTGATTTTATGAATTATTTGTGTTTTAATCACTGTCTATGTTGGTCTGGCTATTGACAGATCAGTGGTCAACTGCTAAACAGAAGGATTTCGCTGTTGCCGTTTGAGGAAATGGAGCTATGCGTAAATACAGCCTTTTCTTAGGGTTTATGACTTGCTTTTCTTATGAGTCTTCTTCCTTCCCCTACTGTGAGAGGGTTAGGATACTTTTGCAAATTTTTGATCACTTATGCTTAATCCTATCCTCTTTACTGTATATATGTTAACAAGCACTAAAGGATGTTATACTGAATATCATGAGGAGTTTCCAACTACTTTTATAGAAATGCCCATATTATGTCTACTGTCTAGGAATTAACTGATGAGCACTCTTGGTCTGTGTTTTTATCTCATTTGAATACATGAACTTGTAGAAATAGCTTAGGCACCTTTATTTAGCCCTTTCCATTATCTGGTTTCTCATATTTAACTGGTTGTATGCAGTCCAGTAATTATAAAATAATAGTTCTCTACCCCTAATTTCTTTCACTTCCAAAATATTAATTTAATTGGATAAAACTATTGCAAAGCAGTAAAAAACCCAGTGCAAATACACCTGTATAGATGAAGAAATTGAGGCTAACTTTTCAGCTGTGGTAAGCTGCAGCCTGGATAGCATGCCTGAGTTCACAACGAAGTGTGTGGGCCTCTCTCTTTTCACAGGATTGTGCATGTGTCACCACCCACCAAAAGCCTCCTCGTATTTTGTATAATGCATGAAGTTGTGTTTTCAGGTCGCTCTGAAACAAAAATAGTCTGTGTTCCTATTTAACTTGCCACTGCAACGTTCAAGTGAACCAACCTATCAGATTAAACACAGTATTCATCTTATCTATCCTCAGTGAAAATGGAGGGAATGACTGTTTATGGTAGCACAGGATCAACCTTCCTTTCAGATGCATGAATCCATACATTAAGCCTGAAAACTGGGTTTTGTACATAATACTTTGAGGCAACAGTTCTGTACTAACTGAGCAGTTGAAACCTTGGAGTTTCTAATCCAGCTAATATATGAAATATGTTGATAATATAATAAAATTTTTAAAACCCTTTCTTTCCTATATTACATGTTAGGTACCACAAAAAGCATCAGTTATGACAAAACATATGATTTTTGTTAGATGTCTACTAATACCACTTTATCCTTAAGATAACCACCTGCACCCTTAGCTTGGTCTTGGCTCTGTTCTTGCTTAGTTTTAGAGATTCCTTGTGCCATATATAATAGGCACATAATACTCAAAGCCCGCCCTTTTTTTCAGTCCAGCTCTGTAGTAAATATAATCTCATATTGCCTGTCTGTGCTTGGTCTTGAACAGGAACATTTGGATTTTCAAGGGGTCTGGGAGGCAAATGTTCCTATTCTGGCCTTTGCTCTGCATGCATGAAGAGTGGCCTCTGACACAGGTTAACCAGTGAAGTGGAAACCTTGTCCTCCTGCAGACAAGTGAGAATGAACCGTTAATTTAGTAGTCCCAGCACACAGCTCTTTGTGTGGCAGTCAAACAAAAGCTTGGTCCTCAAACCTTGATCACACACACACACCAGGTTATCTTCCTAGCTTCTGCTGCATTTGGGAAGCTGCACATCTGTCACATATGTTGATGGAGGAGGAAAATATCATTCTCCAGACTTAGAGGAATTTTTGTGTATCAGCACTTTCATATGGTGTGAGGTTTTTTGACACAAATATTTATCTTAAAAAATGGAAAAGAAGCAGAATTTCTTCAACAGAGGAAAAAAAATGTTTTTTATAATCCTACGTAGTGGCAACACAGAACAAAAAGAAGGACTCATCATCACCTGGTCCACATCATAATTATAGAACGTATTTATTGAAACAAAAGCAAGACTGGATTAAGACATTACTTCATTTGGCAGCACTTCACAGGCAAAAGGGACATTTCCTTGTATTGATTTTCAGATGCAGTTCCCCATTCACCACACTTTGGTTCCTGTAGTAATTGGTATGAAATCAATATTTTTTATGCACCTCTCAGCCCACATCCCAAATGAACTTGTTTAAATGGACAGACCCTGTAGGCCAAAGGATACCTAAACTCTTGGAAGGGTTTTATATGAGCAGGAATCAGGAATGTTTCATTCCCTGAAATTCAAACTAGAATAAACCATCTCAAAGCAAGAGCAAGGAAACCACAAACTTATTATAAAACCATTCTGGTTTGTATTCCATTATGGATTTTAATGGAAAACTAAATGAATCATCTTATCCTTTGTTTGTGAGGAGAAGCTTGGAGCAGCTGCTGAGCTTTCCCCAGTCACAATGTATATTCTGAATGGTTGGACACTTCTGGTCATTTTGCAGACCGGCCTGCAGTTGTTATGCTTCTACAAGATGTGTTTGCTCAAGGGGTCCAGTCATCATGCTAAATAAAATCCTTCACTTCGGTTGGCAAATATTTACTCAAGCTGTTAGGCTTTTATGTATTTCAGAGACTCACAATGTTTGAGAGTTCAGCAAGCAAACAAGAACAGGTACAGGAAGTTATTGTGATGTTTTGGACTCATGTTTGTTTTTCTACTGCTGATGTATGTTCTCCATTGTATGTGGCTTCTTACTAATGACCTTGTTATATAGTGCACTGCAGCTGATAAGGCCAAAGGCTCTAATAGAATACAAATACATTTCACATTTCCACTTGAAGAGTTTATTTTAATTGTGTTTTGAAATGTACTGTACCCTAAAGGCGCTCTCTCCTCCGTAATGTACTTTCTAGAAATAAAATTCTGTGAAGAATGGAATGTATAATGAGGTGAGATGTAATGGACAGTTTTGTATGCAATCAGAGCCATATCTGATAGTACCATTCAGCACAAATCTAAACAATCCTGATCTATGTAAGAAAATTAAACAAGGGGTCAGAAGTAATGGCTTTTCTGAATGTCTTGTTTATTTATTTCTTTGAGGGAGAGAAATAAAGCAAATACTGAAAAGCATCCTAAAGTTTCTGAGGTTTTACTGTAGGTTTTTTATTTTTTTCCTTTTTTTATTCCTTTTCTACAACAGCAGAATCATAAGCATGCAATATTTGTTTTTTAACTGAAGGATGTTTTTTTCCAAATGACTGGCTTACAAAGTGTTTTGTTTATCACTTATGCCACCCCAGAGGTAACGTGTAAGCTGAGATTCATCTTCAGAACTCATTGCCGGTGTCAGCATTGTGCAGAAATGATGTAGAAGAACTGTTGGTAAAATAGTACTCCTAAAAAAAAAATAAATTGAGAAAATCTGTCAAGGAGTTTAGAAAATGCTGGATGTTTTAATATATTGGGTACTTTAACAAAAATCAAGCCATGATTTCACTTCTTCAGCGTTTTTTTGGAAGTAAATGACAGTTGGACTGCTGACCTTGGGAGATCTGCCCAGAGATGGCAGGAGATGGGATATTTTGAATAGTTCTGGCCAGCCCTGGCTGTAAATTCCTGGTCTTGAAGTAAGATAATTTATCTCGCTGAGGGTTTTGTTTGTTTGTTATTATTACCTACAGCAAATTACTGTGTGAAAAGAGGTTAAAGACATATATCAGGCTTCTATTAGTATGCTAACTTTTTTCTACTTCCATGCTAGGGTTAAAATTCCATCTTTTTGGAATATCTAAGCTAATATTTAGATACAAGTGAAGGAGTTTACATATGTTCAAAAGGAGAGTGAACAAGCACTTGAACAAGAATTCCTTTGGGGATTACAAAATGCATGGCTCACATCAAGTTCAGGAAATCCCCCAATCTGAAAATAGTTGGAGACTAGGGGAGAAATACTGCTTATTTTTACCTTGTTCTTACTCTTCTTTGAGTGTCTATTTTGGATGCTGTCCAAGAGAGAATAGAGGCCTAAGTGACCCCTTGTTAGGAGCCTTGGAATTGACTCTTAACACTCATGCATGTTGTCTTCAGAGTGCAAAGGATGATAAGGTCTGCCTGCAAAAACTCTTGTGTTGTAACAAAACTATGAGAAGGATTTTGTGTTGATGCTGTCCTGGGCATAGCTCAGTAGAACAAAAGGTTGCAGGTGTCATAATCACAGAAATGATATCTAAATAAAAATCCATGAGTGTATTCAAGTTACTGAGTCCCATGAGAACTACCATGTCCTCCTAGAAGACAGTACCCTGAATATTAAACTAACAGGCAACAGGATCCTCTTGCACATTCTAATTTATGAAGAACAAAAGAGGGATGTCAGCTGTCTTCAGCTTTTAACCATAGCAAGACATCTTCTAGTGTCCCTTAAAAAAGGTGGACAGATGTACGTGAGAATATTGATGACAGTAAAAGCATTTAGTTTTTTCATAGAAGATCTTCTAGTTTCTTTAATATAGCTGCCTGGTTTATACTTGGGCACGAAAAAGTGAACAATCCGGGAAGAACATATTTGTTAAAGACCTGACTGCAGAAAGTTGATTGTTCTTCTTCAGTGTATTTTCTCTTATCTCCAAATAAAGAATGCAAGTAGAGTGAGGTGCTAAGTGTGTATTCTCCAGTGATAAAGCTGAGGTGTGATATTTAAGCAGGATTTATGTATTTGTATTTATATGATATGTGTGCAGCCCAGAGCTGAGACATACACCTGCCCCTATAATTTTCGGACACCACAAAAGGATGTAGCTTAATTACTGGGGTGAATGTGGCTAGTTAAATCTTACCCATTGTAAAGATACTTGAAGTGGGCACCTTGCCAATAAAAGAACTGGAATGGAGAAGTTCAGAGAGAAATGACCTGAATCTTGTTTCTAAGATGATTCTGACTCATATTTCTAATAGATCTTGTAAAAAATTCAGAATTGTGGAATGCTTGTAAGAATCGCATGTCAAAATTCTATAATCAATGTACACAGGTTGTCAGCGAAAAAGATCACAGTGACTTGAAATTGTTCATTTGATGAAGTTGGATCCATAGTAGGGGAAGAAGATCTATTGTGAAGTGTAGATTTTGTTTGAAACTTTGCTAGTTTATTTGGGTTGTGGACATGTTATTAGTTGTCAGTTAATACATGTTTTTAAACTAAGCACTTTATGTGTGAAAATCAGATATAGTCTTGTTTATTTCAGCATTTTTAAAATGTCAAGGCTCATAATTCTCTTAGAAACCAAGGAGCTGAACACTGAAATTTTAAAATTCACATTTGAAACTATGGGGTCAAAATGAGAAGTTATTTGCTGGTCTCTAGTCAAGTCATTCTTTGCAATCATTGCATGTGAGTGTTTGCTTTGTAACTGCAACAGTTTGTCTGGCTAAATCTCTGTTTACTAGACAGATCAGGAGAGTACATAATTACCTAAAGTTCAGTGACAGAGGTTAGGTCACTCAAAGATTTCTTTCTGCAAACCTGCTAATCTGTTCAAAAACATTATTAGAGCAACTGTTTCTTACTTTGTGGTTCCACTTACTAAGTTGAAAACTGATTCTCTTTGAAATAAAACAGAAGACTTACTTAGGGTATGACTTTGCCCTCCAAAGTGTAAAAATTCCTAGTATAGGACAATTGAAAATGACATGATTTTCTGAAATGAAATGTGTGGAGTCCAAAGGAGAAAGTATTCTTAGGCTAAAACAAATGACTATCAGTAGATAATGTAACTACAAACAATGGTGTCCACAGTAAAAAGCCTCTGCAAGAACACAAAACAGTTATTTGTTGTTTATTGTATCTTTAAACTGAATTCAAGATCTCATAAATTTAAGCAGCAGTTGGTGGTATTTGTAAAAACTCACCCAGGCCTGAGACTCCTAGGAGACAAGGCAAGAGATGTGTAGATCTTCAGTGTTGTGTTGCAAAAATACAGCTTTTTTCATCTCTTTGAGAGCTAAGGTCTGCATCACTCTGTGAAGATGTCAGCTCTGAATTGTAATTCACAGTTCTCCAGCAGAAACTGGAGATATAAGTGGTGATTGTGCACTTTAACAGGTGTAATATAGCAAAATGTTGAAGAAATTGAGACCAAACTGAAATTCCAGAGCTTATTCAGTATGGGTATTTATGGAAAATATATTACTGAATTTAAACATTGATATTTACCTGGGCACTGTTCGCAGTGCACAGTATACAATATAGAAAACTTACAAACTATTACAGTATAAAAATTTTCAATGAGTTGAAGAATTATGTATTGATGGAGATGTTTCTTTTTGTTTTACAGCAAATACTGTTGATTACTGACATCCTGAATATATTTTAAATGCATATTTCTAAACATGCATCCCTTAATGTAATGAAACACTCTATCTCTTCAATAACTGCTATATTCCCATATGCTTAAAGCCGAGTATAATTATTTTGATTCAACCTGAAATGAATAAATGTATATATAAGTGAAAATTTCCTAAAGTAGAAGCAATTCTATAGGCATGAAAGTGGGTGACAACTGTGCAGTTTCACCTTTGTAGAAATCCTATTCTAGTGTAAAAACACTGTCACTGCTGGAGGTAGGATTGGTACATGGAGGTACCTGGACGTAGCTGCTGGTGGTGGTGGTGCACAATTTCAAGTTTCCTTGTATGAGTACAGTGATATAACTTCTACAAATGTTTAAGCATACAAATTGCTCAGACTCTAAATTCAGGTTATTTGAGGAGAAGGTATGGCAGAAAAAAAGGAGGCGAACCTTAACAGAGGATACTTACCTACACTTCACTTCTTGTCGGTCCTGATTTCGACGAGGATGGAGTCAATTTTCATTGGAGTATTTCATACCATGTGATGTCATGCCCAGGGATACAGGTGGGCGCAGGCTCTCTCGGGAGGGCTCTTGCTCGGGCTTGGGCTTGCGCCATCTGCTCGTCGGGTCTTGTTGTTGCTGTGGGGGGCCGTCACCATGCTCGGTAAGCCACTGCTGCATCTTACCCATTTCTTTTTGGACTCACTATTGTTACCATTGTTCTCTTGTTATATTTAGTAAATTCTTTCTTTTTACTCAACCTACGAATTCTTTTCTTTTTGTCCCTCCCCTGTTTCACCAGAGGGGGGAGGGGGAGGTGAATGGCCAGACACGTGGCGCCTGGCTGCCGGCTGAATTCAAACCTCCACAGTTTTTGGTGCCCAATGTGGGGCATGGAGGTTTTTTTTCTGAGATAACAACAAAACAGGTAAAATGTGGATTGCTTGGCTCCTTAAGGTCTTATAATCTCATTTGCAATATGTGTTTCCCATGCTGTTGCTCACCTTCCGAGAGAATTGGGTTAAGGTTTTGTTTCTGTTGTACTATGTGATGCTCATCTATGATAGGATGCAGTCATCGGCCCTGGGGCTATTTACAGTTGGGTTTGAGAAATTCGGGGAGTCAGATATCTTTGGAATGTTGACATAAACATGGTTGTCGTGCTGCTAGGAGCTAGTGTGTTCCTGAATGTGGTTAAGGTTTTGTTTATGGTTAAGCAACTATTTAAGAGTATCACTTGGAAACCTACCCCAAGGTTGGAGAATTATGAGTGGCTGGGGGTGTGGAGTAGAATGGGCAAGTACCTAGAACAGAGGGCACCTCTAGGGTATTGGAACTTCACTCTTGAACAGGTGCAGAAGCCTGAAGAACTAGTGGAATATTTGGAAAAAGTATGTTGTCACCCGGGTAATTCCAGAGAGGCACAGCTCACTGCAACATGCTGGGGCCTAGCCCACGCTTACCAAGTGCTATTAAACACTGTTCAGCACCCTCAAGAGGAAGAGAAGGGCTCTGCCCCTGGTAACCAAGTAACAGAAACTGCAGCCACTACAAGCCTGAGGACAGGCGATGCAGCTGAACCAGAGAACCAACCCATGACAGTGTCAATTGCTCCCATACAGAAGAAGAAATACACAAGAAAATCCCCTCACAGTGTACAGGGTGATGATGAACCAGGCCCATCATGAGAACTGGAGGAAGAGGCAGAGCCAGTGATAGTCACCCGATCCTTATCCTTGAGTGAGTTACGAGACATAAGAAAAAGATTTCAGCCATCATCCAGATGAGCAACTTGCTACCTGGCTGCTCCGGTGCTGGGATAGCGGGGCCAGCAGCGTGGAACTAGAGGGCAGGGAGTCCAGGCAGGTGGGATCCCTGTCTAGAGAAGGGGGCATCGACAAAGACATTGTAAAGAAGACACAAAATCTTAGTCTCTGGAAGCGACTTCTGTCAAGTGTGAGGGAGAGGTATCCCTTCAAGGATGACTTTACATGTAGACCAAGTAAGTGGACCACTATGGAAAGAGGCATTCAGTACTTGAGGGAGCTAGCTGTGCGGGACCCAGATAATGCACAGCTACCCACAGATCCAGATGAAGTCCAATGCACCCGGCCCATGTGGAGGACTTTTGTACGGAGCACACCATCACCATATGCCAGTGCATTAGCAGTAATGGACTGGAGAGACAAAGAGGGACCAACAGCGAATGAACTGGCTCACAGACTACGACAATATGACGAAAGTGTCTCTTCCCCCATCATCGTGGCTGTGAACAAATTATCTCAAGATGTCCAGCAACTTAAAAAGAACATGTCCTACTCCCCACCTGCATGGACCAGAATCTCGGCTATTAGGAGCAGTCATTTCTCTACTCGAGAGAACCGGTACACACCATGGGGGAAGCTGTGGCATTGCTTGCGTGACTATGGAGAAGACATGAAGAAATGGGATGGAAAACCTATCTACTTCCTAGAAAAGTGGGTATGTGAGCTGGAAGGAAGAACAAGTACAGAACGTGGTCCTTTCAGGAGAAATGCTGCTCTGGTTTCCAGTAATCAAGTGCCCAAATGGAGCAGAAAGGTCAACTTTGCTCATGATCCTATGAGAAGAACTCCTGACTTGTATTCACAGAAGTGAGTGATCAACATGAGGCTGAAACCCATGCACACCACACTAACCCATTTGTTGTTAGCGGGTATTATGACCAACATTAGAGGGGCCCTGCCTCCAGCCAGGGGGAGGACAGGGACAACCGAGTTTACTGGCCCGTGTGGATTCAATGGCCTGGCACATCTGACCCTCAACAGTATAAGGCTCTAGTGGACACTGGTGCTCAATGCACCCTAATGCCATCAAATTTTAAAGGAGCAGAACCTGTTTGTATTTCAGGAGTGACAGGGGGGTCTCAACAGCTGACTGTATTGGAGGCCGAGGTGAGCCTAAGTGGAAAAGAGTGGGAAAAACACCCCATTGCGACTGACCCAGACGCTCCATGCATTCTTGGCACAGATTATCTCAGAAGAGGGTATTTTAAGGACCCAAAAGGGTATCGGTGGGCTTTTGGTATAGCTGCCTTGGAAACAGAAGGAATTAAACAGCTGTCTGTGTTACCTGGTCTCTCAGAGGATCCTTCTCTTGTGGGATTGCTGAGGGTTGAAGAACAACGAGTGCCAACGGCCACTACAGCAGTGCACCAATGGCAATATCGCACCAATCGAGACTCTGTAATCCCTATCCATAAACTAATTCGTCAGCTAGAGAGCCAAGAAGTCATCAGCAAGATGCGCTTCCCTTTTGCCAGCCCCATAGAGCCAGTACGAAAGTCTAATGGAGAGTGGAGATTGACAGTGGACTATTGTGGCCTGAATGAAGTGACGCCACCGCTGAGTGCTGCCATGCCAGACATGCTAGAATTTCAGTATGAAATAGAGTCGAAGGCAGCCAAGTGGTACGCCACAATTGATATTGCCAATTATTGATATTGCATTTTTCTCCATCCCTCTGGCAGCAGAATGCAGGCCACAGTTTGCTTTTACCTGGAGGTATGTCCAATACACCTGGAATCAACTGCTCCAGGCGTGGAAACACAGCCCCACCATTTGCCATGGACTGATCCAGACTGCACTGGAACAGAACATTTACAGTACATTGATGACATCATTATATGGGGTAATACAGCAGAAGAAGTTTTTGAGAAAGGGGAGAAAATAATCCAAATCCTTCTGAGAGCTGGTTTTGCCATAAAACGTAGCAAAGTCAAGGGACCTGCACAAGAGGTTCCATTTTTAGGAGTAAAATGGTAGATGGATGTCGTCAGATTCCAATGGAG
Source organism: Strix aluco (assembly GCF_031877795.1). Classification (NCBI taxonomy): domain Eukaryota; kingdom Metazoa; phylum Chordata; class Aves; order Strigiformes; family Strigidae; genus Strix; species Strix aluco. The sequence goes on from NC_133971.1 coordinate 72,667,594, forward strand.
GTGATTAATAAAATAACAGCTATGTCCCCACCAACTAACAGAAAGGAAGCGCAAGCTTCCTTGGGTGTTGTGGGTTTCTGGAGACTGCACATTCCAAATTACAGTCAGATTGTCAGCCCTCTCTATCAAGTGACCCGGAGAAAGAATGACTTTTTATGGGGCCCGGTGCAGCAACAGGTTTTTGAACAAATTAAACAGGCAATAGTTCATGCAGTAGCCCTTGGGCCAGTTTGAACAGGGCAAGATGTTAAAAATCTTCTCTACACTGCAGCTGGGAAGAATTGCCCTACCTGGCATCTCTGGCAGAGAGCACCAGGGGAGACTCGGGGTCGACACCTGGGAGTTTGGAGTCGGGGATACAGAGGATCAGAAGACTGCTATACTCCAACTGAAAAGGATATACTGGCAGCATACGAAGGGGTCTGAGCTGCTTCAGAGGTGATCAGGACTGAAGCACAGCTCCTCCTGGCTCCCTGACTGCCAGTGCTGGGCTGGATGTTCAAAGGGAGTGTCCCCTCTACACACCATGCAACTGATGCCACGTGGAGTAAATGGGTTGCATTAATCACACAGTGGGCTCGAATAGGGAGCCCCAGACATCCGGGAATATTGGAAGTGATCACAAATTGGCCAGAAGGCAAAGATTTTGGAATGGCGCCAGAGGAAGAGGTAGCACGTGCTGAAGAGGTCCCATCATATAATAAACTACTGGATAATGAAAAGTGATATGCCCTGTTTACTGACGGGTCCTGTCGTATTGTGGGGAAACATTGAAAGTGGAAACAGCTCTGTGGAGCCCCACATGATGGTTTGCTGAAGCTGCTGAAGGAGAAAGTGAATTGAGTCAGTTCACAGAGGTGAAAGCCATTCAGTTGGCCTTGGATATTGCTGAGCGAGAAAAGTGGCCAGTGGTCTACCTCTAAATTGACTCATGGATGGTGGCAAATGCGCTGTGGGGGTGGTTACAGCAGTGGAAACGGAGCAACTGGCAGTGCAGAGGCAAACCCGTCTGGGCTGATGAATTATGGCAAGGTATTGCTGCTCGGGTAAAGATTCTGGTTGTGAAAGTACGCCATGTAGACGCTCTTGAACCCCAGAGCCGGGCCACTGAAGAACATCAGAACAACCAACAGGCAGATCAGGCTGCCAAGATCAAGGTGGCTCAAGTAGATCTGGACTGGCAACATCAGGGTGAACAATTTATGGCTCGCTGGGCCCATGACTCCTCAGGCCATCAGGGAAGAGATGCAACATGTAGATGGGCTTGTGACTGAAGCGTGGACTTAACCATGGGTGTACTTGCACAGGTAATCCATTAATGTGAGACATGTGCTATGATCAAGCAAGCTAAACATTTGAAACCCATTTGGTATGGAGGACAATGGTCAAAATATGGGGAGGCCTGGCATGTGTTTACAATGGTGGAAGTAGCCACTGGTTGGTTGGAAACTTATGCCATGCCCCATGCCACTGCCCAGAACACCATTGTAGGCCTTGAGGAGAAAGTCTTATGGCGGCATGGCACGCCAGAAGGAACTGAGTCAGATAATGGGACACATTTCTGAAACAACCTCATAGATGCCTGGGCCAAAGACCATGGCATTGAGTGGATATATCACATTCCCTACCATGCACTAGCCTCTGGGAAAATTGAGCGATACAATGGATTGCTGAAAACTACACTGAGAGCAACGGGTGGTGGAACTTCCAAACACTGGGAGGTGCATTTAGCAAAAGTCACCTGGCTAGTCAATACTAGAGGATCTGCCAAACAAGTTGGCCCTGCCCAATCAAACCTCCTACATACAAAGCCCCTGTAGTGCACATTAGGAATATGTTGGAGAAGGCCGTGTGGGTTACTCTTGCACTGGGTAAAGGTAAACCCATGTGTGGGATTACTTTCCCCAAGGACCTGGGTGCACTTGCTGGGTAATGCAGAAGGATGGAGAAGTCTGATGTGTGCCTCAGGGAGATTTGATTTTAGGTGAGAACAGCCAATGAATTGAACTGTCAAATAACCCTGTTATGGCAATTGATGCCTTGCAACATTTCTGTAGCACATCCAAAGTCTCCTGCTCCACCGATTGAGCCAACACCACCTAACTCCTCCAGCCTTATAGACTGTCATGACAGATGGAACCCGAAGCTATGGACTAAATGAACTCAGCAGACATTGTGAAAGGATGGCCCCTAGACTAAGGGAATGATATCTGTGAGACCTGGGAAAAAAGGGGGTGGTGATTCCTTAGGATGTATATGGAAATCTGAGCATAACGTCAATGGTATGGAATAAGGGGTGGAGACTGTCCTGGTTTCAGCCAGGATGGAGTTAATTTTCATTGGAGTATTTCATACCATGTGATGTCATGCCCAGGGATACATGTGGGTGGGGTCTTGCTTGGGCTTGAGCTCGCGCCGTCTGTTTGTCAGGTCTTGTTGTTGCTGTGGGGGGCGGTCGCCACGCTCGATAAGCCACTGCTGCATCTTACCCATTTCTTTTTGGACCCACTATTGTTACTGTTGTTCTCTTGTTATATTTAGTAAATTCATTCTTTTTACTCAACCTACGAATTCTCTTCTTTTTGTCCCTCCCCTATTTCACCGGGGGAGGGTGGGGGAGTTGAACGGCTGGACATGTGGCATCTGGCTGTCAGCCGAGTTCAAACCTCTACATCTCCCTAGTCTTATCAACCATATCCTTTTCTATTATGTCATAAGCTATCCATGGATATAACTAGAATTGTAGGATTTAAATATAATTTACATATAAAAGCTGCTTGAGACCTGTTCAGCAAAGGATTAAGTGTAACCATTATGACAAGACCTTTATATGGTAGCAACACTTAACACATAGTAAGTGTCTGGGCTGTTATATTTTCTTGCTGAAGGACATTACAAAGATAAAGCTTGTGTTGGGAAGGATGGCTGAATCCTTAATGGTACTCTAATCCTTCCCGATCCTTAGTGGTACTCTAACTGTGTGACTGGGAGAGCAACTGTATTAGAGCTGTGAATGAAGGACTGGCATCATTCTCCACCAGGAAACACCTGGATTCCTTCCCACATTCTCCTGTATCAAAGCACATGTGAAGGGGGAGACCCCTACTCTGCTACATGCCCTCCCACCCATGGACTTTCTACCTGTTTCCTCCCTCTGGGCGTAGGGTATTGTTGCTGTCTGCACTAGTTATACAGTTTCTGTGTTGGGGCAATGACAGTCCTTGAATTTGTTTATACTGATGCCTTACCATTTTATGTGCAGTTTGTGTTTGCAAATGAATTATTACAATTAAGTTCTCAAAGATATACACTGTCTATCTGCCTGGAGAATGAAAGCTCCATCAGTCTCAACCTCACTCCAGCTAAAGGGCCAAGTCCAGGAAACAACTGCTTAATGGTATGGGACCCTTTTACACCTGAAGAAGCACTCTTCCTCCTTTCCTCCTTGAACAAAGCCTGATAGATTTATTTCAAAAAGGATAGTTGGACTTCTACTTAGCAGGTTGCAAAGTCAAGATGGCTGGTAATTTGAGGTTGTGAAAGTCATTATTGGATTAGATTGACAGGACTGAAGGAGAAAAAATGGAGGTACTGTAGAAGCAAAGTGAAGCTATTTGAACTGATGAGGGCAAAAGAGTTCTGAAAAAGAAAAAAAAAAGAGTTAATGTAACCTGTGTAACATCTCATAGCTTGTAATCACACCATTTTTGGCTGTAGTGAAGCTGATGTCGATAAGATAAAAGGGGACTCAGTTGTGCGAGTAATTCTTGGATCTCCATTAGGAATTTGGTCCAGCATTCGCCATGTGATGATGTTTCTGAACTAGAGTTAAAGGCTGTAAACTACTGCTGAAGATAAGTGTTCTATATTTACAAGGAACTGGGTTTGCATGGATCTCATGAAGACAGAAAAGTCTGTTTCCTCTGTGTTGCAGGAAGCAGTAGTGGTCATGACTACCAAAAGAAATTTTTGTGACTTCATAGAGCTCTTACATTACTCCTTCACTGTATATTTTAAAAAGACTATTTTGGAGTTTGGAATATCTGTTGTGAGACAGAGGAAATAATAGCAGTAATTTAATATGTATCTAGTCCAGTTCACTTAACTTGCATATTAAGAATGAGAAGAGAGCAAAATGCTTATGTCTGGAATTTTGAAACAGAATACATAAGAATACTGGATTATACATGTTTAAAATAAATGGATGGAAAGAAAAGACACCTCCCAGTAATACAGAATACAAAGAAAATGTTGGAATGAATTGACTTTCACTGTACCATAGAACATACCAGCTACAGAACTGGTAAGCATTTTGCATCTGCCCACCTTTAGGACTTTACAATGCTGGCTTGTCAGGGCAGGGCTTGTCCTTTTTTAAGTCAAATCATTCTGTACCGTTGGTCAAATCCCTCATTAAAAAGAAGCAAGATATGGATTTTCCTTGAAGTATTGCCATACTGTGTTGTATTCTGTGTTTTATATCTGAGTCATGATAGATAGGTTATACAAATGATACAAAACTCAGTTGCAATGCATGGAGTAATTCCTAGATACTTTTTCATAAAGCAGGTGTTTATTCTCTGCTCTCTCTCAACATCTTTTGCTTTTTTTTTTTTTTTTTTTTTTAAGAAGTCACCTTTTTTAGCTACCTGGGATTGCATGGCTTTCAAAGAAGAATCCAAAGAAATTTCTTAAGGGGCAATGACTCATCTTTTTTCCAACATCTGCATTGTCTGTGGAAGAGTACATCGGTTCTGTTTCTGGACATGATGACACCCAGGACAGGTTTTCAGGTGAGTTGAGCATTGGTCTTGTTGAATTGTTTGGCTGACTCTGAGTAATAGATCCATGCACTTCCCCTGGGAATGATAATTACTCTATGCAATGTGCACCTCTCCCAGAAATAACAAAGTGCTCCACAGTAAGGAGTATGGAATCAGTCAATTCAGGAATGGATGTGAGCTTTGAAGATAATATAAACTATGTTTTCTTGTTGACAAAATACTCAAAGGCTTTTGTTTATGCTTTTTTTTCTAAACAGGGCTTCCTAGACATAAATCAATATGGCAGCATTTGAATCTCAAGAACTAACAAGAAATCAAACACTAAGTATAGTTTTCAGCACTTCATAACTACTCATTATGTTTATTTCCCAGTTTTCTTTGTTATTTGTTTCCTGTCTCTATTCAGAGCCAACACATTTTTGGCTTTGAATTTGAAGCGTGAGGCACTGCCAATCAGCAGGAAATATAATACAGATAAGATTCATATGAAGTCTTTTGAACTGTTAAAATCTTTGGATGGGAAATGGATGTTAAATTGTTTACATTTGGCACAAGAAGAAAAAGTTCCATTTTTAAATTCAAAGCCTCTCCACCTTTGTAAATGAAAACAACTCACATGGGTCATATAGAGTTCCACTTCTGTAAAATCCATCATAAGTCTGATAAAAGCTTTTGTAAGTCAGCAACTTTATCTGTAGCTTGTTTGAAAGTCATTCTGCAGCTTAAAATGAAGTGGCCCTTTGCCCTCTGTACTTTAGAAAAGTACTGTATCAGTAACATGTTCATGACACAGTGAAAACACTAAATGTTAAGAACTGTTTTATTAGAGTTTTAATACTTTTAAAGAGATATGCAAAGTTTCTGCTAATTTTAAATTCCTGCACTTTTAATTTATTGAGGATATATATCCAGAGCTTATGTCTCAAGGATCTGTTTCTACTTTGCTTTATTTAGTTTACAAACAAGAATCTTCAGGGATGACACCCCTCCTCCAGTTCTGTGGTTCTACAAATTTGCAGGGGGCTGATAAGGAAAACACCCTGTCCCAGTTTTCTGAACATTAGGAGCATTGGAACTCAATGTTCACATTATTGGGGCATTTTTATATCAGCTCTTATACGTGTGCAGGATGTAGCTCAGACAGATTCTGGATGGCAGTAAATCTCAAAGATGAAGTTGGGAACAGCATCACCTTTGGAACAGTTAAGCATTGCTAATGAGTACTAATCATATGGCAAATCAGCAAGTGAGAAGCAGTCTCTGGCATAGCTGCAGGCTGTTATATGGAACATCTTATATTTCAAAGCCAGCAGAAGCAGTAATAGCTGAAAAAGATGTTCAGGAAAGGCTTGCCAACAGAAAAGCACTTCAGCAATTGAAAATATTCTCCAGGATCTGCTGGAAAGGAAACCCGTTTGGAGGAGAAGCTTAACCTTGAAGCCTTTGGGGTTGAATGGAATATCCTGTCGGTGGATATGCTGGAATAGACACTAAAATAATTCAGGGAGAGAAGTCTCTTGAAATTATAGTTAAGGGTTATGCAATGTTGGCAGAAGCATGATTCCAGGGGTAGGACTTACACTACTGCTTATGCTCTTATCTTCTTTGGATCACTTAATGCAGGAATTTTCATATGAAACATGCTTCTTTCCAATGTCTTTCCAAAGCAGAGGTCATAGTCAACAAGCATTGTTGACTACTGGGGAATCCTAAACCATCCTGGCTGCATGTCCTCAAGGATGTTGAAAACCAAGTGACTGAGGATGCATAAAATTTATCATTTTTGTTTCAAGGGACTTTTAGGCCAAAGGATTGAGTACAGTGAAATTTAGTGGATGTAGAGATTGTGAACATTAGTGGTTTAGTTATCTTTCATTTTTCCATAGAAGATTAGAGAGGACAAATACAATCTTAAAAGCTTCTGTTTAGGAACTAAGAGAAACATCAACAACTTTTTCATTGTCATTGAAGATTTTAATGGAATACAATAATTTATAATAGGGTGTACTTGAAAATAGAAGTAATTCAACAGCATTAATGAGATTTGACATTGGATTTGATAAAGGTGACTGTATAGCAGTTGCTTTACTAGTGAGGTGCCTGACTGTACAAACACAGTGAAGTGCTATAAAAATAAGCTTTAAAATATTTATTCAGACAATTAAAAAGAAAAAAAACTGTTCTGGAAAAAAATTAGTTTGAATTTCAGTGTGTGAAAATGTACCCTTCATTGTAAATGTATAATTCTGAATGGGAGGACAACTAACCATTTTTATCTGTTAAGCTGGAGCTGGAGCCCTGATTCATTTGCCTTATTAAAATGAGTATGTTACATATGATAATGAAATGGATCCTCTGTCTGAAGGATGCTTTCCCACACCCTGGTCATGGTTCAGGAAAGCTGCAGCAATATTCTGTCAAGGCAAGATGTATGTTAACTGGGACCACAAAGAATTAGAAGATACCAGATAGAGTAGACTGTGCAAGTGTTCTTAGTTTTCTTGTTTTGCTCATATTGAAAAAGCTTGTGATACTGTAAAGATGAAATAAATAGTCTGCTAGGTTGGGAAAATATGAAAGGGGCACTTTTTAAGCAGAAAACTGATGTCACTTCAGTTCTTCTGGATCACATCATTGGATTTGTAAAGATATTATTGAACCGAGGAAATGATCTCACCCTGCAGCATAAACATGGCCTGTTCTGAGGAAAAGAGATGGATGTGAAATTCAGATCTGGAAAATCACAAGTCTTCAGCAAAAAGAGTTATTTGTTGATTTTTATGAAAATAGGTGAAAATTCTCCAAATAAACTGTGTATTGTAATGAGTTTTTCAAATATCTCAACTAGCAGCTGCAACCTCATTGAATTCCATCACAGTTTGGTGCCAGTTGGGGCAGAATTTAACTCTCTTTTTAAGAATACTGGAGAATACAACAGCAAGACTGGTATTATATGAATGTCCAGTTATTTTTCTGGATTATGACTGGAAGACACATCCTAAACATGCAAATCTGTATTTTTCTTTCAAAAGTTTCTGAATAGTCACTATTTGGATTTCTAACACACCCTTCAATTAGCATTGTAGCTCTTTGTACCAAGCTTTGTGTAATCTTGTATTTAACTTTTGGATGACTTTAACTTTCTTAATTGTGTATGCAGAACTTGGAGCTTAATCCAAATTCTAATTCTTTGCGGTTACTGTTGATGCATCTGTAGCATTCAAGACAAGCTTCCTGAAGGAAGTCTAGCGAAAACATGAGCCCGCTGCTGAATGGGGTAAGAAACCTGATGAAGAATGACACAGAGAAGGCCAAGATACTCAGTGGCTTTTTTGTCTCATTCATCACTGCTAAGACAGGCCTTCAGGAAGCCCAGGCCCCTGAGACCACAGTGAAGATCTGGAGCAAGGAACCCTTACCATCAGTGGAGGAGGACCAGCCTAGAGAGCACTTGAACAAGCTGGATATACATAAGTCTGTGGGGCCTGATGGGTTGCACCCATGAATACTGAGGGAGCTGGCTGATGCCATTGCAAGGACATTCTTGATTATCTTTGAGAGATTATCTTTATCTTGATTATCAATTGAGAGAGGTTTCTGAAACCTTGTAGAGGATAAATGTCACTCCTATCTTAAAAAAGGAAGACCTGGGGAACTACAGGCCACTTTGCATCACCGCAGTGATGGAAGAAGATAGACAATATACTCTTGGAAAACATTCCAAACACACAAAGGACAAAAAAGTGATCAGGAGTAGCTAGCACATATTTGTGAAGGGGAAGTCATGCTTAACAGATCTGATAGCCTTCTATAATGAGTGGATGAGGAGAGAAAAGTTGATGTTGTTTCCCTTCACTTTAATAAGGCCTTTGACACTGTTGTCCATGGACAGGCTAACAATGTACAGGTTAGATAAATGGACAGACAGGTAGATTGAAAATTGTCTTGGTGGCTGGTCCAAGAGGATTGTGAACAGAGGCACAAAGTCCAGTTGGAGACTAGCCATTAGTGGTTTACCTCAGGGGACGATACAGAAGCCATTGCTGTTTAACATCTTCATTAGTGAACTCTGCACCGAGACAGAACGCACCCTCAGCAAATTTGCAGACAATACAAAACTGGGACAAGTGGCTGATATGCTAGAAGTTTGTGCTGCCATCCAGAGTGACCTTGACAGGCTGAAGAACTGGGCAGAAAGGAATCTCATGCCTTTCAACAAAGGAAAATATGAAGTCCTGCCCCTGAGGAGGAACAGCCCCAGGCACCTGTCCACACTGAGGGGTGACCTGCTGAAGAGCAGCTCTGCAGAAAAAGTCGATTAGTCAAAACAACATTCATATTGCTATTTCTGAGTTCAGACTGGAATTACCCTCACCTAGCGGCTGTTCTGTGCTCCCTGGACAGCCTGGAAGTGTAAAAGGGCACTGAATCTGCCTCTGTTTTAAGATTTATATAATGTTGTGGTTTGGGATTAGTTTAATTCCAGAACTGAGTGATAAGGAGTATCACTTAATGAGTTCAGGAAGTTAATGATGGCTGATAATTTAACATTCTGGGAGGTATCTGCTCTTAACTATACACTAGTATGTGTTTGCCTTCAAATACTTTTGAAAGTTTATTACTAAAAAACAATAATGGTGAAAAGTGACAGGCTATGACATTAACTATTTTGCTAGATTCAGACCTTTGAAAATGTTTTTTCCCAGACAACCCACCCCTAGCCTTTCTTCTCACCATCACTGTAGGCTGAAGAGATGAGACGATGGAAGCCTCTGTGCCAGGTGGTCCTCTCCCTGACTCCAGGTTCAAGTTGTGGCACTCACGAGCACCACCCAGACAGCTTCCCCTTTTTGGGTGTCTGCAGAATGCAGTGGTTTGAGGATGAAGCAATACTGTGTGCTAGAAAGTCAGAAAGGGCTGCAAGGCCTTTTTCTGTTATGTTCAAAAGATTAATACCCTTCTTATTACATTTCATGTTGAAGGCAGTAAGTATCATCCATTTAAAAACACAATACTGTGTTTTTGATGTTATGACATTAAGACATGGAATTATGATATCTTACCTTTACAGATAGTATACCTGATTCTCTTGTTACACGATGTTCATACTTAAACAGCATATAACACTGATTCAAGTGGTGTGTGTGTGTTTAGGGAATGTTTGGAATACTGACGATCTAGTTATTCACCTAACTGACCTGGTTTTGAATCTGATGTGAGTGTATTTGAATCCCAGGTTAATTTAAATAATAGCACCATTTTGGAAAAAGAATCAAGTTCCATGAGATTTTCTTTATCTGTGTTTCCCATCTGGCTTGCTGTTACAGGCATTTAATCCTGTGTTTGCTGCCAATGTTTCCCAGAAAGCCTTATAATTGCTTGGAATTTGTATGAACAGTTCCAGTCTGGTGCACAATTAGGGATGCACTATAAAATTTTCATTGCTCAATTTAGTTGAAATTATAAGATGGATGGGTAACAATAATGACCATAGTTGTACCATATGAAAATGACTACTAGAAATTTGCAAGAGGGAAAATTTAATGATAACTATTTCTTTTTCTTTTACTCCAGAGATGAGGGGAAGAGGAAATATAGCAATAGAACTTAAAAGAAATCCTTGGTGTTCTATGATACTTTCCTTCTTTCCCCTATAGTTGCATATCTCAAACTGGAAACCTGTGATTCAGAATAAGTTTATGTGCCCCTTTAAGAGGTTGAGTGTGGGTTTTTGGATGATATACAAACATGGCATGTGCTTTCCCTTCTCGAGAAAAATAAATGTAAATATGCTATTTATTTTTATATAAACAAATGGTTCACTTGTTCACTTTTTTTTTTTTTTTTTGACTTATGTGCTTGCTGACAATGCAGGGAGGCATATGTCCAGTAATGATTGGCAGTTGGCATCAACATGCTATGAAGAAAACCTGGCAGATTACTCAGTAGGAAATCCTTTACGTGGAATGGCACTGATTGGAGGTGCTTTTGAAAGGAATTTCATGTTTATGCCTTGTCACAGTGAGATCTAAAGCTCCTGATTCTTTTCTTGTTTGTTTGGCTAACTGCTATGGTTTCAAAAAGTTGTTATGTCTTTAGCCACATGTTTGCTGTGAAGTCAGAAGGAGCTGTGAAAGGAAGTGTTGTGCAGCTCTGAGAATTCAGAGTGTAACAATGAACACACTTGTCTGCAAGTTATGAATAGGAGAGCCAATGTGGTTGTGCAGTAGTATACCCTCTGATATTTGACCTAGCTCAGGTACTGGAAGCCTTCTTAATGTGGCTGGTTATTCACATCAATGAGCTTGTCTCATTGTGAAGCAGGTTGAATAGCTCTGTTTCAGGTCTCTGCTTTGACCACAAGGATGTTTTGGGGTGCTTATTTTTTGTTGGTTTTGATCATATTGCTAATATTCCTATTATGCTAATAGATAAGGTGTTCTTATCTTGCACCTTGTGGTGGTTAATAATCAAGGGAAAACTGTTATGGGTTTGTGTGTAGGCTTCTACACTGCTGAGCTTGAGGAATGAGGGTACAAGGTGAAATACTCCCTGTATCTGTTATTTTTTCAAAAAGTCCAGCCAGCAATGTCCACTGCAAGAACAGACAGAAATGTAATCTGTTTTTCTGAAAGTACTCAAACATCTGACAGAATGGGAAAAAAGTTTAAGGAGAGGGAATCTGATATGTGACCTGGTTCAAAAATGTCTGTAGCCAAGTGTCATGTTGAAACAGTAAACAGACATTACAGCCTTCCTACACCTTATGTTCCTATTAAATATTGTAGGCTTATGGCCTTGTCATGAAGAGACCTGTCAGAGTGGTTTGGGGCAAACTAGTGATGTGACAGGTGTTACATAAATTGCTTGTGGGTTGATCAGCAGCAGTGAAGATCTGTGTTTCCTGCAATAAACAGCATATTCCATGTTTGGTTGGCTGCCAAATGAATGTAGAATTTGTGCCTATGGAATTTTTTAAACTAGCATTGCTGAATAAAAATGGTCCCTTTTTACAGTCAGCAAAAGCTGGAGTATGTTACCTGACGCATAGGGGGTATATCATGATGATAGTGTTCTCTTGTGAAGTAAGTAATAACATCAGCGGATCTCTCCCTTACATACTCTGTTCCAACTATTTTGAAAGTTTCTGTCTATCTGTTACATGAAAAATTTCCTTCAGAAGAATACAAAGTGAATCAATTCCTCCTCTAAACATATGCACTTACTTTCATCATTTTGAATAAACTATCTGATAATGGTATTTAGTTTGATAGAATAAGATGACAATTGAAGCTAAAACAAGTTAGATGGTGCATTACAATGGGCTTAATGAAGAGTCTGAAGAAAAAATTAGGCAGTATTGTTTGTTCACATTATAAGTTCTGTTCACTCTATATTTGTTCATGCTTTTGCATAAGAGAAATGATGCTATGGGCCAAGATGGGTCATTCCACTTCACCGATATGTTTTAGTGAAATTTAGAATTAGCAGCTTCAGAGTGAGAAGGCCTCGGCCTATTCTTTTGATGCTGTTGTGAAGTAAGTGTTCAGATAGGAAGGAAATGGGGACATGGTGCAGAGTTGATTATAAACTATTTTCATTTTCCATTATATATAGAGTCTACCACTGGGCAAACCAGGACACCATGGCTGGAGTGTCCTGGACTATATGTGTCTTATTTAGGTCATATTGATGAAGAAGAAATTTCACAAAGTGAATTTAATGACATATAGTTTAGCCCAGAAAGCTTGTTTATATTTTCCTTCTTTCCTGTGAGTACAAGATACTAACAATGCAACTTTATTGGAGTATCTGAACATTGAAGTATCAGACAGACAGATTACCTTAAGAGTTTACAGTTTTACAGGTTGCTCACAAAGGCACCAAACCACTTGGGCCACTTGTGGAGAAAGTTTCTGAGACTGTCAGAGCTTTGTGCAAAAAAAGATTGCCCATGAAGGACATAAGCTATTTAATGGAGAGGAGTTACATGAAGGACAAGAATTGATTCTTCATGCTTGTACCAATTTGACAATAAATTCATCCCTATGTTAGAAAAAATAATATGAAATGGAATGGCTTGCTTCTTGAAATCAGTCTTACTGATTTTACCACGATTATATTTGTATTTGTTTTTCATTACAAACTTGAAAACTAATATAGCCATTACCCATCTGTCACTGAAATGCAGTAGGAGCACAACAGATATTTATCAATGATTAGAAGAAACATTCAGCATTTTAGGTATCACTGTAAACTCTTTTCTAAGTCAGACTAGAGAGTAGTTCAGCTCAATGGAAGTTTAATTAATTTAGTAGTAGTTTAATGAGAACATGGGCATAAGCATTTGCTTTTGGGAAAGCTGCTTTGGGTATTTAATTCCTCTGTAGAGAGACCTCATGCTGTAATTTCCTTTTCAGAAGACAATAAGCAGAATAGAAACTCAGTGGGATTAGGTTCCTTTTGGTCAGAAGCATCAACTGGCTTTGGGATTTGAACTTTTGTTTCCGTGGAGCCTGGATTTCAGTTATGATATTTGTTAATTTAACTAATAATAAATGTAATTATATAAAAGCTACATCAGCTGGTAGACCTAACAATTTTTGTCTAACTGCTTTGGAAATGAAATTATGTTAGTAACAGCTGTAGTGTTTGCCAAAACAAATACAGTTATGATACTGAGCTTACCAGCTGCACAAGTTCTCAATGGCTTTGTATTTCTTTACAGTTTAGATTTTGCTTTCTCTCTTCAGCTCTACACTGTGGCTGAGCACCTTCATAAGACATGTGTGGTGGCATGTCTGTGGCAGGTTCTGCTTTATACTAGATACATCTTGCTGGCTTGATCTATGACTTTCTGAAGTACCTTGTAGGGTCACAAAGACTAAGAAAAAGCATGGTGTTGCTTTTTTTCACAAAGAGGGTCTCAGTCACTGCCTATACACAAAAAAAAAGGTCCTAGAAGGCAATGCTCCAGCTTTGGACTCCCCAAGTGTGTGAAGTCACATAATGGTGGAAGGGCCACAGTGCATGTTTTTCTCACATTTCCTGCATGCTACTGACAGTGAGCAGGAGACATCTTTGTGTCATCGGTGCCTGAGATTCCTGCAAAACAAAGTGAGGTAGGTGCAGGTGACACCAGGAGACTGACCATCCTCCCAGCTGCGAAGGAAGGGAGAGACATCCAAATTTCTTGTAACATAGGAAATGTTTCCTTTTGACCCCAAACCTGACTCTGTGGTAAAAGCAGCACTGATATTCAAGTATCTCAGAATAGCATCTTTTGTACCCTCTCACAGATGCTGCTCACTTCCCTTACCATAACATCTCCTACCACTTCAGGGTTGCAGGACTGAGGAAAATGAAGAGGAGAAAAAACCCAACCCAGAATATTGTAAGCCTGTGATGCTACAGGTGACCACTTGAAGTCTGATAAAAATGATTGTTTAGTATTGATCAGTGAGTGTTGTGCCAGTGGCTCTCACTGTCGGTTATTTCTAAAGACTCTGAATAGGGTGGGGAGAAAAAATTTTCTAGGTCACATATGCTGTGCAGCAACCTACCAATGAGATTTCTCTTTCACTGGGAAACTATTAGAGATCCAGGACCTTAAACAATTGAAAATCATCATGATAGGATGAGGACAGTTAATGAAAAACTGTTTTTCACAAGCATGTGCAGGGTTTACTCTTTGACTCACTGGTTTCTGGGTTAGCAAAGCAGTTGGACAGACACAGCTGTATGTTATCTGATTTATATTTTCTAAATGTAAAAATTCTTCCAAAGCTTTAGGCATTTTTTAGATGTTATTTAGTTTTAATTCAAAACATTCCAAGTCATGTTGACTTTTTATACTTAGCTGTTTCTCTGTTCAATTCCCCCCACAACTAGAAAATTATGTATTATTTCAAAATTGGATTTATCTAACTTCACTATCCACCCATTGATTTTTATTTCACCATAGGCAGCAAGGTTAAAAAGCTTCCCAGCATCAGTTACCTTTTCCTTTTGTTCCTACACACAGTGGCCAAGATACTTCTTAGTCTGTATTCTGAGAGCTGAATAAATTGAGATCTCCTAAGCCTCACAGCATAACACTTGTCTTCCTTTAGTCCTTCTTCAAACTTCCTAATATTTTCCCTATCTTTTTGGCGGTGTGAATAGTAGAACAGGAAAGAGAAATGGACCAGCTGTAGAGCTTGACCCCAAAAATACAATTGCAGTCATATTGTTAAACCTATGTGTTAACAAGTTGCTCTTCTGAACAGTGAAGTCATGGCATCTGCCAAGGAAAGTTGAAAGAGTAATATAGTTGAAGTTGGTGAACTTGGAGCAGGATGGTCTCCATCTGATTTATTCATAATGTATTCACAGAAATCTGCTTCTCCAAAGATTTTTTTCTCATTGTTAAAGGGTAAATCATTCTTTGGAGAAGCAAAAAAGTTTTCTTGCTTTCATATATACAGAATCTGTTAAAAACAAAAATGTCATGAGTGTTACCTAAGCTATATCCAGCAGTACCTACTTTTGTGAATCTTTGGCCTTTCCAGAAGTGCAGTATCCTTACAAGTCAGATATTAGAGAAGATAAAACTGTTAGGGGTATGTTGCTGTGAATGGAGAAGGTCTATCGTGTGTGATCTAACTTTCTGCCTCCTCCCACATGTAACAGGAAATGGCTGTTTAGTCAATGATGAGAGTGAGTGACTGGTGGCACCTTCTTCTCTCACCTTTTTCTGGTGGTGGCTTTAGCCCAGGGCAGAACTGTTGCTGTTAGGAGGAGGGACAAGTAGAGTGGGCTACTTAAACTGTGGCATGAACTTTGGTGGCTCATGTAATGGTAGAAACCCATTTGATTGAAGGGACAATGGCAGCTTTTAGGGTGCACTGGTGGTTGTCCATTCAGGGATGTTGGAAATTAAGAAGCTCTTAGTGTTGCAGCACTGAGTTGAGTAGATTGCTGATGGAGAGTGCAAGGGAACCTGTTTACACTTCTTCAAGCACTGTTAGTGGAGCAATTTCCAGATGTCTAAAAGCCCAAAGCTTCAAAGTCTTCCCTTGCCAGCCAGCACAGAAATGCTGTTATAAATAAGTGAAATATTGAATGCTGTGGCTCTTAAAGGTTAATCAAGTTGATATGTAAACAGTACCTTGGCATATCTTTGTATACTTAACATATTACAAAATATGTTAAGTACATAAAGTAGGTAATGTATATAGAAAGAACACCTCTGGATGTGCTTGGCTCGTTACTTAATATTGATAAGTATGTTGCACCATGGTCATCATTGTATTATTTTATATTATGACAATATAGCATCATCTAAATTGATGCTTTTATGCTGGAGTAAGGGAACAATAAAGCAGCAATTGCTTACAACCTGAATATTAAACAAGTTTGAGCAGATTTTATAGCTGTAAATTCATAAGCATTTTAAAATGAGAATTCTAGATGTAAATTATTTTTAACCCCATTATTTGTGTGCTGAAAACGGTCACGGTGAAAAAACCCCTATCACCAGTGGCTTATTGTATGACATTTCTTTCCCCCCTTGGTGATTAAAAATAAAGAATACAAATGGACTTACATACAGGCATATTTTATGTTACTTTATATGTAAACTCCTTAACGTGTAGGAGGAAAATCTAAAAGATTAAGCAGTATTAGAGGTCAGTATTATTTAACCCACTTAAAATTAGTTTGATCCTGTGGAGGAATGTTGATGACAAGCATCAAATCAACTTAGGTATTTCTTTTGATGTTGAAGCCTCCTTATGGAGTTTAGGATAAAGACAAATTCATTGGTTTCCTACTGTAGCATAATCTTGGGCTAGTCATACTTGAACTTGTGTGTTACAAGAAAATGTAATCAAGAATTTAAAGCAAGAGCTTTACTTTGAAATTAGGCGGTATTGAAGTAAAGTACACTGAATGAATATTTCATTGTCATGATGCAAGTCACATTCCACTCAGACTAGAAATTAATTCCTGAGAATTGGGTATATAGGACGAGTTGTAAGGAAATTAGGATTTACTGAAATTCATAGAGCAGTCTGACTGTACAGTCTCTATATGAAATAAGGTTCAAGATTATTTTAGGCCACATGAACTGGTTTACCCTTTAAGGAATTGTAGCTGATAGAGTAGGGAGGATTAAGACTACACACTGTTTGGCTTTTTTCTCAGTATTTTACTATCAATAGAAGTTCAAGCATGGTAATAGTTGTTGTGGCATGAAAGGGCTGTTGCTGGTTTAGTTTTTTTTCTAGTTCCCCAAACTGTCATAGGCTTTCTACTGCTTATCTACATTATGGTGGGTTTAGTAACAAAGTACTAGGTACTTTTAGTTTAGTTTAGTACGTTTAGTACAAAGTACTAGGTACAAGGTATGTCTCTCGTGTAAAGTAAGTGTTAGCAATATTCTCTGTTGCACATTTTGTCTTTAGCACTGCTTCTCCAGAGATTTTTCCTTTTCTTACATCTGTCTCTTTAAACAATTTCAGTAAGATGATAAAAATGAGGTGTAGGGAAAGGAAGCGTGTGATCATAAAACGTAAAATGTGAACTTATGTTTAGACCCAGCCTAGATGTTCTCCTACATACTTGTGTTAGCTTTAACATAAAAGACTAAGAGTAATGAGACATATTTTGCAATCAATCACAACTGTTTCAGACAGCCCTAGAACAGGAGCTACATGTAGCCAGATATAACAGACTTTTGGGAGAAGGAGCCTAAATATCAAAAGCAGTTGGCTGAAAAAATATCTCTATAGTGCAGTGGTATCTTCCTCTTCCATTCCTGTCCTGCTATCACTCGGGTGATGCTTTTCTGTTGCTTCAGTGTTCCATCCTGTCCCTGTCTTTGCATTCCTAAACTTTGGGCACTGTATTTGGGAGCTCACTGGGATGACATGACTGTACAATGATTAAGATCACTTGGTAATACACATGATGTCAAGAGGTAATATAAATGAAAGTGTCTTTATTAATATGAGGCCCATTATTTTGTTGTATTAAAGTATGCTGTTTTAAAATGAATGTGACATTAAATCACGTTCTTAGTCTGTTGAAATGAAAGAAATTGCTTACAGTTCTTTTCAGTTTTTCTTTACTTAGCTATAAGCATGTTTATGAGCCAGGAGTCCAGTATGCCCAGTTTCTTAACCTCCTGTCCCCCTAGAACTGGAGCTGCCAGCATGTATCTATGTACTGTGCACGGTTCTGTATCTTTTAAGAAGAAAGTACATAAACTTGTACCTTTTCAAACTTCAGTCATTATGGTGCACTGTAAGAATGATGGGGAGAGTGTCTTTTTAGTATTTAAAAAAAAGATCAACATTAAAATTAAACATCTTCATTACTTAAAGAAAAGTTGTAAAGTTAGGCCAAAATGTCTTCTTGTATGACCATGTATCAAAATTAAACTTCCCCTCTCTCTTCTTTTTCACTAAGCAGCCTTTCATGAATTCTCAATTTTGTAATTTACTGTAAGTATAAAGAAAGGAAATGAAAATTAGGAAATACTGGTAAGGCCAAATGAATAATTCTCCCTCTCTAATTTCCTTCAAATTTAAGGACACTGTAATTTATTCTTACCCAACACTTAGCAAAAAGCAGCTCCTATTTAATCTTTGCAATCCTAGCTTTGAAGCTGCGGCTGCTTTGTAATTTTCTGTATGAGTAGCAATCACAGCAGTGGTTTTGATTAAATGATTACCCATAGGCCTGCTCTTGGATGAAATGACAGATGTACTCTGCTAAAATGCAAGTAAATGCTGTGAATTTGGTAACTTTGTTCAGAGAGAGCGAGTTCCAAATATTATGTACTATTACTATTAATTACTTGTGACATAAACATAATATATTACTTTCTTTGACAAGCTTTCTTTAAATGGGGGGTGGGGGGTGGGGGGGGGGTGGGGAAGAAGGAAGAAAAAAGCCTGACAAAGTTCAAACCCCTCTATAGTGTTTTTTGCAAGTATGTGTGAATAGATGGAAGGTGAGTGCCTGTGTCAGCAAGTGCTACCTCAGAAAGAGGTTGAAGAGTCTGAAGATCTTTCTGCCTTTCTCTGTTGTGCTTTGAAGTGTTCATTTCCTCTCTGACAGGTTTTCCAAAACTGTGTGAATCATGTCAAATCTTATTCTAATAAGAGGCTGACACCCTGTTCTCTGAAAGGAAATTCTATATGTGATCGTTGTTTATGAGTTACTCTTCGTGGAAAGGAACAAAGGTAAATGTTTTCCTACAGCAATATCTAATACCCAGTGGTACTGACATAACTCTTCCTGGTATTGCGCTATATGGGAACTTTTCAGATTCATTAAAATTTGCAGTTAACCAGACAGCCCAGAGCCTGCATCTGGATTTATGGAAATATTATTTGTCTAGGGAGAAAAACAAAAACGAACTCCCCCAAAACTATTTAACAGCCTATCTTCCTTTCTCTGAAAAAATCTATAGTAATGTTTCATCAATTGCATGGAAAATGTATTTCCTCATCTGGTAATACCACATAAGGGCAGAACTGCATTCTGCACTTCTTGTGGCCTTTGTTACTGTGTTCTTGCTTGCTGGCTCCTTGCTGTTGTGTAAAAATCCACTGGCCTTTAGTAAGAGTGTAACATCTGGAAATGGGACAAAGCAAAAAAGCAGAGAGAGTCTGAGAGAAAGGAGTTGGTAAAGAGAAAGGTCAAAGGAGGAAAAGATAACAAGAAGCTGAGAGACAACTTCATCTCTGAAAAAAACAAATAGGAAAGGAATATTAATAAAAAGATCAGAGAAAAAAGATAGTAAAAAAGGACCTGATATTTCATCATTGTCAACATTATTAACAATAGGGTCATGTTTACATTATGGTAATACTCACAGGTCTCAGTTGTGCTGTGCACTTTCCACAGAGATGTCACCCCCATTGTTTCTGCATCTCCCACTTGGCCTTGCCTCCTCACACCTCCCAGGTATCTTTTCCTCTTTCCATCCCTTTCTTCTCTCATGAAACAGGGAATTCCTTATTTCACCCATGGCTTGCAGCAGCAAAGCTGTATTGTATCTGAAAGGCTGGCAGGTGTGTTTTTTGAGAACAGGAGAACAACTGATGAAAGAAACTAAAAGTGGTTAGGAAGTCATGTAATGAAGAAGATGCAGACTGAAAGGTTAAGAGACCACTCCCCATGAACCTCACTATTGGAACCACTGACAACTGTCTATGAATTCACTCTTTCTCCTTATTGTATCAGTATGGTATAGGTTAAACACTTGAAATAATTGTTTTTAAAATCTGGGTCATTTTGACAGAGGCAGTCTAGAAAGACATTTTTATACGCAGTTATCCAACAGATCTCAGGAAAACTTCACATGTGATTATGGACAGTGACCACTAACCAAGCTTAGCTGCAACGAAAACAACATTTTTTACATAGTTTAGCTTTTAACATTTTTAGTATTTTACTGGAAAGCTGCAAGCTTATTGTAGAATAATTACAAAATGTACTCCTACATGCTTTTGAAAATAGCTGAAAGCTAGTGCTTTAGTCCAATGTAGTACATACAGCAGTGTGGTGTTACTTAAAATGCATGTATCAATCTCAAGCTCCTTGTTGATTTGTCACTTCAGAAAGTGATAGAAAGATGACATTCTTTAGAGGACATTTGTCAAGGTCACTTGGCATACTGTTCTTTTGTATAGTCTGCTAAATGTTAGAAGAATGGGAGTTCATCTCATACTGTATATGATCAAAGTTTTCTGATGTTTATGAAGAGTCATCTGTCCTCAGTGGACTCAGACACTGGGACACCGTTTGTCTTCATTACCACTTTCTTGACAGTTAAGTCTTTTCAAAAAAATCTGTGCATTGCTCCTGTTTTCTTATCTACTAAGTTATACTTATCAGTTAAATGCCTCTTGCAGTCTCTCATTACAGAAACATATCATGGAGACCGGCTCCTTATGGGCTTATGAAAGGCAGGTCCTGCTTGACAAACCTGATCTCCTTCTACAATAGGGCAACCTGCTTATTGGATGAGGGAAAGGCTGTGGATGTTACCTACCTTGACTTTAGTAAGGCCTTTGATACCGTTTCCCACAGTATTCTCCTGGCAAAACTGGCTGCTTGTGTCTTGGATGGGCACACACTTGGCTGGGCAAAAAACTGGCTGGATGGCTGGGCCCAAAGAGTTGTGGTGAATGGAGTTAAATCCAGTTGGCAGCCGGTCACGAGTGGTGTCCCCCGGGGCTCGGTTTTGGGGCCACTCCTGTTTAACATCTCCATTGATGATCTAGACGAGGGGATCGAGTGCACCCTCAGTAAGTTTGCAGATGACACCAAGTTGGGTGGGAGTGTTGATCTGCTCGAGGGTAGGGAGGCTCTGCAGAGAGATCTGGACAGTCTGGAGCGATGGGCGAAGGCCAACTGGAGGAGTTTCAATAAGGCCAAATGCCGGGTGCTGCACTTGGGCCACAACAACCCCATGTAACGCTACAGGCTTGGGGAGGAGTGGCTGGAGAGCTGCCAGTCAGAGAGGGACGTGGGGGTGTTGATTGACAGCCGGCTGAACATGAGCCAGCAGTGTGCCCAGGTGGCCAAGGTGGCCAATGGCATCCTGGCTTGTATCAGAAATAGCGTGGCCAGCAGGGACAGGGAAGTGATCTTACCCCTGTACTCAGCACTGGTGAGGCCGCACCTTGATGACTGTGTTCAGTTTTGGGCCCCTCACTACAAAAAGGACATTGAATTACTCGAGCATGTCCAGAGAAGGGCAACAAAGCTGGTGAAGGGTCTGGAGCACAGGTCGTACGAGGAGCGGCTGAGGGAACTGGGGGTGTTTAGTCTGGAGAAGAGGAGGCTGAGGGGAGACCTCATCACCCTCTACAACTACCTGAAAGGAGGTTGCAGAAAGCTGGGGATGAGTCTCTTTAACCAAGTAACAAGTGACAGGACAAGAGGGAATGGCCTCAAGTTGCACCAGGGAAGGTTTAGACTGGATATTAGGAAGCATTTCTTTACAGAACGGGTTGTTAGGCATTGGAATGGTCTGCCCAGGGAGGTGGTGGAGTCCCCACCCCTGGAAGTGTTTAAGAGTCAGGTTGACATAGAGCTTAGGTATATGCTGTAGTTGGGAACTGTCAATGTTAGGTTAATGGTTGGACTGGATGATCTTCAAGGTCTTTTCCAATCTAGACGATTCTGTGATTCTGTGATTCTGTGATTAGATGGTAATGCAGTTAAATGGGCATCCTATTCTTACATGAGAGAGAAAGAAACAAGAAATACATGAATCTTTCTCAAGATTTTATGAACATGACACCTGAATCTGTGTGATTCAAGACTCATGTATAGCTTGGCTATAGGCATGTATATGTTACTTGCAGAACTGTCTGTTTGCCTTGGTAGGTTGGTCCTAGTGTAGGAAAAAAGGACACAAAGTGCTAGGGTGTATAATATGGCTGACTTAATTAAAAAATGTGCTCTCAATGGAGTGTGTCCATAGCAGAACTTTTGAAACCTCAGTTTAGATAGGGGATTTTATTTCTTTGCTCAATCATTACTCTTCATCTGCATTGCTGAGTGAAGATATTTGCAACCTATATAATCTGTTTAAAACATTCATATTTTGAATACTGACTAACAACTTGACAACACTAAGTTGCTTTGGATTGGGGTGATGGATTCAAATGTGCTTATACATGACCAGTAAAATTTCTTCTTTATTATTTAATATGTCATTGTACTGCAAATATTTGTGCAAAGTATAGATTTAATATTCTGCTATTTCTCAGATTCTTGGAATTGTTTTGCAAAGCCATAAATTTGCTCTATAAAAATAAAAATAAGCATGCTGATCTGTGGCAAGTCCATGTGGTAAGAGAAAGCAGTCAGCGTGATGAAGTTTGTTTTCCTTTTTAAATACACAGTGATTCAAACCACTACGACCGTCTTTGGGCAGCTATGTTTTTGGACAGTCGCCATAGTTGCCTCTTCTTATCCAATAAGCCAACTCATAAGACTGTCAAATGCTGTCTCAATGCATGTATTTAAGGGTACACATAACCGCAGCTGTGTGTAAATCACATCTGACAAACATCATTGCATGGAAATAGCTCAAATAATTCAAGAGCTGCATTAAAATGCCAAAAATACCAAAGCAGATTCTGTTTGGTCATTACTGTCCATGTGGTTTACAGCATTCTTCTCATACTATGTTCAGATTCAGCAGCCACAGTTTCAGCTCCAGCCTGTTTAAGGCCACATTACCTTGGCACCAGTACTCATCCTAGTGGTTCTTGGTGGAAATTAGGGGTGGTGTTCATACCTGTTTTTTTGTGGCTGTGATTGAGAATACTCAGAAAAGAAATGGTAAGTTACTGCTTTATCTTTGCTATTTTCCCAATAGGTGGTATATTGAGGAAAAGTTAAATATTAAAACAAAAAATTAAACATGACTTTTTATATCCTAAAATAAAATATTCTGGTAGGGATTAAGAAATCTTGATATTGTCAGATCTCCTTTATGAAAGTCATTAATGTAAATCCTTTCTAAAATACAAAAGTATTTGAACAAATAGGTCTGTGTTTCTGGAATCGCAAGTTATGCAAATTGCTATTACTCCTGATGGAAACTCTGACATCTGTACTCTTATTCATATTCCTTGATCAAGATGTAGGACTACAGAAAAATCTGTTGAATGGTCAGGTCCTGTTTGAATAACCTATGCTAATTTGTGATTTTTAGGAACACTGGCAGGAAGAAACCAGTTCTCACTGACAGTAAGTAGGCAATCTAGGAAGACTTGGTGGGAGAAAAAGCCACTTTAGTTTTTCACATTTGTCTGGAACTGGGATACTGAGTGATCTACCTGTAGTGAACTTTAATAATAAAACCAAAATCATGACACAGCTATGCACATACCACTGCCCAGAGTCTTTGTCTTTCATCTTAGTGAAAAGATGCTTTGCTATTTTAGATCAACCTACCCAATATGAAATTGTGATCTACAAATGAAGAAAATTACCTTGTAAGAATGAGATGCACTTTTCAACAAAAAAGCACCCCCTTATTAATGTTTTTCTTTGGGAGTCTAATTCCAAACATAAGGCATCAAAAAACCCACACCTTCAGGCTGTTCGGTTCTGTCTGACTGATTTAAAGGCAGTTGCAGAATTACATTGTTGTAACTTTTCTTGTAGACAAGCAGGTTCTTTATGCCACTGTTTCAGTCCAAGGAGCCAAATAATACCTTTTTTATTGCAGTATTTTTAGACATTGGATACATCTGGAAAAATATTCAAGCAGATAATTAGATTGCATTAGCAATGTGTTTGTTGTGGTTTCCCTGATCCCAAAGAAGGCAGCCCTTTATGAAGCACTTGGCCACAGTCTCCACAAAATCTGCTGTGTAAATTGGCCCACACTAAAGCATGTGGAAAACATTTTTTGGCTGAAACTTGAAACCATTCATGTGGCTTTGAGACAGGGAAGCTCGGCCTGCCAACATCAATAGAACTTTGTACTACAAACCAAAATGGTCATTTAGACATGTGTACTTTCATGCTCGCAAATACACTGAGGTCAAATATTTTTTAATCTTGGGAATTTTTCCTCTTTATACAGCCTTGTATTTCATGCAGGAAATGAGGTTGAGTACAACAAACACAAATCATTGAGACTGACAGGGCATATTGGGTTCAAAACTCAAGCTTTGACTCTAATTGCTCTCCAAAGGCCTCTGGCTCAAGGTAACTGTTGATTTAGTTCAGCTGTTTCAAATCAGCACTGTAAGGTCTTGCTAAGACAAACTGGTTAGGCCACATTAGATTTGTACCATGGGATCCCTAGGGTACAAGTATAACACAGTTAGCATTTTAAAAGATTGCATTTGTCTGTACACTGCAGGCGGTAATTACGAGCAGGCAAATCTTTTGTGAAAGATGGTGTGACCTTCCTTCTGGTGAAAGAGTGATGATGGCTTCTTATGGAGGAAAAAATAATGTTTCAGAGAGGGACCTCACCTTGTTTCATATGCAAGCCCGCCTTGTCAGATATTTGTTGCATTGTTTTTGTTTTGCTTTGATAATGGTTGCTTAGCTAGATAATGTGTATCTCTAAAACATAAAATTTCTGTTAGTCCCCTGCTGCAAAAATATTGCACCACCTTCTTAGGGAGGAGGGGTTACTAAAGAAAAGCTACCTTCCCCCTGCATGAATTAAGCAGTTGACACTCACTCAATTCCATGTATTAGTCTTCTGTATTATTGACTGCTTCTGACATAAACCGGGTCTGACTTTTCAGCAAGGGCAAGCCTGGAGGATTACCCAACAGAATATAAATCTGCTAGGTGTATTATATTCTCTTACTCTTCTTAGCAACGTAAGTGCTGAAGTGTGATTTATACCAATATATCCATTTGCCTGTCTACAGTCAGAATTTGCATAGTAAAGATCTAATCCCCTAGAAGGAAAGCACAGTGAATTTATGCCAGGTTTAATTCACTTTAATTCACAAAGTGCTATTTCACAGGTTAACTCTTCCTGGCCCAGAGGTCATGCCAGAGTGTCACGCTGGGACTTAAAAATCACAGATCAAATCAACTGGTCAGTTCAAACTGCTTTTAAAATGGTACTTGACTGTAGAAGCAGTAGCGGTCTAAGCCACTTCTCAGTTTGATAAATAGTCAGCCCCCACTGCAAGTCCCACTGGTGGACCTGTTGATCAAGGATTGCAGTTCACAATACATGGAAGGCCTGCCACTTGCTGTTGTGTCTGCAGCACATCCTCTGTGCTTGCCAGGTGATCTGGGAAGGGGTGACATAGGGCTGACTGTACTGGTTTTCTGCCATCTGGGCAACACAGATGGATAGGTGATCCAGGACCAGGTCTGATTAATTTAGATGGTACTAAGTATCATGTGTACATTTGTGTGTAGGTGGCAGCATTCACATTTACTATTATTAGAGCACATGTTTTATGTTTCATATTATTTTTATTTCTAATCATTCCTGAGGGTCCTTTTGTCTCTTTTTCTCAGGCACATCACATATATATCCCCAGATCTAGTGTTTACTGGCAAGAACCCTGACTAATACCATCTTTACAGTCTCTAGTTTCCTTCCCAAGAGCTGAGAGGTTCAGCAAGGAGATGACAGGGATAGATGATCTCCCTGTGATTAACTATAATCCCATCCCACACAGGCATGATGACCAGGCAGAATGACATCTGAGAAAATGGGGGTGGTTTAATTTGTTGAAGGACGTGTAGCTCCCTTACTTTAATATAAATAACGTGATAGTCATTGTGACCCAGATCAGACTAAGAAGTTACCAGATTGTTGATTTCAGCTCCTTTATTGCCTCTTTTCAAATAAGACAGTCAGGTCATTGCCAATCCACCATCTTAGCTGACTGTGCTGTGCCAAAGAGGCATAAGCTGTTCTCCAGCATAAGAAGTACCATTTCTGAATCCTGGGTTACACTCAGCTGATCATCCTCAGGCAGACATGAGCTCATTTTACTGGTGCTCCAAACTAGTTAGAAACCATGTTAGTACAGACCCAGGCTGGACCTAGTAAGCACTCTGGTGAAGCTGATATTTTAGGTTGGATTCTGTGGTAATGTGTCTTGCAACTTTGAGCTGACTGGGGTACAGGCAGAGCAAGTTCATGTCTGTCTGTAGATTGCTGCATAGATGCGTCCCTAATGGAGATATATAGGCTGGGTAAGAAACTTGCACTGTCAATTGTCTGTTGCCTTGGTCTACCGGATAAGTAGAAAGTTTTCTTCCTTTTGCTCCATGAAGCAGGTTTGTTTTCTCTCTTTACGTTAAATTTAATTCTATAAAATATTCTTTATACCCACTCGCTATGCTTGCAGGAAGTCTATAATTCCCTTTTCCAAAAGAACCAAGCTTCTGGAACTGGGTTCACCTCTTCCTAGGTTAATCACTTTTTTATTAGAGAAGAGGGCTAGAAATGAAATGTAACCAAGTACAGATCTATGACAGGGTAGTTAGAATAGACGAAAATCCTTCGTAGCTATTGTGTGTGTGTGTTATGCCCAGTATTAAGGCCTTTAAAGCATTCTCCAAACATTAAAGAATATTTATCTCTTTTCCCCCATGATGTATTTGGGAGTGGTTGTCAATACAAACTCATTAGTTCACAGCCAGATAGTAGTTACTTGAAATTTTGTTGTCATTTCCTGTTGTTAGAAAGGTGAAAGTTGTCATGCCTGCTGGCAAAAGTTGACTTTTAATAGTAGTAACTAGGAGTATTTTTAGCGCAGTTTAGCAAATAAACCAACCCAAAACCAGAGATCACAGAAGGTCACTGCAGGTCTTTTAAGAGATTAGAGAATGAAGATAACACCAACGACATGTACAGTAAGAGGATTATGATAATGAGGACAGATTCTGGACTGAGGGGAGACCTTGCTGTAAGTATATGCAGTATTGTATTCAAAACCATTTGACAACCTGCTAAAAATTATTTTCATGCCTCTTTCTATACCTTGTCCTCCAGTTTATGGAAGAATAGATTTGCATTCCATTTATGGAATGAAATTACGATGGTTCTGATTTAAAAACCAAAATATTTATTAAGTGAATATGTTACAATGCCATTAAATATTGAGCATTTTCCAGTTGCATTGAAGAATAGGTGCCTGTGTAATATTCTGCAAATGTTGACATATCTTCTTTTGCTCAGTGCTTGAAACTAATCTATTAATCCTTAGTTAAATGTATAAGATCCTCAGTATTAGCCATATTCCTAGTATGGTCCATAAATCTGCTAATTTTAAAACGAAATAGTGAATCTGACAAAATCTTAGCCTTTCTATAAGAAAATCAGCACATTTAAGAAACAGCAGGCTGGTACAAATAAACATTTTCATAAGTCAGATTTTATTTTTCCCCAACAGAATTAAATAGCCATAGTTTGTTTTCAGATATAGATGCTGAATATTGTGCTGAAGTCAGTGTAGAACAACAGGGAAAATATGTTTGTCACCAACAAAGTTTTCTGTGTTACCCAAGTAATGTGTTGATCTTGTTTTAAGTGTCTGGTATTGTGGTCAAGTCTGGTGTAATGAGCACTGCTTTTACTCTTTTATCCTCCTTAATTATGGCAGCAAAAGCATAAAGAAATACTTAAAGTGGCAGATGTTCCTAACACAGTCACAGAGCTGGTGCTCAGCCAAAATGGCATTTCTAAACACCTTGGAAGTGACAGTTCATAGAATAACAGAATCATAGAATCATAGAATGGTTTGGGTTGGAAGGGACCTTAAAGATCATCTAGTTCCAACCCCCCTGCCATAGACAGGGACACCTTCCACTAGATCACGTTGCTCAAAGCCCCGTCCAACCTGGCCTTGAACACTTCCAGGGAGGGGGCAGCCACAGCTTCTCTGGGCAACCTGTTCTAGTGTCTCACCACCCTCAGAGGAAGGAATTTCTTCCCAGCATTGAACCTATACCTACCCTCTTTCAGTTTAAAACCATTACCCCTTGTCCTATCACTACACATCCTGATAGGGTCCCTCCCCATCTTTCCTGTAGCCCCCTTTAAGTACTGTAAGGCTGCTATAAGGCCTCCCCAGAGCCTTCTCTTCTCTTGGGTGAACAACCCCAACTCTCTCAGCCTGTCCTTATAGGAGAGGTGCTCCAGCCCTGATCATCTTCGTGGCCCTCCTCTGCACCTGCTTGAGCAGGTCTTTGTCCTTCTTACGTTGGAGGCCCTGGAGCTGGACACAGTACTCCAACAGTGGGTCTCACCAGAGCAGAGCAGAGGGGAAGAATTACCTCCCCCTGCCTGCTGGCCACATTTCTCTTGATGCAGCCCAGGTTACAGTTGGCTTTCTGGACTGTGAGCGCACATTGCTGGCTCATAGTCAGTTTTCATCCACTAATACCCCCAAGTCCTTCTCCACAGGGCTCTCAATCCACTCATAGCCCAGCCTGTATTTGTGCTTGAGATTGCCTCGGTCCATGTGCAGGACCTCGCACTCGGCCTTGAAGTTCGTGAGGTTCGCACTGGGGTTCAGGCCTGAGTTGTTCAGCCTAAGCCACCTCGTGGTAAACGTTGGATTTGCAGTTTGTTTTCACCGATGGCTTTGAGAGGGCTGCGACGGTGCAACTACTGCTACACAGTGATGCATCATAGTGACCCTGGAAACAGCAATTCATAAAGCTTGGGGGGTTGCTCTTGAATGTTATAACTTCTCATGAAAGTGATTTTCCTTCTTGTTTTCACACTTGTTAGATTATCTTCTACTTTTGCCTGTCTGTCAGCAGTCCATCTCCAGCAGTAAAGCATTATAGGTGAAATGATATAACTCATGCACTCCCCTCTTTGGAGATGTTGTTTATCCTTCCCTTTTAAGATACAGATTTTTGCTAGCTTCCTTTTTATCTTCCAGTGCTTTCTCCTTCCCTGTGTTTGTTAAGTTTATTTTCACAATGGTTATAGGCCTTCCTTGAGCCTGTTTGCATAAAAAGGCTTTGTGTGAAGCACAGGGCTCTGATTTACCTACTGATGGTGAAATGATGAGAGACATCAAAAGAGAGGGACAAGTCTGGAAGCTGGAGGAGGGGAAAGAAAGGACTATCCTTTCAAAGGGAAAATGAGACAATGTCTCTAGCAAGCCCAGACTGTGCTAGTCTACAAGCCTGGAGAAATTCTGTCTTTTCCATAGTCAAACGTTTTTTGCATGACAGTGGAGCTGATTGTCACCTTACCACAAGTTTTACTTTTTCAAAAACTGCTTTAATTCTGAGATTCCTGCTCAAACTGGGCCAATCTAATTTTCATATGTTGCCATGGGGAATAATGCTTTTCTTCTTTTCTCAGAAAGAAAATGAATGAATGAAATAATGGAAGAATGACTGAGCTACTGTGCTGCTTTCTAATTATTTAAAGGATCTCACATCCATGTCTTGGCCACACTGTGAGCCTCTTATTTATGAGAAGACACATCTACTGTATTAATAGAAAAAGTTGACCTACAGCTAACAATAAATCTCACTAAACTGTGCATTTCAAATTGATAACTGCCTGAAGAATGTCATGTTAAAGGCACTGAAGTAAAGGCTTTATGCATTCATACCTGTGCTTGGCTAAGTATATTCTCAGCAACGTGGGTTGTGGTTAGTGCTCTTTGGAAGAGGAGTTCTGAATTGTAAAGGCCGTTTTTTTATCATAAGGGAGACATTTTACTTGAACCTGGCTTCTGATGACTGTAAAAATCAGATCTCCAAGGGACATCACTGGAAAAGAAAATAATCTGATGCTTAAAAGAGTTTAAATGTCTACTGACAATCAAAGCTTTTCTTCTCCCCTCCCTCCTTATTTTTACGTTGTGTATTTTAGGGTTATCTGAGAACCACAGTTGTGATTGTTATGATCTTTTTAGTCATCGCTTTGCTCTATGTCGGTTTTATGTTACAGTGTATAAGATGCTGAACATTTGCTGAGAGATCAAAGTACTTATCATAATGAGAAAAATGTACATAACAACAGTTGTATAGCAAGGGTAAGGATTGCCTGAAGCAGAACAAATTTCTACAGATTGCTTGACAATGTAAGAATAATATAGCAGTACAATCATGAGAATATTATTACTTAAAAAATCACTGCTTTTATATGTCTTACAGTGAAACTCACCATTTTATAAACTACTAAACACATTTTTTGCTTGATTAGCTATTTTATGTCCAGAAAGCCTACAAGAAAATCCTCTTTCTTGAAACTTGTTTGAAAGAAAGATCTTAATTTTATTTTAGTACTGAAGATCAATAGAGTGGCAGTGACAGACTAATAACATGACTTTTACTTTGTTTAGCAATAATGTGTAGTCCCAAGCTCATACTTCTGCTCTATGGGCACAGGGAAGCTTAGCTATGCCTTGGGAAGTGCACTCTGAGGACTTGTGTCTTACTGTGCTATTGAACAAGGACCTGTGAGATTCCAGTTTTATCACTGTAGTGGGTAAGGAATGAATTTCATAAGAAACCTACTGACCGCTTCAGTCTCCCAAATTCTCCCTGGAATACCGTCACTGCTGATCCCCTGGCTGCGTGGATACTGTGTAGTGAGGGTCCGTGGAGGAAGGATAAGAATAGTTCACCTCTAAAACTCAGGCTCTTCCCTTCCCAATTCTTTCCTTGTCCCACTCCCTTTTGCTACACACCTCCGCATGGCATGCAGAAAATGAAATAAAGCCTGTTTGCCTTGGCTTTTCAAGGGGAAAAGAAAGTAAGTCTAAAATTGCCAATCCTGTAGCCTTTACTTATGTGTTGTTCACTTCAGCTTTGTGTTTTTTCTGGGTGAGAACTACAAAATTTGACCCACAGTTAGTAAGGATTTGTTGATACAACACGTGTTAGCATTTACAAAATCCAAAATCTAAGTTCATGCTTCATACACCATTGCACAATAGATAACAGGTTAAACTTATGTCACGATCAGAAATCGTTTCCCTTTGAAAGAACTAACACGTGGACATTTCATAGCCTAGAAAAACAGAACAGCCTTCTTTCCCAGCTTTATGACTTCAACATTTTAACAAGGCTAAGAAGGGAAGTGGGGGTTCCTTGTGCCTGGAGTGTATTTGCTCATTGCAATCTGGTTTACCTCCTCATTGTAGATGACTTTGACTATATTTTCCTATGACAGATGTTTATTAGACTCTGAATTAGGAGTGTAAAGATTCTATCCATTTTGTCGTTTAAAAAGAGGCCCTGGATACCTGTCTGCATATAGTTATTATTCATAGCAGTTCTTTATCCTGTGCTGGCAAGATGATCAAGCATATAAGCTAACAGTGTCCTTAATACCTTACAGTTTGATTATACACCATCAGCTTGGAAGAAGGGTACAGATCTAGAGCCCTATAATCTTCTCTGGTGCATGATTTCCTTCTCCCCTCCCCCCCCTTTTTTTTTAACTTTGGATATTAATTTTTGAAGTGTCTTGTAGAAGGCTGAGGATAAAGGTTTGCAAGTCATGAACTCTGGAGTCAGATTTTTTGAGTTTTTCCACTCATTTCAGCAGCAGCCACAGAGTTAAACCTATGCCAAGTGGTTACATTCTTACGCTAGGTCTGGCGGAAGATTTTTCTGTGGGCTTCGTTGGGTTTCTTAACTTTTCTATTTACATACTTCTGTTTATAAATTAGGGATTAATGATATTTATGCAGTTCATTGGAATAGGTTGGTTTTGTGGAGCACTTTATGGACTAAAATGAACAAGGATTGTTATTACAGTTTAGATTATTATTGCAAATTGAAACTCAACAATGGCACGTCACAGGTGACACATCCTTGGAAATGCAGCAAAGCTTGCTGTAACGAATCAGCAGCATATTATCATTGTCCCCTTTTTTGTAGTATGTTCATTTGGTTACCATAGGGTTTCACCAGCACTTTACAAAATTGTCTTAGCTGCTGTCTGTAATTTTATTGTTCCTTTGACTTATCATGTCAGGTTATAAGTGAGGTTATGAGTGAAATTCTGCCATTAGAAAGATTGTTCAGTACCTAATAAAGTCGATGTCTTTCCACAGATGTAGTCAGAATACATTTGACCCAAAGAATATGCTTGTATTTGCATCCATGGAGTAGAAAAGCCATTTCCTGAAGTTTTGCAGTTCAGAGGCAGAGCAGTGCACATGACACTGGATATTAACATATTTTAAGAAATCTGATCATACTAAGCTACCGTTTTCTTGCTTCCTGCATACTGTGCTGTTAAAAACATTGCCCTCTTATATTTAATTATTTCCTGCTCGAATCCTACCTACAAGTTGGGCTAATGACAACTTTTGCTTAAATTATATGGATTTGTAATGTCTATTGCCTTTTCCTCCCTTCTGTGCACAGGGGTTCGCTGGGCTAAACTGTGCTAAAGAGTGCCCTGCTATGCAGACTTTCAATAAGAGATTGAAATGGCCTTGTGGCCCATTTATGTAATAACAAGGGAGACATGTCCTGACCTATCAATCTCACTTCAAAAGAGCTGTCTGAAGCAAGGTGTATTGTGCATACAGAAACCAATGGACAAGAATGTTTATTACTGCAACAACTTTGAGCCCAATAAAAAAATCCTGAGGAGTTCAACTTGGAGCTGAAATCAATCTGTTTAAAATGCCTCATAGCAGCCTTATACCTGATAGTCCATGTAACATCTAATTTTTCAGTTTCAGAACATTTTTTGTTTGAAGGTTTTTGTTGTGGCTTTTTTTTCCCCCTCCTTTCTTCCTTGGTAATCTACTTGGTTAATAGTCTGTTTGAATTTGTCTAGGTATTCATAACTCAGTATATTACGTGCTGTTTCTCTCTGAAATATATACTAAAGCAATTTAGATTTTAAAATCTTTTTGTTCTATCTTCACTCTTCTACAGCATGAGTCTGTTTATCAACATTGGGTCGAGATAAACATGTAGTAAAGAAAACTAATGAATATTGTATTGCTTGTTCACACACTTTAAAAGTAGATTTCAGGTCTCCAATACCGCTGAGATTATACTAGTCATGTTTTTATGTCAGACTGGATTAGTCATCTGAGAGTTTCCTCTTGGTTTATTTTTGATGTCCTGCTGGAAACTGGCTAATCTTCAGCTTCATCTTGTTTGGGAGTCATTGACGGTCTCAGAAGAGCAAAGAGCTGACAGTTTGGACCAGAAAATAAGGATTGTGTCTATACCATAAACTGTCAGTATAGCTGTCTTGATCAGTGGTAAAATAAGGTGCAGTTCATGACTACAGCTGTTGTACCAACAAAAGCCGAGAAGATGCAGTTATATTAGCAGTATCAGTTACCAGTGGTGGTTTTTTGGCCCATTGGAGAAGAGGATCCACAACTGGAATAGATTACACCAACAAAGTGTGTAGTGTTGCTCATGTTTGTTTAATCCGAGAACTTGCTTGTGTGACTGTAGTTAAGCAGCCGAAGATTGTTCCTAACAAACTTTCAGAGACTTTCTTTAGTTTATGGCTGTGGTTAAGGTGACTGATGGAGATTTGTGTCTTTGTCTATCTGTATATCTGTATTGTAATAAGTTTTCAGAAAAGCAGACCAAAAAACCTACTGGATTTGGGGAAAAGATAATATTTGAAGAAAAAGCCACAGCAGCTAATCTTTATCTTAAAAATTCCTCTCTTGTTCACCTAGTGAAACTGTGGGTGTGCACTGATTATATTACAGTTGGTGATGACTCTATCATTTCAAAGAAAACACCCAAAGAATACTTTTCTCCATTTTTGCCTCTGCACTATAGGAAGGTATCATTATTGCCTGATTGTAACAATACACCTGGGCTGGTGCTAGTGGCATGGTTAAAATAGCCAAGAGAAAAGTACGGTGTGATGTCTTAATTAAAAATAAAAAAGCCTGCAATAGTTATTGGTTTAGATTTATACCACAAATGTACCAGCTTCATTCTACTCAGCAGGGGCTGAACTATTAAAAACAATACAGATTTCAGGATAACCCCAAGAAATGACTGAACAGAATTCGGTGAGTGTATAATAAATGTTTGTGCTGTAAAACAAGGACACAGTGCAACTAGAGTAGAAATCATGCAGTACAACAGACGTGAAACAATGTTCTTTCTTTGTGTTCTCTCCCATGTCCCTTAGCAGTTAATATTTTACCTCTTAGTTGAAATACATTTTTGGCATGGGATTAGTTGGCAAAACTGCCTGTGAGAAACAGGCGATTTTATAACACGCTTGAGTAGGCCTGAACAGCAGGTGTTGCCATGCTCCTATGGTCTCTAGCGACAAGCCATGCTCCACTGTGTGTCTGAGATTGGAGGGGCTGCTTAGAGCTTTTATTTCTGAGTACTGTAAGGTCCTCTGAGAGCATGGATGGAATTTTAAGCTGTCACTGGTGTTAAATCTTAAAGTTTAGTTTTATTATACAGGGTTTCTGCTGGTATTGATTATGCATGTGTGAGTGTAAGAGACAGCTCCCTTAAAATTCTCAGGAGAGGGGAAGTCACTACTTCATGAATTGCATTCTGGTGGGCTTATCACATTGATGACTGCATACTTACTGCACACTGACTCACTGTCCAGGGAACAATTTGGGATGGCTCTTGACCTGGTGTGGGACGAACTGCTCAGGGCTGCAGGTATAGGAGGACACCGGAGGCATAGAGAGATGAGAAGAAGGTTGCATAGTCACTCAGAACGAAGACCAGGATCCAGTACTCTGGCCACATATTCTTAGTGACCTTCTACTAGCCTGTCCTCTCTTATTTAAAAAATGCATGAATTGAAATAATGTTGTTACTGTATTAGTTATTACTGAGTTTTACAAAACATTCACTATATTTTTGATGTCCCTACATTTTCAGTTTTTAATTATCCTGCAGAAGTCTCAAATGGCAACATACAAATCCATTCTAGATTTGTCGTCAGGAAGCCAGGGACTTGGTTAGGACTTTGTGCTTGAGCTACGGAAAAGAGGGAGCAAGTGAATTCAGCAGCATAATGTCTGGAGTAGCAGATACTTTTTGGGTCTCACACCTGAAACCTTTCACATCAGTTATAACCATGTCCCAGGCTGCCTGCAGACTGGAGAAGACACCCCCTGCAATTTAAGTTTGACATACAATTTCCAGAGTTTTTCTTTGTCAAGCATAGTTAAACACCGTTGATACTACTGAAGTCAATGTGACTTTGCTGTCAAATACCACACAGACAGAAACTTACTCCTGTTTTAAAGCTGATTAGCTGAAAGTGAGTGAGGGTTCTGTGGGTAGCCTGCCATAAATAAGTGCTTGAGTTGATTTATTAAGTTCCGTGGGAAATTTTCTGTTATTTTTCTGCTGATTCTGATTTTGTATGGATTTTTCCTTACCAAAGGGAAAGACTGGCAGTACTGAGAGAATTTTCACTCTGTGGGTATGATTTTTTTTTTACAATTTCAGCAAAACCTTTGCCACTGACATCAGTAATACTTAGATGTGCCTGAACATGGGTTTTATTTTTAATTTAATATGACTTTTGGCAAGGAAGTGTTTCATTTGTTCCAGAGGAACCCACTGTAATATCTTGGCAGGACAGAAGATTTAAAGCCAGAATTAATTGGGACAAAGGAAAAATGCATTAATTTTGCCAGGTGAGGATACCTGATTTACTTAAAAGGGTGCTTTTATATGCTAGGAGGCTTGCAAAATGCAGTAAGCTGAAAGGAATTTAGCTAATTTAATAATTAAGAACTGGCTTCTAGCTTCCAGCTTTATTTTAAAGTAGCACATGTGTTGAAAGCGGCATTCAAAATAAAATTCCAGAAAAAACCCACAAGTTTGTAGCACCAGAAAGAAGTCAGAATCCTTAACAAACACTGAAATTACTGCTGTTCATATCTAATTAGAAGAGAAAAATATTTCATCCAATGTAAGTTACTAGAAATTTATTCTGAGAGATTTGCATGTTAATTTTATTCTTCTTTCTGAATCTGTGATATAACCCCTTTCTTTCATTCCTCTATTTCTCCAAATTCACATTTTGATATTTGCAATGCTGAAAAAAGCTGTCTTGAAATAGAGTATATCAGCTTTGTCTTTTGCTGCCTTACGTGCAAAGAGTAATGTCATTTTGATAGTCTTCCTATATTAAAACAATATTAATGATCATATCTTAGAATGAAAGAAGATTGTTTTAAAAAAAGCTAACCCTCATACTCCATTATTTAACAGAATAAGGTTTCATAAGCTTTCTGTTTTATAGGATAAAGATTTATTACTATTATTATTATTAATATGAAAAAAATCAGGCACATTTTTGTCTCAATTTGGTATGGATACAAAATAGATTAATTGACATCAAAAGTTTGATGTAAATGATATGCTATTTTGGAGCTTTAAAAATATACTTTGTCTTTTAAATAGATCTGTTTTCCCAACTATATGATATTTACACTTTAAAATCAGGAAAAATTGTAAGTGGAATGAAAGCTGTGCCTTGCTCTTGGAGTAGCAGGCTAACTTTTTATTCAGGCATGCAGCTACTAAATTGTCATAAGGAAGAGTTGTAATAAAAACATATTGGAACGTAGATGTCATGTTTCACTTAAATTTATGAACTGTCTTGGCGCTAGGCGGCAATAGGCTCACAACAAATGCCTGTATGTTGCAATTTCCTCCAGAGAGCCTCTCCTACAACCACCAAAAAATGCTTTAGGGTTGGGTGGACAGGAATACCATGCTAATGCTTTAATACTATTATGCAGTAAATCACCGTTAGACCAGACACAGAGTCTAGCAGGTTGTCACCACCCAGCAGCTGAACCAGCAAAGATGGGAATGATATAGGTCAGAGGTTTCACCACCTGAAAGGTCACAAAGTGTATTGGAGGTGGGAACTTTACACCCTAGTTCATGTGGACACAGAGTAAAAAGTCTGTGGTCTTGTTCCAGACATCAAGTGAAACCATGTTTGTACTGAAAGGTATCCCAGCACACCCAGTACAATTAAACCTGCTAGAAATGTCATGGTTTATTACCCCACCTGTTGGATTCAACTACTGTGTTGATGGTGATGACATTTGCAGTTTAAGCCTGGCAGGCTGCAAAGGGATTAGAAAACACATGCACACACACACTTCCCTCCCCCCACCCCCGCCACTTCCTCTGCTTCTGCACTGCATTTAATACATTTTCCAGCATGCACAGGAAGGCAATACAAGTGGTCTGGCAAAGGACTTGACCTACAGATCCAACAGCACTTGAGACCTGTGACTGAGTTTTGCCACTGCTGTCTGGTCACATAGAATTAGAGTAGATGACAATATAGCAGTGTAATAAAATATGCTGTTGTGGTGTTCTTCACATAAATACAGAAAAGGTAAAAAGAAAATGAGACCCTTACATCTTCTCTACTGAAAATATTCTGGTCTTTTTACATACACTGTCTCTAACTAAAACTTGATTATTAGGACAATTTCCTCATAACTGTGTACAAGTCTTGCCATATACTCTCTATAGACTTGATTTCATGTGCCAGTAATGAGAATCAGTGCTTTATGTGCCCAATTTCAAAAAAGATTGAAAAAAACAAGAACTAATAAAGCAGTGAGAGAACCCCCCAATTTCAAATACACATGCATGCTGAAATTCAGGAAGGATATGGTTCTTAAAATGCCTTTTTACTTTGGCCTTCCTGTTGCAACTGACTATGGGTTAATCTCTTACTGTAGGTAAGAACAGATGATGAGATTATATGAAATAGCTTCCATCAAGGAGTTAGCTGGGTGTCACTGAGGCACAACAAAACCCTACCAATTTTATTTTCTTCCCATAGAGCCCTTCTAGCTTTTTAGATTTTGTAGTTTTTTGTGATTTATTTCCTTCCTCTTCTTCCTGGCAAAGTGGCATTCCTGGGGCGAGTAGCTTGCTCAGAAACCTGTTCTGGAGAATCCCTTAAATCTAACTGTAAAGAGGCCTTGAACTCCCACAAGGTGTTGGCTTCTCCTTACCTACAGCCTGAAAGAGGGAAGTATAATATAATGAAAATGAGAGAGATCTTTTAATGTTTTAAGATACGCTTTTAACCCCAGTTCTTTTCAGCAGTAGCCCTTCCCTTCTGTAAGCATGGGTCATACACCTGCAGAGATACTGCTGCAAAAATATGTGGGGAGAAGAGAAATACTTGAGAAATTATGCAACATTTCCACTTCCATGTTGTATTTCACAAACTTCTCAAGTGCCTTGGGCAATTCATTGATAATTCTATCAGGAAAAATGATAACTGTACACTGACTCCTGCATTCTTTCCACATATGTCTGTAGTTATGTTGTATCACCAATATGGAATGTAGGCAGGGAAGTTTCCCAAATGAATTTGTGAGAGGATATCTTGTAATTGGGGACAAAGGTAAATAAAATGAAAAACTTGATTCTATTTCAACACAGTTATAAGTCTGATCAAAATTTCAGATAAATTGTAACCTTTTCTGGCATGAAGGAAGTTACCGTATGGAGCATAGTATGCCCAGGATCAGCTTTCATCTTATTTTGGTTTGGATTTTCAGTCCACTTTGCTGATGAAGAGGCTGATGGCTGGAATAATAAAATGGAAGATCAGGATCACTGCTCTCACTCTTACATTGTTGTCTCTCTTGCAGAAATTCTCAGTTTGTTCCATTGTTGGCAGATCTCAAATGTATTGTAGAACAACAAATGCATATGTACACAAGAGTGATAGCTAATGGGAGTGACCTGTACAGATCCAATTATGACTGATAGCATTCTACTGCCTTTATGCTTATTTTAAAGTCCCCTTGACACAGATTGATTAAAGGCAAGGACCCATATGAACTTATGAAAAATTTATGGATTTTTGAAAGAGCTTTAACATGTACCACTTAAGAACTAATCATTTCTTGGCTGTCACTATTTTCTTTCCCCTTCTCTCCATCACAAAATCTCTCTTACATTGGGAATATAAGCTTAATAATCAAAAACTGATGCTGTGGATTAAAGAATAAAGATGTCACTGGATAAAATAAAACAACAACAACAGAAAAGAAATTAGATTTGTATGATTTTAACTATTCTTTAATCTGCTTCTGGGCAACAAAAGTGATTTGTGTCAGCCGTTATTGCATTAAACTTTAATTTTCTTCCACAAGAACAGGATTATATAAAGGAGTATTGGATTGCACTCAGCATGGATTAGTTGAGCGGTGTCTTTGCTGCCAAAGACCAAATGGATTTCCTTCCTTTTGAGATTTATATTTTTATTGCTGTTTTTTTCCCCTCCTTCTAATTCTCATTACCCGTCTGTTTGCCAGAACTGAGATACCCTCAAGAGCAGCAGAAAGACAGGCAGAATTATTGGCTTATTGCATATATTTATGTTCCAAGGATCTTCACGAACAAACGTCTAAGGAATAAGCTAGCCCTTAGCCATAGAATCTGATTGCTAGTTTAAAACTGAGAAATTAAAAGCTTATTCGTTGTAAAAGGAGCATAGCCTTTCTTCTTGAATTAAATATATATATGCATAATCAGCTTAACTTTTGCCTTAAATGTTGATAAAAGTTTCCAGAGTTTTGCCTAATGGTAGATAAAAATTTCCAGAGATTTGCCTAATGTATGGTTCGACATACAAAATGATGAACAGTCAAAACAGAGATGCTGGCAGTGTGAATGGAAGAGGAAAATTATTCTCTCAGCATAGAGGCAGGGAACATCCAAAATTTTCAGGGATAAAAAGGCAGAAAATAAAATATAAACCCTTTACTAACAGACTGAATGTCATGAATTGCAGTTTGTATTTTGCAGTCCATTTTAGAAATGACTAATGAATCTTCCAGTCTTGACATTTTAACCAGTGAGGAGGTGCTTGGTGGTAGATGAGACACAGGAAAAATATTTAAGCTATTAAGTTACAGAGGATGGTTTAGGTTTGTAGGCAGTGAAGTACAGCCTACAGTAGTCTCTCTTGGGCAGATTCAGCAACACCAAAGGACTTTCAAGTGCAATAAAAAGATTAGAAAAGTGTAGCAAAGCATAGAAAAGCTGTTGTTAAAAAGTATAAATGAAAAATCTGTTTCTCTGCTACATGGATGAAATAGGAGCAGAAGCAGGCCCTGCTGTCATTACATCACCAAAGAATTGCATATTAATAATAAGTTTCAGAGCACTTTTTCCATGGACCAGTCATAAAAATATTTTGGGGGTCACAAATAGTCCAGAAGCTTGAAACTGAGATGTGTAACTGCCGAAACCTGAGCTACCCTTGATCCTGTGCTTAAATATTTTTCTTGATGTTGCACATCTGCTGCACGGTCCAGAAGTCAATCCACAGTCAAACCTGACCCAACTGTTTAGTTTTGTGTTGTGCGGTAAACCTGACCTTTCCATAAATTAACATGTAAAAGAAGCACATTGAAAATGTCACTTGATTCCTTACTCAGCAATGCTGCTTACTGAATCTGAGCAAAGGATGCTTCCACATCCTTTCATGTCAGAGCTAGAGGCTTTCCTTATTCTTCAGTTTACACAGAAGGAGTCTTAGTTCATGGCATGGTTTGTTGGTGCACAGGAAAAAAAAGTACATTATTGTTATATTATCAAAATTAATCTTCATGATTGTTGCTGTGTTATATTCTGAAATTGTGGAATCAGACTTGGACTATTGTCTCACTCTTGTTTTTTTGGTAACTGTTAGATTTCTCAGAAGTAGCTTTCAGCTCATTGGTAAATAGAACCTTTAAGTCATCATGCATTTTCCAAACAGGCATTTAGTGCCTTCAGACTACTGACAGAGACACTGGTCTGTCAAACACTAAATCAGAGAGGATATTTCCTGCTGCTTCTATCACATCAGAAAGATATACAGATAGACTCCCTATGGTGGCTTTAAGACTTACTGTTTGCCTGCCATTTCTCTCTTACATGAAGGAACTATTTGTGGTAGAATAAATATTGCACTATACAATAATGTAATTGAAGTCTATTCCTTTTTACTGGAAAAAAAAACCCAAAACAAATATTCCCCAACCCCCAACATGCGTAGACAAACACAGAGTCTCCCCCACCATGCCCCAAACAGGGAGAAAGATAAGCTTGTTTTAGCACATTTGTCAAAGTCTTAAGCAGGTCTCTCTGAGAAATGGAGCACAAAAAAGCAGTTATCTAGCTACTAGCCTGCATGCATCTCAAGCAGAAAAACTGGTTATCTTAAAACTCAGAAAAAGGCCACCCATAGATGTTGTTCTTGCACTTCTCCCTCTTACCTAACTAAATTAAGGTTAAATTAATTTAAATAAGGACTAAAGGGAGCTCCTAGAATATTAATCTCCTGCTGTTGTGAGCAGTCACTTCATGTAATGTCTTTTATATGCTCATCTTATTACATCTGGTATGTAGTAATATTTTCCTTATGATTTTTCTGTCCCCACTACTCTTCCCAGGATGTATTTTTCATGATGCCATGAGAGCTTTTGAATTTCTATGCAGTCTTTGCAGCTTCCCTGGATGCAGCTTTTATATTATTCATAGACAGAAATTGAGGTGTGATAAGAGAAAATGGTCCATTAGGAAGGGATGTTTATGATCTTCTTTGCATCTTGATTCTGAAATTAGTGCTGTTGTCTGTAAAAGACAAGGCCACCTCAGCATGCTGGGATGCACAGGCACCAAACCCATCAGGGTGGGCTTGCTCTGTAGATACAGAACATAAGCTGCTTGTGAAACAAGCTCAGATTAGGTGGCATGCTAATAGGACTCTACGTGGCTTGCATAATGAACCTGGACTGTATGTCACCTGTGCAGCAAAACTGTGCTTGTGCAAGCCACGAAGAATCATCTGCATGTGTGTGCATGAAATATACCATTTTGACTTGGATTTTATGTGAAAAACTACTTGTGTTAGATATACTGTCCACTAATATAGAGGAGCTCAGGTGTTCATGCAGCGAATCTCAAAACATCAGTTTTGAAAGATAGTGTTGAACTGTTAGTTTCAGTTTTGTCTGCTTTTTTTTTTTTTTTTTGCTTGGCTCTAGAGACATGGAAATCTACAAGTAAAGTTTTTCTCAAGATTTCCAGCTTAATTGTGCGGATCAAACAGGTTTGGGCAGAACTTTTGATTCTAATAATTAACCTGCTGTTGGCTGTCCTCATATTTCAGTAGTAGTTTGTTTGGGAAGTCGTAATGCAAACTGAACAAAAGAGCTTTTTTGCAGTTGAGAAAGATTTAACTTTGCTTCCATATGACTGAAGTATGGGGGAAAGCCTCTAGTTGTTTCATCCCAGATCATCTGCCTAACTCAAGTCAAACATGTCAGTGGCTGAGTAAATCACAGGCATACCCTAGCTATATACAAACCTACTACAAACATGCCTTGGTTTTTCATTCTATGTGCCCTCCAAGTCTGACTCCTGAAAATTTAGGCTATGATTATGCTGCTGTTTCTGACAGTGGCTGACAATCAGAGCAAATCACTGTGAAAATGTTTATATATTGGTTAGGTTTGCATTGCTTTAGGTCTTCAAACTCACTAAATACTTAATTTCTGGGACACTTTTTCACACCTGGAAATGAACTCTGGTTAACTTGCTTTCAGCAGTGGAAAAATGTTTTCAGCGACAGCTTAAGAAAATCTTAAACTATTGTAACACAGCTTTTTTTTTAAAAAAAAGTAAATACCTCTGGTAATTAGTCCAGAGTAACATTAAACAAAACATGAATGATGTATTCTTGGTACATCTTCATACCAAGCACCTGGTAATGGCTCCCTTCCATCAGCAGTATATTGGTTACACTCCTACTATATGCATACAATAAAGTAAAATCTACAGCAAAATGAGGAGGCACATGACTAGGTTATCATTAGCCCATTTTCTATAAGACTATACAACCACTATGATACAATGTGGTGGCTGGTACTGTGTTTTTCAGAGGCAAAAGAAACTGGAATTTGATTATTTTTTTTTTCTAATCCATTTTATCATACTCAGAAAAGGATATGGAATCTTTGGAGGTGATTCAACACAGAGTCACAGGAGAGATTGAAGGAACAGAAAAAATACTTTACAGTAATAAATATAAAAGAGTTCCATGTTTTAATTCATCACAGACAGCCGAGAGGAGGTTTAATACTAGTTTCTAATTACTTACATGGGGAAAGGTATAAGGTAATGTAACTTCTTTCAGAAAGTGGCCATGATGAGTCTAATAAACCAAAGAAAAAAACTAAACAGAACCACACCAGATCTGAGGCATGAATTTTCAGTAATGTAACAATCTTTGGAATACCAAAACAGCATTCTTCCAGTGGATTATTTCTGGTTTGAGATTAAGACAAGATAAATTTCTGAAAGAAATATTACAATTCAATCACAAATTATTTGGCTTGAAGGAGGTATTACTGGTTACAAGTGCCCTGTAAAATGGTCTCACATGGCTTGAAAATTATGTATATATATATTTATGTCAATTAAGCTTACTTGAGTTAATTCAACTATTTAGTCTTTTGGAATTTCTAGTATCTTTATTTTTTAACCTGAGTGCTTTTGCCCTGTTTCATCTTATCACATCCAGAAATCTGACTTGATAACTGGAGTTGTGTCATGAAATTAACTGGTGACAGCTGAAGCAAAAATAAATTAAAAACTATGAAAAAGTGCTTTTTCTGTGATGCTATTTCCAATTTTTGTTTGAATTTTTGCTCCCTGGAGGACCTACAGCCTAGTGTAAATGTTTTAGCTGTTCTTTAACTACACTAACTTTAGCACCAAGAGCTTACCTAAGCAGGTCAGCAAAATGAGTAAGGGAGTAGAAATTCACTTTTTCCTAGCTTATTTTTCAGGGCTCATGATTTCTCTCTGTACAGGTTTTGCTCACATTGGAAGATTTTTCTCCACATTTTTTCTTGAACCAGGACTGTATTATTTGCAGTACAACATGCACAGCTGATTGTAGAATAGACACCTGGTCAGGAAAGCAGCCTACTGAATTTGTAGTTTCCATAGGATTGTATTTTTGGGTATTCAGAACTATGCACTATGCATAAATCAAAGCTTGCAATTATTTAAATCAATT
Organism: Strix aluco; assembly: GCF_031877795.1. NCBI lineage: Eukaryota > Metazoa > Chordata > Aves > Strigiformes > Strigidae > Strix > Strix aluco. The sequence goes on from NC_133971.1 coordinate 72,711,934, forward strand.
CTCCATCTGACCTGTCTGCCATTCTCACTTCATATAAAAATACAATCAAGATTTTACTGCCCACCCCTTATGACAAGTATGAAAATATTAGATGCCATTGTGACAGCAGGCAGGTAATTCCCCACCACAAATCAAGATTTAACTTTCATTTGCTCTCATAGTTTTTCTGGTCTCCAGTATTTGTCTTTATGAAATAGTAATAGAATTTTTGGTATATTTCTGTGATTTTATGGTGTAGTAGTATATGGGAGCACAAGCCACCAAGAATGAAGTATTTCTGTTTCTCTTTTAAAATGGGATGAAACTGGACTGAAAAGTTTGATTGCATTTCAAATGCTGAGAACAGAGGTTCATTTGGTAAATCTAAGGTAATTTTGAAACTGAGCATTCCAGAATGTGCCATAAAGCCCAGTTCCTGAAAGGATGTGAGAAAAAAAAGCTAGTATAATAAAGAACTTACCATCTACTTCTCGATTAATGTTATTGGTTTGGTAGGAAGGAGATGGAGAAAATCTCTAAAAATCTACTAAAAAAGTCCTAAATACATATGCCTTATATAGCATCACTATTTAATTTTTTTTTTTTTTCTTTAGGGGTGAAAAAGAAGTTATAGTGCATCTTCGTTTTTCAATTGTCTCTCATTAATTTGCTCTAGCAAAAACCAAAATCAGTCAGTCTATGTCCCCATTTAACTTAGTATCCCCTTGTGAAAGAGCCATTTGTTTACACTGAGAATGAAGAATAAGGTATATATATGAAAAGATACTGGTATTCTGCCATATGCTGTAACATATGAGTAGTTTACAGTATGTTATGTCCATGTGAAGGAGATGACCCTGACAGACAAATGTATTACATTATTCTATCTTGAACCCTTAGTAAGACTACCTAGTATTTTCATAACATGGCAAAAGAATTAACTAATCCTCACCAAACCAGAGGTTTTGTAAATATTAATAAAGAAAATACAACCTACAGCTAAGGACAATGAGAGCATAGAGCTATGCTAGTCTTGGTAATTAAGATATTGGAGGCCCTGCTCTTTTCTCTCTTTTGCAGCACATGCCACTACTTTTCAATTTGCTGTATATGCAGCAGACTTTGAAATGTGTACTCATCTCTTTGTACATTATGCATAACATGATCTTTGTTGTACATTTGTAGTGACAAAAAAGTAGCAATCTCAGCAGTTTCTCAAATAGGTAGAAATATAGAGAAATATATATTTTATATTATGAGATACAACACACATCAGTACAAATTCAGTGGTAAGAAGGCATATGTTATACCTGGGTAAGTAAATGTGAGTTCCTGCAAGTTAGATGTTGAAGGACAGTTTTTGCTCTTATTTCTGCAGGTTGCTACCTGAGGTAGCATTGGTGAAATCACATTTATATTGGTATAACTGCACTGGTTCTGTATTTGAGGAATAAAATGAAGGGACATGTCAGGAAAGATAATCAGCAACAGGGGTATAAAGAAGCATTCAACTTGCTCCTCTTAGCACTCTCCATCCCACACCTTCCTCTCCGATGTTGTGATTGTACACATGCCTCAACCCAGTTACCTAATATTGAAAGTTACATTATTTTAAATCCTCTCTGAGCAACACCTACTTACAGAGATATAATCTCTTCTAAATAGCTAGCCTACTATGATTTCAGTGACTTCATATGGTACTAATAGTCATGGCTATACAAATAAAACGCAGCCTTTGGAACTATTTTCCACTGAATTCCTGGCTGCTGTGTTTACATTTCTTTTACCCTGATCATTGAACATATCAAATTAAGAATGTTTTTTAAAAATCGGATATACTGGGCTTTTTGTTTGATTTTATTTTGTTTTGTTAGAAAGCAAGAAAGTTGACTTCTAAGAGTTCTTAAAATCCTGGCAAAAACTGAGCTACAAAGAATAACTTCAGAAATTTCCTTTTAGAGCATTTCCATAAAACATATATAAGATGACATTTCTTTTCATTTCCAGATAGGTTGAAATATATTCCCACTTCACGCTCTACACATTTGTAGCATGATTTTGTGGAGTGATTAAAGATCTAAAGCAGCAAACCCAGAAGATCTGTGCAAGACTGAGATCTCAGGCCCTAGATCTTTTCATAAACTTAACATTGAGAACATCTGCAGTTTTAGTGAATTCAGTTGAACCTCTTGAACTTTATTTTAAGCACAGGTACAGTCTTTGAATAGTCAAAAATTGTAAATTCTTTTGGGAAGGAACAGAATTTGCCTACTGTTTATAACATAAAGAAAGAAATGTATCTCCAAGCTAAAAGGAGTCTTTGGGTAGAAGTGGTAAATAATAATCATTTAGGCCCTTTATCCTGTCCAAAAGTCATACAAAGATATACAGGGCATGTTACCTGGTGTAATTTATACCGTCAGATGCTATAACATTGTTAATGTCATTTGTAACAGGAAACAGTCAGAGTTTAAATTTAAAATACGATACTTAGGTGTGTTGTGAGGTTTTATGAAGAATAATAGTATTGGACAACTCTCCTGTTTTTATTTTATTTAAATGTGGCTGTTCTTTGGGTAAAACTTAGCTTGAGATTTTTCATGGTATGTTTAAATTGGAGAGCCTGATGTTGACATAAATTCACTGCAGTGCAAGCATTGAATGTTATTGTACATATGTTATAGCATATGGCAGAATTTCATTCCTCATCTCTTTCTTATGCTCTGTCCTCAGAGTCACTAAAAGGCTGTCCCATGAGATGACTCTGTTAAATTAAGTCAGCAACTGGAAGAGGTCATGTGTCAACTCCATTGCTGAATAATATGGCAGGGTTAACACTTGAAAATGATCTTTTCATCAACCTTTTCTGGGGAGAAAGGAGAAGTCTGACAAGAGATCTTAGTCTGACCATAGAAATCTCTAAGATACTTATCAGATATTTATGAAATATTTTAAAATTTATTTTCTACAACTATGTTAACTATACTGTTGTTTTCAGACATTTGAAGCATACTAGACAGATGTCTGTGGGCAGAATTAACTTCATCTCTGTGAAGTTTCCATAGTGGTGTGTATGTTAGATCAGGAAGAGGGGGCTGACCTTGCAGCTAATGACTTGTCTGCTTATTGTATTGGTAGTAAAAGAATAGTTTTGCATAAATTTGTCTACAGACTCTGGATTGCTTTGCTGTATCGTATTTCACTTTACACATAGTCACACATACAGGGGAAAGGGAGAAATGCTAGCATAACATGGAGTGATGTATGTATGGTATATCCTCTGCAGCACATGATCTTGCTCCAGTCTTCCAGACAGAAGGAAATTTTAGCCCTGTTGCTTTACCAGTGGTTCCATTTTCACTGTCTTTCTGCCACCCATGATTTTATAAAATTTTACCACAGTCACTCTCATTTGCATCTTTTTCAGGCTGATGAGTATAAGCCTATTTAACTGTTCTTGAGTGCTGCAGGCTTTGATTAGCTTTGTGGCTGCTTTTGAACCTTTTCCAGTTCTGTTGACTTTTTGAGATGGAAAGTTTAGTACCCCATGGTATTCAAGAGGCAGACATGCCATGGATTTATACAGTGGCTTAATTATATTCTCTGTTTTTTTATTTTGTTTTACTATTTTGCTACCACTTTTTAAATAATTTCTAACATTTCATTTACTTTTTTCCTGCTACTGAGGACTGAACTAAAATTTTCATGGAAGTATTGTTTTTTCTTCTAGATCTCATTCCTGAACAGTAGCAATCATCTCAAATCAAACTCAGACTTTAGGGATTTTTGGGTTTAAGTTATGAAATGTAATTTATTCTTCGACAAACAGTTAAAACGGATCTATGAATCAGCAATGAACAGAAGTTACCAGGCTGTTCCGACTTTTTTTTTTTTTTTTTTCCCTCTAATATCCCAGTGCAGAACTTCTGATCATATTATCTGGAATACAGGAGTGACAGTTTTAGCTACTTCTCCTCCAGAAAGATGATTTGTACATAAATGTGTATGTAGAAAGACATACAGAATAAAGATAGTGCTATCCATAAAATCCATCATGATTGCTATCCATAAAAATATTTTGAGGGCAAACGCCTAGGAGTGAACTCCCACCAAGCTAAAGGTAAGCTAAAGGTCAACATTAACATAAAAACAAATTAGTGTAAGCAGTCCATGAATAAATTTTATGCTAGGAATTAGGTGGCTGCTAACTTTAACGCTATTGGGTTACCAGTGGCAATAGTGAGGACAAAAAGATATTATCTGTTCTCACTATGTACTTCAGAAGTTGAAGAAAGCTATTATTCCGATATGTTTCCTTTAGAAGCAGGAAACTAGACCTTACATAGGATCCCTCTACCCTTGTCTTCTATACATATAAGTGGAAAAGTTACAATTCTCATCATTTGAACAACAAAAGGAGAAAGGAAAGGAAAAAAAAAAAAGTAACTTTGCCCAAACCTTCCAGGAAACTTTGTGCCTGATATTGGAACATACATGCTGAACATAGCATTTTCAGCAGATCTAAGCATCCAAAAAATACAGGTTATGACTGAATCTTTGTTAATGTGTTTCTCCTTCCTGCTGTATTGTTTAACTTTGAAAACAAATACTGTGCGTGCTGCAGATGCAATATTTGTCAAACGGGTTTTCTAATTAGTAATGTTCCTTGAATGAGTGGAGTGGATATTAAAAATATGATTTCTATTTGCTATTTCTGACATTTCCAGTGCCCCTTGGGTTTGAATGTTCCTTCTCTTTATATTTCAAACTGATTGTGGGCCTGACCTCATCTGAAGTAAAAATACAACTCGATAGAGACAAAGAGAATAGAGAGGAAAGTAGAATTTGTGCATTTTGAGTGTTGTTTGAATTGATGTAATGTACCCAAGTGACTGAATTGCAGAGTACAGTATGTTTCCTGAACAAAACTCTGGATGCAGAATACTGCTTATCTTCATTCTTGTCATTCATTTCTCCCATCCCACCTCCTCCTCTTAGCGTGTTCTTTAGTGACAGTTGCATTCTTTTCAAGCACATTTTCTTATCCACATTATATGTTATTCTAGCTCTTTTATTTAGGATTTTTCACACATCCTTCACATCTCCTTTACAGTCTCCAGTCAATAACAGCTAAGACCTAAATACTCCCCTGCACTTTATGGCTATTCCCTTATCACATGCATTTTCTGTTGCCTGAAGGCAGATCTGTACAATTTTTGTTATTGAAATCTGTTTTTTTTTTTTCTTCACAAGCAGATGGAGGATGTGTAAATGTGTCTAAAGACTGAGAATACCATTAACTCGGTTTTTACAGAGCCCTGGGAGACACAATGTCTCTCTGGCTCCTTTTAAACCAGGCTGAAAAAAACCAGTAATAACTCCACAATACAAGCAAAGCAACTTTAGCACATTATTGTGTCTCTCTTATAGCTCTGACTGTGGGGAAAAAAAGATGCACTTCTGCTGCTGTGCATCAATCTTTTGCTCTTTGCAAGTGAACACAATCCCCAAGTCATACACAAGCTGGATTTACATTATTCCATTAAGTATTGATTGTAATGCTTGAAGCCTTTATTGTTGCAATTTATCAGAGCTTTTTGCACTGTGATGGGTAGAAAATAATACTGCCCAGCTACTGCTTGTTGTGCACTCCACAGCTGATAGGGCAAAAGTGGTCAAGACGTGTTGTTAGTATTTTTTTTTTTAAGTCGGTAGATTCAGAAGGGAAAGCTATGTTAACCCAATTAGCTCAATATCTGGTGTAAAATAAAAAACATCCAATCTCTAACTGGGCATAGAGATCTGAATCAGAATTCTTTTACAAAAGGTGGATGGCCTTCTCTTGCTGCAACTGTGCAGGACTAAATTCATTAAATGCAAAAGATTAGAAACTCCCTTTTTTGGCAGAGAAGGATGTTCAGTCTTATTATTTTTATCAGAGCTCATCTAGGCTCCCTGTTTAACTTCAGACTGGAGTTATTGCTTCAATAAAATGTAAGATTAAATTTTTAAAAAAGAAATTGAATATAATCAGCAATGTTTTAAACAAATGATCATATGACTGAATGAAAAAGTATACAGGCATAAAGGAGCCAAGGCTGCTTTCTGAGACATTTCACACAAGTTTTCTGTTCTCTAAATATGCTTTTCATAAATGATGACTTGGAAGATTACAATTCTGGAAAATATCTGAGTCAACTCTTTGTCAAAATATTGCTTCTATACACATATATTTATACATCTAAAAACACTTCTGAAGGTTGTGATGGAGAAATCCAAACCACCAGTGTAAGATTGTCTGGGCCAGATCCTGGTCGAAGTAAATTAACATGGCTACATAAAAACTACATCATATCTATTAAAATGTTGGTTTAGTCTCATACAATAACTTTTAAAACATTGAGACTGCTGTCTGCCCCAATGTTTGACAAGATTATTACACATCTGAGCTATGACTTTTGTATTAACATTTTGTAATTCATATAGATAATAATTTAATCTCTACAGTGTAGGTGGGTAACTTGAGCATTGAGTCCACCATTCAGGAATGACAGAGATTCTCAGCTGTCTCATCTTCACTATTTGGACACTAAAGGACCTGAAAACTGTCAAAGCTGTCTAAAACCTTGTTTGGTTTCATTACTGGTGATCTTTGTGCTTGTCAGCATTTCAAGGGAATTTTCAGGTATGGGCCTGCAAGGCCTGATTCAAGAGGTTGTTACAGAGCATGTCTTACTGTGCAAAAGATATGTATTTATGTAGTATGTGTGCAATGTTTGTTCATATCTTCAAATCAGCAGGTGAGGGATTTGAAGCTGTGTTGGTTTTTTAATCATTCAGTAAAGTCCTTTACAGGATGCAGAAACACTGCTGTCATGTCCACCTTATTTTTTTCCAAAGTTGGGAATCACTGGAAAGATTCATCACCTGTGTGTGGAAGGGAACACAGGTACTTTCTACCAGCTGAGAGCTAATGGAGTTAGTACCTAGTTCTGCTGTGAGAAGTAAGGACTCTGGCATTGCCATACAGCTGGTTTGCTTAGACAGTTCCATGCCAGATTAGTGGCTGTTGTAATGCTATTGGTAGACATCAGTAAATTTCTGTGTCCTTCAGGAGGAACTTGAAAATGTATTTCAGGATTCTGTTAGATGACAAGAAACACTGTGAGCTACTATAACGGTCACTGTTGCAGTCAAAGTTCTGTTGCGAAGTTAGGTCTTGAGCAATAGCAGAATCACCCAAGGATTCTCTAAGGATTCTCATGAACACTGCTTTATGCAAAATGAAAATATTTCCAGAGTGTAATCCTGGGATGTACACGTAGGACAATCCTATATATGCAGTACTTGTGGGCATGAATCACAGAATCATTCAGGTTGGAAAAGACCCTTGGGATCATCGAGTCCAACCACCAGCCCTACTCTACAAAGTTCTCCCCTACACCATATCCCCCAGCATCTCATCTAAACGACCCTTAAACACATCCAGGGATGGTGACTCCACCGCCTCCCTGGGCAGCCTATTCCACTCTCTGACCACTCAAAGTTGCTCTGTCACAGTCAATATCTACAAAAAATAGTGTTGTTCTTTTGCATCTCTACCTTTATTTTTTATTTGTTTAAAGTTTAATGTCTATTTTTAACTGTACTAATGATAATTTAAATGACTTTGTTAAAGCTGGATGGACAGTTCAGCTAAACCACATAGTTTTCTTGTATCCAACTGGAGTAGTATCAAGCCTGAGCTCTGAGACAGAAATTTCTAATTTTGTGGAGATGCATGAGAATAGAAGAGAAATCCTACCTTGCTTTCCTCTTTGGGGGCCTGGCAACAGTCCACCTAAGTATGCTGAGAGCACTCTTGGCTAGCACAGCTGACAATATCAGTCAGTGAAAAGTTTCTGCAGAGGGACTGATGAAATAAAATCCAAGCCCTTTGCTTCACAGCTCTGCATTGGCCAAAATATCTGGCTTCGTGGAAAAGTACATTCTCTGTCATGTCAAAGTGTGACAAGGCTGATATCAGACTGGCAGAAACATTTCTGGGAAAGTGTGCTGGAATCCCCTCAAGAGTTTCTGTTCTTGCATAGCCCAGTATTTGTAATGTAGAGCATGGCTTAAATTTGGAAGAGGCTTCTCCACATTGTACATTCTGTGGTACATATACTAAGAAAAATACACTGTTAGAATCATCTGTGAACTTTTAAGTCAATGTGAAGAGGAGTGAAAACATATTCTTCTTTACACCTTCTAGGAAGCATTGCGTTAGGTTTATCCACTCAGTCGTTCTGTGTAAACATTAGTAATGTAATAAGTCTCTCAGTACTCCTTGTGCCAAAGCTGATCTCTTCAGGATCCTATGTCTTTGCATAAGTCTGAAATTAGAAAGATAGAATTGAATTCAGACTGTCAAGAGAAGAACATCAAGGGCAATTAAACTGCTCTGATTTTTTTCCAGAAATGAACACTGCATGATGAGAAATTATTTTGAAAGGTGGAACCTCAGGTCAATCAAGTATTTTGCACATAATTCTAATGAACAACTGCTTCTGGGAAAGAGAGGAGAAAGGGAGCTGGCTGTGTGTCCTCTTCTTCTATGCTACTAGAATGTAGCTTATTAGCCAGGTGTATTTCACTGGTGAGAGTCATTGCTTACAACTGGGAAGATTTTTTTTTTGCACATCTATAATAATATGACTTTTAATAGTACTTCAAATAGTACTACTTCAAAACCAGGCCAACAATCACGAAAAAAAAAAAAAATCAGAAAGTCACTTAATAGTCACGCTCAATATTTTTACATTTTAGTTAACTGCTTGTGTTCCAGTACATCTCTGTGGTGGAGGCTGAGGACATTGACTAACTCAAAACTCGTCTTGACATGAATAATGTTCAACATGTGGCAAATAATTTGTATTAGATTCAGTTGCAGACTTATGTTTGTGGGATGCCTTTGAGGCATTTGCTTATGGAAGGATGATGGGATAGTCTGTAAGGATAGGAAATGGAGCTTGAATAAAAGTGGAAGACCCTCCATAGAACAAAACTGGCATTCAGCCTAGGTTTATATTGAAATTATCTGAAATAATTTATGAGATGCTGTCCAGTAAACAGAGTTTATCATCTAAAGAGCCACAAAGAAAAAAAAAATCATTTAAGAACCATTGTAAGGATAAAGTGGAAAAGAGGCTATAAATCTTAACTTGATGGAGCTGTTTTTCTAAAATTTGTCTTCCCAGGCTTAATGAGTGATGATGTTTTGAGTTATTGCAAGGACCCCCATCTGCAACATAAATTTGGAAATTGTATCTTTACCAAGTAGAAACAGAGCCAGGTCCTCACACTTTTTTTTTTTTTTTTTTAATTTTTTTTAATAGGAAGTCCATAATTTCTGCTACTTCTGATGAAATTTTCTCTTCATTAAGAAAAAAATCCAACTGTGTGCCTCTCAGTAATTCTGTTTAATGTTTGACATGTTTTGTTGACCTGCATGTTGATCAACATGCTATTTCATGTTACAATATTTTTTATCTTAAATGGCTATCTTGTGATATCTGAAATACACAAATACTATCATACAGTAAATACAATGGGTGTTACTGGGTTTTCCAGTCACCCTCAGGTTTCTCTTTACGTGTCTCCCTCAGACAGCTCCACTGGCACAAACTGACTAAAGAACCATCAAATCCTGGTTTAGAGCCCAAAACAAAGGAAACAAAAGTGACCCCCAGGCAGCTAGTTCTCATTAATTGTCCCACCATTTTGTTCAACCGGTTTTGATGCAATGTGAGAAAACAGTTATTCCATGGAGCTGTGAGTAGTCATGTTCCAATACCTGAATACAAATATTAAGGACAAGAAACTGTCTAGAATGAAAAGAAAAAGGATATGCCAGCACTGAAATAAGATAAATAATAAGAAAAACCTAGAGTATGGCGAATCAAAATGTGTTTGTATGTGTAGGCAAATGGATAAGGCAAGAAAAACTAAAATAATCTGGAGTGAGGATCTGATCATAACTCTGTAGATATGTTGGCACTAATAAACACATTTTGTTCATATTAGCCTGTTTTTCTTGGCAGCCCCTCTACTCCTAAACCAAGCATAATATAATGGTAATGTATAAAATACAATAATACCTGAAGTACAGTTACTTTTAGGTATGATAAAGGCAGTGTCTGTTTTATATATGCTTTTGATACAATGATGATAATTTTATTCTGAGGGAAGAAAAACGTGGTAATAGTGAAAGTAACATCAAAGATGAGAGAATTACATGTGCACAGAATTCTCTATAGTATTTTACAAGTTCAGTTTGGCAAATAGAGCCAGAAAATCAAGAACTCAGATTGAGTCTGTGGAGATGAGCATAAAGTTCTCTGGGAAGTCTACCCGAGTTTAGAAATTAATCCATGAAGTTCATGGTTACATGGTGAGGAGGACACCTATGCATAGACACTTCACAACTCTCATTAAATGCTCTGATAGAAATATCTTGATTGTTTTAGAGAAGTTGATGAAGTAAGATTGTTTTATAGTAAATTGAGATGGTAGTAAAAATCTGTTTAGATTATCCAGACCTTTTTAAAAAGACTTTTCCAGTAATCTGTTCAAGCATAGAAAAAGTTTTCGAAATATCTTCATGTCACCAACACTTTCAGGTTGAGTTGTCACTGCCTTTCATCTTTCACAGGCAAAAGTCACAAAAATAGGAAAAGGAAGCAAAGTTGATGCATTCTTAGAATGATGTTTGCATTCATTCTATGTTATGAATTAGATGTTAACACATGTTGGAATACAGCTTGAATACAAGTTGGAAATATTCCAGCTGTAGCAAAATTTTATTCCATGACAGGAAGCACCAGTGAAATTAATGTGTATATCAGGCTTCTGTGTTGGCAACATAATCTGAATCAAAGTCAGTAACAAAACTGACCTCAATTGGTTGTCAATATAGCTCCAGTTTTAATGTCTGGAGACCCACCTTTTAAATCTTTTACATCTAAATCTAGAAAGATTGGAACATGTATAGTACATTCCATATGCATTTGGTTCTGTAATTTATACCCAGGAGAGTTATGGAGCCTGAATAATGAGGAAAAAGAGGTTATGAAACCACATGCTGGGTTTTGGTTTTTTTTTTTTTTTATTTTTAAAAATCTGTAATCTCTCCTGAAAACATTTTTTTTTCCTAAAGATCTAGACAATTCATAGTACCATGGAGTGCCTTCTTGAACAGTACGTATGTTGAACAGTACTATTTTTTCAGGTCTGTTTATAAAACTTGCTTCATGCCAGTATTTTGGACAGGATGGAAAGTAGGAGAGAGGACAATTATGAAGAAGAAAGTACATAACACCATTAAGTACTTTTCTCCTTCTTCCCACAGCTTTCCTTTTAATTCCTTTTCTCTGATGTTTCCTTAATTTACTACTTTATTTTCTGGCAGCTGTACTAAATGTTAGAGACACAATACTTGTTCTAATTTCTGTGAGTCATTTTCAGGTAATTGTTTCAGGCTCCAAATATTTTGATGTGGATTTGTACAGTTAATTGCAGGGTTGAGTAAGTAACCTACCACCACTACTGGAAGGCAGCTGGAAGTATGCATTTCAGATTTGACATTACTCAGATTGATATAATTTTTTATTAATAGTGTATATATATACACACTATTAAAATGTTTTTGTAATTAATATATATTTACATTTTAATAATATATGTGAGGAAAAAGTCCTCAAATATTTTTCATTCTAACATTATTTATCTATAAATTTACTTTGTGCTTCCTGGGATATTACTGTGGAAATTCTTTGCACACAAGGAAAGGAGAACAGGGCCAGGAAGTCTGTGAGATAACTTAAATGGGTGCAGTTCTCTTAGGTGCTTTAAAGTTCTCCAAGGAAGTTGGCACATGTCTCCAATCCTCTCTCTTACTACCCCTTGCCCCTTCCTCTTCCAAAAAGAACACAACCAGTAAAAAATTAGCAACTACAGTTACTATACTGTGATTTTTGAAAGACCAGAAATATTGAAGTGGTATGCAACAAACCAAACTATGGAAATCAGTTCCTATTCACTGCTCTTTAATATTAACATTTTTAAACTATGTTTTTTAAAAAAAATTATTTTCATACAACACATTTGTGTACTCTTTCGTGTGACACTTGGCAATATCAAAGTGACAGATAGATTAAATAGGAAGGGGACAGCATGAGATGAGCATGGAAGTAAATGAGGAGGTCCAACATGTGAAAGCAGCATATATGCAGCATATATGTGACCGAGAGTTCTTTCAGGTAGTTGTCAGCTGAAGTTAGTAATATGAGATCTGCATGATATAGGAAAATCAGAGTCCTACCTTCTAAAGTGTTTACAAGCAGGTATATGTGTACATGTCATTGCTTGTTTAAAAACTGTTAACAAAGTAGGGGGTTTGTGTGGTCATTTTCTTTTTTGTGGGGTTTTTCTATTTTCTTTTTTCTTTGTGTTGCTGTTGTAATATATTACAGCAAGAAAAATCCAAGACAGGGAAATGATCAACAGAACTGATTACTCAGAATCAGGAAAGGGCAAACTAAAAAGAGGTTCAGAAGATAGATTTAAAATAAAATAAATCAGCGAAGGAAACAAGCAAAGAGAAATAGGAGGTTAGATCTGTGCCAGATATACTCTATTTGTAATCAACATTCTGGTTCCCTTAGACTTAACCAGATCTTGCCATCTGTTCACCATCAGTCATGGAAGCCTTTAAAAGCAGAACAATGTAGGTGTTTGCACTTAACTTGATAGGCAATGGAGAAGCCCCTTAACATTCTTCATGTTCATGTAGAAAAATTGAATTGGAAAGTTGTTAATTCTTCAGCAGCCCAAGCTGGAGACTTGAAAAGACAGTAAGAAAAGAAGGATGACTATAAGGAAGCTATGGCTACTTGTGTTGGTTACACAGATACTCTGCAGCTCTGTTGAGGGAAGGTTGAGAAAAAAAAAAAAAATTCCTCTTATTTAGTTTTTTGTTTGTTTTTCCAAAAGGGAGAAATAACTTTTTACTCATGTTTCATTTCAGAGAATAGAGATCCTGTAGGAAGAAGGAAATAGTTAAAACTCTTAAGGAATGAATGAAGTGTCAGCATAGGCAGGACCAAGGCAAGGATGAATTCTGGCAATGTTTCAAAGGGAGAAAGAAGCAGTCATACACTGAGAGGGACATAAACATTGGGATATGAGGGAAAATAGTTGTGGTTCAGGAAAAAATAAATGCTTAAGCATGTTGGTTTCTTTTTGTTGTGAGATCACAGTGTTGCTCCTTCAAGCTGACTGTTCTGAGGTAAGATAAAATCCAGATCTTTCCTTCCTTCTAAATAATTTAAGTTAAAAGCAAAAGATCTGTGCTCTCTTGTTTCTTCCTTACCCAACTCTTAACTCCACCTTCTCCCCCAGATTCCACAACTATAATTCTGTTGTGAAATTTGGGTATTGAGAGAGAGAGATATGGAATAAAATGCTCATGTCCTTTTGTTTGACTATTAGTCCACTTACTCCCTAGTCCTGGATCATAGGATTAATCTTTTTTTTCATATAGTAAAAAGCTAAAAGACATGGTACAGTAGGAAATAGTATAATATTTTGAAAGTTTTCATTCAAATTAGAGCTGTTGCTGAATCTGCACTCTTGCAAATTCACACATCAAGGAAATCATATGCAGAATGAAATTGTGACACAGTGATCTCTCTCTAAATGCTATGTTATCTCATTTCATTGATGGAGGGATTCAATATGTTAGTTCCCATGCTGATAATAGATGGACTGGCAGAGACTAACATGTTTCACAGCGGCATTATATCTTGGTTTTCATCTGGAGACCAGCAGACGAATGACAGTGAACTTTCCAAGCTTTCTGAACATGGCCTGTATGAGTTTTTCTAGTGGAAACTACCAGAATAAAAGCACTTAGTGGCCAAAGTTCTACAAAATGTACTAGTAAATGGATAAAACAGACCACTTCTAATTTTAAAAAAGATTAATTAGTCAAACCCCAAATCCTGTAATTTGTGCAGCTCAATTCTACAGTATTGCCACCTGTTGCAATAAAAAATTATACAGATGCTTTACTTAAGAACCAAATTTATTTATATCGTGGGGAAATATATTCAATTTAACTAAAACCACCGAGAAATGAGCACATTTTACCTGTAGAAGTGAAAAAATTCTTTTTTATGGGGTTCATTATTATGCAGTCAAGAGACTGCCATGTTTGGGAAAGTTTTTCAAAATGCCCACAAAATTACGCAAAATTGTGAGGGTGGTAAATAATTTGTTCCAATTTTTATATTTCTTCTGCCATCATGTAAGGCTAGCTTGATGGATCTTGTTTCATACAGCATTACTTCTTGTAGGATGAAAATGGTCTATGTTGCATGGTTAGGAAAGTTCCTGCAAGCTCTTTGACTCATCTTTTAAAGAGACTGATAGAAATTTCTTTCCTTTCTCTTAACCCATTGCAAAATTTTGGTCTTCGTCTTGCTGTGTCTCAGTTTACTTATGATTACATTAATAGTAACTGGTTGCTGAACAACGGGGAGGATTAATTAGTTAATGTTTGTAAAGCACTCTGGGATTCTTATTAAGGATTATGTTGCAGAAACAGCATATTATTCCCTCCTACTTCAGGATCGTGATATGCATTAGTGGCCCATAAGTAATGCCAAAGGTCTCTGGGTCACCTGAGGAGAATCTCAGGTTTTTTGTCATCTATAGCTGTAAATATATTTATAGCTTTTATCGTTGTACAAATGCTCAAAACAAGTTGAAATTGCCTTGCTGCATCAAATCTGAAGTCTGCTTCAGAGCAGAGAGCCTGAAATGAGCAGCACTGCTGATATCCAGCCTCTTTAATGTGAACCTGTCATACCTCAGAAATCTTCATGTCTGGCCTTTCTCAAACAATATGATGTTCTCCTTACTTATGTTAAACACACCATTTCTCTTACATTAATGCCGTGTATACAAGTTGTGATATAAACTCTCACATTTCCATGCAGCATGGAACTGGAATTCCAAATATTATCTGATACAAACAACATAGTAATTTATATGAGGATACAATATTTTATGTTTAGGGTTTGCAAAAAATTTACTGACCATCTGTACAGTTTTAATGTGCAATGACATTGTTATGGGATAGTGAATGTGAATATAGTTTGATAATGGATATTAAATATTTTAATTTACTCAGAAACAAAAAAAACTACTGCAGGAACAGCATGTTAGGTATTTCTTATGTGATTGCAGACAGTGGGGATGTTGAGTCAGTCTATGAATAAAAAGTCCTGTCGTTCTAGGAAAAGGAAGCTTGTTGAGGAAAAATCTTATCTGGTCTAATGGCAAGGTCGGACATGCTGTCATTACTTCTGCTGTTTTCTGACCTTGCGCTCAAAGCCTTGGATCTACACAGTTCAAACTCAAGCTCCAGTTGAAGGCCTGTTCATGCCCTCAACTGCTTAAGAACAAAGCTATCTATTGCATGAAACTGTAATACTGAAATATAGTGTTTGTCTGCATGTATTTATTTATCACTGGTAAAGTTATTGTGTATATATACATTATTTCCACATAGAGCTGTGAGATATCTTCTGTTATCTTGCCTCCAGAAAAGGTTTTATTAGTCTGATTATTTTTAGGCACAGAATTTCACTTTTGTAAAAGGACACCATCTCTGATACTAAGTGAGGAATTCTTTATTCCATACACAAGATATTTTGAGAGTGGAATTGGAGTAAAATTAGTTATTTAGTGACTTTTTAGTGACATTTTTCAGGCAATAATGTTGTTTCAGCTGTTCAGAATACAGAATAAATGTATAACATAAGAATGCTCCATAAGTAGAAGATAAATCTAAATATATAAGTATATACAAACACATATAAAATATTAAATATATATATAAATAAATGTATAAATAGAACTAGTTACAATATAAATAAACCCACATTTTTCTAATGTATCAGTAAGTTACAGAATGAGGGAGAGGGTTCACAAAGGGGCTAGTCTCAAAAGTAGTCTTGTGGCTATTGCTAAAAGAAAGCCTTCCTAATCCAGAGGGTGTTTCACATACGACTTCAATAAGATCTTAAATATGCAAGTGCTTATCTGAAAATATCTGATCTGAAATGTTTGCAAGATTAACATAGAGTTTTCCTAGTAACAAACTATAGAAGGTTACCACACTGCACTTTGATTTTCCTTCTACTTTACAGAACTGATTTTTTTTTCCCATTCTCATAGTAAGTAGCAACCTGCCTTACAGATGACCCTGTACCATGCTGGGTTTTTGGACATGCTGTGTTCTCAGCTTGAGCAAATCAGTATACATTTACATTGGCATTATTACAGTTATTCTTCTTGACTCTTATTGAGGCCATTGATCTAGGTAAATTGATGTTTAGTAACCTCTGAAGTCTGGCATGAGAGTTTTGCAGAAGTGTACAGCAAACTGAAAAGGTGCAGTTTCCCATAAGGTTTAGATTACTGGTAGTAAAATACTGACCACATCCCCTTTTCTGGTCCTGTAGAGAAGTCTGTGGTTTTGACTTTCCAGAAATTGTCAACTTTAGACAGTCAGAAGCAGCTGTGTCTATCTGAACAAAGTGTGAGTTAAGAGGGAAGGGTTTAACTAGCCAGCATGCTCTGGAATCCTCCTTCCTGGCAGAGATCTATCACTCTCTTTGCTAGGTTATTTCTTTGCCTTGAGTTTTCGCTTGATTTTTCTTACCCACTGTGAACTGTATCCCCACGGTAACAGTCTTACGCTGTGGGCCTTTGGATGAAACAGATCTTTTGTTTGAGAAATGCATTTTTGGTAATGGTTTTAAACTGAGCAGCTGTTTTTCAGGTTTAACAATCTGCAGACTGCATTTTCTCTAGCCTTTTTTCATGTTTTGGAAAAGGCAAGGAAAACTCCTCCTGTCTGACCACATAAGAACAAACCTGAAGTGCAACTACATAGTGAAACACAGTCCAGGAGTCCCTCTGCAGAGGTGAGAGATTCTAGAGGAAGAGTTACTTACCATGTGATCCAGGGAAATATATGTTGCACAACTTTAAAGAACATCAAGGCTTCTCGCTTTTCACCATCACCAGGCTCATTTTGACACTTTCAGTCTCTTTGAGAGTTTTCTATGCTATGGTCCAGCCCTACATGCAGTCTGGAACAAGATGTACATTATGAAGAATTTAAAAAAGTCAGATCAGGATCTTCTATATCATTTCTCCCCATCTTCTGCAAATACTTTTATATCAACTCCTGCCTGTCAGAAGCACCTGGAATTACCACTGGAAATAACACTCCTAGGTGACAGTTGTTTCTTGGTTGACTGATACAACTGCATACAGAAGTAATTTGGTGAAGCAGGAAAGAGTTTTCCTTGTTTCTTCTCAATAAATTGAAAGGTCAGCTTTGAAAGTTCAAGCTTGTGACCAGTGAGGACGTTCTTGTCTAGTATTTGTCACAGTAAAAATGTGGCAATGTGATAAAAGACTTTTCAGTGAACAAGATCCTGGTTGGTGCCAAACAGCTGTAGATTGCTAAGAAGATGGTATTTTCTATATGCCTGCAATAGCTCCATTTTCAAAAATAGCTACAATTTGCAATTACAGCAGCAAAATTACATAAGATGGAGAAAGAGTTGTATTTGTCCTGCAGAGCTTCCTAGATACCATTTTCAGAAGTACTTAGGAGCTGAAAGCTTCTGGGATTTCTGTGTGACTTAAGTAATTTAGTTTCTTGGAAATTTCACTTGCCATCTATGTTTCAGATGTGACAATAAAGGACAATGTGATACATACAGGGAAAAGGAGGAGCTGGGAGCATGAAGTATGGAGCAATTAAAAGTTCATTAAATGGGCTGCTAGGTATCTCAGACAAACCAAGTAAGCCCGTCTCATTTTAAAAGGAAAATGAAAATAAATATCACATCTTTGTAAATAGTAATAAAAATGCAATCTATAAATATTTCCTCTGTCATAACTCTCCACCCTTTGATCTATTGTGTAGAGAGGTTTTTTCTAGCCTTCATTCACAAGGTTCCTCAGATAAATTGCCACAAGGTTTCTCAGATAAAATACTGGTAATGCAGGTCATACATGAATTAGTCAGGCCTGTATCTGTACACGAGAACCTTGCATAGTAAAAGCATCAGATCATCAGTACATCTTTAGGTACTTGCCAAACAGCTACTCACAGATACGTTTATCTAATGATGGGTCCTCAGATGGAGAAAGCTACAAAATTTGATCTACTGTCAGGATACTATTCCCTACGTCCTTCTGAGGATCCCACATGCTTTATGTATGTTAGTTAACCAACTTATATCCTCTCCAAGAAGTAACGACAGTTAAAACTGTTATCAGGGCAGGAGCAAAGTGTACACTCAAACAGTAGCACATGGACAATTCCTGAAGGCTTCATTCCAACCTTGCAAGCATACAAAGAGGTGTCCCCTGAGGGAGGTCAGCAAGGACACAAGTCCCACTGAGTGCTCAGTGTGTCAAATAGGCACATTTTGCTTCAGAAGTTTAGAGACTGTGTTGACTAAAACAGTGGTTGTATTTATGAAATTGATCCTTACTTACACCCTGAGTAGCAACGGTCTTGTCTACACAATGGGGAAGGGTTTTTTTAGCTCAGAGATTAAATTAATTCACAGATGTTAATGAGGTGCTCAGATTTTGACAGTGCTGATGAGGATGGAGGCAGGTTACAAAGCAGAGTGGACTGTCAGCATGCTGACAGAGTGCACCTGCAGGGGTCTCGCACCACACATTGTCAGTAATTAGCAACAATGTCTGCAGGGTTTGTTCAGTGCCACCATGCATGCTCCTTCACCCTTAAATCTTAGGACTCGTGGATTACCTAGACCTGTCCTCATTGAGCACAACGCCTGAAGATGGTGGCTGAGGAACCTGGCCTGCCCAGTTCTTGCAGTTCAGTGGCCCTTCCTGGGGAGGAAGAAGATGGTTTCAACTGTTCACTGATTTGAAGCTTACTACAAATATTATGAGTTAAAGAGGTTTGGTTTTTCAATTGCCTCGTTAGGAGGGATTTTAGTTTGAGGAGAATGCACTTTAAAAAAAACAAAACCAGCATGTGTCCAGCATTGTTTCTTTTCAGTCAAAAAACCTGGGAATAATTCCAATGCGGGATTTAAAGACTTACTGTATTTCTACAAAACAAAACAAAAAACCCCACAACTCTACAACCCCCAAATCCTGAAGCTCTTGTCTTGCTATAATATTAAGATTTTTACAAAGTAGGTTGGCTGTATTGAAATGAAATTCCCCCTTGTTTCCTAATGACCAGCTCTCTCTTAGCATGACAAGGAGGGACTGGAGCAGAATTTGTAAACAAGGGAAAATACTGAACAAAGTTCTCTGTGGTTTCGTTGTGTACAATTCTGGCTTTGCTGCTTTACTTGTGGCACCAGTTCATACTCTTTGGTTTGTGTCCCAAGATGAACAGATGTAGCATGGACTCCTTATTTTTAACTGGTACATGGTATCATTCCTGTGAAGATGTTGCCTCCAGTTATGATAATTCCAACCTGTTGATTTAAGGGCCTGTGTGAATAACAAATCACTTTTGTGGTGTAAGAATGATAGCAAAATCACATATACAGTATAGGAGAAAAAAATGCTCTCATGAAATGAGTATGGTAATATTTATAAACTCTAAATGCTTATAAGTTACTTGGGTAAAGAGTTGAAATGTGATGCAAAATCCTGAAAATCTAAAGCATTCACCTACTAATTATTATCAACAATTCAGAGGATTTATTCAGCTTTCAAGTTTCCCTCATTCCTTATATTTATGGCAAAAGTGTCCATAAGAAGGGTCAGTTTAGTCTGCCGTTGAGGCAAAGACTAGTAACAAGAGCTAGACGTTGGACAGTGAGCTGTACATTTTATTGCTGTCTTTGAAATCACATTTACACATGAATATAGATATGATCTTTCAGATGCAGATATATGTTTAATGATCAACACGAGTGTGCAGTTCTAATGTTCATTATAAATTTCTTCCAAGTTTGTGTTCAAAAGCATTAAAGGAAGAAAAGAGCTAAAGAAGTCTGTTTGGCCTCTGCAGCAGACAATGAAACTCAACATTTCAGTAAGTTCAATTTTCCACCTTTGGAAAGGTGATGTCTACACTGGGAAAATGAATAGTGTTAGAAAGGAGGTGCCATTGTATCCCATTTTCTGATCTAAAGAATATAGAGAATCTGTTCATACAGAAGGCCTGCAAAGCCTGAAGGAAGTGTCAGATGGGGCCCGATTAGGACTAAAAGCATCCCCTCCTTGTAGTCTCTCTGCTGAACTTGGGATTTCCTGCAGTCAGAATGTGACCAACAGTTTTTCCACATAGGTAGTGACTAGGACTACAGGGCTAGGTATTTAGAAAATGTAAAGCTATTCTTATCAGATCAGAGCTACATGAAGGAGAATTTAATATTTGTAATGTTTATATAGAGATTTATCTCAGAGCCACTTCTCTCATATATATTATTTCCCAGTCTAATCTAATATTTGCTTGGAATCTTCCTTGTGTTCAATACTTTTTAGAACTGTAATAAATAATCCAATTCAATTTAGAGAATAATAATGTTTTCCTCCAAATTTTAATAATCCTGCGATACAATCTGTCCCAGTTATAGTAACATGTAGTAATTTCCTTTCCTTTTCAATTTCTTTTCCCAGTTCTTTTTTCTTTTCAATTATTTTTTTTTTTTTTTCATGAGAGGTTCTTTTGTTCAAAGGGTTTGGAATGGGTTGGCAGAGCTTTTTTGAATTCATAGTTGCATCGTATCTTTTTCAATTTCTTCCTTTAATGTACTAGATATTACTCCTGAAAAATTATGCATAATCACTAATGGATATTAAGTGCTGCCCAGCACAAACTTTTCATTCATACATTTAAAGATATATGTAATAGATGTCCTGGTTGTTTCTTCTGTTTGGTTATCTTGTGCACTGCATACAAAAAAGGGCTGTGTTGATTCCTCCACCCTTTCAGGTACTTAGGATAGGAGTTGCACACTTTTTGTTAACATATGGACCATAGCAGACCCCTGATAATATGGACCCATTTCATCCTTTAGTGTTTCTCTGTAAGACTATTGTTAGTATGAGATATTTCTCTGTATAACCCTGAGTTTTCCTTAATGTTGTATACGTTACTTTCTGTCCTACTTACTTTTGAAACCCCTGGGGCTCAAGTTTAAAGAATTTGGTCCAGCCACCCTCTGGTTGTTTTTAAGGTTGCCTTTGTTTTTCATGCAAGCTAAACCCCTTATTTTTCAACATAAATTACCAGATTCATAATGAATATTGATTTCTAGAAATATCTTGGTATTTTTACAAGCTGTTGTTTAATGACCTCAGGGTTGTGGAGAGAAATGAAGGAAAATAAGTCATGATAGTTAACATGAAGGTTCATAAATTGTGCTGTACTAGCCATGTTTTTGTCTGGGGCAATGGTTAGTCTCCCAAGCCACTCAGACATGGACTGATTGAGAACAGTCATCTTGGACCTGAACATTGAGGAGAGGGATTTGTCCTTGGGACTGTCAGCATAGTTGGTAGTGGCTAGAGATTTCTCAGGATTAGATCTTATTATGTTCCATCTTCAGAGAATGTATTAAATTACTTAAGCCTATGGGGAATGACACTTAGATGTTTTTCCAAGCAAGACAGGCTGTATTCTAGCAGTGATGGCTCATGAAAGCAGCTCTTTTATAGACATCTGTTATGGTTATTTTAGCTATAAACAAACCTCCCTCTCTATGTGTTTGACTTTCCAAAATTCCCTTGTAACACTACACAGAATCCATGTTTGCTTCTCAGTTGGATCTGGACATTGGCTGACTTTCTGTTGCTGCATATCAAGAATGCCAAGCCACACGCTCCCAATTTAGCAGGTCTTTCAGAGGTGTTCTCCATTTGTACCTCATCCACCCTGTCCTTTCTCTGCTGTGGGTGTAGGTATCAAACTAGCTCTGTCACTGCCTCCACAATTTAGGGATTTGTTTTAGGGGTGTGTGGTTCTTGGAAATTTTAACCCAGTTTCTCCAATTTAAATCTTCTACTTCTGTTGAATGAATTATCACTTCAGTAACACATATTCCCTTCTTAGCACAGTGTGAGCATCAGGTAAACATTGACACAGTTTTAATTAGAGTAGCTTAAGGAAAAATTTTTACTGGAGTAATTATTTTAAGAGCACTACAGATTCTTATAGTTTTAAAGAGAAAAACCCCAAAATTTTAGCATAAATTGTAAACCGATATAATATTACAGGTGTGTGTGGACCTACACATTATGTGTGCAGAGGGGATATGACCTCTTCTGACATCTTTTATGACTACTTGACATGCTTGGCAGCCAAATGATTTTCTAGAAAAGAAATGTCTTTGCTATGGGATAGACCTTACAAAGAGTAAGCTCAGCAAAACTGCTTCCCAGGATAGTCACTCACAGCTTAACTCCCTGGCACGATCTTATTCTACAAAGTCAAATAATATTTTTCTATTCTAAAACAAAGTAAATATTACTTAATATTTCTTTTTGCTGTCGGGAGATAATTAGGAAATCGGTGAACTGCTCGGCTGAAAATTCCTTACTCTGTTTTGCTGGGATTTTATGTCCTTCTGCTAGTAGACTCAGTACTGAACTTTAAAATGGCTATTATGCTAAGGACACTATTGTTAATGAATCATTGGATTATTATTGCATCATTACTAAACATGATTTGTAATAACAGTTAAGTAGCAAGATGAGAAAACACATCTGTTATAATGTCATAGGAGTGTATCCATTTAGGCCACGTACCTAGGCATTAAGCCAGAGAATGGTTGATTATTATCTTCAAATATTAAGTATGCTTCTGTCACTCATCATAGAACAAAAAAGAACATTCAGGATGTAGTCATGACACCAGGATAGTTAGTGTAATAATGAGACTAGAGCTGCGAATCATTTTGTATGGTATGGAAATATATATAGGGGGTTGTTGTCTCAGAACTGCCCAAAGTTTGAAACTTATTTGTAAATCTATCCTCTTCCTCTATAATAATGACTATTAGTAACATATTCTTTGCTTATTATTCATGGTGCATTAGTGATGCATTCATGTGTGCATCAAAAAAGAAGATAATAGGGTAAATTTTCAAAGCACCTAAAAGCCTCAGGCCTGTACGCTTTGAATGCATCTTTGTACTCAGAGTGCTTGTTGCTGCCTTAATGATGACTCCAAGAGCATGATTGTAGCACTCAAACAACAACAAAGCAGAAATCCCTGATCTAGCAAAAGTCTAAGTGAGGGAGTGAGGGATCCATATAGGTGAGGAACACACACTTGCTTAGGTTTGGAACCATGCAGATATATTTATGTAGCCTTATGCCTAAGTTAAAAAAAAAAAAAAACCAACCCCCCAAAAAAGAACAACAAAACCCACCCAAAAAGAAGCCATGTTAGAAGTCTCCAGCCTGTACATACTTAACCCCTATTTAATTGTCTGTGAGTTATTCATTAAACATATGTAAGCATTTCCAGAATTGAGTTTGTGCTTTCAGGAGAGCATTTGCAGAGCTAATCTAAAAAATATAAATGCATCTTTAATACAGTTATGAAGAATTTTTCTAAAAACTAATGAGTTGATCAGGTTTGTATTTGATAGCTCTAATGACAAGATATGAAAACATGGATCACAAAACAACTCTCAAGAATTTATCTTCCTTTTCCCTGAAACATTCAAATTATGATCCATATTCCTGTGGGGCAAAATTAAAAGTCCCAGTCTTTTTAAGACTCCTCAGTCTTTTTGCTCTGCAATAATGAGCTACACCATCTGTGGATGTTATTTGGGTCCACTCATGTTGAATATTGTCTTTAGAGGAATTTTACTACCACAACACAGTAACATCAGTATTGTTGCTTTCCTTTTCCTTCCTTTCACCCTCACTCCCAAAAAGCAACTCTTAATTCTAACAGAATTATACCCTCTGCAGATGGGCATTGTTAATGTTTCTATGCTAGATGTGCATACACAGCAAAAAATTAGTCTCTTTATATATAGCTACATTAGCATATTTAGAGAAGATTGTAAGTTCACATACAGTGGCCACTGCAACATGATCAGCAGAGAAATGTAGTTAGATGTGAGGATGGGATGCTGGAGAATATCTCCTTAAAGGTAGCTACTCTGCTTCTCAGAACAGCAAAATTCATGGTCCAAATACCTTCTTAGTGTACAGTCGTCCTGAAACTTTGTAGATTTCTTTGCTGTAGCTCTTGCAGACCAGCCCAGGTGGTAGAAATCTCAGTGAGGAATATGGAGGCCTGCACATGGCATAGATCTGTCACATCATCCTACAATGTGCATGATGATATGAAGGCTGAACAGGAAATCATGTCTGCAGATCCATATGGCCACAATCTGCCAACTGTAAGGGTTGATGAAGCTAGCTAGAGGTTGTTAAAAAGGTGACTGTCTAAAGAGCCTGTTGTTGCCCAGCCCTTCTGTGCAGTTTGAAGTGTAACAAAAGCGTACGTGTACACACATGGCATTAAAACTATCATCCTTCATGGAAGGAGTGGGAATAGGTTATAGTAAAGGTTTTCTACTTCCATAGATGTCTCTCTCAGTATACATTTGACGTATTCATGAATATCATATGAATTAAAATCAGTCGTTTTACACAAAACACAGCAGTAATTCACAATGATTGATGGGGTACTTAAAATGTTTTTTCCTAAGGTGTCTAAGTAACCTGATATCCACTTCATTAGCAATATTCCTTGTACTGTATTTATGTAGATAAATAAAAAATCAGTTGGATATTTCATACTGTATTTTTATGCACCAGGTTAGACTTAACTGGGTGCTACAGTATGAAAACACAGTGCTGCTTTAATTCAGGATTTTACAGTGCTCAATTTCAACATTGGAAAGATGTAATATATTCTGGATAGCCTGAAAGAAATGCTAACCAGCCATCATAAAAAATATACCATCACAGAACACAAAATGTTTAAAGAAAGACTGACTATGTCTCTTCTGTTGTCAGAAAAGGTTGTTGAATTTTGCTCTTGTGAGTCAGTTGTGGACTTTGCAGTTTCAAACATGAAGAAAAAAACCCAACTCTCAACCTGCTGCAAATGTTTATTTGGAATAAGAGCATCTTTTTTCAAAGAACTGACAAAACTGAGCTATTTGAGTACTTAGAAATTACGGAGAAGGAAAGAAGGGACCTTTCACATTGTTAGCCAGTTGGTTATTTAAGCATGCAGAGCAACTTCTTTCTTCTGCCCCTCTTCCTTCTGAGCTCTGTTTTGAAACCACTATTCCCAATGGAATTCTGCCCAATGCTCTTCATATAAGCCTACACCAAGTGTTAAAATATTTTGGATACATTCACCACACATCACATTCTACTCTGATTCTTTCCATCCCCTTTAAAAATGCTTCTGGTTTCTGACTCTATTACAGCAGTCTTTTATACTATGTACAGATAGTCAAGCTTTTCTGGGAGTTTTGGGCTAACACACGTCAGGCTTCAGTGGAGATCTGATCTCACAGAAATGCAGAGAGCATGCTAACGATGAACTGTGGCATTATATAGCTATCTTAAATGGTGGGGCATGGGACCCATGACTTCTAGTTTTAGATTCACAAAGATATTAGCTGAGGAAGGAGGCTGGAGGAATCAGAGTGTACTGTTAACTAGGTACAAACATAATCTACATTTGATGAGATACAGCTGTGATAGAAGATGATTTTGAAGATTTACATCAAAAGTATAGGAATTACACCAAACTTCTTTGGTCTGCAAACAGAGGTCAAAACTGTACACAACTGGCATATGTATAAACACTGCTTTTACTTCCAGAATTGAACTGAGCTTAATAAGTTCAGAATTCCTGGTTTTCTGATATTTTATTTTAGAGTCTTCCTGAAAGGGAGAAAGCAATATAATTTTTTTCATCTTGTAAGGAGTAAAATGAAAAAATGGAAGAGTCCTTCTGTTCCGATGTATTTGCAGTCCACTGATGTCAATGAGTCAAATGGGGAAAACCGTGTTCCAAAGTCATACTGAGTGCATATGAACTGTGCTAAGTCAGTTTAACGTCCTGCCTGTTGAATATAGCTGGGTCTGAGTTAGAAGGTTCACAAAAAGATTATTTTTTTTTCCAGTGATACTTTGAGCTTTCTTTTTGGTTGAGACCTACTTGCTTTATTGGGTCACAAGGAAGATAAGGATCTTGCTCCATAAGCTACTACAATACCTGGTGGAGAAAAAAACCTAGGAACTTGCAATCATTACTAGCCCCAAGAACTATCCCAAACAGCTTCTTGGATTCTGCCTTGCTAGTATGGCAGCTATCTGATAGAAACTTGATAATACTGTGTAGGTGTAGCAGCTTATGTAAAGTTGTTCCTTAAATAAATTATTAGAAAAACATACAGTTTGTTTCTACGATATGGTTGCTATCTGCATCAGAATGCATTTTTTGTTGTTCTTTATGGAAAGCAAATTATTTAAGATTCAGCTTTCTCAGGGAAGGACGCTTTAATGTGAATAATTACTGTCTTGTCAGCCCAAATACTAAGAAATGCATGATGCACTCGTGTGTTTGGATATTTTTTGTTGTTTTATAGCTTGCAGTCCTTTACTGCCATTTCCTAGTTTCACTGAGCAACCATTGTTTATTCTCTTCACCATTCAAGATTCATCTTTGCAAACCCAACTGGAAATCCCTATTAATTAGGAAAAAAGTGAACAAATGCTTAGCCAATCAGTAATTAACAATCAGTACCAGATTACACTAACATGCTTTGAAAATCAAATTGGGGGAGGGAAAGGGAAAACCCTTAACAATTCATGAAATAGGTAGTAAATCTAGCTGACAGAAGATAAACTTCTCCAGCACCGAGGCAATGAAAGTGGTGTTGATCTATGTAGCTGCAGATGTGGCTCCAGGGTGCAATCTGTCCAGCTGCTCAATATCAGTGCTGCCACATGGGCACTGCAACAGGGAAGATAAATAATAAACCCCTTAGTCAAAGAGATAAATACAATCCGTAGCTGCTAATTTTCACACCAAAAAACTGCTGGTTCCCATTGTTAGAGAGAGAACTTCTATGAGGTATCTGATGAACGCAGAGGAAGAATGAAGACTTCCCTCGTTAAGTCTCTTATGTTAGGCAAGCGAGGAAGGATTTGGGGATTTCATCTTCCACCTTGCAACTGGTTATGCCAAAGAATACCCTAAAAATTAAGACTCTGCAGGGAATTTAGATAGAATTCCAGTGTTTAACTCCACTTAACTCAAACTTAATGAAAGCGGTTTACCCTGACGGTGAAGTTTTTGCTTTATGAGCCTAGCAGAACCTCATATGCTGGTCCACCAAATGCAGGATGCCAAAGGAGATGAGCCATTTGTCTTTCCTCCATGGTTAACGTAGAGGAAATCAGTGCCATGATTTTGCTTACAAAACTTGAAGCATGTGAGAAAAGAGTCGGGTGTAAGTACTTTGTTTGGTAGATGCACGCCTATTAAAGAACAGAAGAGTAATTATGCAAGCCATCACAGGGTAACCATGAGGTGTCTTAAAAATATATATGACTGAAATGGTTTCAAGATATTTCATGCATTTCTAGAGACTATAGCTCCACATAGCTTCTCTGTAGAAGAGTAAAAATCTTAAAGACAGTCATTAAATCCTGGATTCATTAATGTAAATTTTCTACCCCCAGAAACCAATTACTGAAATGTTTTGGCATTTTCCCTTTATATCTCTTAATATATATAAAAAATGTTTTCATATTTTGAAAGACTTTCTTACGTTTGAAAAATCTTTGCTCCCTGTGATCTGTAACACATCACTGACAATCTTGCTTTGTGGTTAATAGAAAATCACATTTGATGGATTACTGACGTTCAGCTAAATAATATTACAATGTTTCCCCCTTAATTTTGTCTTGGAGCAAGAGATTGAAAAGCTACTGGTGTAAACTTATCAAGAAGTTGGAGTATGGGTTTTAAAAATTGAATAATAAAATGAAATCCTCTGGCAGGCAGGTGGAAGGATACTGCCTGCAGGACTGTGTTTTCCGATGCCATCCAGTGAGATAATGAATCCATGTCTATGGAAATTGATTCATTAATATTTCATTGAGTCAGCTTCAGTACAATTCATGAACTGCCCCTAGAAATTCAATAAGTGAATTCAATGAGTTGCAGAGCTTAACAAATCTGGAGCAAAAAGTAAAAATACTATGAGTTGGTAATTACCAGTGGAATTTGTTCTGTGAAGTGAGCCTTGGCAATAGTATTTTGTGGGTGTATTTTTTCTTCAGAAAAGCCTAAACAAAACAGCTGCAAACCTGCATGCACATGTTGACCCAGAGAGTGATGCTAAAGTAAAGAAACTTTGAATCAGGGTCTTGAAACAAAAACTTACCTCTTAATGCTTTGGGTTTGAAATTAGAGCCTGAGCTGGATTTTCATTTTTCAATGGTAGTTATCTTTATAATGGACTCTTGCTACATAATACCTAAGCCTTAGCAGGTGTAATTGCAGAACCCAAGCAAATGTGACACAATCTTCACTATTCTATCTCCATTGGAGAGTCTGTGGGAAAGAAAAGTTTTACCCAGCAGCACACAGTGAAGCTTGTTATTTTGCTACATTTTGTGCAATCAAAGGATGTGGAACAGATGTGAACATTTAAGCCATCTTGGAAGAAGGAATAACCGTTGAGCATGGTACATAGTGGAGGTTTTAGGTCAGAAACATATGCATGCCAGTAGCTCAATTCACCATGCAGAACTGTCATCAAAGGGACTGATTTGGAAAAGAGACTCAAATTACCTTGTTGACTAAGTAATTGTTCTTTGAGTATCCCTAAAAAGGACCCGATAAATAATTTTATTTTCATTTTGTATCAGTGTCTCCAAAACCATGTCTAACTAACCTGTATTGATGTCTTTTAATTAAACCATGCTTGATATGCTTATGCTGCAGTGGTGCATACTGAGTGTGCATGTTAGACATTCCAGATAAAGTAATTATGCTATTTGTCACTGTCATGATTAATGTGTGACAGCTGTTATGACAGCTGTGCCACTGTTTTGTCACAACACTATGTTCATCCATAACAAAATTAGGTGTCTCACTCAAAGGTACACAGTTGCTGCTATTTTCCTAAGAAGTCAACAATGAAGACAACTGAGAAGGAATATTACATGAACTCTGTGACAAATAAGAGAAATGACATCTTTATTTTTTCTTTAAATGATAATATGGCTTGCCTGCATTGGAAATGCAGATAGCTCACCTTTAGCAAACAAGCTGTCACACAGAGCCAATCCACCACTAGTCTAACTAACAAGGTCTTTCTATGTGAAGGGATTGCTTCATAATTTGAATTTACCTTGTCAGGCGATGCTTTAGATGTTATCTAAATTAGCATTGGCTGTAACTTTCCTGTCTGTCAGGGACTTGGGGTGGGGGGAAGTCAGGAGAAGAAGCAAAGGCTGTATATAACGGAGCTGGGGAGGCACATCTTCCTCTCCTTTAGTAGCCAGTCAAAGCAAAATAAATAACCTTCTCTGAATTTCTCTCTGACACATGCATACCTCCACTTCTTTTAAGCTAATTGAAATTTAACTCCAAACTGAATTTTAAATCATCTAATTAAATACTCTTATTATATTGTTACCTAATATTATCTCTTATGAAGCCTTGAAACTGAATTGTAACAATAATTAAAGAGTTATGTGAAGAGACAGATGGCTAAAAGAAAGCATTGTTTCATTATCCTACACATTTTGGTGACATACCTACTGTGCATGTTATTTAAGTACAGAAGAATGCACTCTGGCTTCTGTTCACTATCAAAGATAAGCTGTGAAACATGAGCCTTAGAGTAGGAGAGTAGGAAAACACATATCCCACCAAACATGCAGATTTATACTAAAAACAACACATACATTCATATACATTTAAAAGTAGGAAAGACTTTTTTTTTTTTTTTCTTTTCTTCTCATAAACTCATTTGGAGATGATAAATATCTGTTTTAATTGTATCCCATTTTCTCTATAATTTACTTTGGTGAGACACACATGGAATATTTCACTGCCTTAACCTACTCAGATGCAGGGGAAGAGTATCCATGGTGTTAATTACATGTTATCCCACATCTAGGATAAAAGAAACTAACTCAATTACTGTTGCTACTAGACATTTTATGTCAAATATCATAAACACTGTTTACTGCTTTATGCAGCTCAGTACTTACATCTGAGTCAAAGTGGACAGTTTAGAATTATCTGTAAAAATGCATCTTTATTCCTAATCAGTGAAAGAAGATGTGTCTTGGAATTTCTAATTCAGTTCAAGAAAATATTGAGTACAGAGTTACTTATTTACTTTCCAGTGATCATTTCAAGACTATGCAAAGAATCAGGTTTTGTATCGGTTGGAAATAAATACATCAGTGGATGTATGTAACTGTTGCATTCAAGGTGCTTGATTAGTTTGGCAATAGATGAATCCCCTTACGTTTTAGCTGGTCCTCAAAGGATAGAGGGGCTAGGGGTGGCTCTCAATAAGTAGGCCAATTATTGATGGAGAGGGGTGTTCTGGACAACCCACTCCAATATTCCATGTTCCAGATACCCCTGGACTAAATTAAGGTGACATAACACCAAACAATTGGAAAATTTATTAGCAACAAAAGCTATATTTTAACAGAAGTCACTTACACCTTTTGAAACTAGTTAAACCCCATAAATGGCTGTAAACAGTCTTCTATGTGCCTAGTAAACTTAGTTACTTTAAAAAGGGCTGAATGGCCCATAATGTACCAGAAAGGGAGAGAGAGAAAGGCAGAGGTAGAGGAGAGACCCGTACCACCACACTGGGTCCCAGCGATGTCTCTGTTCCCGTTCCTGGCCTTGTGGGCAGTGGTGGTGGGCACACACCGAGGTACAGCTGGCTGCTCCTTAATTACATCAGCTCATTTGCATGCGAGGCAGGAAGGGGCAGGTCCTCTTGTGCTCATTTACATGTGAGGCAAGGAAAAGGGCGGGCTTTCCTGGGCTCATTTCCATGTGAGGCAGGGCAGTGTTTGGGCGCTAGTCCCCGCCCCTAGTCTCACTCCATATGCTAATTACCCGGTCTGCGCAGCCGCGCCCCTCGAGGCCTTCTATGGCTCCTGATCACCTGATCAGCCCAAGGCACTCCCGCTCCTCTGAGCAGGCGCCCCCACGGCGGGTCGCGAGGCCCCTTCCCCACACAAACGTGGCCGGTTGTTCCCACCCGGGCGGGCACCAGCTGCCCGTCCCTCCTCACCTGCAGGTCACCGCTGTGCTGCACCAGTGCCCGAGACATTAACTCTTTCAGCCTCTCACAGTAACATAGGTCTTTATATTCATGTGTTGAATGCATAGACACGACATAACTGCATAAATATAAGTTAGATGAGAAAAATCAAGTTAAAGTCTCTGAATTTTTAAATACTTCTTTCCATCATTTTGGAAATGTATGTGAGATCATTGTAATGGATTTGCATCACTGGTTGGACATACAGTAGAATATGATGGGTACTTAGAATAAGTAAAGGAATTTAAACACAAACTGGTGGATAATCCTAGATTGATATACATATTCTAGTCTTTTTCAAAGGTTACATGTAAACTCACAAAAGGAAGACAGTCCTAATTTTTAATACAGATTAATTACATCATTAGCATAAAAAGTACCTAATGTGTGTGCAATTTTCGTATGAAGACAGGACTCTGGATATTGCAGAGATAGGACCTGTTTTTCCTCATATCAGTCCAGCTCTAAGGGAAAATACACAAATTCCTCTGTTGATCCTCTCAGCAATAATTGTGGCTATGGTAAGGAGGGAACTGTTCTGATGAGTATCAGTCTGGACAGTGCAATATTTTAGGTTAACATCACTTAGAACAAAATGCACCCTCCTCCTCTTTTGCCTATAAATGTTGAACATTTACAGTGGAAGAAAACCCCTTCCTGTGCTGTTCAGCAATACTTAAAAATATAGTAGAATCCTCCTTGGCAGAAAACACTTTTCAAGAAAAAGTCCAACTTTAAATACTAAACATAGCCTGAAGTGAAGCCAGGCCAAGCACCACTTTTATTGAGGGCATCAACTACTTTTTATTTTCATTTACTTAGTGAACAGATGATTTTTGAATTTTTCTTCCTGTAATTCTCTAAAGGAAACACTTTTTCCTTTAATTTTCCTTTAGCGCTTTTCCTTTTATTTCCAAGTCTGGCTAGGAAACTAATTTTTACATAAGAATTGCCAACTCCATTTTGATGGCAGAGTGTTTTTACACTGTTTGAAAAAATCAATTCAATATTTTTCTGAATTACTCTGTATTGAAATCTCAGTGCTCTTACATAAATGTGTCCCAGTCTAGTTCAAAAGTGATATGGTACACTGTCCTTTTTCTGAAACTTTCTGTATACTTCTAACTTTTTCAGAGTTTATGTGAAGTCAGTGTGTGAAGAAACTAGACTATGTGTAAGAGAAATAAAGTATTTTTGTGTGGGTAGCATTGAGTACCATACTACTTACTGTGATTCAGTAATGGTTTTTAGTATGTACTTCAGTGGCAGTCAGATTTGCACATGGTACATCTTTGTATTTCCCCATCTACTGGCTGCCTGTACTTTAGGAAGTATGTCTGCAACATGCATGCAGCCTCTCCATGGGAAGATTATCTTGATCAACCTCTTCCAGAAAAGCATTCAAAACCATTTCTTACCATAAAGGTTACATGTAGGAACATCCAGAAAGATGTGCACAGGTACATTCTTTGTTCATCTTAATTATTGACTGTTGCGGAGCTCTCTACTCATATGAAGGAACTTTGAAAGCTTCACTGTTAATTGCTGTGATTACATTCAACTTACCAGTGTGATCCTGTCACAAAGGCAGAAGGATAAACATGGACATACTGTTTCAACGAAGTAATGTATTTGCATGAGTCAACTGCTGAAGTATAGGGCCCATTTCAGTGACATTTTAAAGTAACATTTCTCTTTTATGTTTAATTGGTATTGTCACAAGTGCATGCTATAGAAGGTTTGCAGACCCAGGCTTCTGCTGACATTTGTGACTGGTCCATTTCAAATGTTTGATTGTCTTCTGAATCATGCCATTATTACTACTATGTGTGTGGAATGAATGTAGTGTCCTACTCATCCTTAGGGCAAAACGGAGCAGAAGGTGCAGTATTAGCAGACAAAGCTCTCTGAACACCCTGCCTGGCAGCATCGGGATTTCTGTCTGAGCCTGACAAAATGGAAACAGATTTTTCATGCTATAGGACCAATGTATTGATGCCTATGAGCACTGATAAAACTCCTCCTGTATGACTGTTGAGGATGAGGTTAGGGATGTAGTGTGATTACTTTCTGACTTGCAGTGTTGTCTGCATTTACTGTATACTGTGTACCCTGAAAAGGAAATGAAAAGGTACCCCTTTCCTTAAAGGAGCCCAACTCTGTCACTCTCCACCCCATTGCTTATCATCTGCAGTCAGCACAGAACAAGTGCCCATGAACATGTTAGGGTGAGTTGAGTTTCCATCTAATCCATGGAAGTGACTAGAGAAATTCTAAAAAATTACAAGCATGTGATAAAAATTAAGAGCTTGTCCTTATGCAATGAGCACTGAATGAAGGATGGTATCAGTCCCAAAAGTAAAAGGTTTTAATGGTACAGAACATCTACCAATAACACTGTGAAGTTTGATAATCACATGTCTGCTAATAACAGGGAAATTAGAGACAACAGATGGAAAATATCAGGGTCATTCAAAAATACTTCCAGCTGACTTTACAGATACTAAAAAAGCAATGATGCATCCCATTTGGGGTCAGCTTTCTAGGAGCAAGAGAGCAGAACTTGAATGCATTTGACAGGAGAATGGTACGAATAGACTATATCTAACTAGTGACACCCCTAAAGCAACAGGAGCAAATGGAGGCTCTAAAGGAGGAAGGTAATCCCTCATCCTCTTGCTACCAGGCAGAAGGAGGGGACCTAAGAGATGGGGGAGGCTGGAAACAGGTACCCTCTCAGGAAGGCAGGAAAATCCTCTCCTGACCTCCCCCACCCTCCATGGTGTCCCTTCACAATAGATATGGGGCCCTGGAACTTTTGAGTGAAGAAGAAAAGGAGGAAGGAAATGAGACAAACAAGGAGGAAGACCAAGGTCCTTCTAGACCAGGTATTAAAACCAGTTCTAAAAAGAACCTCAGAAGAGTCATTGTAGTGGGTGACTCCATTCTGAGGGGTGTCAAAGGCCCCATATGCAGACCGGACCCGCTTCATAGGGAAGTCTACTGCCTCCCTGGGGCCCGCATCAAGGACCTCAAGGCAAAACTCCCCACTCTGGTGAGACCCAAAGACTACTACCCTCTCCTGGTTTTTCAGGTAGGGAGTGACGACATTATTAGGAGAAGTCCTAAATCAATGAAGAGAGATTTCAGGTCTTTGGAAAAACTGATTAAGGGGTTGGGGACACAAATTGTGTTCTCCTCCATCCCTTCAGTTGTGGGGATGGATGAAGGAGAACTCAACAGATGAACTTGTGGCTTCAAGACTGGTGTTACAGTCAGGGCTTTGGGTTTTTCAATCATGGGTTGGTATACAGGGCACCAGACCTTATGGCATTAGATGGAATGCACCTGTCCCAGAGGGGGAAGAGGATCATGGGTCAGGAGTTAGCTGGGCTCATTGACAGAGCTTTAAACTAGATTTGAAGGGGGAAGGGGGCAAAACACCAGCCCATCTGAAGTGCATGTATACCAATGCACACAGCATGGGTAACAAAAAGAAGGAGCTTGAAGCCTTGATGAAACAGGAAAATTATGATGTAGTGGCTATTACAGAAACATGGAGGGATGTCTCCCATGACTGGAGTGTGCCAATTGATGGCTACAAGATATTTAGGAGGGATAGACAAGGAAGGAGGGGTGGTGGGGTGGTGCTGTATGTTAAGGACTGTTATGATTGCTTTGAGCACAAGTGTAGTGAAGACAGGGTGGATTGTCTTTGTGTTAGAATCAGGGGGAAGGCCAACAGGGCAGATGTTGTAGTAGGAGTCTACTATAGGCCACCCACCCAGGACAGAGAGGTGGAAGAAATATTCTATAGGCATTTAGGAGAAATCTCACGACCGCTTGCCCTTGTTCTTGTGGGAGACTTTAACTTCCCAGACATCTGCTGGAAATACAACACAGCAGAGTGGGACCAGTCCCGGAGATTCCTGAAATGTGTGGGAGAGAACTTCCTGATGCAACCGGTGAGAGAACCAACCAGAGAAGGTGCCCTACTGGATCTCCTCTTTGTGAACAGAGAAGGACTGGTGGATGATGTGGCAGTTGGAGGCCGACTAGGGCACAGCGATCACGAAATAATAGAGTTCTCTATTCTTAGAGAGGCCAGGAGAGGGGGCAGCAGAACTGACATCCTGGACTTCCAAAGGACTGACTTTGTCTTGTTTAGGCACCTGCTTGAAAGGATACCTTGGGAGACGATCCTGAAGGGTATAGGGGTCCAGGAAGTCTGGGTATTCTTTAAGAAGGAAGTGTTAATGGCTTAGGAACAGGCAGTCCCCAGGTGCTGTAAAGAGAAGCCAGCAACAGAGAAGACCACCCGGGCTGAACAGGGAGCTTTGGCGGCAACTCAGGGAGAAAAGGAAAGTTTACAGCCTTTTGAAGAAGGGGCTAGCCACTCACGGTGATTACAAAGAAGCTGTGAGGCTATGCAGGGCGGAAATCAGGAGGTCTAAAGCCCAGCTGGAAATTACCCTTACTTCAGCAATCAAGGACAGCAAGAAATGTTTCTATGTCAGTAGCAAAAGAAAGACCAGGGAGAGCCTCCATCCCCTGCTAGATGCAGGAGGAAACATGGTAACAAGTGATGAGGAGAAGGCTGAAGTCCTTAATGCCTTCTTTGCCTCAGTCTTTAATAACAAGACTAGTTGTATTGAGGGAATCCAGCCTCCTCAGCCAGAAGACAGAGACTGGGAGAACGACCCCCCCGCAATCCAGGAGACAGTCAGTGACCTACTGCATCACATAGACACACACAAGTCTATGGGACTGGATGGGATACACCCAAGGGTGCTGAGGGAGCTGGCTGGGGTACTCACCAAGCCACTTTCCATCATTTAGCAGCAGTCCTGGCTGACCGGGGAGGTCCTGACAGATTGGAAACTAGCCAATGTGACCCCCATCTATAAGAAGGGTTGGAGGGATGATCCAGGAAATTATAGGCCTGTCAGCTTGACGTCGGTGCCCGGGAAGCTGATGGAGCAGCTCATCCAGAGTACCATCACACAACACATGTGGGACAACCAGATGATCAGGCCCAGTCAGCATGGGTTTATGAAAGCCAGGTCCTGCTTGACAAACCTGATCTCCTTCTACAATAGGGTGACCTGCTTATTGGATGAGGGAAAGGCTGTGGATGCCGTTTACCTTGACTTCACTAAGGCCTTTAATACCGTTTCCCACAACATTCTCCTGGCAAAACTGGCTGCTCGAGGCTTGGATGATCACACGCTTTGCTGGGTAAAATTCTGGCTGGATGGCCAGGCCCAAAGAGTTGTGGTGAATGGAGTTAAATCCAGTTGGCAGCCGGTCACAAGTGGTGTCCCCCAGGGCTCGGTTTTGGGGCCACTCCTGTTTAACATCTTTATTGATGATCTAGATGAGGGGATCGAGTGCACCCTCAGTAAGTTTGCAGATGACACCAAGTTGGGTGGGAGTGTTGATCTGCTCGAGGGTAGGGAGGCTCTGCAGAGAGATCTGGACAGGCTGGAGCGATGGGCTAAGGCCAACTGTAGGAGTTTCAATAAGGCCAAATGCCGGGTGCTGCACTTGGGCCACAACAACCCCCAGCAGCGCTACAGGCTTGGGGAGGAGTGGCTGGAGAGCTGCCAGTCAGAGAGGGACCTGGGGGTGTTGATTGACAGCCGGCTGAACATGAACCAGCAGTGTGCCCAGGTGGCCAAGAAGGCCAATGGCATCCTGGCTTGTATCAGAAATAGCGTGGCCAGCAGGGACAGGGAAGTGATCTTGCCCCTGTACTCGCCACTGGTAAGGCTGCACCTTGATGACTGTGTTCAGTTTTGGGCACCTCACTACAAAAAGGACATTGAATTACTCAAGCGTGTCCAGAGAGGGGCAATGAAGTTGGTGAAGGGTCTGGAGCACAGGTCATATGAGGAGCGGCTGAGAGAACTGGGGTTGTTTAGTCTGGAGAAGAGGAGGCTGAGGGGAGACCTTATCGCCCTCTACAACTACCTGAAAGGAGGTTGCAGAAAGATAGGGTTGAGCCTCTTTAACCAAGTAACAAGTGATAGAACAAGAGGGAATGGCCTCAAGTTGCACCAGGGAAGGTTTAGACTGGATATTAGGAAGCATTTCTTTACAGAACGTGTCGTTAGGTGTTGGAATGGGCTGCCCAGGGAGCTGGTGGAGTCCCCATCCCTGGAGGTGTTTAAGAGTCGGGTTGACACAGCGCTGAGGGATATGGTGTAGTTGAGAACTGTCAATGTTAGGTTAATGGTTGGACTAGATGATCTTCAAGGTCTTTTCCAACCTAGACAATTCTGTGATTCTGTGATTCTGTGACATGTTAAGTCTACAGAGGAATTGCGAGGGAATGTGAAATTTAGACAGTGATTGGAAACAACTTCTAAATGTCTCTGTGTTTAGCAATTTACAGTGTAATAAAAGAAACAAAAAATAGGAAACAATAGCCACAAATATTTTGATCATTTAATAAACCACAAATGGAGAAACACCAAACAAAAAGAATAAAGTTTGCTCTATTTCTCCTTGTTTCAGTCTGCAGATAGTCCTAGACAGCTGATAGAGCAGTAACATGCAGAGCATATCTGTTGTTCAGGCAAAGTTAGAAAAAAATCCATAAACAAACAAAAAAAACCTCTGATTCTTGGGTGACCGAGTAGCTTCTATGAATTCAT
Organism: Strix aluco; assembly: GCF_031877795.1. Lineage (NCBI taxonomy): Eukaryota > Metazoa > Chordata > Aves > Strigiformes > Strigidae > Strix > Strix aluco. Next base: position 72,750,014 of record NC_133971.1, read on the forward strand.
TTGCACTGGGCTGAAAATGGATTTTAACATGCAAACACCGTCTCTGATTATTTGATGAAGATCACTAGCCTTTCCCAAGTAATATAGGTTACTACTCTACTACTGTGAGTAGATTGTAACTGGTAAATCTACTTTGCCATCTGGCTAACATAAATAAAATAATACCTAGTTATTTACTGTGTAGGGCAGGCAACTAGATTTAGCACAAAAAGCATAACCTGAAACAACAAAAGGTCTTGCATATTTTCAAGCTCTAACAAAGCTACTAATAAAAGCATATTTTATTTCATTAGGTGAATCTACAGCTTAAGTATTACTGTCATGAGCTCAGACTGGATAGGCTTATATCTCAAACTGCATGCCCCTCATGCTGCAGAATACTAGTGTTTTAAGTGGGCTGATAGGGAAAATGAGACCATAAGCGGTTGGCACTTATTCTGTGTAACAAGCTCAAAACAGACCGAAGAGCTGCAGCAGAGGTAGGCACCACATACTGTTTTCCTGGAGGTCATGGGAAATGACAGCAATGGAGAGAGACCCTTAGGAAGTATGTCACAGCACATTGATCATGCAGAGGAGGAAACGCATCCTCATGGCTTGGATTGTTATCGAGGAAACTACTGTTTCCTGGCCTTGCACCTGCTTGAAGCTTTGGTGTATGGAAGTCCTGAAAATTCAAAATATGTCTTGCTAAGATCAGAGAAGGGGTGTGTGGGTGTGGTTTTGCTTTTAATGGAGATATTTTTCCTTTAAACTTCAGCCAGACTTAGGTTAGTTTTCTAGAGATTAGTTTCCTAGACTATGATAAAGTCTGAGGATTTGAATACAGAGTGTCCTTCCTCATGATGGTATTGACTGCCTGTTACTGATCTGGTGATTAAACATGGAGAATTCCTGCCAATTTTGTCCTTCCCCTAGTATTACTGCAGATGGAAATGCTAATTATTCTCAGGTATTTCACGTGTGAAGAGGCAGCCTTACACTGTTACTCTAAGAAGGAAGGTCACAGATAATGCCATGGGGTATGCTTAGTCTGTTCTCAAATTTGATGAACATGTACTAGAAGCAAATCTAAACATTTTCCAGTTTTATGTATCGTACTTGATATGTCTCCTCTTTGAAGACTGTGGATCTGCTGTTTACTCTGTTCATGCTTTTTGTTTCTTTTATTTTTTTTAAAAATATGGTAGCTGAAGTCATGTTAAGTTTATATAGTATGCTAACATTTTCTCACTTTCATCAGGGTGAAATTAAGCTCTGATCTTGTGAATATGAATATGCTAGTGTTTTATGTTACACTTAATTCTGAAAAGCAAGGCATATTTGACCCAGACAAAATGCTTACATAATGCACTGGCTTTCTAATACCTCATCTAGATCTATTTCCACGACATAGTATTATGCTATGTAGGTGCACCCGAAGTGATTGGAAAAGAAAATGAAAAGAAGGGAGTGAGGTAAAAAAGCTAAGGAATTTAATTTTTTAATTAATTATTTGCTTATTTTTCAAGAACAAAAATTTCAATTTCAACAGTTGAATAGGTCAAGTTTGTGCCTCTGATCTTTTATTGCACGTACCCTCTGCTGCTAATTTGACTTAGGTACAGATGGAAGTTATGTGCATGAAAATATATTAATCATCATCTTCATTTTACTACATCAGTAGAAAATGCAGCATGACCAATGTCTTTATCTTTTCTCACATTTTGTACCATATTGAACAGACATTTGGTAAGCACTGGCTGTGAGATGACATGACATATCTTAGCTGAAAAGAACACAAATAACTTTCTGCAAGGACAGAACATACGATACCCTTGCTGGCCTTTCTCTGGTAAGCAGTTTTTGAAACACAAAGCTAAGTGAAACTCAGATTATGCACAGTAATATCTAGGATTTACTGTTCCTATAAAACCATGAGAGTTACTTTGGAGGGTAGCTCTCTGTGTGAAGAAAGTGTGTCTATACATGTATATGTATGCATATATGTATGTATATGTATGCACTATTCTATGTATATACATATGTGTCTGCATCTGTATCTACTTGCATCTATCCATCTTACACATATAAGGATAATACATATATTTAGAATAATTTTAAATAACCTGCTTGCTAAATGAATAGACACTAAAAAAAGACTGCAAATTCGGTAAGCAATATAACAGTTTCTTTATTTCTTAGAGCAAATGGTATTTGTCCGTTCTGCGCTTATGCAACATTCCTTGTGCAAAGCCAAAGGAGCACATGAGGCAGCTATTAAAGTGTCTCTGGAGTTCCACAAACCATAGATTTTATCTTAGGGCATGAGGTGGTAAAAGTGATATTGGCTGTAAACTACTAATCTGTTTTATATATATTAAAGACTGCAGAAAGTGCAAGATCAAACCTACGGCCTCTAAATAGTTCGGAACAATCACACTTATGTCAATGTTTAAACCCATCTGAGTTTGCATGTGGTTCCCACAATAATAACCGAAGCCTAACTACCGCTGCTATTAATTTTGTTCCAAATTCAGAATTAGCTCTATTACTCCTATTACTAAATAATAATTCTCTATGAGATTCCTGACTGTGATAAGATGTGATATCCCAATGACTGGCAGTGAAGAGCAAGTGTAACACTCTTACATGATTGTTGCTTTCATATCAAGTTTACAGTACCCAAATATTTTCAGGCCTGTTAATCTAGCAGGTTTTTTCCTAAACACCACAGTATGATATATACAGCTGTAAACATTCCCCATTTTTGTAAATGTGAACAAAGTGGTGTTGTTATATTTTGCAATCCTTTTTGCCTCTCCACCAAACCCATGAAGAATATTACTTCCTGTGGAATACCCTTTGTGCAACAGGAGTGGTTTCTGTCACAGTGGGTTTTTTTGTACTTCCTTCCAGTGGTCAGGCTATGTGGCATCATCCCAGGCTGCTGGAGTGCTTTGTCAAAGGCTGCCAATCAGAAACTGTTTTCAGTCAAATCTAAGACAATGTCAGGACTGTTATGCAACAGTTGCTTCCAAGTTTTGCTTTAATACCTGGGGTTTGTGTAACTGATATTAAATAAAAATTCTTTGCAATGAATTTTAAATGAAGGAAAAGCTCTCACCAGAGATTTGTTAAAAGCAGGCTAACAGTTGTTCTCTTTTTTCCTCTCCTTTTTAGTAGAAGGGCTTTAAATTATATATTAACCAAAAAGGTAAACAGAATAAAATGGGCGATTAAATATTAATGGAAGATGTAGTGGAATTGTCCTGTGCAGCACTTAAAATGGCCTGAATGATTGAGCTGTGAATTGCTCTCCCTTAGGTATTGAAAAATTCATCAGCACTATTTAATAAATGTTCGTATTCGTAACCACTCATGTTTACACTACAGCACTTCCAGAAGAGTGCTTACTAAAGAAAACATTTTAATGGAAGGTGAACTTTCCTGTACAGTGAGTCACCTTAAATTATACAGACAATGTGGCAGAGGAGACAGAGAAATCTCTGAACTGACAAATGAGAAGTCTGCATAACTTAAGAGCATCTTTTCTTGAAGAGCGTGCCCATGGATTGTAAAGGGCTTTCTGAATCCAAAGCTATTTTGGAGCTTTTAAAAATTCATTTTGTTTGCATTTTAAAAATATTTAACCTTCACTTGCCCATGTGAAATCGTCCTCCATGACGATTTGGTCTAAGGACATGATTGTTACTGGAAAGCCACCTGCCTGATCTAGAGGAAGGGAAAGAGTGCCAAAACAAAACTTGCATCACAAATCAATCAAACATTGAAGTAGCTTCTCCAGGTGACACTCTGTAAACTCAATTTGCATACGCAGCATATTATCACTATTAAATTAAAATATTCATTAGCAAATTTACTGGGTTAATTAATGAATTCACAACAAAACCTTAGAAAAGAGACAAAAAAATTCCTGACTGCTCAGTGTATTTATATGGAAACTAGTGAAATCATAAGGATGTCTGTGCTTTATATGAGGATTTCTTGCCTAGATGTGATTCAGTGGCTACCCCAGGCTGGAGGTAGGACACTGCTGTTAGCCTCCCCTTCAAATTCTCCCATTGCTTCTGCATGTCAGGCATGGTGGGCAAGAAAGCAACATGCTTTCTGTTTTCTGGAGGGTCATAGAGGACAAGCTCTTAGCAATCCTGTGACTGTGGTGGTGTCTGCCTTTGTGTCCCAGTTCTGCTCCAGGGAGTGGGTTTCTGAACTTTTGTTGTACATGTTCTTTCTCTCATTAGTGTGTTCAAGCCAGCAGCTTAGGGGAATGGTGGGACTGCTCATAGCTGGTTCAGATGCAGCATTAGCTACAGAGCAGTGTGATCTTTGTCTGTCTTTGTTAAGTTATTAATCCAGCAGAGGTCCCTTCTGACCTTCATGACTCTTCAATTCTGCTCATTAATTCCTCTCACAAAAAGCATGATATCCCATGACAGTTCAGTTTGGTGCAGTCTGGCTGCTCTAGATGTGCACTAGGAAAGTTCTGACTGAAATATTTAGCTCCAAGTGAGGTTGTGCTGTGCAGGTCCGCACAGTAGCTAAGAACTTGTGTTGTCTTGACAGGTGGATGAAGTTTAGAATAAAGTGGTAGTTTCTGTTAGGAGAATTTAGATTGCTTCTACAGAAGTGACATGGTGTCACCTTGACTATGCTTCTAACAGATGTATTGGACAATATGGATCTAATGAATATTTTCTAAAGAAAGTTGCTTCACTGAAAGTTAGCATGGTTGGAGGCAGGCTTTGACTCAATTGCTATGCTGTGAGGGAACTAAAGTAGATTCAGAAAATAATTTTCTCTTGCTTTCTCTAACATGTGTTCTTCTCTGGAAGTTAAGTCAAATTCAACGTTTTCAAAATTCAGAGTTGGTTTCCATGAAGTGTTTCTCAGAATTAGGAGGCTATTTGCAAAGCTGCAGTAGAAACAGTTGCCACAAAACAAGGATACGGCAATTACGTTGTTGTGCTGAAAAGATAAACTTCTCAGCTCAAAGAGCTGCCCAGTGGAGCTGCATCAGACAAACTGGGTCTTGGAAATCCCATCTCTCTCTGTTGCTGTCATAGGGAGAGATGCATGCACAAACAAAGAAGCAGATGATGGTTTAAATCATCACATGAAATGACAGTAGAAGTTGAAACTGTTCACAAACTTGAGAAAATCTTCTTTGCCCTTCTCATAACTGACTTCCTAAAATGAAGTGTGTTTAAAAACTGTATGCATAGAAACTGTTCAAATAATCTACATTGTTTTATAACTGCTTTTAAAAATTCTTCCAAAAAAAATCTTGTCAGAAGAGGGTAAACTAAGTACATTAATATACATTAATGATCTGAAAAAACCCCAAAGATAGTTAGGATTTATTCCACAATGGTAGCCCAGAACCCCACCTGGGAACAGATTACAATAAAATATTTCTCAGGAGATTAAAACTAATGTTTTTTAATTTCCTTTGGTGGATTTGTGGAGATGTTAAGGGAACTGTAGATCCTGTTAATACAGTGCAGTGTGTAGCTGTGATGGGGGAGAGAGGGATGCTGAATAATGACATAGATGCTCCCAGGTGCTGTGGCTACATTACAGCTGACTGCCTTCACTGAAAGTAAAAGAAAAAAAAATTGCCCCTAACTAGGATCACGTTAGTAGAGGAGTGAAGAAAAAACAAACTTGTCTTAGTGGCCCAGGTTAAAATTAATTATTTGTTTCCTTGTGATAAGGTTTAACATAATGGAATAAGCTGAGTTATGCTGCTTGCACCGCTGGCTGACATGGTTTAGCTGATTTCAGTGCTTTCAGTTAGACAGCCCTGGTTAGGAGTATAGCTCGTCTTGTGTTGAAAGCATATGCTCACTCAGAGAAGATTTAGGTGAAATAGACTTTGTGCTCAAGTTTTGAGAAAAACTATAACACAGGTAGCTTTGCTTCCAGAACAAAATGTTAAATTTTCAGATAAAAAGAAAAATAAGACTATCTGTAGTACTGCCATCTGGTTTCCCCAATCAGTGGCTACAGATTTTAGAGCCCATGCGCTGTAGTTAAGACACCTTTCTGATTTCTTTAATGACAAGACAAGGAATTGTAGATCTCCTCCAGGAAGGTTCACTGAGTTTAGCTCCTAGTTCTGTTGATAAAGAGGACAGGACTTTCCAAAGCTTTTTAGTCATTAGGTCCTTTCACTTACATATATAAGTTATGCGAGACAGACTACCCAGCACCTAGATAAATACCAAGTAAGCTGAGAGCAGACAGCAGTAAGAAAAACAATGTGTGTGATCTTGGCTGTTCCATATCCCAGAAGCCAGAAGTAGTAGAAGAATAAATATAGTGGTGATTCCAACTCTTCATAGAGCAAAGCTTATCACATTGTGTGCTTCCTAAAAGTTGCATGAGTTTAACACAGTTCAGAGCATAGCTTCTTCACAGAAGAAGAGTGTTCTTGACTCCCATTAGCTAATATGTGCTATGGGTATGCTAGGGTTTTTCTGTGTTCTTATTTTCAACAATAATTATTTCCTAACTGGTCATCGTGTGTGTCTGTATAGATGTTCTCAAACTGGTTTAAATTTGATTCGGTTTAGGCAATGACAATTCAATCCTTAACTGAAGCAAACTTGATTTAAGGTAAAATAAGAGTTTCTAAGTATGCAAAGATAAAAGATTTGGTTTTTACTTTAATGTAATTAACCTGCCACAACATATTTATATGAAATGGATCTGTGTAATCTGTAAGGTTATAGACAAATATTAAAACTGCAATTGGTTAAAAACTTCAAAATCAAACCTTCTCTTCTTGTGTAATAAAATTCCTACAGACTACCCATTCACAAAGCAGGAAACACTACATTTAAGATTTTGTAATTGTTAGAAAGCTCTTCCTTACCATTCTCTCCACCTCCCAAAACTATTTAAAATGTTTGCTTTTTATGCAATGTGGTTAAGTGAAATGAACTATCTGAGACAAAGATTATTTTTCAAGCTAGCCAGCTGGCACATCAAGGGACTGAGCAATCTCACGTCACATGTCATGAGTTCACATGTGACACAGTATGATCAATATCTTGGGGAATGAGGGAGAGGGGGAAGAGACCTAACTTTGAACCAAAAATTTCTACACAAAGAACCCTTGTTAAAGACATCTAGTATTTTTAGTTTTCCTCATGTGTGCATGGGAAAGAAGGGACATTAATTCAGGAAGTATGGCAAATCATGCCATTGTTGCATACGTTTTATTTGTAGCTAACAAGGAGGATACAGATTTTCATTGGCTTTCATTTGCTGAGATTAGGAAGGATTCTTGTTCCTATTTTATTTGGAGGTAATTTAAACCAAATGTTTGATCAGCATCCTGTTTTTTTTTAACCCACTTGCTCTACTGGAAAATGAACTCTGCTAGCTCTAGAAAGCTGAAAAGTGAAAAGATTACCTCTTTTTTTTAAAGGACAGGTGGGAAAATTAATGCCAGCCCTTGGCCTGAAGGTCAAAACTGTGAAATCTTTAGTGGAAGGGGATATTAAGGAAAATTACTATGCTGGGAGAAACAACCTTCTTGATTTTCTGGCTAGCTACCTGGAAAACTCTAATCAGTAGGTAGATGGATATTGACAGGAATTTTCCAATCTTGTTGATGGTGAAAGACTGAATCAGTTCACTCAACCTTTTTGCCTTTCATCTTTTCAGGAGCAGGTAACTTGGTTCAGGCCCAGCAGTTTTTGTGGGAGGCTCTTATAAACTTCACTTTCACTTCTAGAGCAGTGGTTTCAGTTTTTTTCTCATGGAAAATCTCTTCAGTTTCCTTCCAGAAAAGTAAGTTTTTCCATAGAAAATGTTGGTTTCAATCAAACTTTCTGGAAAGTACTTCAGCAGTTCTGCTTTATGGTCCCTGTGCTGTAGAAAACAGTCTGTACCCACTTTGGATTTCATTAGCCCCTCTCTATGAAGGAGAATCCGAGCAGAGTCATACACAGCTTTTGAATACTTGAATTACTGCTGGAAACAATGCATTTTAAAACAATCTGCTTCAATTTGTATTGTGGAAACAAACTACTTTTGTTGTCAATTCAAGTGTGTGGTATCTGTGAGAAGTATTGACTTAAAAAATAGGAAGCACTCAAAGTGCGTAATGATCTCTGGCTGCCTGTCCTATCCTAAGTACTATGAAACCATAACCCTTTCTTGAGGCTGCTACTCACTCTTCATTCTTTTCAAGCTCTAGTAAAGAAAAGCCCACTTGGTTTTGTTTAGGATCTTCCTCTGTAACTTTATCCCGATCCATTTTACGAACCTCTTCCCACTTCTCAATCCTTCATTTATTGAGCATCATCTCACTTTCCGTTATATATCATTCTTGGAATATGAGTCTTTTTCTCTGAAGAAGAGTTAATAAGGAAAAATGTATTTGTGCCTCTCAGTCTTGTGGTTCTCTGCTGAAAACTTGTCTTTTCCTGTATCTCTTCATTCCTCTTTGCCTTTCCTGTGCATTATTAACATTGCCCCTAAATTATTTATTGTAGCTCTGTAAAATGTCATTAGTGAGAGTCATTTCACTGGTGAGGAGAGCTGAAAACTAGCTTGCAGAGGATTGAAGGAGAGCCAGAGAAGGAGGAACAGGGAGGCTAAAGAAATACCACTGTTTTGAAGAGTGGTAGAGGGTAGAAGCTCCAGGCAGAGGAGAGATCATTGGGAGAAGGGACTAGAGTGTGGACAATAGTGTTAAAGAGAGGCTGAGGATGGAAGAGGGAACCAGTATTGACATTAGGGAGGAAAAATAAAGGAATTACATTAATTTGAATGTAGCAGCACTGACTTAAAAGGCCATTACAATGCATCCAGTGAATGGATAGCATTGGATGAGGCAGGAGATGGGCTTCTTCAAAAAAGCAGAAAAATCATGAAGGTAACCTGAGAAAGAGAGAGCAGATGCAGACGAATAGCATTGTTTTACTTGTAATATGTAGAGACCTAGATCTTGAGTAGAGGAATGATGACATAGTCTAAAAATACTCATAGTTGTCCCATGGAGGAGGAGAAATTAAGGTTTTTGGCAGAGCAAAGCTTTGGAAAAGAATGGAAAAAAAGTTCATAAAGATGAACAGTTGATTACAAAACCTTCTTCAGTGAAACTCTAAGATACAGTCCTGACACAGAAGACAGAAACTATAGGAAAGCAAAAATGCATATTAATGGAGAGAGAAATAGAAAATGATACTGAGACAAATAATAGACTTAAAATTACAAATGCAAGAAATGAAAGAAATGGAAAGGGGGGAAAACAGGTGATAAAAAAAAGTCTTTCAAGATTACACATATGCCTGAAAAATGGGAAAACTTCTTTTTTTTTCCTCCAGTAACCTGTTTTCCACTAGGATTTTAAGGCACCTTCAGCTTCATCCTCCTTTAACATTATTTTGCATCTCAGTGGTATCTTCTACATGGTCTTTAGTTAAAAAAGATTTGATGTATTCTCAGATTTGGAATTTTGTACTATATACATAGTTTTCTTGTAAACATTGGACAATATTGTACAGGCAGTAGGGATATTTAGCATCTTTTCTGGGTACTAACAGACAGCAGCTCTAAAGGAGCCATTGGATCTTAAGGCTAAAACGTGAAAAGGTACATTTTCCTGTATGCAAGTATAAAATGTGCAAACCCATTTATTCACTAATGGGGTTTATCCTTAACTCCCTGTGCACAACTTTTCAAATTTACTTACAAATGACTAACCATACTGTAAAATTCAGGCTACTCCTGAGGGATAACTCTTTTTGTTTTTTTTTTTTTTTTTCTTCCTTCTCAGTAGGTAATTAATACTTAGATAAGTAATACATTTAGATTGCCAGTAACTATTCATATCAAAACCTGGCATGCTTTAAAGTGACACATTCGCTGAATCTTTGTTAAACTGCAGCAATCTAATCCTTTTTGCCCTCCTCTGGCAGATTTACAATGGAATTTAATAGTGTACTTGTGTGGGATTATGCGTCAAAATTGCAGATTGAGAGACTGCACATGGATGCTGCATAAGGAATGGAGGATTAAAGGCTGAGAATATAAGTGTGTAGCATGGTTTCTTATGATTAAACAGACCAAGTTTAATAGATAATTTCTGGTCTGTAATTTAAAAAAAAAAAAAAAAAGAACTGTAAACAGTTTTATCAAAATTACTTTAAACATAGCCAAAATAGTTTTATCAAAATTACTTTAAACATAGCCATAAAACCCAGAAATACCATGTATTTGCTGTAACACCCAGTTTGGCCCCCAGGTGGACTCTTTCACGTGGATATCTGCATGTGTGTCAGAAAAGATTTGGTGGAAAATACTAAATTGTTTGAAAATGTTTGAAATTGAAAATGGTATAGTCCAGAGCTTTCTACACATAGTTAACACATCATGTTCCTCTTCCCTTGAATATTATACATAAGAAGAACCTGAAAGTTTTTTAGGCAAATATGTATGTTTGAAAGCCTGTCTGTAAACTAGTGTGAAAGTCACTTCTTTGGGGGATTAAGAGCCAAAGAAGTTACATGAGAAGTATTTCCTGCATCTTCATTTCATGGTCAAACTTGGCTGACAATATTCTTTGAGTATCACAGGCATTCTGCTAAGATGTCCAGCCTCCAGCACATAGAAGTGGAGTGCCAATAGCCTTCACATTACACTGTCCAGAAGAGCATCCAGAAAACACTCATTTGGAATATTTATCATTAGGAATCTTATTTGTCATATGAGGGAGCAGTGCATGTTTTGAGTGTAAATTGGAGGAGGACCCTTGGTGGCAAGATTTTGAATACGAATGGCCCATCATTGTAGCAGTATTCTGCAATCCCATCAGGTGTGCAGGCAAGCAGACTGAAGACTGAGCCATTTGCCGGAAGCAAGTGACAGTTTGTTTGCTATGACAGATGACATTTTAGTTTCATGACAAGCTTATTTCATGAAAGGAACACGTGCTTACAAATGTTTCAAGATATCTATTTTCTTTTTTTGTATATGGTTTTGTGGCAAGACAAACAAAACAATAGAGTAAAAAAATGAATCTAGAAATCTAGAATGCCTTCCCCCCTCCCCCATTTGATTATATATTGTAACATGCACTGAGTATTTCTGGACTTCTATTCACTGTGCAGCCTTCCACAAAAGTTGTTTTTGAAACTCATGTTGCTGGGTTCATGTGAAATTAAATTATAAACCCCAGAGATTTAACAGAAGGCAGCTGCTACTTTCACAGGTAAAAGTCAAGAAACTGAGGCTTTGAGATTAAAATCAGCCTAATATTGTATTTTCAATACAGCTGTCTCCACATGGCTAGGTATTTCAGAAGATTTGTGGGAGATGCTACCCAACATTCAGTAAGTGCTACAAATCATGGAACAGAGAATAATGAAGTTCAGTGTTGGTCATTTTTGGGAATGTTCTTGCATTCCTACTTTATTTCTTCCTTTCAGTATACTTCAAGAAAGTAAAGGGTTTTTTTTAATGTTCAAATAACAAGTATGGTAACTTTGACTCTGAAATTACTGGCTTAGAACACAGAAGCACCTTCAGGATATTTTATGATAAAATCACATAGGACAATCTCAAGGCATTATCTCTAGCATGTTGAAATGCTGAAATCTTCATGTTGATAATGGATCTATAATGTTAAGGAAGTAAGAACTTTATAAATTAAAAAAATAATTTATTGGGTAAGTTATGTAGTAACTTAGAAGGACGTAAAGGTGTTTTCATGCTTCAGGAAACATTAAACATTTTGATTTGAAACTCATAAAAAATGTCTTATGAAACCAGAGTAATGTAAAGGATTTTGTGGGCCTCTAGGTGCTCACAATTTCTAAGTAGTGGGATATTATTCATTAGGTTTATTTTTCTTTGTCCCTAAGTTTGAAAATTGTGACTAAAAACGTTTGGCTGCTTATGCTGCTATGAATATGTATTTTTTCCTTTATTTATCTTGTCTACTTGTCATTCAGTACTTAGGAGATAGTCATGAAGATGGACCAAAGTGTTTCTTTAAATACTCTTACTCAGGGAAATAGGTAATAAAACCCCTGCTGACTTCAGTGAAAACAGAGTTACTACAAACCCCAGCAATCTGGATGCCATGTGTACACAGACACTTTTAGATAGAATAATTGTGGATTGAAAATAAGCAGAGAGAGGTCTGTCATAAGAAGAGGCCAGCAATACAACTATCTCTATAGACTTAGGAACAAAATATGTTAATGATCAGTGTCAAAAACCTTTGGGAGACGTGGAGATGTGTCATCCTGCAATTCTAGCACAAACTAACTCACTTTTAACTCTGACCGAGTTAAATGTGACAAAGAGTATACTTAAGTTTTATTTGTTTCTGAACATAGTTAGGAGCTTTGAAGTGGAAACTAGCCTGGGAGGAAGGTCCATGTTTTACTTGAAAAGTAATCTCTGTTGTCCAAATTATTATTATTATTATTATTAATAATAATAATAATAATAATAATAATAATAATAATAATAATAATAATAATAATGCCATTTTCCAAACATTTTTTTTTCTGATAAAGTACAATCCACACCAAGAAAGAGATATCAATCCTCTTCTTTCCCTATCTTGTCCTGTGAGGTTTTTCATTAAAGTGAAGATCTGCCGTCATGGAGGAAGTGTACTACTGACAATTAACATCGCTGCTTTGTGTGTTCTTTTGAGGATAAAAGAAAATGTGGACGGGTTGCTTATCCCTCAATGAAGGCAGACACTATAACATGGTAATTGAAAACAGAATCACACAGATGCTCCTGAGAGGTTAAGAGTTTTAAAATAATGTTATACATATATTCATAACATTTATGTGTGTGTCAATTCAGTTTTTACATTACAAAATGAAATGCCATCAAATATGATAGAGGTGGAATAACTCAATAGGATAAACAACGTTGGCTGGTGGTAAAACAGGTAAATGGAAACTGTTTAAACAGTGAAATCTCCAAGACTTTCATCAGTTCTTCTCTACACAAAGTACAAGTGTCATTAGAGCTTATGATAGACACAGTGTGGAATTACACTTACATGATGCTCAACTTTATTTTAAAGTTGTTTGTTAAGTTCTCCGTGACAGTTCTATACAGAGGAATGAGTGCAAGTGCCTTTTTGAAGGTTGGACCCTGGAATAAATGGGAAAGACTTGGCAAACACTGCTGTGAACTGCAAAACATGAAAAGTAAGAAAATCTGTAGGTCTCCAGTTGTGATAGCTCAACAGCACATTTATGTAGATGGGAGGAGAATTCTAAGAACAGCAGGCTGTGCTGGATGCTGAATAACACAAGGCAGCTGGATAGATATCCTGGAGTCCCACAGTGGTGGGATTTTTCTAGGAGAAAACAGAATGACATGTCTATCAGAGCCCCACTTAAATGAGAACAGTTCAGTGCTTTCTTTAATACTCTGTTCTCTAGTCCACAAAGCATGTATTTAATGAAAAAGAGGAGAGACTGTCCCATTGAAACAGACCTCATCTCGTCTCTGCATAAGCTCCTGTACTTTTTTGCAATTTTTCACGGTTGTTTGAAACTTCCAGTCTGAGGGAGGAAGGGGTATTCTACTGGTGAGAACTGAGCGAATTCACTGAGCTCAATGCCTGCTTGCTGCATTAATAAAAATCAAATGAAAAAAGCAATCTGATTAAATTATGTGTGCCTTTTCCTATGCCGGTGGAGCTTAACTAAGCAAACAGAAGCAGTGAAGTAAATCAGTGTTGGTTTATTAAAGATCAGAATTCAATATCTCAATAGTTGAAGGGCTTATGCACCAATGTTCTCACTGTTTAGCTTTTCTATGCAAAGAAAGTAAACACAATGGCACTGTGGGGACCCTTGTTAGGGAAGTGACACTTAGAGAAGACTAGTTTTCTTGCAAGGAAGATGCTGCCCTATCACTTACTTTTTGTCTCTTGCCAAAAGATTATAATGAAAACAAAAATCTTAATATTCTTTGCTGATGGTGATGTCATCCTCTGTAACAGAGGCATCCTCCTTGAAATATCCTTAGGGCTTGCAGATAGACACGTCCCTTACCTCAGCTACTTTTCTTCTAATACTCTTATCTGCACAAATACAGATTCCCCCTCACATTGATCTTAGTGCACCATCAAGATATCAGCCTTTTTGGGGTGGAAGGAGTTAAGGATGTTTAATCTAGTCTTTAAGACTCTCAAAGTTTATACATTGCAAGATTGCACTCTGAGTACTACGGGCCTCATAAGAGATCTCCAGAAGGTATGCAAGGTGGAAAAGCTGTCAGTTAACTCCATCTTAGTGATATAAGTAAGACTTGACTTCTGCAAATTTAGAAAACCAAAATACCTGCTCCTCATGACGGGTTGATTTATGGCTTTGTACAATCAGACCAAATACAGAGTGAGAATTTCAAATGTTCTTTTTATACGTGCCTCATACTAGTGATGATCAATCTCCATACCAAACAAAGAGCATCATGCTGTGCAGAACTGTGCTTGCTGGTGCACTTGTAGGAGCTACTCAGCTCTGCCTCAGAAAGCACTTTTATAGGCAGGCAGTTGTACGAGTATCATTAGGCAGTATTATATTGTGTCTATAGATACAAACTCACATATGGAACATAAAAGTAGAGTTCTGTAAAAGAATTATGAATTTAATGCCTAAAACAGGTATATAAGAATCAGTTAAAAATCTGTGCTTTGGTGCTAGTATTGTATTAATATGCAGTGAACTGCTTTGTCCTTTCCCCTTTTTTTGCTGGCAGTCACAAACTGAACAAAGTCTTGGTAATTGTACTTAGCTGCTGCTTTTATCTGTTGTCTCAGAAAGACAGAGATAAGAGGCACCCAGTCAGAGATATAAGCAATCAAGAACACATATCCAATGGTCTTTAGCAGTGCTGAGAACCCCTTGGCATGCATGATGCTTGGCACAAAGAGTCCTCATGCACTGCTTTTGTATGTTGCCCTGATGTAGACTCATTTCAGAGAGGCATGAAGTTTCCAGTTGTGAACAACTAGAAAATTTCATTTTCTTCACTGCTTGGATGCTTCATGCTTCAAAACTTGAAGACATTAGTAAAGACTATGTGGGTGGAGACAGGCAGCCAGGAAGTTATTTTCTTGGATAAGATCTAGGTCCAAGCCATAAGTGAGCTTAGCTTCCTTTAATTAAATGATTTCCTGAAAGCTAGAATAAATGTCACTTTGCGTAGTATGTGTGATAAAAGTAAGAGTCATCATCAGAGCTAGTTGGAAATTTTCTAATAAAGCAGAAATTGTGATGTCCTGGGAAGCCATGTGGTCTTGTGAAACAGGAACACCTGCAACTTCTGGCCAGGTATGTCATATGACAGACCTGCCCTCAAAGTGTCAGCTGCTGCTAAGGAAAAATGATGTTCTATTATCAATGAAAAAGTGAGAAGAAATATCATTGTGACAGAGCAGATACAAGGAAATAAGCAAATATGAAATTATTCCTCTTTCCTGGCTGGTAGGAAAAATTGAAAGTTTTTGTTTCAACCCAGTTGATAGCAAAGTTAAATAGCAAAGAAATATGGGTGTCCTTTGAAAAACTGCATGAATTTCTGTGGATTAAAGTGGAATGCTGACTTTCAGAACAGATGAATTCAAAGAATGAATTCTCCTCATCTATGCCTTCTGCATGTGGGGAGAAATGACACTCCTGAAGTTTCTTCTTGCAGACTGTGAAGAATTTGGGAATGATCTTAAAAGATGAGATTACTGTCAATTTTGCAAGTGCAGGATGGCAAGGGAATCTATCTGACAAGCAAGGATTGCTTAAATGTGCAGAATCCAGAAACGGGAAGAGGCAGAGAAAAAGTCAAGAGCAATGAAGGGGGAGACAGACCAGTTTGCATCTCAGCCTGCAAAGGGACAGGCATTTCTTTGCTGCACAATGATGGTGAGACCTTCTGTCTACTGAAATTTATTTGTGGGAAAGTCTTGGTATCATTTGTTTTTCTCAAATTTACAGAGAGCATGGTATGAGTATTTGTAATGGAATATAAGAAAACGTGTTAATATTCACTTACGTGTTCCCTCTTAAAACATAAAGTGTCTCTCCATTTCATTCAATGTCAGTTTTTAGCCAGATGATCCTAGATCTTACCTTGTCGATTCAGACCCTTTCTAGGCATTTATAGTAAGTGATCAAGTCTCAATAGTTCTTTCATGGCAGTATGTGAAGAAAGCTAAGTGAAAATATTTCAACACTAAGAAGCAATAAATATAGCAGAGAAAAATTAAATTGGCAGTTATTTTCTGGATAACCTTAAAAAGAAGATAAGCTTTTTTCCTTGGATGTGAGAAGGCATCCGAGCTATGTGACCTGCTGTAGTTTTTGATCAAGGTTAGAATTTCTTGCCATCTGTAAAAAGGGGAAGGAGAGGAGAAGCTAACATTGCTAACTGAGTCTATTTACAGTGTTAATGACAAAGTGTCAATATATAAATTGTACTAGTTCAATGTTGAAACATTAACACTACTCAGAAAAAAAGAAAAAAAAAGTATAAAAGCTAGCTTGGTCAGATGAGGTCATGGACATGCTTTATAACTATTTTAAGCTGTCTCCTAAATACTAGGACGGTTCCTTTGATAGCACCTGCTCTCATTCAGAAGACTGTATGTTCAATTCCCGTAGCAGAAGCTGGGCTCAAACCCAGTGCTGACTATACAAATCCGTTACTAAATAAATTCTGGCTGGTTGGTAGCCATATTGACCTTTAGCTGAGATACTGAAATCCTCTTGCCAACATTCCCACCTCCTGCCTAATTGGCACTGTATAAAATTTGTTTCCAAGGGAGTGTACAACAGCAGTCATGGTCTCCTGCAATATTAACACAGCAAAAGAAGCATGTAATTTATTCCTCTGAAAAACAGATGCATAATAAAATCCAGCATAATAAACCTCTTTCTGCAAGGATTATGATGACTGCAAGTAGGCAGACCATGGTCTATTTGCACAGTACTTTTTTCATCCAAGAAACTATTTTGGTTTTGTAAGAAAGTCTTAGCAGTGCACTTAGGTGGCACCACAGCCCACCTTTTATAACTCAAGTTTTTCTTTTCTGTTGAGACAAATTAGTCCTGTTACTAAAATTCATTGTAAGTAGCAAGCTGTTAAATATATATTTATAAATTTATATTATAAAGATATATTTCACACAACATATGACAGATAGAGCTTGATTGTTGATGCTGCCATTTCCATCCAATATGACTTCAGTAGGTCTGCAGGGAGGTCTGCTGCCTACCTGGGGCTCGGGTTAGAGATATTAAAAGGAAGGTCACTGCTCTGGTGCAGCCCTCTGATTACTACCCTTTGTTGGTTATCCAGGCAGATAATGATGAGGTAGTAGAGAGATGTCTAAAGTCACTCAAAAAGGACTTCAAGGCACTGGGGTGGCTAGTTGAAGGCTCAGGGGCTCAGGTGGTGTTTTCATCAACACCTCAAGTGGAAGAGAAAAACACTGAAAGAGGGTGGAAAACACATCTGATTAGCACATGGCTCAGAAACTGGTGCTCTGGGTTCTTTGATCATGGCAAAGTTTATAAGGCACCTGGTCTGCTGGTGACAAATGGGACAGGTGGGATGCACCTGTCCCAGATGGGGAAAAGGATCTTGGAGCAAGAGTTAGCAGGGCTTATTGACAGGGCTTTAAACTAGATATGAGGGAGGAGGGGGAGATAACTAGGCCTGTTAGGAATAAGCTCAAGGGAAGCGTGCCAAGGCTTGAAGGATGGTGGACTGATGAGGACTCTCCCTCCGCTATTTCATTTCAGAGAAGGGAAAGATGTTTAGAAATCATGGAAGCACCTGAGAAGGGTCTGGTAGGAAATGGGGCCCACACTCACAAAAAGGTGTTGGTTTCATTAACTCATCTCAAGTGCATCTATACTAATGCACACAGTATGAGCAACAAACAGGGGGAGCTTGAAGCCATGATACAGCACAAGGGCTATGACATAGTAGCTATAACAGAAACATGGTGGAATGCTTCACACGACTGGAGTGCTGCAATCGATGGCTACTAGCTCGTCAGGAGGGATAGACAGGGAAGGAGAGGCGGTGGAGTGGCCCTGTGTGTTAGAGAATGTTATGAGAGCTCAGAAATCAAGTATAGTGATAACGGGATTGAGAGTGTTTGGAGTAGGTTAAGGCCAATAAAGGGATGTTGCTGTGGGAGTCTGCTATAGACCTCCCAACCAAAGCAGTGAGGTGGATGAAGCTTTCTATAAACAGTTGGGAGAAATCTCGCGGTCACTTGCCGTTATTCTCGTGGGGGACTTTAACCTCCCAGGTACCTGCTGGGAACACAACACAGCAGAGAGGGAACAATCCAGGGCGTTCCTGGAATGTGTGGAGGATAACTTCCTCACACAGCTGGTGACTGAGCCGACCAGAGGAGGTGCCCTCCTGGACCTGCTTCTTGTGAACAGGGAAGAGCTTGTGGGGGAAGTAAAGGTTGGAGGCCATCTAGGGTGCAGTGATCATGAGATGAATGAGTTTTCAATCTTTGGAGAAACAAAGAGAGGGCTTAGTAAAACTGCCACCTTGGACTTCCGGAGGGCAAACTTTGACCTGTTCAAAAGACTGATTGACAAAATCCCTTGGGAGGCTGCCTTGAAGGATATGGGAGTCCAGGAAGGCTGGACATACTTCAAGAGAGAAGTCTTAAAGTCACAGGAGCAGGCTGTTCCTGTGTGCTGAAAAACAAGCAGGAGGGGAAGGAGACCAGCCTGGCTAAACAGGGACCTTTGGCTGGATCTCAAGAACAAAAGGAGAATCTATGACCTTTGGAAGAGGGGCCAGGTCTCTCATGAAGACTATAAAGATGTAGTGAAGCTATGCAGGGAGAACATCAGGAGAGCCAAAGCACAGTTAGAGCTCAACCTGACTACAGCTGTTAAGGATAATAAAAAATGTTTCTATAAATTCATTAACAACAAAAGGAGGATTAGGGAAAATCTCCCTCCTTTATTGGATGCAGATGGAAACAGAGTAACAAAGGATGAGGAAAAGGCTGAGGTGCTCAATGCCTACTTTGCCTCAGTCTTTAGCAGTGGAACTGGCTGTTCCCTGGACACCCAGCCTCATGAGCTGGGAGATGGGGAGGGGAAGCAGATTGAGGTCATCACAATTAAAGAGGAAGTGGACAGAGACCTGCTACACTGCTTGGATGCACACAGGTCTGTGGGACTGGATGGGTTACACCCAAGGGTGCCGAAAGAATTGGCAGATGTGCTCACCAAGCCGCTTTCCATGATTTACCTGAAGTCATGGCTAACTGGGGAGGTCCCGTTGGACTGGAGGGTGGCAAGTGTGACACCCATCTACAAGAGAGGCAGAAAGGAGGATCCAGGAAACTATAGACCTGTCAGTCTGACCTCGGTACCAGGGAAGGTCATGGAGCAGATCATCTTGAGTGCCATTAAAAGTAATATAATGGACAACCAGGGGATCAGGCCTAGTCAAGATGGGGTTATGAAAGGCAGGTCCTGCCTGACAAACCTGATCTCCTTCTATGACAGGATGAGCCGACTACTGGACCAGGGAACAGCTGTGGATATTGTCTACCTGGATTTTCAAAAAGCATTCGACACTGTTCCCCGTAGAATTCCATAGAAAAACTGGCTGCCCATGGCCTGGATGAGCGTACGGTCTGCTGGGTCAAGCACTGGCTGAATGGACGGTCCCAGAGAGTGGTGGTCAGTGGAGATAAATCCAGCTGGCGACCGGTCACAAGTGGTGTTCCTCAGGGCTCGGTGTTGGGACCATTTCTGTTTAACATCTTTATTGATGATCTTGATAAGGACATAGAGTGTATCATCAGTAAGTTCGCAGATGACACCAAGTTAAGCGGGAGTGTCGATCTGCATGAGGATAGGGAGGCTCTACAGAGAGACTTGGACAGATTGGATAGGTGGGCCAACGTTAACAGGATGAGCTTCAACAAGGCCAAGTGCCAGGTCCTGCCCTTGGACCACAACAACCCCATGCATTGCTACAGGCTTGGGGAGGTGTGGCTGGAGCTCTCTGGAAGAAAAGGATCTGGGGGTTCTAATTGACAAGCAGCTGAACATGAACCAGCAGTGTGCCCAGGTGGCCAAGAAAGCCAACGACATCCTGGCTTGTATTAGAAATAGTGTGACCAGCAGAAGTAGGGAGGTGACAGTCCCCCTGTACTCTGCACTGGTGAGGCCACACCTGGAGTATTGTGTCCAGTTTTGGGCACCTCAAAACGAGAGAGATATCACGGTGCTGGAGCGAGTGCAGAGGAGGGCAACGAAGCTGGTGAAGGGCCTGGAGAACAAATCCTATGAGGAGTGATTGAAGGAGCTGGGACTGTTTAGTTTGAGGAAGAAAAGGCTGAGGGGAGACCTCATCATTCTCTACAGCTACCTGAAAGGACATTGTAGAGAGGTTGGTGCTGGTCTCTTCTCACAGGTGATTAGTGACAGAACAAGAAGGAATGACTTTAAACTGCAACAGGGGAGGTTTAGACTGGACATTAGGAAAAAATTTTTCACAGACAGAGTGGTCAGACAGTGGAATAGGCTGCCCAGGGAGGTGGTGGAGTCACCATCCCTGGATGTGTTTAAGGGTCATTTGGATGAGATGTTGGTGGATATGGTGTAGGGGAGAACTTTGTAGAGTAGGGCTGATGGTTGGACTCGATGATCCCAAGGGTCTTTTCCAACCTGAATGATTCTGTGATTCTGTGATTCTGTAATAATTTGCTGAAACTGTTACTGTAAAGCCGGCAGAGGAACTCTCTAAGACTTGTTTTGGAGTTTTAGAAAGCAGGCATTCTTTATTGCATTGCTGAGTGCACATGCAATAACTTCGCAAAGGTGAGCGCGTCCCCATATGTATAAGAGGGAGCTAAAATACAGTGAGTTTATACATATTCATACCTTTTCTGAGAAATGAATTGCATATGCATTAGATTTCCTGGAACTAATTACAATATCTGCATCGTAATTACACATGCGCTTTCTTGCTGAGTGGTCTCAAGGGGTCCCTGGTGGTTGTTGGTAGTCTTCCTCACCATGTCTGTTGATTGACCTCAGTGCTCATGTATGCTCACAAAAGTCTGTTAAGGAGGTGTTGTGCAGCCGTGTTGTATCTTGAGCTGGTTTGTTTTAATTTGTCCCAACCTTGTTCCTGTTATCTTCAATAGGCCCCAGCTGTCTTATTTATTACTGTCTTATCTTCAAACCCTTTTCTTTTTCACATAAACACCACCTTCAGCTGCACATTCCAGAAGCTACATTGACATTGACCTACTTCATTCTCAAAAAAATATTTAGCAAGATGAAAAGCAAGATGAAGAGGAAAAAAATTGTTAGCAAGATGTTTTGGCTTACAAAACTATGGAAAATATTTTAAGTTTTTAAATAAATATGAAGTGATGACATGAAAGAAAAGACAAATCTTTCAACGGATGATACTGGAAAGGACTGTTAGGACTATGCACTGGCAGAACACTAATAATTGAGTGAATTACGCCAGTGAATTTTAGTGTATTTTTTAGGGTTATTGTTTACTATGAAACTCTGCATGTACTCATCTTACCAAATATCATGAGAGAAATTAGTACTTTGTATTGGTGCAAGAGCTTCTACAGAAATCATCCTTAATATTCTAACATGTTTTCTTTGAAAGGTTCTTTTATTATGGATCCATCTGTCTTTACTCTGAAAATAAGGCTCTCCCTCTGCCTAGAAAAAACCCAGCAACAAATATGGTCATTGATTATATGCAAAAGTTACCTTTGAAACATATCTTGTGTGTTTATAGGCGTCTTTCAGTGTACCAGGTGGAAACAGAGGAAGCGTCACATGAATATTCAACTCCCTGGAGGCGACTAGCAAATGCTTCAAACGTCTCCCTAGAGGTGAAAAATAGTATTTTACAGCAGAAGTCACAAATTTGCAAGTCTTCTGGACAAATTATAAAATTCAATGATTCAGCCCAACTAGAAAACTCACCATGTTTACCAAGATGTGTCACCATTATAAAATGTCACTTTTCTGCCCGTGAAGCTTTAGAAATGGAACATTCAGTGTGTTTCTGAACTCACATGATACTTCATGTGATTTTTTCCTCCTCCTATGCACGCCCTTTTGTCTCAACACCTATGTAAATTTTTTTTCATAACTCTATGGATCTGATCTGATAAATGTAATTTCATTTACAATGGAAAATAGTGAAGAGGTTAAGTCAAAGTACTTACCCACTGCGGCATATCCATCAGGCCCATGATTGTTTCCTGCTCACAACTAAGCAGATATTGATGTACCTCATTTAGTGGATTGGAATAATCTTCTTAAAGACAGAAATGTTTACCTTTTGCTATTTCCCCCTGTAAGTAGAAATGAATGCCCTTGGGTCTTTAACCTTCCCCTGGACATAAAACAAAGAGAACAGAGGGCCTTGCTTTACCATGCAGCCCACTGGATGAAACCCTGAGCAACTATACTGCAGCTAGCTCCGTATCCTGCTGCACTGTCATCCATGGCACAGGAAACCTCCCATTCCCTTCATTGTGGCAAGAATTCCCTGACATACAGAACTTGACCTCAATGCCTTTAGCTTTAGCATGAGGATGTTGCCTCTTGAAGCCATGAGGGAACTGGATTACTCCTTTATTGATCAGTTGTTGAGTTAACAATCAATGGGTAATTGACTGTTAACCTCCATGAGATGACTCATGTGCTTAAGTCAGGCACACAGTTAAATATCTTGCTGAACAAGTGCCTACATACTGTCTGTGGCTTCTGTACACAAATTTGTCAGCTTTACATTATTCAAAGCCACGTAAAAAAAATCTTCCCTAAATGAGCCACACAGAAAAGAATAAACCTGTTAAAGGGATAGATTTACAGTGCACTACCATTCCATATTTAAGAACCCCCCTCTCTCTCTGTTATTACTGAGGCAATCAAAGGTGTCTTGAAAGATTGCTAAAAATGATTAAGGGTGCTTTATTTTAGATTGATAACTGCAGTAGCAACTGTGAGAAGGAGAGCAAGCAATTGAACTGGATGGGATCATTGTGTGCCTGCCTAACATCACTGGCTTAACATTTGTATTTTAGACTGTCTCTTGCCTAATAACAGCATGTAGTGAAATAAAGGGTTCGTTCTGGAGGTAATTGTTATGTGGTGGAATATAAACAAGACCCATTCTGCAGTATATTTACCACAGTGCATATTTATGAGTTGGGTTTAATTAAAAGTCAGGAACACTAGAGCTATTTTTTAACTAGATGCCTATTATCTAGTGTCAAATGCTTGGTTTTAATCACGCATTTTATATCATCGTGACCTAGATCACTGCCTGTGACATACGAGATAGTGTGTTGTCTTTTCTGAGAAGATGTAGCCAAGCTTGATGGATGTTTTCTCGTTCCTAACCTCATTACTACTGGCTTCCCATCCATCTAATAAAATGCTATGATAGAGAGTGGGAAGGTGCTATAAATCATAATATTCCAGGCGCTCCAAGCAGATTCATTAGAAATGCTGACTATATATCTTGCACACAGAAAGTCAACACACAAAGTAGGTTGCTGCTTCTGCCTGTGCTAGAGACATCCGCTCACTCCCTCCAGTCAAGTTAGGATTTGTTTTTAATGGCAAAGATGACATTTAATGAAGTTCTGGGTGGCAGGCTGCTTTGACCTGATTAACCCAATAAATATTCCAGCTGTTACTAGTTTTAAACTGTGCTGTAGCCCGTTAGCTCACTCACATCCTTACTCCACCACTGAGAATACATAATTGCTAACTAATAAACTATTTTTTTGAGTGAGGTAAGAAACTGAGACATCCTACTTCATTGCTGCTTTCCAGTGTTTTCCTTAAGGAAGGGTATCATGTTTCTCATTTAGTCTGGGCTAGGTTGTTGAAGTGAGTATATAGGGGGAAGAGGGGAAATCTGTCCTGTCTGTTTGTCTTTCCTTTCAGTCTATGAAAGAAAATGTGACTATGAAAATAAAAATGTCCCAGACTTGTGACTGACGAAGGAGAAGTCCAGGCTATGAATTTTCACTTCAGAGTTGTAAAGTATTATATTCAGGTTTTGCTTTTTAGTGGAATCTACACACTTGAAGACATAATGACAACGGTGATCTTTGCAAAAGAGGCAGAGTCACTGAGAGGGAAAAAAACAGTAAAAGAAAGGAAACAACAAGCAGTTTTAACACAATTCAGCTCTAAAAAATGAAGTGTGAGTGTGACTGTTGCTGTTCCAGGTGTTTGGATTTTCATAATGCTCCTGTGGCAGATGTTCAGAGCTGCCCACATTCTCCTGTGAAATTTTCTTTGGTGACAAATTTCATGCAGACCTTATGAGACTGTCATTCAAAGGATTTTGGTGGGAGATCACCCAAAGTTGTCTACCTGTAGCCTAGCATGTCTTGGTACCTCAGATCTCACAGAGACCTCTCCCTTTGGACTGATTTTGTTGGCAGAGCCATAGTATCCAACATTCTTTTCTTTCAAATATATTGCAATTAATAATATAAAAAATCAATGACCTTCCCAATTGAATTGAAATAAAGTATATATCAGTCCTTAGAATTATTTTCATTCACTGTGTGTGACGTGGGATGTCAGGCAAGCATATGGACGTAAGTGGACTGATGGAAGGCAGTGATGCACACAGCTTGCAGGAATTCATCAGGGGACACCAGTGGGCTCTTCTGTCTGTGCTCAAAGGCTGTTTCACTTCATTTTGGGGAAATGAGGTAGTGTGTAAGCTGATACTATTCTTTATTGAATCCTTGAGGGGGAAATGCAATTGTGTTTGTATGCTATCTGCAAGCAGTGTTTTCATTATAACTCGCTGTGATCTCTAGTACTTAGTGTCAACTTGTTTCAGGGAAAATGATTGATAGCTGTTATTAGTAATCCATGCCTTTATGAACGTACAAATTAAAAGTAATCAGAGAGAGAGGGGAATTGTACATCAGTTAATATAATCCATTTATTTTGAAACATGCACTAAAGAGTGACATTCATCTTTATTGCAATGGCAAGTCTCATCTTTGTGGTGATATTCTTAAACAGATGATGGTAAAACATATAAAGGATTCACTTTAACAACATAGTGGCCACTTTCTGATTCCTGAAGCATTCCCAAAGTTACACCGAAGAAACAGTAATACCTCCCTGAATTACAATGAACAATTTAAAAGTGTCTGTTGAATGTGATTCCCCCTGGGCAGGCCTGAGGACCTGTGTCACCTATAGACACCTCACCTGACACTGTACTGAAATGCACATATGAAAGGACTGCTGCCTCCCTCAGTCCCTTTCTGCCCCTATAAATCTAAATTCAAATCAACTTCTGATTAGATGTGTCTGGAATAATTATGTAAAGAATTGTCATGTTTGGGTTTTTTTGAGTTTACAGATATGTGTTTATTTATTTATTTAAGCACACTAAAGAAATGTAAGGGTTATATGCCAATATGTAAAACTCATGTCAAATCTACAAAATGAATATCATAGCAGAGGTGCCTGTTAGCAGTGTATTGTCAACTGTCAGGCATAAAAATAGAATGAGATGGGGTAGGACAACTGCAGTTGAATTGTCTGGCAATTATTCTAAATACCTTTAGAATTAACCAGGAAACACCTGTTAAAAAAAAAAAATTATGCTTGGTTTTTGTTGCTGTGGGTTTTTTTAAAGCTGTTGCATTTGCCTGTCACTATCAATGGTGTCAACGAAAGGACTATTAATGTAAAGACTTCTATAAAGAGAATTATTTTCATTTAAGGCCTACAGAAGTAATCCAGGAAGATAAACATGCAGAACACAAACTATTTAATAGTATCTGTTGCAAGCTACTGTGTCCATTTAGTCTGTGGAGTTTCCTCTTGAAGAAACCCATGGTTGGGAAACACTTTGTGCCCTGCAGAAAAGGAGAGTCCTGGAAGAAGACACCCAGGATTATCTCATGATTGAAGGAAAAGGATATGATGCCAGAACCATTCCTGCTTCGTGGTATTGTTGTTCACAGATTGCTAATATGGTTAGTACAAGCGAGTAAAGAGACACCCCACAATGTGTTACTCTGTGCCCTAAAAAACGGAAAAAACTGTCACTGACAGGTATTTGTTAGAATTTAACTGATATTTGAAGGATTTGCTCTTATGTATACTGCTCTATTGTATTCAGGTTTTGCTGGTTATGGAAGAAAAGAATCATAGATTCATAGAATGGTTTGGGTTGGAAAGGACCTTAAAGATCATCTAGTTCCAACCCCCCTGCCATGGGCAGGGACACCTTCCACTAGACCAGGTTGCTCAAAGCCCTGTCCAGCCTGGCCTTGAACACTTCCAGGGAGGGGGCACCCACAGCTTCTCTGGGCAACCTGTTCCAGTGCCTCACCACCCTCACAGTGAAGAATTTCTTCCCGAT
Organism: Strix aluco; assembly: GCF_031877795.1. Classification (NCBI taxonomy): domain Eukaryota; kingdom Metazoa; phylum Chordata; class Aves; order Strigiformes; family Strigidae; genus Strix; species Strix aluco. The sequence goes on from NC_133971.1 coordinate 72,776,468, forward strand.
ATCTAATCTAGATCTATACCCCTTGTCCTGTCACTACACTCCCTGATAAAGGGTCCCTCCCCATTTTTCCCATAGGCCTCCTTTTAAGTACTGCAAGGCCATGATAAGGTCTCCCCAGAGCCTTCTCTTCTTAGGCTGAACCACCTCTACTCTCTCAGCCTGTCCTCATAAGGGAGTTTCTCCAGCCCTGTGATCATCTTTGTGGCCCTTCTCTGGACTCTCTCCAAGAGGTCTACATCCTTCTTATGTTGGGGGCCCTGGAGCTAAACACAGTACTTGAGGTGGGGTTCTCACAAGAGTGAAGTAGAGGGGGAGAATCATCTCCCTTGACCTTCTGGCCACGCTTCTCTTGACGCAGCCCAGGATACATTTGGCTTTCTGGGCTGCAACCACATGTTTCTGGCTCATAGTTTTCCATCCACTACTACCCCTAAGTCCTTCTCTGCAGGGCTGCTCTCAATCCCCTCATCACCCAGCCTGTATTTGTGCTTGGGATTGCCTTGACCCATGTGCAGGACCTTGCACCTGGTCTTGTTGAACTTCATGAGGTCTGCACAGACCCACCTCTCAAGTCTGTCAAGATCCCTCTGGATGGCATCCTTTCCCTTCAGCTTGTTGATCGCACCACATGGCTTGGTGTTGGCAAACTTGCTGAGGGTGCACTCAGTCCCACTGTCCATGTCTCCAACAAAGATGTTAAACAGTGCCAGTCACTGAGGAACACCACTTCTCACTGCTCTGCACTTGGACATCGAGCCATTGACCACAACTATTTTGAGTGCGACCATCCAGCTAATTCTTTATCCACCAGGTGGTCCATCCATCAAATCCATGTCTCTCCAATTCAGAGACAACGATGTTGTGTGGGACAGTGTCAAATGCTTTGCACAAGTCCAGGTAGATGATGTCAGTTGCTCTTCCCTTATCCACCAATGCTGTAACCCCATCGTAGAAGGCCACCAAATTTGTCAGGCAGTTTGCCCTTAGTGAAGCCGTGTTGGCTGTCACCAATCACCTCCTTATTTTCCATGTGCCCTAGCACAGTTTCCAGGAGGATCCACTCCTTGATCTTGCCAGCACAGAGAAGAGACTGACTGGCCTGTAGTTCCCCAGGTCTTCCTTTTTTCCCTTTTTAAAATGGGGGTTATGTTTCCCCTTTTCCAGTCAGTGGTAACTTGACCAGACTGCCCTGACTTCTCAAATATGATAGATAGTGGCTTAGACACTTCATCTACCAGTTCCATCAGGACTTGTGCACCTTCAGGTTCCTTAGATAGTCTCAAACCTGATCTTCTCCTACAGTGGGCAGTTCTTCTTTCTCCCAATCCCTGCCTTTGCCTTCTGTGACTTGGGCAGTGTGGCTGGAGCACTTGCTGGTGAAGACTGAGGTAAAAAAAGAAAAGCATCATGTTTGTGTACACTCAATCTTCACAGAACAGTACAAACCTAAATTTGTATTTATCTCAGGATGTCATTGGAAACTCAAGGATATCATTCTTTGTTTACTATGTCACTTTGTCTAAGTGTGGATCTGATAAAGTTTTCATGATTTTGATATCAAATAGTAACAACGTGGAGGCAGCAAAACTCAAACTGGTAATGTTCTTTTGGGGGAAAAGAGGAATGTAGTCAACTTTTAGCAATATGGGCAATGATTATGGGTAATAGGGGAATGTAAATTCAGAATCTCTGGGTTTTTTTAGGATTAAACATGAATTCCAATGTTTATTTTAATATGGTAACTGCTTTTAGCATAATTGCTTTACACTCAAGATATCTGTACAGATCATAGGATATAGGTAGCATTGCATGTGATTACATGGTGTTATCACAGACTGTATCAGTACAGCATACAATCACACAAGAAGCCTCAGAGCTTTAAAATTAGATTTAGGGGGCGAATACTTGCTATAATTCAGAAGAAATAGAAAAAACACAACCTTTTGCAGTTGCAAGTGGTTATTTAATCAAAGAATAAAGAAATAGGGGAAAGGCCATGTAAATACAGAAGGGACACTTGCCTAAAAGATATAGAGATTCAGTCTTACTGTATTTGTAAAGTCTTCATGTTCTGGTTTCAAAACTAATATATAAGAGCTACTGATTATTATAAAACTATGTAATTAATCTTTGTACACAAATGTTTGGCAATGTGTTGATTTTATTTACAGTAAGACAAATCTGGGGATATGGTACCAGGTTTCTTTCCTCATTTTGCCTGTTGCATCAGAAGCATAGAGCTCTCTCACCACATTATACAGCCTGTACCTGCTCAGCCTCCAGCTGAAATGTATGTGTCTATTTACTGACCTTGGGTTTTAGTAACACACAGTAGAATATTGTAACAACAATTACATTGAACTTGAAGTAAATAACGTCATTTTTCGGTGTAACTGTTTTCTTAATTAGGGATTCTAGGGGTAGTATTTAGGAAATCCCAGCTGAGGAAGAGAAGAGGAAATTTCACTACCTAAAATCAAGGGGAAATCATGGTTTGATTTCTGTAATAGGGGTGGAAATAATTGGAAAATAAATACTTCCTCAGTCCTGAGAAATTGAGACATAATATACTACTTCCTTTTCTAGCAAGTTGTTTTAATTTTCTCCCATTTTCCATTTCCCTTTCTCCACTTTTTTTTCTGTGCCCTCACAATCCATTGCACCTTCTCATCTTTAGCTCATTCTCTTCACCTATGCTTCTTCTTCACCTGATGGATGGATTGGTCCATGTATTTCAATGAGTTGGTGATGTGTTCTTTCATACTTCTGGTATCTGATTTTCCCCCAGTGATAAATAAATCAGTGCCTCTCTCCTTTTTCCCTTCTTGCCCTTTTTTTTACAGTAACATGAACCAGCACTGTCTGGAGTTAGGAACAAACCTGACACAATTTCCTGGTCAGAGTTTAGGTTAAGGCTCTTTACACACCATTCGTTACCTACTTGTATGGGTAGTACAGAGGTGCAGATGGTGTATAACATTAAATTGATTAACATTTAATTATTTCTCATTTGTTAGTGAAGTTTTCTGCAAAGTTCTCTGACATACAAGGTAGCCATTTTGTTTGAACCCCACTCTTATTTCCAGCTCTCCCCCTTCATGAGTTTCACAGACCATTCACTGTATCTTTGTATTATTGACATGTGTAATGGTTTAGCCCCTGCCGGGGTCTGAGACCACGCGGCCGCTGCCCCTCCCCCACAAAGGGAGTGAAATACAAAGCCCCGGGGCTGAGATAAGGAAAGGTTTAATACAGCAGTGCAACAGCAACACAACAAACAATAACAGTAAGAATAATAGTAATAACAATGAACAGGGCAAAATATCTACCAATATAGCAGTGAGAGAAAACCCGGCGGCGCGAACCCCACGCGATCACCGATTCTTCCCCCGCTCTGGCACCTGGATGTGATGTCAGCATGGCATATGAATAACCCGGCTAGAGCTTCGTCCCCCACTGCTGGGGAAACTTAACCCTATTCTGGTTAAACCAGGACAACATGTAATTAGAAGCAGCTCTTTAAGTGGTTTTAGTCTTGCCTTAGTACTTAATATCTGTATCTTTGCCTAAGTTTCTGGGCCTCCTCTACAGGTGTTTAAACCTAGAAAGAGAAGCATAATCTGAACTACTTACTTGTAATCTTCCCTTTCTCTTCACTGTAACCCACACACCTGCTCTGCAGCTCTGTGATACATAATCAAAAGAGTGCAGGTGCTCAATATGATTGAATTGAACCCTTCCATTTAGTCTATTGCTTTTTTAATTCAGGAGTAATGCTCAGTGGGTGTGATTGAAGAGATCTCTGTCTAATTATAGAGATTTTTCTGTACAGTGTTGGAGGAATTTTTTTTTACTATTTACACTGTTCAGTCTGGCAGTAATATTTCTGTCTGCCAGTGTCAATTACATTGCTCTTGACTGGTGCAGATCAGCAGTCTGTGATATCTTTGAAAAGCCAGCGTGTATCACATGTCACTAGCAGACATATTAATGTTTGAGTTGAGGAGTGCAAGTGATGTAACAAGATTAGATGGCACTGATACAAAGGACTAATTCTAAACCCATGAGTAACCAAAAAACTGCTAAGTGACAACTGTCAATTATTTGCTGCCCCTGTCCAATATAATACTGATAGCTGGGAGCCTGCACTTTTCCTTTCTCCCTCTCTCTCTTTTACTAGCCTAGTGTTCAATTCCTCAATTTTACTGAAATAACATTCTTTTCAAGACATTTATGTGATTAGCAAAAAAAATGAAGAAGCTATGCTGAACTATGTCTTCTGATATGCCACAGCACTTCATTAACCAGAAAGGCTTACTTAGTTTCAAAGGTATTTTCCCTTATCTTAGTTGTTAACACAGTTTTTTGTTTCTTTTCTAATACTAAACAATGCAGTAGAAAACAATTATGTCATGGAAAGGAAACTAAGTGGTACCTTTTTTTTTTTCACTTATCTCTGAGAAGAACAACTTCATACTTTTAAATAACTCATAAAAATGAAAGAAAACATGATATGTCTGAAACTGTAATTGCATGAAGCTGTCATGGCCCACATATCTGCCATGAACTTAACTCCTCCGCCTGTAATATGCAAAAGGAAACCCCTGTTTTTTCATATGTTCTTTCTTTTTCTTAAATAACGGGGTTTTGCATTCTATATTTACTTCCTGTTTTCAGGCAAGTTTTTATTGCTTTTTGCCCCATTAATTCAATTACTTCTTACAGGCGGGCAGTTGCAGCTAACTAGAATAAATGATACTTTAAAGGGGTAAAGTGGTCTGAATAGACAGGGGAGAAGAGAAGCTAGAGAAGACATTAACTGATGTTATACACATTCACCTGAACAGGAGAAATATAATGAATGTTATGTATCCCAGACCATGCGTAGTTGTCAGCAGATATAATAAGTCTGTTGATTGAATACTCACTAATACAAGTTTTTGTACTTTTTAATAGATTAACTTTTTTTCTTACGATTGAGAGATTTTGCAGCTCTAAGAAATAATTTAGTACTTGAATTCTGAAGGATATAAAGCGATGCAGAGGATACTCAAAGGACTTCAGCTGGATATACCTTATTTTACCATCTAACTTTGTTTTATATCAGAGGAAAGCACATTTGCTTGTGTTTGTGAGGTACAGGTAAGAAAGAACGGACATCTTCTGGCACATATCAATAAAGCAGAAAAAAAAGTTGCATAACAGCAACAGCAGTCTGCTGGGATAACAGATTAGTGCCCACTAGTAAGGGGGTAAGACTCATAATTCACAAGCAATGAAGCCACAAGTGAATTATAAAGGACTTGTCCTTCTCCAATGGAGATAAATGGGTCCATCTAGTACAGCCAATCATACGATCTGTTTGGATAAGTCTTCTTTGTTCATAATCCTTTCTCATATAAAATTTTTTGGGTGGGTATCACAATCATTAGAGAATAAAGACATTCTACTCATTTCTCCACTCTGTTTCTGAGGATCCCCTACTCTGGGGCTGAAGTGTTGAAGATGTTGCCTCTTTTTCTTTCTTATTTTCATCTAAAGCTCTATTAAACTCATCATGTTTAGTAACAGGCATGTGTGGCAGGACTATCTTTGGTTGGGTTTTTTTCCTTAATTTATCAATAAATTCCTTTTTTTTTGCTGTTTTTACTATTACTTATTTACTATCACTACACTTGCGTCCTCCCACCCCATGCCCCCCAAGTATGATTGCTTCTCTGGTAGTGACATAAATTTTTCCATGCTCCCTGGAGAGAGGAGGGTAAAAGCCAGTCTTTAAAGCTGTAGACTGCTGCTGTCTTACCACTGGTGGTTTTTGTCATGAAAGCCTGGAGTCGTGTTACTGAGAAAGCCTTGGAGTCCTGTCACTGTGACCTTGATTATGCCAGGAGCTGAATCCCTGTTGAGGTAAGGAAATTTAAATGTGACCAGTCTTTCAAAAGTCACGATAACTATGGGTCTTTACATAAGGTAACTTCTTAGTAAGGCTATAGGTGTTTTGTAAGACAGTCCAGTATTTGCATAAGATAAACAACACCCCCAAACTTTTATAGCAGTTTTGTTTGGTACATTTTGAGGGTTTTTTCTGATCATTCATTTGTACTCCTTCTGACAAATAGGTTGTCTAAACTGAGGCATTGAAGTTAAATGGTGGGAGGGTAATCTCAGAGAGAGAGTGAGACCAAAATGCTGATTTTAAGAAGTAATTAAGATTATAGGCAATGCAAACAGAGATGGCAGCAATGAGATTCCACACTGACTTTTCATTGTAAGATCGTCTTTCAGTTGCTTATCAATTTGAAAGTTTTACCAGCTGCAACTGAAATTATTGATTCTAAGCGTCTTTCCAAAGCAGGTTTAAACAAAAAATAAAAATTTCTGAGACTCTTTCAGCTAAAACGTTCCACTTACTTCTGAGAATCAGCTAAAGTTAAATTACAGTACATCATGTTTCAATATTTTTTACAACCACTTTGGTGAGAACATTCTGTCTATAGTTGTAGTAGTCTACACATGTAGTACATCAATTTTTGTGGAGGTATTTTGTTTCAGGTATGTTCTTTTGCTGTTCCTATGGAAGGTTGCCTACATTTAGATGAGACACACATTTTAGTTTTCATGTTTGATAGAGTTATGTTAAAATTTGCCAGCTAAATTCTCTAGAGACTCTGACTACCAAATGAGCATGCTTATGCTTCTCAGAGGTCTGTCCATGATGGCTGGTGACACATGTACCAGTGATGATCTCCACTTGGGACCTGAAGTCTTGGTGAGATTTTCTTTGCAGTTACAACTCTGGGGTGTTCTGTCACCAGGCACAAAAACTGATTAGAGGGGCTATTTTTCTTGTACTTCATTGTTCCCATACTGGTGCTCAGGTAGTGTGAAGAGAGAGAGAAGAATGTCTGTTCCACGACTTGAAAATAGTGTTAGGAACAGAGAGATAGTTGAAGAGAAGGAGAAGCAATGAATAAGGAGAGAGAGAGAAAGAGAGGAAAAAAGCAAACAGAAATGAGCAAGAATAATAGAATAAGGCAGTAATGGAGGAGACAGGACGTGGGATTATATGAGATGGGAAAGAGGTGTGAAGAACTGGCAAGAAGGAGGTTTAGGATTATGCAGGGAGAAGGAAAGGGCAGGAGAATGTATACACTGTAAGCACTGCTTCAGTAAGTTAAAGCATTTATTCCTGGAGCCTAATGTCAAGCTGAGAGATTCCACCTCTGTTGCAAGGCTCTACTGAAATCAGGAGAAATTGAGTTCTTTGTTGAAAAACTGTTTCCTCAACCATTTATTATCAACCAAATACTGACCATGTATAATGTCGCTGACTAGGAACTGGTTGTCTGTGTAGGCTGTTAGGAAGAAAAAACTAAATGACACAACAGCTGCTAATTTGAATTAAACCACTTTAGTTGTAGATTCAGTTTTCTTTTCAAAAGGATTGCTTTTGCCAGGAGGAATTATTTACTTATTCTCATTATATAAGACCTGTTTAGAAATGAGTTAATAGGAATCATTAAGAAGCTGTATGTGGTCTTAAACTTCTTGTTTACATACTAAAATGGCCTAGCTTCCTGTGAGTGGCAATATCTGCTGTTGCCTTGTTTATTTGTTTATCTTGGGGCTGAGGACTTATTTATACTATGTTACACGAGACTAACACTTTCCTTAACATTGTTTTTAAAAACTGAACTAAATATTGCCGTTTGTATAAAATATGTATTTAAAAATGAGAGTTACTGCTCAGACTGAGTGTGAATATTTATTGAATCACATACCCTTTAAATATGTTTCGTTTTACTTGGGATAATTTCTGAAAACCTCAGAAGCAACAAAAATCTCACGTTGTAAAAGTATCTCCTAAATTAACTCCCTTGGGCTTTTTTGTATGTTTCAGAGAGAACTCAGAACACAGTACTAGAAAATGGAGACACATAAATAAAAAGGTGTTGGTATTTCACCTGAAAGTACATTGGGTTTTCTACTGGTAACTGAAGTTAACAGAATGTGTCTTCTGTATTCATGAGAGTCAGGCTCTGGAATTTATACAGGTACTTAAATTTCAAATATTGGCAGCCTGCAGCTCCTTTCTTTTTCTCCCTCTTCCCATAGACCAAGTATATACATTGGAAAATTCCGAATAAACTCAGTGGCATTCTGGACTAAGACTATGAAAAAGCATTTTATTTTTGAGATGTTCTCAATGTCACAGGAAGACATTCTGGAATCTTTATGCCCTCACAAAGCTGCTTTGGGCCAATATAAAAATACCATCAGCTAGCAGGACATGTTACCCTGGGTGTGTTCCAATGGGAGGAGCTCAGGAGAACCATGCTTCTACAAGGTCTGATATAGTTTAGATCTTTCCAGGTAGCTGCAGTGGGTTTTACCTCTTCTCTTCTGAGCTTGTTTTGCTCTCTGGATTTTGGCCTAGAGAAAATCTTTCTACAGAGATTCCAAATCCCTGCCTCAAAATCACAGCTGAGAAATTACAAGATAGTTAAGAAGCAACCTCTCTGAAAGAAAAAAAAAATATGACAATGGTGATAATGGTCCATATACTAACCTCACCTCTCTGATTTGCCAGTAGCCTTTAGGTCAATGCGAAATGTGAGGAGCTGAACTGTACTTGACTTATGGTTGATTCAGACTGGATGCCCTTCTGAGAGCTAGGAAAAGATGTTGCTCTCTTCGGATTTATTTTTTCCTGATTAAATTGGGGAATCAGGGAAAGGTGCTGGCATCTTCTAAATATCACTCATTATACTGAAGAGATGACCATCACAACCAATTATGCAATTTTATGATGCCTGCTTTTATTCCTGACAGTAGCGACAGAATAGTTAATGGTATGATTTTTCCTATGAAAATAACACTACTACATATTCCTATGGAAATAGCTATAGATTTGCAAATGACCATCAGCTGAGCATCAATAGTAACCCTTGCTCAGGTAGATAGAGCAAATGAGTAGTGGCACTCTTCCTTTCTATGACACTGACTATTTAGGAACCAATAATCGACTCACATGAAAGAATTCGTCATGAAAAGGTCATGTTCCTGCCTCTTACTGATCAGGACTTCAGTGTGGAGAGATATCCAAGAGCTGCTTCATTCCATCACAGCCACTTTAATTTCAAGTAAACCATACAGAATATTTTGCCAAAACTGGAGCAGTAAAATAACTTCTAATTTTTTAATTGGAAACCTGAAACTTCCAAGAACAATCCTGTAATTCCATAATGATGCTGTTCCCATGAAAATATGCAATATTCAGTAGTTTTGAGCCCCATTGTCTGCCTTCTTAACTTCTCTCTCCAGCACTTCACTTGGGTTATAAATGAGGTAAGAAAGTAGGTATAAGCTGGAGCAATCAGAGGCAAGAGATGGTTAAAAAATGTATACTTTATCTGCCCATCTCTCACACTCCTCCTCCCCTAGTGGAAAAAGACTTTTTTCCAGACATTATTATTTTTCCTGAATATTTTAATGGGGAGGAAAATTATGAGCTTAGAGGTAATTTTAATTTTGGACCATTGCTACTTCTTTCTCTCCTGCTCCTGTGTTCTATTTCTAACAAGGAGTTTTAATGATTCCTTCTTGAACAGACTGATTTTGTCATCAACTTTGAAATTTTTCTTGTTTTGCCTAAAATAATTTTCAGTCATTGTAGTACTTCTCCTTCTGAAATAGGGAGATTTAAAATAACCAGTGTCAGTGTTTAGTTCCATAGAAAAACTTAGCCTGTAAAGAGGAAAGAAATATTAAGAGTGCTTAAGTATAAGAAGACGAAAGGCATAATAAATGATAAACCAAGACTTTTAGATTACCAACATTAAAGCACAAGAATGAAGTGGGGAAAAAAATAGGAAATATAAATGTGATAATTATTTAACATATGCTTATCTTTGTGGAACTGTTTGCTGCATTTGGCATTTAGGACAAAGGTCTAGATAGTTTAGAGACAGAAATGACTTACAGGCACATCCAAGTATACACTCTCACAGTGGTCATTAGAAAACACCAGAAAAACCCCAAGAGAAACATATTTACACTGTTTGGAGAATGTGTAGCTACTAAATAAATAGTTATCTAATATCTTTAGATGTTAATAGCTTTCATAGACAATGCTGTTTTCTAAATATCACAGTAAGATTTTTGAAAGACCTAATATTGGGAAAAAAACATATTAAAAGCTCATTAAAATTGACTCTGAGGTTGTAAATGGATGAGAACTGAAAGGAAACTTAAGGTCATGAAGCTTGTTTAGCTGAATGACACAGCAGAGTGTCTAATTCAATCTTAGTGTGCATAAGAGAGAAGCTGGAATTGTAGGATATACGTAGAGAATACAAAACCACAAAAGTATTGGGTTTTGCTATTAACATGTATTTACTCCAAAATAAAAATTCAGATTGTTAATATACTTTGTGGATAGTGTTGCACAGGAAAAATATTCTTCCAGTTTTATTTAACTGCTTGTTTTTGTTACTAACTGTTAATTCTCTAAGTACTAAATTTATACAGTGAAGCAGGAGTATACATGGAACTGTGAAGTGTATATAAGGCTGTATGCCTTGAAAGAGAAATTGAATTGAATGAAATGCAAGGTATATGGGAACAAAAGTTTTTCAGTTCTATGATTCTGCTGAAAATAGTTACAATTTAAGTAATGTAGGGATCTATTTTCTCATCTTGCCATCCTGGGACTTATTCTATCCATAACATTACCATTTTTTCAGTTCAGGATGGATGCTCTGAGGGCTTGTGTGTTAAAAACAACAATTTAAATGGCTGTCTTACTAAATAAGAGTCCCTGGCTCTTGAGAATTTATCAATGTTGAGTCCTTTTCATAACTGTCTGGATATCCAACAGTTAAATAAAAATGGTGGTAGTTCCTCTGTAGTTGATCAGTTCATCACTGAACTTAACAGGAATACTATGGCTTTAGCTTAGCAGAGTTCTAAGAACTTGATGCTTCCGAAGTATTTTTCTTGCATCTTGCCAGATTGATGGGGTCAGTGCTGTGGGGCTAGCATCACACACCATTTTCATTTGACTGAAGAGAATACTGAGCCAAAAAAAAGAAAAACTCTTCACTCCTAATTCACTTTGTTTCATGGATAATATGCCAGCTTCCTTTTTTTTTTTTTTTTTTTTTTTTTTTTTTTTTTTAACATTATGTTGTCCTCCATGAGGAGACAATCTTGCTTGGAAGAAGATTGTCATTCTACCACCCTAGTATCCAATATCTACCTACTGGCCAGTCACATCAAGTCAAGTAATTATTTCAAAAGGTTGGGCTGTATAAAATAATTGTTACAGAGTTACTCACAGTTTTATCGTGTAACAACCCAAGAGGTTACTGGTTTATTTCCTTGATTTCTGCTTAAGCTGTGTGTTTATTTCAGCTTTAGAATTTGACACTTGGAACAGATGCTATAGGATATCCAGGAGCCACTGAAGTCACTCCCAGGGACAGCAGTGGGGAAAGGAGCACAACCTTTATATTTAGTAGCTCATTTGAGTGGCTGTCAAGTTAGACTGCTCCTTTAATTACTTTGGATATAAAATCAGTAGTTCTCTTGGAAGTGAATTAATTCAAAGTTTAAGAAATTGTGGACTAAGTATTTACATAGAGCAAAAAACGAACCAGGTGTTCAAGAGCAATTGCCATAACATAAACACTTCAAAAATAATTAAATGCATGGCAGTCTTAACAAGGATAGTAAATCTTTATCACTTTTATCAAGAACTAAAGATCATTTCCTAGCTGTCTTGTGAAGAAACATGTTATTGCCACAGACTGTATTATACTACATGGTTTTAGTCTGCCTTTTTTTCAGAAAGGTTTTTTGAATGTCTAATCTGACTTTAGTCTTTAGCTCATGAGCTGACCCTCCTGATGTATAGCCTCAAAAGTCTCCCCATCCAAGAGGAACCCCAGCTCTACATTTATAAATACCTTTTTCTGGTAACTGCTTAGTTGTAACCATAAACAGAGAAACTAAGTTCTACAGATTTTTTGCCACACCTTATTGGCACCACTTTTTCAGTTGGTGTATAAACTAGAGAACAGTTTTTACAAACTTCTATTCAGAAGTTATGAATCTCATTTCCTATATTCTGTTCAATGACAGCTGACAGTGCAAAGAATGATTATATGGAGCAGCCTGCTTGTCAAGCAATAATCTTTCAAACTGTCATTTTATAAAGCAGAAAATCTAGAAAGGATTAATATGTCTCAGTATTGTTGCTTCCCTTTTTAAATTTTGGCATAGTACTTTTAAAATTTTTATTCTAGGAAATCTTGACCTACCATGGTAAAGGTCTTGTTCTGACTTTGCCTCATAGCTGGATTTCCTTAGAGACAAGACATTTCTTTTATGTTGCCAATTCCATAAATCCCTGATTCTCTAATTTCATACAGAAGTGCAATACTTTTAAATTCACCTTTTAGTTGTTGTTCGCACCCCATATAAATCTGGTCAACACCACTGTGGGAAAAGAATTATTTTTGATTGTATCAAAAACAGCAGAGCAAAATCTGAAATATATGAAGGTTTATCGGGTGTTCCCACTTTAATCTGATCTTTCAGTATAGTGATGTAAGAGTACTATTCCACTGATGAAATTCAACCCTTTTCCTTGTATCCCAGCATTACTTGAGGAACGGGTAGGTAAATACTGGGTTCTTCCTCCTTCATATTTTGCTTTGGTGAACAGGATCACCATTGGTGTGCCTTTTTCTTTCTACTGATTACAAAACCACTTTCATTACATGGTTAAAATTAGGAAATTCAGGGTATAAAAGTCCTCTGAATGCCAATGACTAAAGCAAATATCCAGTCTGCTCTTTTGTTTTTTGGATAGATATTTTAATGTGGTCCTTGCAGCTATGCGACTAGTCATGAAATAGAAATAAGATGTCCAGCTCTTCCTGTCCTTGTGAAAGCTTGGTGATGAACTGCTATTAGTTTACCTTCAGAAGTCTCCTAGATAATCTTCATTTATGCTAGGGATATTTTTATTTTAATGTTTATTTTTGGCACAAATTAATACATGAGAAATGCTGGTGAATGAAGTTCCAAATCTTTCTGACTTTCACTGAGATTTTTCTTGAATTTTCATTGAAGGTTTGGATCACTTGTTGCTTTATTCTAGTGCTGTCTTTCACTTAAGTTAATCACTTTATGCTGTTGTGGTCTTGTGGGTTGCTCAAATAAAACTGATGAAAGTCCATTTCTAAATGTCAGTTAGCCACATAATTCCCAGAAGAAAATGTAAGACTTTTTTTTTTTTCTTTTATGACTATCATGTTTTAATGCTGCCCTTTCTGAAGAGTGTATAAAAAGACTCAAAAATGTCTGAAATGCTAAAAGGAAATTATCATGTAACTGAGCTGCGCATGTTACTGCATATCATGCTTCTGCTCAGATACCACAATAACATGTGCCCTAAAATTGAAGTAGATAGATGTCGTTCAGGCATGACAGAATATGTGTGTAGTAAATTATCATGGCCTTGGACAGCAGCACCAGTGAAGGGGTATTACTGTTACAGTGAATGGTACTATTAAACATGGTGGGTGTGACCTGTAACAAAAGGACTTTGTGTACTAAAACTGACATTTTTTAAGATCTTCTAACACATGATGCGAAGGTTGCTGTACTTGACATTTCCAAATTTAGAGACTGGACAAAATCATGCTACTGTTTGACAACAGACAACTGCCTCCTAGAATTTCCTGGTATTTCACTGTGTGGTTATATTTATCAGGCTATATTTTATAACTTGTGTATGCATAAAATATATTTTTATATATTTTATTGTTGTATTTCCATAATAGCCCCTTTCATTCTAGGCATTATTTATCTGAAATGAACTTGAATTATACACTCTAATATTTGCCTATTTTTTGTGAATTTTCTGGAAGGACCCATTTTTATATTTGCAATTTGTGTTGCTATCCAAGGAAAATATTCTTGGTTGTGGAAATTGCATGTTTGGCTTTCTCTTCTTTCTTTCCATCTCTACTACTTCTGAAGTTGAAGATCAGGTGAAAAGGGTGTTTGAAAGTATTCTAGGATAAGAGAGTATCTGCAAGAGTAAACATCACAGGTTTTCAAATTTCTGTTTTTCTGGTTGAAGAGATGTTGACAGGGTACTGCACACCCAGTTTGCCTTTGACTTTCTCTATCCCTCTTTTTTAATATTTCCACACTATTTTTATTGACTTTTTTAATACAAGCACATAAATCCCAAAGTAGTAAAGGAAAAAGACAAGCGTGTTCATAATTAAATAGATATGGACCTAGCCAAGCAACTTTACATCAAGAAATAAACTTACTGAGCTTCTGTTTCTGAGGCTATATATATAAGGTAGTGAAAATCATACAAGAATAAGTGGGTATAAATTAGTGAGGTAAACACATAAAAGATGGAACAGGTGATACATCAGGCAATGAATGTAAGGATACAGAAAGTATCTGTGGTTCTTTTCTTGTTACAGTCCACCAAGCTTTGCAATTCCATGTATAAACTAGGAACATTTAAACCCCTTTTCAAACACTGATTTACATTACTTTACAGATGATCTGTAAGCTTGGCCACATTTCTCTGAAGCTCTCCTGTGTCCACCTAAATAGCAAAGCTGTAGCAACATTTTGAGTATGAAGATGCAAATACATATAAAGGTGTGCTGCTGCATATGTGCATACACAGGCATGCATATATTTTCATGTAAGTGTGTACATATGTGTGCATGTTTTTTCTCTCTCTTGCTCTTTTTGTTAAGTAGACAATAAGAGGAGAGGCTTGGTTTATCATAACAAGTATAAATATAATCTTGAGAAAACAGAATAATTATTCTTTTGCTGGAGCACCTCCCCTATGAGGACAGGTTGAGACAGTTGGGGTTGTTCATCTTAGAAAAGAGAAGGCTCTGGGGAGACTTTATAGTGACCTTCCAGTAGTTAAGGGGGGCCTACAGGAAAAATGAAGAGGAACTCTTTATCAGGGAGTGTAGTGATGGGACGAGGGGTGATGGTTTTAAACTGAAAGAAGGTAGATTTACATTAGATGTAAGGAAGAAATCCTTTCCTGTGAGGGTGGTGAGGCCCTGGAACAGGTTGCCCAGAGAAGCTGTGGCTGCCCCCTCCCTGGAAGTGTTCAAGGCCAGGTTGGACGGGGCTTTGAGCAACCTGGTCTAGTGGAAGGTGTCCCTGTCTATGGCAGGTAGGGTGGAAGTAGATGATCTTTAAGGTCCCTTCCAACCCAAACCATCCTATGAGCCTATGATTCTATTCTGCTTTTTGCAGCTTTAATTGGGCAAACAATATGCTATTTGTGTCAATTGCATTGAATGTAAAAACTTCTAGAGCTGATTGTCTCCAAAACTTTAGGTTTCCAGTGAGTTGTGATGCGCAGGCCTTGCCTGAATAACAACATAATGTAAATGCCCTAGCACAGATACCATGTATTTAATATTAGTAAAGTGAAATGAATTTGGTTCCTGCTTTTAAATTAGGGAATTTTATTTCCTTGGCAAGCTACTATGAAATGTTCCCAACTTCTGTATTTCCAGTGCAAAAATCAATTTCGTCTACCAACATGAATAAAATAAAAATATTTACATGTATTTTTATCATATTTCTATTTCCTAGTTCTGTGTATATGTATAATACAGACCCCCCCTAATTTTTTTGATTAAAGAGGGGCTGGGCAATATTGGCAGTTTCAGAAGAGTCTGCCACTACTGAATTATAAACAGATTTAATTATGCTATCACAAAAAGCTTGGAGAGCAAAATAAATACACTTACTGCAGACAGGATCTCTGCAACTCTAATTGCCAGAGCACTGTAAGAGCTTTCAAATAATAAGTCCTTAAATAATAAATTGATATGGGAGAGAATAATGACACCCAGGTGTGAAACTTTAACCTGAGAGTAGTGCTGCATACTCAATGACATAATTGCTTCTATTACCATATTCTAGTCTA
This sequence comes from Strix aluco, assembly GCF_031877795.1. Taxonomy (NCBI): domain Eukaryota; kingdom Metazoa; phylum Chordata; class Aves; order Strigiformes; family Strigidae; genus Strix; species Strix aluco. The sequence continues at coordinate 72,792,474 of NC_133971.1, forward strand.
GCATGGGGTTTTGAGTCATAGAAACTGGATTGAAATGTAAGACAAAACATGTTTGAATCACAGGTGAGATTTGAAGCAGAAATATAGAATAAAGTCCAGGTAACTAAATTGCTACTTGAGTTTTGAAAACAGGCTTAGATATTATGTGAAAAATTATATTTAAATACTATTCACAGTCTGACTTACTCCCACAAAAGCAAGGGTTAAGAAATTCGCACTGGGAACAAAAAGAGCCTTTGATAAAAGGCTCTCAAAAATGCAGTAGATTTTTCTTATTTCTCTGTGAAAATCCTTTTCCTAGGTACTTTTTTCCATGCAATAGACGAGACTGTGGAAGATTCCTTTAGTAAAGGAGTTTCTTTCCTGACATCTTTACTGTTCAGAGCCTAATTCTGCTCATCACTGTAACAAATATGAGCCACTGTAAAACATGAGTACTTAATTTTCATGTATATTTTATATTTCTTTTTGTGCTGTATTCAGTGTAGCAGAACAAGGGAAGGAACTATTTCATTTAGTAGAGCTCATCACATCTCAGCACTGTTGCAGATGCTACCTTGCTGGTTGCCATTCTGAAATATGTGTCACCATAGAGCAGAACAACAAGACTACTGACATGAGGGATACCAGTGGTCTTTTTAATGCCGTCTTCAGGAAGAACAATGTCCAGCAGAAGCAGGAACAGGGAAAGATGTAATCCGTTACATCACCCCATACTTGCACTATTGTTGAGGCAATTTCTACCCAGATAAAGTACATCAGTAGTAAGCAGAGCTGATTCTGACTTTTCTGTGGACATGATCAACACAATGTGTTTGTTATGAGTTCCCCAAGTCAGGCCTCTAAAAGAAGTACATGCAAATTTTGGTGAAGAAACTGACATTTGCATTGCAGCAACATTTTGATCTAAGAGTTATGACAGTTTTCAGATTCTGCTGGAGGGTCAAAACTACAGAAATGATGCAAATTCCCCCACTCCCCAGAAGACACCTTTTTAAGCTGCTAAAAATATCTCTTGCTGACTACTGAAAACTTGACAGTTACTGTCAGCATTGTATCTGTATTGCAGAAACTCTTGTTGGTATTAGATACAGCTGAAGTGTAGAACCAACAGGTGACCCTTGTCTTCAGAAATAAATATAAATAATCTAAATCTAAATCTAAATCTAAATCTAAATAAATATATAAATTGGAGAAAATGGAGAAAACTTCTTGGTCAGTTCTATCTAATGCAGCAGACAGTTATCAAAATTGACATGGTACTGTACAGTTCTCCCCATCCCCATAATGGATTCTCAAAGGGTTTCAAGAGTTAGGATCTGGATTCTTAGAGCAAAAGCTGTGGCATGTCTATACCCATGGGACTCCCCTCACTTGAAGTAAGAGGTCTGGGATGTTTGTTTTTGCCCCTATCACTACAGGACCATGCCTGGTTGCAAATTCTGCTATTGCTACCATGTGGGAAGAGTCATGTGTTTTATTGTTATTCTACAGGAGGAGGCAATTGTTATTCTACAGGAGGAGGCATAGGGTTTAGGAACATCCGTGCACATCACTGACTGAAGTTTGTGTCTTGGAGCTTATCTCAAAAGGAAGCTGTTACTGAGGACACTAGATGAATCTAATTGTTCACTGGACTCTAAAGGAAATGACAACTATATGCTATAGGCGTCCTACTTTGACAATCCTTCTGATTTCTCATCTTCCTTGGTAGTGTATCTCTGAATACCCACTGGTTCCCTGTGTTATCTTAATATATTGCTGTCATGCCAAGGGTTCCTGCAGGTGAAGGTGCTAGGTAAGAAAAGACGTTAATCTTGTAAGGATCAGAGGGCATGTATGATACGCATGCCCAAATACTACTTCTCTACACATGGCATACCCCTGTCCTCCATGCAGACCTTCTTACATGTTAGGTACTGCTCCTAGAAGACAGGTACAGCAGATACAAAGGTGCCACTAAACCCATTTTTTGAAGTGTCCACCTGGACTTTGTTTCCTTCTCATTGCATGGGAAGTCATGAGCATGACTAACAACTTAAATACCCAGCAATATAGTCATTTGAGATTCACATTTAAAGACTACGTGGCAAGTGATTCTTTATAGTTAAACCTGAGTAAAATGCACTTCCATTAATAGATACTCTGCACAATTGCCAATTGATATTTATAATGGATTCATATAAACAGTAGTTTAAGAGGACAGTGCAGTTCTTTGTTACAGAAATATTAGGATTTACGAAACATTTCTTAAAAAGCAAGGGGCAATTCTCTTTATATATCTGTTGTTAAAGCTAACCATCTAAATTGCACAACAAAATCTATGCTAGGTACATTTACACAAATAGTGGTAACAGAGATATATACCTGTACACAAGAAATTTTAATTATTTTAAGAGATGACAATTTGAAGCTACTTCTTTACAGAACAACTGAGCAGCTGAACATTAGCACTGTCTCTGAAACTGCTTAACAACTTCTATAAGGTAACAGCTTAGAATTTTCTATTTTAAAAATCATTTTTTCTCCCCTGTGGTCACACAAATTTCCCCTGTGGAGAAACTCACTATTTTGCTGTAGTTTAATGCTTGTGCACAAAGGACTAAGCTCTTACTGTAGTTCCGTCTCTAAAGGTTCTCAGGAAAACTGAAGAGAAAGGTAAACAGCCTAAATTCCACTTCTCAGTTTCTGACTGGTGCTTCTTATGTGATATAACTACTCTGTGCCTTGTGTCTTCTTTCTGTAGAGTAATAGCAATAACATCCATTTATGTAAAGAATTCTGAGGCCTGCATCTGAAAAGCACTTCATAAGTGTCTCCTATATTAATAGTATTATCACATATAGTTAAGCCCCACTGAGTTTAGCCATCTTTTATCTTCTATGATTTGACTTTCTTAATCTGTTCAGCTGAGTCCTGAATATAAAATTCTAGTCCTTCTCTGAAGGACTTTTTTTCTGATTTCTTGTAATTTATGTGCTTACCTTCTTTTCTGCTCCCTACTAGACCATCAAAGGTTATTTGCTCTATTATTTGAGTATCACTCCACTTTGCCCCTTAATTGGTCCGTTGCTTTTTCTCATTTTCATCCTTACCTTCTAGTTTCCTTTTTCAGATTCTTGTTATCCTCCTCCTTTTGTTCCCATGGATGAATATGAAGCACTGGCCAAGAAAGGACCCTTGGAGTATGAGTACAAGAGTGTTTTATTGTTCATCGTACTGTGGTGCTGAGTTCTTAGCATTAGTTAAGTATGTCTTGGCATTTCAATTTTTAAACTCCAAAGAGTTGATAAATAGCTTGTCTATCTCAATGCAGGTTGAGTAAGTGATGCAGTTAAACTATTTCTTTATTTAAAGATGAACTTCTGGGTTTGGGTTAGACTTTCAATATAAGAAAAAATTAATTCTAAAAGGTGGTTGCTGTGAGAACATATGGAAGTGCATTCCGCTCTTGGTTACCTTTTTAATGGGACAGTGGGAGTTCTGTGTATTCAGTGGGAGTTTGTGTATTCAAGAGAGGAATGTAGCCTTCAGGGTCTGATTTTTCCAAATATTAGAAGCTCAGGGCCATGTGCAAAAATGCATGCATAATTACACAGTTAATCTGAATGTACATTTACTGTGATTGCAAATGCAAATCAGGTTCTGTGCATGAAAATGGTCAGTTGAGATTCAATACCTGAGCGTCACATGAAGTCACAGTAATTGTGCATGGAGATTAAGCATGTAATTGGGCATATATTTTTGAAAGTGGCCTTGTGCTTCAGTGATTTGAAAATGAGACCCTCTGAGCTCATTGTTAATGGGTGTCTCTTGTTATTTTCTTTTTAAAATGGCATTGCCAAAATTAGTGTATAATACATTGAGTTGATCTTGCACTCATTATTCTATAATTTGGACTTCATCAGAGATGCTTCTCAATGTCTTTGTTGGGAGGAATGGCCTTTTTATATCTGGGGCACATTTCTAAGAGTGAGTACCCAGAGTACCTGGGAGAAAAAAGCTTAGTACTACTGGGATCTTTCCCATAAATTTCAGCAGGTTTAGTTTGCTGTTCTTCTATAGCTTTATAGCTATAGCTTTATAGTACTGAAGGTTTAAAAATAACTGTATATATATCAGGCCCCAAAATAGTTCTTTTATATATAAGATAATAGAAAATGTTCCCTGTTTCATATGACAATAACCTGATCTGGAACAAAGGGCTGGAAGTCTGTGCAGCTAATCTAAATGAGGTTTATTACTAAGGAAACAAAACAATAGCCAAACAGAATGAAAAAAATATAAATGATACTCTGTTTTCTGTTTTCAGGTGTTTTTTTAAAAAATAGACAAGGAAACAACAGTATATTTTCTTCTCACTAGTTTCTGCTTATTCTCTCTGTTCTGATTATTAATCAAACCTAATCCTACAGAAATAATTGAATTCAATGTGATTTGACTGATTGTTACCTATCTTCAAAAGAAGTCTCCATTCTGAGCTAAGAGGATAAGAAAGAAGAATTTAAAAGAACCAGAGTAAAACTTGATTCTAAAATAGAATTTATAGAAAGTTTTGTTTTTCTCACTTTGCCTTACCTTGCCTTGCCTTCCCTATTTAAGAGTATGACATTCAAAGAAGACTCAAGAAAGAAAGAATGTTCTTAAAATGAAGATCGAGGCAAGAATCAGATTAGTGTAACTTGGAACAAATAATCAAACTCTTCATAAGCATATGAAAAATGACTAACAATCTCAGACATTTGATATATTAATCAGGAATGAACTTGGTCGAATCATTCCTGTAGGATGGTAACAGGACTTATAAATGGGACAGGAAGTAATAGTTGGATACTAAGGTATCCAGTAATAAAAGTAACAACAATTGGGTATGGAATTGTGTGACCAACTGATAAGTAAATTTGGAAGTACTGTTCTGATGACACAGTACAACGATGCAAAGTTGGGAAATAACTGTTACTCAGAGTGAATTTACCATTGTTCACAGTCAAAAGGAAGGATTTTTCTGAGTGTGGCATTGTAGAAAGTGACATTGATGTAGCTGAACATGTTTAAGGGACTAGATCCTTCCAATTCCGTCTTTTATGGTTCCCCAAATATAATAAAGTCAAACCAAAACATTTTACTTCATCAAAATCAAATACAAAACTTGAAATTCATTTTGATGTATTCCCACATAAAACTTAATTGAAATTGGCATGTTCCACTGGAAAAAAAAAATCAATTTGATGACACTTCATCTTTTGATGTAAAACTGTTCCATCAAAGGTGTTTGACTGGTTCTTACTTTCATCAGATAAATCATAAAACCATGACCACTTGAAAAGTTTATAAAAATCTTGCTGATATAGCCTCTGAAGACAGGCTCTAAAAAATGGCTGTAGAGGTTAATTAGTCTCTCGGGCTAGTGACTACCCCTGCAGCTTTGTCTTCAAGCACATGAACATGAATTCAGGACTGTGGAATAGAAATCAGGATGTGGCCCATTATGTGCCCAGACAGAGGTCTTTCATCTTTCAGAGGCTGCTAATCTGTAATCTTTTGCTAGTATCAACTACCTGTGTAATGCACAAGAGGGAAAAATTTATATAGATTAGAGAAAGCATGAGTGGGAGAAACTGAACTTCGGATCTTCCAGTTAGAACAGGAGGACTTCTGAAGATAATTGCATTTTGAGGAACTGTGTGGAAAGGAAGCACAGTGGTCTTTTGCCCTGCAGTGATGCTGTCTCGGGGCTTTTGATCACAGTAATCATTGCGAAATGTGCATACTCTGCTTTGTTGTCTGTCAATCTGTGCTTGTTGAATGAACTTTAGAACTTTGGAGAGGCCTGAAAATACTGTGCAAATAGTTTAAGAATGTTACTAATCAAAGTACTCATTTACTGTTCGAGGGAAGTTATTTTCTATTATTACTTGTGAGGAATGTTTATCTCCTAATAGGAGGCCTTTGCTGTATCCTCTCTGTTGGGTGCCAAGAAAACCCACTCTGTTAGGGGATTTAGGCCTTCAGCAAGTGATCCCATATGCAGGACACAGTGTAGTAGGCTCTGTTTGCTCCTCAACAGTGCAGAGGAGGGCTCTTCATGACTGCAGGGTTTCTGGATCTCTACTTGGTTGGCATATATAGATATAGATATGATTGTATATGTACACATACACACACACACACACACATAAATCCACTGTGACCTGTGACAGGAGTACCAGGTATTTCACTGTGTGTTTTGAATGATGAGGTGTAAGCAGTAAAGTATCAGGAAATATTAATAAATGATTGTAGGTTTCTTTGTGTAAGAAGGTTATGTATAGTTATTGAACCTGTATTAATACAGGACCTAGGGTGAGGAGCTGAATTTTTAGTGCTGAAGAGGAAGAAAAAGACCAATTAAAATATCATTATGCTGGAAAATAAAGGGAGGGTGGCAGAAGCTATGTTTACAGTTGGTAATGTATCAGTTACTTGTTGGAAATACTTAATTTGGATTAGCAAGAGTTATATCTCCTTATTAGAAGTCTGATCTTGTCTTAAATTATTAAGAGTAATTTGAATGTACTTCATTCCAAAGAGTGCTATAAGGAACCTGTAAAACTACTGAGCTTCTCTTTATATGTAATGAGAAAATAATTAAATAAAACCACTGCTGAGAGCTCTGTGGCAAGGTACTGACCAGGCTGACCTGCATTGTAATGTTGTGAAGATTTGTGGCATTCTAAGGTCATATTTTTCTCAAAAATTGCTAAGTTATTTTGATTTCCTCTGAGATCAATTTCCATATGCTTTTCTCCTACCTTAGAAGTCCTTTTCAGGAACAAACCTTTTGTAGGTTATGCTCCTCTTTTCTTATCCTAACAGGTTAGCTTTTGAAAGTCCTATTTGCCTAGTCACTTAGGCATTACATCATTATGTAAAATACATATTTTCATTGGACTGATGATTACTGGGAAGAAAGGGAGGTAGTCTGGCCAGTTAATGTTCATAAAAACTTATAAGGTTCTGTCAATATTCTTGATCCTATGTGGCATATACCACAATCTCCATATGCCTTAGAGGTGGAAGATGTAGATCAAAGGAAAAGGAAGCTTCAAGAATAGGTAAGACAAGTATGAGATGATGAGTTCGCCAAGTATCCTGTTGGGAGGAGCTGGAGTCCCCATGTCCCTGGACAATCCTTTCATATCATCCTCAGCATGTATGACTCACTTCCTCCTGCAGTCAGGATTTGATTTCTCATCAATCCCTAAGCCAGTGTAGCCTGTAATATGATATACCTTCCACACAGAGACTATGCTTGAGCTGCTAGACAGTCACATCTTCATGTCTACCCTAATAGGGTAAACTAGGACTAGGTCCTAGGCGCCAACCTTATCTCAGAGGTGATCATTTTGCTGCTTCTCTTCTGTGCTTTCTTTTATTTGTATGTATTTTCTCTATTTTTTTGGCTTTTAGTTGTGTTTTCAGTGCTGAGTCTTTCAGATACTTCAGGAAGAAAATTAACCTGCACTTAAATACCTTCTAGTGACGTAATGTAGGCATAACATATAAAGACTTTTGGTCAGATATCAGGTTACCACTTTGACTTTTTCATGGTTCTAGGATGCCACAACAAACTAGGGCAGGGCTCTTGCGCTCAGCATCCTCATGCTTTTCCTCCATCCTTGATTGCATATTCTGTCAGAGTCTGGAAAACTCTGATGAAAAAAATTGTCTCTGATGAAAAATGAAAAATCTAAAAATATAAGTTTTGGCTGTAATTCAAGTATTTTGAGACAAAGTTGTGGTTTAAACACAGCCAGCAACTGAACACCACATTCACTTGCTCAGCCCACCCCAGTGCGATGGGGAAGAGAATTGGGAGGGTAAAAGGGAGAAAAATTGTGGGTTGGGATAAGGACAGTTTACTAGGTAAAGTATGTGCAAGCAAAGCAAAACAAGGAATTCGTTCACCACTTCCCATCAGCAGTCAGGTGTTCAGCCACCTCCGGGAAAGCAGGACTCCATCCTGTGTAATGCTTACTTGGGAAGACAAATGCCATAACTCCAAGCATCACCCCATTCTCTTTTTTTTCCCCAGGTTTTATTGTTAAGTGTAATGCCATATGGTCTGGGATATCCCTTGGGTCAGTTGGGGTCAGCTCTCCCAACTGTGTCCCCTCCCAACTTCTTGTGCACCCCCAGTCTGCTCGTTGTCAAAGCAGTCTAAGAAGCAGAAAAGCCTTGATGTTATGTAAGCACTGCTCAGGAAAAACTAAAACACTCTATGAAAGTGCTTTCTGAGTGGAAAGTAAATGCTCCCCAAATCAAAATTATCTACAGGAAAATTTCCATTGTAACAATAGTAAACATTTTTCATGTGGAAAATCAAGGTGAAATATTTTTTGTCCAAAATGTACAAAATGTAGCATGGTCTTCCAAGTTCACAGGGAAGTAGAAGCCACAAGAAACTGGAAATAAAACTCCCATGATGCCCCAAGGCAGTTTGGAAACATGTTAAATTAATTACAGTAAAATGTTTTGAGTTTGGAATGTCCGAATATTCTGGTTCGATCTCAAACACTGAAATGAAATGTTGGATAGTTTGAATTTTCTTTATGATTCAGAACAAAGTCAAATGTTTGCCTTGAGACCAACAGAAATTACATGACACCAGGGAAGGGCTGATGGATAGAAAAGCACAACCATAGAGGAAGTAGGAGACACAGTTGATATTACTTATTGTTGCTGGCTGCACTAAAAGACCTATAATACCAGTTTCGGAAGCCTGAAGCAATGTTCTAAAAACTGATAGTGGTAATCCAATCATCTGGTGGTATTTCTGAGGCATTAGATTCTCTGGGGGGAAATACACAAAACAGAAAAAAAAATTAAATCTGTGTAAAAAACAAGCCAATTAAAAAGAGTTTATAAAATACTTTTACAAGAACAAGCCTTTGAACAATGTCAGATGAATGTTGCCTGTAAACATTAGAAAGTGAGACTGTGCCTCCATCTCCAGCATCCTCTTTTTGCCTCTGGCTGAAGAACTGATACAACACATGTGAGCAATCTGACTCCACTCCCCTCATTACACCTGCAGATAGAAAAACATTTTAAACTTGCAGTTAATTGCCCCTTCAAATAGCATGTATAAAAGGTACAGGAAACCCTTGTGGAATCCATGAATTATCAATCATAATATGAAAAGAATTAATCCCCAAGGATAAATGACTTGGCAGGGTAGGGCTAGTATTTTATTAAAGGCCTTATTTCCCCCAGTAAGAAAGGGTCTATTAACTTCAAACACATGGAACCACATGAATTAAATTAGGTCACTCCTCATGTTACAGTTTCAGATTTCATAAAGTGCAGCTTGTGGTTATATGTCATCTGCTTCACATCTAAAGGACTGGCTGATGACTTCCCAAACTCTTCAATATTGTACTACCAGTGATATTTACCATAGCTTGACCACAACACTTTCAAAGCTAATGTTAATAATACATACACCAGTTTTGTAACTCTGATCATCTTTTCCTTCTCAATAAACAAATATTTGTGGTGTGATTGTGGGTGATTTAACTGTCTAAGTGCCTTGCTGTAAGCAGCTCTTCAGGAAGAAAAAGGCAACAATATGGTCCTGGCTTAATTATGGGTAGTGGTAATGGCTTGTTGAAAGCATCCTTTTAAAAGGGATGTAACTGCAAGAGCTCACTCATCTAAGAAGAACAACTAATTGCTAGAGAACAAGATACAAATAATGTAACTGGCTTAAATCTTCCTTCCCCCTCTAATAAATTTAATTTCATTTTCTTCTCTAGGGCATTGGATGCAGAGGGTGTATATGGCACAGAAAGTTTGTTAATCAGGGTAGAGCTGCTTGGGCATCATTTGTTATGCAACCCCTTGGATCACAAATCTTAGCTCAACACATAGATAACTAAACATAACAAGGAACTTTTGTTATTTATCTTAGCATGTTACTATTCCCAGAATGAGGCTCTGCTGAAAACAGACATCAGCATGTCCATTCAGCCTGCCTTGTTTCACTTAATTCATTTTGTTTGCAGACATAACAAGCATGTTATTTATATAGTTTATTCAATTGTAAGTAAATACCAAAGCTAGGATGTATTTGTTTTGATCCTTTGATTTAACAATACTTTGAGTAGGCAAAGACATTTCATGAAGACTGGAGTAAAGAGCTATGATTCCTCTTAGGCTGAGACGTATGTGAATATACAATTTGTAGTATTTCATTATACTTCGTATTTGGGCTTTCTCTTGAGTTTACATTGGTGGAACATCTTTTGAAAGTGCTATTTTACTATCTATTGCATGCATCCTTCCAAAGCATCTTTAAAAAAACAAAACCAGAAAAACTTATATCATCAAATAGTAAATGTGAGAAATCAGCTAATCTGCTGCCTGTAAAGTATCTAGTTTGAGTCCTAGTTCCCACCCTGCCCTGCACTGCTGTTAGCATCTGCTTTGGTTTTGGGGCCTGTACACGGTCACTGCCAGAGCTCTTTCTATCAAGATGCAAACTAAATAGCTTTCAGCGTGTCCATTCAAAGCCTTAAATTTTCTTTGCCTTTTCATTACATGTTTAAAAAGTTAATTATCATTTGGATTTCCAGGGTGGTTTTTGCAAGTCAAGCTTTCAGTGGCATTGCAGCCTTGTGAATGAAGGATCATTTACTTAGTGGTGAATGCCAACAGATACATGCTGACTTTGAAAGGTAGGTTTAAGGTAATTATTAGAATGCTTCATTGTACTCCACTAGCACCTCCCAATTACATTGATCCACAAGCATAATTTTTTCAGTGCTAAAATAGACAAATACTTTCCAAATCACTGTGTATTGCTGTTTGCAGCTCTCTCTTCAGGTTTTTTCTCATCTTGAGCACTCACTTGTCACCTTAGCTGGCCCTGTAGGTCAATGACTTTATGAAAAAATGCTGTCAAAAAGCCCTTGTATATCTCTAGCCTTGCTATTGTCCCATCATCCCCTTTGGTGTGCCACTTCCCCTTCTGGTTCATGTCCCTCTATGGGTTCTGCTGATGCAGAGAGCTATTGACAGATGTCCTTCATCTTCACAAGCCATGTGAAGAGATTCACCACAGTGGACAATGAAATACCAAACCTCCAGCTTTTGAAAGGTGGCCAGGTGTTGTCATGGTTACATAACATTAAGAAGGTCAAGGCAGACAGGAAAGGGTTTGAATGAGGTCTTGGAAATTTTAATGCATCGTGCCTCGGCAATGGCATGTCTTGAGAAGCTTATATACTTTCACGTATGTTAAGAAGTTAGAGATGTTGGTCAGGGGATTCAGCAATTTATATTATTTCTTATGTTTTGCTTATGATCTGAAAAATTATTTTTAAAGACTTTTTTTAGTAACTGACTTTGGGCATGCTCATAAAAAATTATCTAGATGTGTAAATCAGAATGCCAGATTAATCCAAATTCTGTAACCCAAGCTTAAAACTGCCATGTGAAAAACTGTCATTCTATGTTGACCTAACTTTGGAACAGCCTAAATGCAACACTACCTCTTTGCCTGATCTTTCTGTGTCTGAAGTCCTGCTTCTGCAACTGTCTTGTCTCATGCTCCAACATAAACCCCTGTAGAAGAGCCCTGGCTCTCCTATACTTTCACTATGTGTAGTTGTGGCTACTTTAAAATGAATCTGTTGAAGGAAAAGAAGGAATTATTAGACTAGGTTCTCACATTTTGATTAATTAATGAATGATTACAGCACTGACCCAGAGCCTCTGCCCACCTCCGCTTTTCCAGAGGTTCAAATCAGCATTTGCACAGCCTGAAAGAGTAGTCAAACTGGTAGGCTATGGCCCAGGTTGGAATTGGAGGTATATTCTACCCCCAGGTCCTCCCCTTCTAGAGAAATAAAATACCAGTGAAGTGGGTTATTGTAAAATAACAAAATAATGTCTTATTTTAAAATTTTCCTCATAAGGTGCTGATACTATAGAACAATAACAATAAAAGTTTAAAAAGTAAGTATCCAAGGTGTTAAAAGTAAACAGCATAAATAATTACCTAGTAGAGTAAGTTTCTATTACGAAGTAGCAAAACCTAATAAAAATCATGCTCCCCAGAACAGAATAATTCGGATACGTAAGATAAAAGAAAAAATTAGGTAAAAAGATAAAATAACACAAAGGATGTAAGTTTCAACATAGACATTAACATACCTGAGAAATGTGTTTATAATATATAAAAGATTCCTAGAGAAAGCTAACATAAACTAGGAAATTTAGCATTATTACAATAAAAATGCAATATGCAGATAGGGTTGCTTGTGATCCATACCTATTCTAAGAAAATCATATAGATATAAGTAGCAGTAAAGTCCTTTCTATCTAAGCTAGACTTCTAAAGGCAAGATATTCCTTTTTAAATTATACAGTGTTGAAGCTGCATAGAAATATTATCATTCTCCAATACTGCATTTTTGTCCACTTGACTCTATTGCTATTACATTCTGTAGTCTTCTAAATCAGAAAGAAACATAAGAAATTATGAGATGAAGGACATAATTTTCCTTAAGAATTACGATCCTTTTGTAATTACAGAAATGACATGTAAAAGGGAATAATGAACCTCATATCTACAAAAAGAAAAGAGATCAAATAGAATCCTGACTAAGGGATTGCAAAAACATTCAGGTAATTTGGTCAGAGAAAGAATGTGTTTGTAAAATGTGAATTCTTTCACATTAAAAAAAAAGGAAGGTTCTTTATTAGGCATTCTGCAGTTCTAGTCTACAAAGGAGGGGAAGCACAAGTGTGAAAAGCAGATTTCAGTTTTGCTATCATATGAGTCTCTGCATAAAAGAGAAAGGGGTTGTACAGGGAACATAAGGTTACTTTAGAGTTACTGTGAAATAAAAGCATTTCATGGTAATAATGTTGCAACTACATGGTTGTTCTATTGGATATAATAAATGTGTGGCAAATTGCATTATTATGCCATCATTTTTTCCATGAAGTATTTTTTCACAAATGTTACTTAGAAACTGGACTACAGGGAAAACTAACTCAGTACAAATGGTGCTTATTCCAGCTCCCACTGAACTCACTGTAAAAAGTCCTATCAGTTTCAATGAGCCTCATAGAAAACAAATGAATTATGTTTTTATTTACAGTTGGGACTCATATAGTTCAGAGATACAACTTGAAACCTGTAAGTGTCAATAAAGGAGTTCAATGACAAGGGCTACAAACTAGACTAGGGAAAAAAAGGTAAAAATAGTGTAAAGAGAAAGCTCCATATTGAGCAGATAAGCATAGCAGCTATATCAGAAGGAGAAAAAAAAAAATACATGTCAGCATCTAAGATCTCTTTTCTTGGGACAAATGTGAAGCACAAAGCTATGCTATCCCTCCACCTATAACTGCTACTCAGTGGTGGTTTATCCCTGTATGCCTTTTCCCATTTGAGGATATGAATAAATTGACACTGCTCTGGGGATAATAAATCTAGTTTAATATAATTCATACAGACACATATGGGTATGTATATATACATATATATTTATCATACTGTGATTATGCCAGTACAAAAACTACTTACACCAGGTACTGGAGTGAAAGACTGAAAGTAGATGTAGCTAGTCATGTTCCTGGGGAAATTCCAGTGGCTTGCAGTGCTGATAAATTTGTGGTTTTATCAGCATCAAATGTTTTAAGAGAACGTTTCTCCAATTTAACTGCACTAACAGGGAACGATTCTGCTGGAACCTCAGTTTATACCCTGCCAACTGACATGATTTCTTCAGCTGGTATCCCAAAATCATAGAGCCATACAATACCCTGAATTGGAAGAGACCCACGTGGATCATCGAGTTTAACTCCTGACACCACACAGGGCAATCTAAAAGTTAAACAACATATCTAAGAGCATTGTCCAAGCACTTCTTGTACACCCACAGGCTTGGGGCCATGACCACTTCCCTGTGGACCTTGTTCCAGAGCCTGACCATCCTCTCAGTGAAAAGTCTTTTCCTAGTATCCAGTCTGAACTTCCCCTGATGCAGCTTTAAGCTGTTCCCTCATGTCCTATCACTGGACAACAGGGAGGAGATCAGCACCTCCCACTCAACTCCCCCTCATAAGGGAGTTGTAGACAGCAATGAGGTCACTCCTCACTCTCCTAGCTGAATAAAGCTAGTATCCTCAGCCACTCCTTCTAAGTCATGCCCTCCAGTTTTTCCACCATCTTTATTGCCCTCCTTTGGACACATTCCAATACTTTTATATTATTCTTATCTTGTGGACTCCAAAACTGCACACAGTACTCAAGGTGAGGCTGCACCAATGCTGAGTATAAGTGGGACAATCACTTTGACTAGTCAGCTATACTATACTAATGCACCCTAGGGTATGTTTGACCTTTTTGGCCGCCAGAACACATTGTTGACTCATATTGAGCTTACAAAGCCCTCAGATCCTTTTCTGCAAGGCTGCAGTCCAGCCTGTTGTCTCTGGACTATATATACCTCCAGGATTACACCATCCCAGGTGCAGAATACAGCATTTGTCCTTGTTAAATTTTATATGGTTGGTGATTGCCAAGTGCTCTAATCTATAAAGATTTCTCTGTCAGGCCTCCCTAGAATCAACAGCTCCTCCTAATTTAGTGTCTTTGGTAAACTTTTTGTGCACTCAACTCCTGTATCCAGGTCATTGATAAAAACATTGAAGAGAACTGGCCCTACAACTGAGCCCTGGAGAACACAACTAGTGTGTTACCAGATGTTACCCCATTTACTACTTTGAGCTTAACCTTTCAGCCAATTGTTCACCCATCTTATTACAGACATAAGACAACGCTCTCAAGCTCTTCAGGCCCCAGGACACAAAGGTGCCGTGGAAGCCCTGAGCCTTGCAGGTCTGTCAAGGCAGTGTGTAGGTTACCTCATCTGCAACTAAAAGCTACTGGTTTACAAGGTGCTTGCTCTAGGAAGAAGTGTGTAGAAGAAGGAGAGATCTCTCTTGCACCTTTGTGAATGTTGCTTCCTTGCTCCCCAGGTAAATCTCATGGGGTGTTCTGGGAATGGGGCAGCTCAGGGGATCAGAGGAAATTGTCTGGCTGCTCTCTCCACTGCATTTGGGGAAATTAAAACCAAACAGTTTTATTTTTGTGAGTTCTTTTCTTAATATTTCTCTGAAGGAATCACTTGTTTTAGTTCTGAGTTTTCCCACAGTACATAAATCCACAACTCCAGCTGTCTGATTTTAGGTACTTTATTTTTTGTAATGAATATTAATCTCCTTCAACTAAAGAGAGAAAACCCTAAGAAAAGACAAGGGAAATCTTACCACCTACACCTCTCTGGAGATGGAAGGAAAGTTGTCAGAAAATATTACATAAGAAACTAAACTGATCGTTATGAAAACAGCTGAAATAAAAGACAATACTGGAAAGTAACGTGGGGTTTTTTTTTTTTTTTTAATTACAAGGGTGTAGGGCCTACAGATGTAGTCTCATGAGGATGTCAAGCATGGAGAGCAGTTGACAGAATGACAGCAAAAGATATGATATGTTTTAAAGCAGATTTGTCTTTACCTGCATGCAGGAAATAGCCACCAAATATGCAGCTCTTTTTTCTGATGGCTGGAAAGGATCATGAGAGATCTTGGCAGGATTTTATTTACTTATCTCAGATGGAAGCTTTTGGAAGAGACTGATTTACTTGTACCATTTTCAGGACTCTAGCTAGTGGGCTAGGAGATCTCTTCACTTCTGTGTATTCCATTTTGCCTGAGAAAACCAATATATAACCACTTGAAACTAATAGTTTTGTTTGACTCTGCAAATGTATTACAATTCAGAAAGGAAAAAGTGAAAACAGAAGGGACAGTAATAAAGTATTATTTTCTTATGAACATGTATTTTAGAGAGTTACAGTTACTTTTAGAAAGATTAGGTACAGTCTGGCTTCAGAGAGCAGTAACACCATACAGACTATCTTCATTTGCTCTCATTTCAAAAGCCACTGATTAGTAATGTCACCATCTGATGAACTACACAGAAAAGCTTTCCAGTTAACAATGACCAAAAAAAAATATGTTTGCAAGAAACCTGAGGGAAATGTCTGAAACACAAAGCTTCCCCTCTCCAGCCTGTGTACCACATCCTCTAGGTGCTAGAGTCAGTTGACTTTTTAGGTAACAGCCTTAGTATCTTTGGAGTTTGCATACAATGGGATAGCTTCAGTTGTCAGGATGAGTACCATCATTGAGACAGTCTAGGGCTTTCTAGGTGGTATAAGGTAAAGGTATGGCCCCTGAGACTCAGAGGAGAGAACTGCCTGCCTCTTGGGCAACTGATCTAATCATGAGTCCCAGCTTAGCCATGATCAAAGAAATGGTGTCATCACACCTCCCTGTGTCTTAGGAGAAAACACTGGCTGCTGTTTTGGACTTTTTGCCAAGCATGAGGTAGACCTTGCCCTGAATATAGTCTTGAAACTCTAACCCTAGGTGTAAAATGAGGATGACACTATTCCTTTCTCTTATCCTTAGTCTCTTTATATACAGTATGATCTGTACCTCAATATATGTTTGGGAGACTGAACACAATAGCATTGATGACAGTTGTTTCTGTTGGCACTGTAATATCCCTTCTTCTGCATGCATTGTAAAAATAATAATTTTTATTTAGCATTTTGTCATCTTTAGACCTCAGAGTGTTTTACATAGAGAACTATTATCACCTCCATTTCATAGATGAAGAAACCAAGAGGCAAGTAAAAAACAAGTAAAGGCAAGTAAACCAAGGAAACCAAGCAGAGGAAGACACAGAATCTATTGGTTTGTCTGTTAGATCACGTTAAATAAAATAAATTATGAAAATAAGATATTTTTGCCTTCTTCTACTTCTTAGAGGGGAGTGAAGTCAGTTGAACAGAAAAGCTAGAAGATGCCTCTAAGTAATATATTTACAATGTATTTAGTAAAGATAAGAATGTTTTTGAGCGATGTTGTATGTGCAGATATCTGCTAATGCTCCATAAATCCCTTGGAATAATTAACTTCAATTTAATTAATGTGCAATATCTAGTTTAATCTAAATGGTGTATTAATTATATTTAATACAAGCTAACATTTTATTATTTGAATTGTTTTGGGAGCAGATTTTACTAAAAGTATTTAAATTATTTTACTGTTCTAGGAGAACACATTAATTAGACAATGAGTTAAAAATTATCAAGGTCCTTCCGTGTTTTTGTTATTTTTTAGATATGAATATGTAGTGTGAATGAATACTGAATGATGGCAGTGTTACTAGGGCCAAGGGAGAGCAGAGACTTAGGAACTGGATGTCTCACAGAGTCAAATTGACTTTGCCAGCATGAGTCTAACAGCCACACCAGCCAAACCAAGCAAAATCGAACCATTATCATTGAGGGTGAGCTTGGGAGTGAATAGGAAAATAGCACCACATTCATTCCACCTCTCAAAAGATTATCACAGCAGTTGCTGTAACTACAGTGTGGTTTTGTGGTTATACTTGTGCTGCACTCTGGTGCACAACGAGAGGTTCAAACAACTTATGGCCACTACAGCTTTATATACCATCTACTACTGCCTCTCTGACACCTGGACAATGTTACATTGAGTTTAATGAAGGAGTCCTTATGAATGAATGTTCATGGTCATACAGACAACAGCTATATAAATGAATGAGAAAAAGCCTGAAAGCACTGGATCTCCTGGTTCGTTGTCACTTGGTCTCTTTTCAAAATGCTGTGGTCTCAGCCACCTGCAGTAATTTTTTAATACAAGCTGTAATTTTCCATCTCTGACTTTCTCAAAGATCACACAGTGGCCAAAACATTATCAAGTCATTAGTCAAAAATCAATATGCATCTTATCTCCCTGAATCCTCTTCTGTAGTCTTAATTACAGTAACAATGAAGCCAGTGTTGCAAGAGCCATCTAAGATGGTCTGTTCACAAGATCTGCATGTTTGCACTCATTATAAACATGCTGGGATTAAATTTTCTTTCAAAAGCACTAAATGTCTTCTTGTGCAAGCTTTGCGTAGTTGTACACATTTTAAACATTCTGTGTAAACACTCCATTTGAGATCTGTTGGAACAGTGAAATAAATAAGTACCTACATGTAGCCTTTACCAAGTACCAGCTTGAACTTCCAGTTTTCACTCTTGAAAATCTGATAAAAGTGCAAAGATCCTGTGTGAACACAGATCAAGTATTCCAGTCTGGGTGAAAAAAAACTGAAAAACCATTGCACAAGCTGTGAGAAGCAGAAACATTTAATATATTTTTGCTAGACTGCACTGCCTTAAGAAGACAGTATCTCATCAGTGAAAATCAGTTCTCTTCACTGAATATAACACTGAAATAATACTTCTCAAGCATCCCTCGTAAGCACTCTGAAAACCATGAGATTATACATTTATTTCTGGGGGTATGGGAAGAGAGGCTAGCATAGTACATGGAAAGAATATGGAACCAATCCTTTACAAGAATACTTTGTACATTGTAGCTCTTTTTCAGTGGTGATGATGCCTATCATGACTGGTGTCTGTGAAGAAAATCCCATTTTTCTCATTCCAGTGGACTGTATGCATCAAATCAGCTTCAGGTTGTACAGTCTTCTTTTCTGGTTTTGAACAATACCTCCACAGGGCAACATGCCCTGTAAAATGCTGTTAGTGTGCAAATCTGAGATCTTGGTATAGTGCAACCTGATCCTACTGCCATGATATCAGTGGGCACACTGACAAGATCCAGCTCTTTGATTTGTAATCAAGAGATTAGGTAGAACCAACAGTTCTAGTTCCATCTCATTTTGGCTGAGCTACTGTTTTTCATTAGTGTTCACTTATTTTGTGTCAGACAACCTAATTGTGTCATTCTTTTCATCACTAAAGTCTAGTAGAATAAGACTAGTAGGGCTAGTTTCTCTCCCAGCGAGGTGGTCTCATTAAATGTCAGACAAAGCTCTAGCCACATATAAAGACTCACATACGTACTAATATAAGGAAGTTTTCACCATGCTTTGACTAATTTTACAAGTAGTTCTGTTGCCCTCCCAGTGTGTTGTGCAGAATTAATTTTCAGTGCAGCTGCAACCTTTCTAAGTGACTGAGAAACAAGTGTGAATGCTGAGAATATATTGTGATACTTTAACTTTATCCATGAGAAAGTGCAACTGCCACAGATGGTATTGCAACTTCAAACCCTGCTGGTGCTGAACAGCACTGTAATGTTAATTTAAAACAAGAATGTAGAAGTCAAATCAGGATGCTGCTGAATGGCACTGAAAAACCTTGACTATTTTGAATGAAAGGGCTTGTCTAAATTGTCATGCAAATCTTGGTTTTAGAGGAAAGCTGGTTTTAATAAAAAGATTTGGTGATTTCTTTTCTTCTAGTTAGGTTAATTTCTTTTTTTCAAAGTGTAATAACTAGAATAAAAAGGGTCTTGAGGACAGCATGCATCTAAACGTGTTTTATTGCAATAGTAAGCTGTTAACTGTTTAACCACTAACCATTTGGATTTTACAGACATTTCTGTAAGATGACTGTATCTCTTAATGTGTCTTTTGTAAATTCTCTGCCTATATTTTACTATTTTCACAACATTTGACATACAAAAAGCATACATTGAAAACTATATTGGAATTATATTTTAAACATTAAAGAGATGTATAGAATAAGTTACACAATTTGCCATTTCACAACAAGCAGGATACTTCAGTGAAGCTTTACGTTATAGAAAAGGACAGATACCTGTGATATATTTGTGTTGTAAAAAACCTGTTGCAAAACATTATTGTACCTTAATAGATGGTGTGAAGTGATGTCTCCTTATTAAGAAAAATGTTCCTTTTCATGGGCTGAGTTGAGTGATTTTGGTTCTTATTCTTGCTGTCACCTGTTAGGGACTTAGAAATATTGAAAGCATATGATTTTTCCATAAGGCAAGAACACCAGCATAGAAACAGGCAATTTACTGTGCAGTAATATGCAGTAGAATATAATGACTGACTTTTATGCTGATCTCTGAACAAGGTGTCTCCATTCTGCACTGGAATGGTTGTCTTTCTTCAGCTTGCTTTTTGACAAACATCCAACTGGAATTCGTCGAGAGTAGCTACAGGAAGAGCTCTGACGGTCGGACAAGACACAGGAGACACCACTTTAGAGGTGGTGCCAGAGCTATCTGAAGGATTGAAAGGTTTCAGTCATATTTACTTTATGAAGAAGGTGCATTTGGCTCTGATTGATGCTTGTAGGTTCTCTTAATTTACCTTGCTCATCTAAGTTTGATGAGAAACCTTTGTTTTTTTGCCTCTAAGGCCCCGTTCAAACTCTTATCAGCTCATTCAGGGTACGAGACAGCCTTCATCTGAGGAAATGGTTAACCACATACTTGTGATCTATATAATTTTCAGCTAAAGAATACAGCAGTACATAACTGAAAACAGCTGTTGGAAAGTATACTTTAGCTGATTGGAACTGTTCTTAATACAGAATTTTCATTTTGTCTCTCAGGTGATAATACGCTATTAGCCATATCAAAAATCATAACTGCAAAATGACTGATTAAAAAACTATTTGTGATGTTCAGAAAAAACAGATATTATTATGTCCAATTACACCTCTTTGCAGAAGGATATCACTGTTTTCGGGCAGGATTGTGTTATTCCAGTATTTGTAATGCTGGATTGTTCACCATGTGGAGACAATAATTTATTTTCTGAAAGAACCCAATCTTTTTAAAGTGAATTTTGCATAAAAACAACAAAACTTATTTTTACTGATTTTATCAACAAGGCATTTGCCTCTTTAATTTAAATTTTAATAGACATAGCTGGGAAAAGAATGCAAAAGAGATGTTGTTATAGAAGGTTTTTTTAAGAAAGACCAGTAAGTAGTTAAATATGTTCATCATATAGCAGAGTTTTGTAATTGTGACTCCACCTACACAATGTCCATTCATACTGGATTACTGAATTCAGCCTAAATCCTTGCATAAGCATTTTAAATTAATGAGATAATGCAAATCTAACAGTGAAGTGGAAATAAGTTTCAAGTGTTTCCAAAATTTTACATCTTAGTTCAGATTTCTTATTAAAAATATTTTGCATTTGAGGAAGAAAGACAACAAAGATATGTATAATTCTTCTGATAATATCCCAAAAATACAGTATGTATGCAAGTTGTACATACCGTGTAAATCAGAGTAGGATATAAAAAAGTGTTATCATGATTTAAAAAAAAAACCAACGTATTATCCTAGATGCTTTAGGCATTTTAGGCCTCAGTATTTTAGGAAATCTGCCTTAGAATACAGTAATATGTTTGGGTAAGAAGAACATATAATACAATGAACAAGAATCTCTTTTCAGGTCAAGAATGTTTCTAACCAGAGTCCTTTCAGGTTTTAAAGAAACAATGTTTAAAATCTGGACTGTGGGTTTAGGGTTGAGAAGGAGGAAGCGAACAGGTGGGGCAGGAGGGAAGAGAAAGCTTAATACCTAGTTACAGAATTGGCAACTTTCCCTTCCTTCACCACTACACAGATGTGCACAAAAAAGTGTGTTACAGAGTGACCTTATGACTCTAGTTAAGCAGCAGGCAGTAGCATAAAATGGAACCTTTAAATTTTCTTTTTGTTAGACATGTCAAAAGTTTAAAAAGCTGTTATTTTAAGAGTCCTTTTTTTTTCTCACCCTCAAAGAGTCCAGTTGGGGGGGGGGGGGGGG
Source organism: Strix aluco (assembly GCF_031877795.1). Taxonomy (NCBI): domain Eukaryota; kingdom Metazoa; phylum Chordata; class Aves; order Strigiformes; family Strigidae; genus Strix; species Strix aluco. Next base: position 72,814,225 of record NC_133971.1, read on the forward strand.
GGGGGGAATTTTCTTACCATCAGAAATACTATACTTATTCTTCCTCCTTATTAAACTTGAAAAATGTTGCACATAAAAAGTGAGCACCAATTTCTACTGTCTGTATTTTAAGTATGTATCCAGCAGTGCTTCAGCAGGATCACTTTTCAGTCATATGGACATCTCTCTGGAGATGCCCAGGCAACAAAATTCAGTATATTTGTATTTTTTTAGAGGAGAGCACATAACATTTTAGAGGCACCAGAGGAGCTGCATCTGTTTGACTTACAGCTTTCCAAGAAATGTAGAATACTATCATGGTATAAGCCTGTAAGGGGAACATCCTCAGCTGATCTGATGATATTTTTAACCTAAAGAGTAGTAAGAAGGTTTAGACAAGTAGGGCAGGATTTGTTTCAACTTTCTTGTCAGAAAATACTGAGAATAACACTGTCTGGCATCCTGTAGAGCCCTGGCACTCATCTTCTGAAACCCTCATATAGGCATCTGCCCTTCCTTTATAGCAAAATAACAGCTAACCGTACTGCTAATTTCAAAGAACAGTCCCTCTAGAGACCACCCAACCTATACTTTTACACCTGTTAATTACTATGTTTTAAATCACTAATTAACACCACATTTGTCTCTTTCTTCACTCTGCTTTTTGTAAGCTATCCATGAGGTTATTTGCAAGGCGCATACTTCTAAATGCATAAAATATAGGTGTTACTGACCCAAAAGAAAAAAATGAAGCTTCTCAAATACAGGGTTATGTCAAGCAGCAATGTAGCAACAGAGGAGTAGGCAGAAATAGAGGGAGGCTCGCTCATCAGCTTGGAAGCTGATAAGCAATAAGACATGAAGTTGAAACAGGGAGGGATATGGTAGAGTTTTTAATTTCATGTAAGTCCCCTGGGGCAGATCTCCCATCTATATTCAAGCCTGGATTCAGCAAGATAATCAGATCCAGGTTCAGCACTTGAACAGTCCTGCTGGTTTCTTTGGAACTGCATCTGCACTTGAAGTTCTGTCTTCTTTTCATCTTGCTAAAGGATAGTTTCAAAACTTTATGCCTTCCTTTCTCACACTGGCCCCAAAATATTTGAAAATAGAGATTTCTCCTGTGATTTGGTCTAGCATTTCTTTCATGCAGCCAAGTACTCCAGAGTTATTTGATAATATTTCTACGGTAGAAATACTTTGCTATCTATGAGGGAACTCAGCCTGCTCCATTAATCAATGCAGAGAAAGCCATACAGAAACAGATTTGTGAACAGCTTGTGAAGCATATAATCAAAAATGTTGTAAACTTTGATAATCAAAAATGGAAATATTTTTTGTGTACCTGGTGGTGTAGGACCTTAAAATTAATCTCAGAAAGGAATATATATCCACATTTTGAAGAGACTGAGCATTATTTTGGCAGTAACTTGATGCTGTTGATGAAACAGTTGGCTTTAAAAAGAAACCAAGACTTACCTGGAAATGGAAAAATCCTACTCTAATTCCTTTCTGTTTTACTTAAGTAACAAGTTTTCATCTGATAGTCTAGAAAACAAGGTCTAAACTCTTTCTGTAAACAAAAATAAGACAGATTTAGCCACTGTGTAATGGCATCAACTTCAAAGGAAAAATATGATAGTGTATATTTGGCAAAAATGTATCATACTGTTTTATGACATTTATCTATTTCAGAACATTTGAGCTTGGGCTTATTTGCTGTTATGAACTTCAACAGCAAAAGAGGAAAGACAAACATGACAACAATCTGTTAAATTGAAATAGTCCTTTCAGAAATATCAATAACCTGATATGCCTACGATTTTAATGTCTAGACTACATAATCATGGAAGTATTGCAGTCTCATCCCACTAACTCCTCATGAATGTTTTTCCATTTAGAATAATGTAGGCCTGGTTCTTAGAGGTAAGTAGAACTAGGTCTTATCTCTAGTAGTACAGAGTTAAAATATTTTGGCAGTTTCTGAATCATTCTGAATAGGAGGGCTGTTTCTGTAGTCTCATGGGTACACTAGACCTAAATTCTCAGCTGACATGAATTGATGTAGTTGCATGGAAGCCAGTGTAATTCTCTCGATTTATAGCAATGGAAGCTTTGTCCTGTTTCTTCAAAACTATGCAAGAGCAAATTTATAATGTTATAAGATAGGTACTGCCTGCCACTGTAACATCACTCCCTAAAGTATCACTTTCTGCAGTTATTTATTAATTTGCTCAAGCCCATTGACTAACATAGCACTGTGCATATGTTCAGCTTTCCTCAAAGTCTGCACTATACCAGATTCTGTTGAAAATATACTCTCAGCAAGCTTTGTCCTATATCAGGGGCAATAGAATTGAATGTCAATATTAAAATCAATTTTTGTATTGAATATACTGTTTTTTCTAAACTGAATGCAAGTATGACATAACTAACAAGTTTTTTCTTATGTCCTGTGATGTGATGAAGTAATTTTTAATATGGTATTTCCTCTTTCATTGTCCAGCATCTTTTGAAGTTATAGACAATTTTCAGCTAATGCAAATGTAAAGAAAAAAGGTAGAAAATTCCAATCAAATTCTGCTCTTGGTTATGCAGGTATTACATAGGATCTTTGTTTTCTTCTGTTTGTTTTCTTTGTTTTCACAATTCATATTTAAACAGAACAGAACAATGTATTACACAAGCATGACCACACTCCTTCGGGAATGATGATCTTGGGTTAGAGGGGTTGACTGTAAGTATGAAAGGTTTTGGAAAGAGGTGAGAAGGGGGAAAATGTCCATGTGTCCTTTAAAATGAAAATACAATACAGTCTGTAATGAATGGAAGCATGACCATACTGTGAAGAAATAAATGTAACATGTTTGACAAATTAACTCCTTACAGGACATACTTTTAAATGTATGCAAATATGACTGTCCTTTAAATATATGCAAAAATTCACCTCCAGTAAGAGAAAATCTAAACATAAGGACATATTATGTCAAAAGTGGTTTTTTAAAGGTAAGCTTGTAAATACAGGTGGAGGCAACAAAATAGGAATAGTCAGGTTTACACTGAAAATTGTCTCTTATGGGTTCAGAAGGTTAAATTCTATTGCCAATTTTAAATCATAGTAACCTTAGTTGTTATCAATAACTGCAGTGCTTATCTGAGTAATCTAGTATGTGGTTTACTATATCCTGTTTACACATCTTCCCATAGCCAATGTTTTCACTCTGACTTTGACTTGGAATTTGGACTTCACTTGCAAACAGTTTGGTAAACCATAGTCACCCTCTCGGATTCTTCATTAGTATTTCTTTTTACCCTCTAAACTCACAAGTCCAGTTCTCAGTTTCAATTTATATTTTGTATGCTTTAGTTTCTTAGCCTCATGTGCTTTTTTCATGTCCTGATTTTTTTTTTCTTATGTGAGTTGTTCATCTGTACCTTCTCTTTTCTCATGTATTTCTCATCTATACCTTTTGCTTTGGATATTCATTGTTCTTTTATATGTTTTTGCTCACTCAGCTGCTTCCCCTTTCTTCAAGGCTTCTTTTTGTGCATCCATAGTCTGTCAGACCCAGATGCTCATTTTTGGTTCAAGGAGATGGAAGTAGCATAGAATTAGGTCATATTAGGCCAGCAGTTAACTTTTGGTGTAGCTACAATTGTTGGCTAATTACTTGCTTCACAACATAGTTGGCAGAGCATATCTGACTCAACGCAGTGAAGAAACACTGATGTGTGTTTCATTGGGAGGCTTCATGTATCTAAGAACAGGCTGACAATTTCAGTGTGTCTTGTGTTTATAAAACCAGAGTGCAACCAAGGCTTCTTTATATAGGTGTATATCTAGGTCTGGTGGTATTAGCATTGGTCTCTTTTATTTTTAATAGATTTACTGATTACATGGCACATCTTTGGTTTCGGTTTGGGGTTTTTTTTAACCAGAAAAATTCCCTGTATTTTTCTATATATTTCTCAAAACCTCAAACTAAGCTTCCACCAATTTTGGAAGAAGGTCAATTATCTTTTAATAAAAATGCTACTCATGTTAGCACTTTTTTATTTCAAAAGACACAAGGAAAGATAGTACTTAACAGTAATATTTCCACACCAAATTTACCAAACAGCCAGGTATCGCATAATCTCCATTATATGAACATATTGAAAACCAATTATGAGTCAAACCCTGCCTTCTCCCTGAGGCCAAAGATTCAGAAAGGTTTTCAACATATTCCAGCTTCAAAAACAATATTGTAATTATTTTAATGCCATTTTTCTTTTTATTTATCTTGACATTATCTAGTTATTGTTTCCATTCAGGACTTCAGTGAACTCCAGGTCTAGTTGAAATCAGTTGGATTTTTGCTTTGACTTTAAGAAATCTAGATTTCTCACCTTTCTAAGAACACACATCACATGCCACATGGTGCCTATGAGATATCAATAAAAAACCAAGAAAAACAGTATTTGTATTCTTTTTTCTAGGTATAATTTTCAGTATACATCTGGATTTTCAAATGACAGTTTTAGTTTGATACCTGACAAGCTGCTTGGACTCCAAGGAGATCAGCCAATGTGTTTTTTTCCTTGTGGTGAAATAAAAAGTTACATTGAATAAAGCTTGAATACAGCTTAGCCATTAAAAAGACACTGAAACTTCTTAACATCTACTTCCTTAATAGTAAAGGTAATACATCTTTAAATAATTTGTAATTCTGTTATATCTGCCACTATAGTTATTAAGAGATTTCCTTCAGCAGATAATTAGCTGCAAACTCCAGATTTCAGCCAGCTGTCATTCATTAAAAATTTTAATATTGAGGGAAATTAACTTTTAAATCAGGAGTAAAGATGGTCAAAAAAACAAAAACAAAGTGCCCTTCTCTTTAGCCAGAGCAGGAGACGTCAGTGTATAATTTGTCATTTTCTTATTCAACTCTCTCCATTTGGTTTTGATTTAGCATTAGACCTCAGAAACCAGAGCAGGCATCCACACACAAAAGCTGTTTCAAATTATGTGCAGCAAGTTTTTAAACACATTAACAACAAGAACAAGCTGTCCTCATGCTAACTGGTCCTGCTTTGTTCTTGATCGTGGAAAATCTTGCTTTAACTGCCCTCTAATTTCTTACAGATAGCTACTGCACCAGCAGCTGCCTTGGCGTAGGATTAAACACATACGAAAACATTATTTTTCCACACAAATTATTAGCAGTACCAAAAGCCACAAAATCCCTTTTGGAAAAATGATTTTCTATTTTTCTCTATTCTCATAATTTTATTATTACTGCTCTGCCCCCCACATTCTTCTCCAAAGTCTTTTTCTCTTTATTCCTTTAAAAAGTACTTGAAAGGAATTACAAATTACAAAATTTCATATTTTTCTAATGCAGAGATGATATTTTACTGTAAGATGGTTGAAAAGGTTGCACATTGTCTTGCATGAGCTGAGAATCTGTCTGTCACAATATCAAATTTTTGAAACCTAAAACAATTTCTCAGTAGCTGTAGGTACCTAAGATAAAGATAAGACAGAGGTAAACCTACCAGGGTCACATACATTCTCTTTCAGATATTTTGAATTGTTTTAAACAAGAATGTATATGAAGAGTCCAGAAGAACATTACAAAATGGGAAGGAAGAAATTCTTTAAACTGCTGTCATCTACCAATAATTGCATTTAATGCTGTATCTGTGATGTCATTGACATTCCTCAGCACAGCTCTTTCTGCAGCATTATTTGGGGATTTGTAAATATCTGGAATTTTTGTGAATGGTGACCAGGGAGCACCTAAGCTTGTTTTTTGTGATGGCTGAAAGGATCTTTGGTGAATAACTCAATATGCAAAAAAATATGAATCTACTCTTTGTTTCACCCTTGGGGATTGCCAGAAGATTTGGTAGTGGTGATGTCCCTGTATGTGAAATGTTGCCTTTATTCCATTTCATTGAAGAATGCTGCCACCTGCTTATCAACCATGCTGCATACCCCTTGAAAAAAGATTGCTTTTCATCAAGGTAACTAAGGGAAGTGTTGTTTGACAAAGGAGGAAAATTCATGACATCACTGTTACCAGACCTGATTGTTTCTTCCCTGAACCTATTCACTGATTTCTGTCCATTTCAGCCAAAAGGGCTGGTGTTGCGTTTGTTTTTCCGTCCTTCATATGGAGCTCCAGGAGTGCCTCTTGTGGCTTGTTGAAAATATATGACCAAGATTTGTTGAATCTAATTGAGTAACGTGTACGTTGAGGTTCAAAGCAAACATTTGTTATATAGTATATATATGAACATGTTTTTCTCTACAAGGTTTCATAAGCTGTATGTATTACTTATTCTAGACCTGGGGAAGGCCTATCAGGGATATGATGACACCAAGCTGTGTGGTGCTGTTGATATGCCCAAGGGACGGGTTGCCATCCAGAGGCACCTGGACAAGCTCAAGAAGTGGACCCATGTGAACCTCATGAGGTTCAACAAGGCCAAGTGCAAGGTCCTGCACCTGGATTAGGGTAGCCCCTGATACCAATATAGGCTGGGCAATGAAGGGATTGAGAGCAGCCCTGTGGAGGACTTGAGGCTACTGAAGGATGAAAATCTGGAAGTAAGACAAAAAATCATCTTGATTGAGGTGATTCTCCCCCTGTACTCTGCTCTGCTGAGACCCCACCTAGAGTACTGCATCCACCTCTGGCCCCCAACATAAAAAGGATGTAGACCTGTGTCCTGGTTTAACCAGGACAGGGTTAAGTTTCCCCAGCAGTGGCGGGGGGAGCTCTAGCCGGGTTATTCTGATACCATGCCGACGATGTCACATCCTGGCAGGTCACATTTTCCTGGCGCGGGAGCACGGTGCACTCGTGGTTTTGTACATCGTGTTTCCCACTGCTGTATTTGGTAGCTATTTTGCTCTGTTAATTGCTATCACTATTACTGTTATTGTTATTGTTGTTGTTGGTTGTGTTGCTATTGCATTGTTGTATTAAACCTTTCCTTATTTCAGTCTTGGGGCTTTGTATTTCACTCCCTTTGTGGGGGAGGGGCAGCGGCCGCGTGGTCTCAGACCCCGGCAGGGGCTAAACCACCACAACCTGTTGGAGCAAGTCGAGAGGAGGACCACGAAGATGATCAGGGGGCTCGAGCACCTCCCTTATGAGGACAGGCTGAGAGTGTTGGGGTTGTTCATCCTGGAGAAGAGAAGGCTCCGGAGAGACCTTACAGAGGCCTTCCAGAACTTAAAGGGGGCCTACAGGAAAGATAGGGAGGGATTCTTTATCAGGGAGTGTAGTGGTAAGATGAGGGGTTACAGTCTTAAACTGAAAGAGGGTAGATTTAGGTTAGATATAAGGAAAAAATTCCTTCCTGTGATGGTGGTGAGACACTGGAACAGGTTGTCTGGAGAAGTCGTGGATGCCCCCTCCCTGGAAGTGTTCAAGGCCAGGCTGGATGGGGCTTTGAGCAACCTGATGTAGTGGCAGGTATTCCTGCCCATGGCAGGAGGGTTGGAACTAGATGATCTTTAAGGTCCTTTTCAACCTAAACCATTCTATGATTCTCTGAATGTACACTCTCAGCCCAGAAAGCCAACCATATCCTGGACTGCATCAAAAGAAGCGTGGCCAGCAGGGCAAGGGAGGTGGTTCTCTCCCTCTACTCTGTGAAACTCCACCTGGAGTACTTCATGTAGCTCTGAAGTCCTCATCACAGGAAAGACATGGACCTGTTGGAGTGGGTCCAGAGGGCCACAAAAATTATTAGAGGGATGAAACACTTTTCCTGTGACAAAGGGCTGAGAGAGTTGGGGTTGTTCCAACTAGAGAAGAGAAGGCTTCAGGGAGACTTTGTCGTAGCTTTCAGTACTTATAGCGGTTTTATAAGAAAGATGGGGACATACTTTTTAGTAAGGCCTGTTGCAATAAGAGAAAGAGTAATGGTTTTAAACTAAAAGAGGGTAGATTCAGACTAGATATGAAGAAGAAATTTTTTTTGGTGAGGGTGGTGAAACACTGGAACAGGTTGCCCAGAGAGGTGGTAAATGCCCCATTCCTGGAAACATTCAAGGTTGGGTTGGACGGGACTCTGAGTAAACAGATCTAGTTGGAGATGTCCCTGCTCATCTCAGGGGTGTTAGACTAGACGCCCTTTAAAGGTCCTTTCCAACCCAAATGATTCTATGATTCTATGATATAAGTAATGTCCCTTGCTCCTGTAAGGTGAAATTCCCCTTGTTCCTCCATGCTGGGAGAAAACATAGTGACAAAGATGAGGAAAAGGATGAGGTACTTAATGTCTTCTTTGCCTCAGTCTTTAATAGTAATACCAGTTGTTCTCCATGTACCCAGCCCTCTGAGCTGGAAAACAGGGACAGGGAGCAGCATGAAGTCCCCATAATCCACAAGGAAATGGTTAGTGACCTGCTACACCACTTGGACACACAAAGTCTATGGGGCCAGATGGGATCCACCCAAGGATACTGAGCGAGCTGGTAGAAAAGCTCACCAAGCCATGTTCAGTCATTTATCAGCAGTCCTGGCTAACTGGGGAGGTCCCAGTTGACTAGAAGTTAGTAAATGTGATGCCCATTTACAGGAAGGGCTGGAAAGACGATCCAGGGAACTACAGGCCTGTCACTCTGACCTTGGTGCCAGGGAGAGTTATGGAGCAGATCATCCTGAGTGCCATCATGCAGCATGTAAAGGAACACCAGGTGATCAGGCCCAGTCAGCATGGATTTATGAAAGGCAGGTCCTGCTTGACAAACCTGATCTACTTCTATGACAAGGTGACACACTTAGTGGATGAAGGAAAGGCTGTGGATGTTGTTTACCTGGACTTTAGTAAAGCCTTTGACACCATTTCCCACAGCATTCTCCTGGAGACACTGACTGCTTATGGCTTGGATGGGCACACGTTTTGCTGGGTAAAAAACTGGCTGGATGGCCGGGCCCAAAGAGTTGTGGTGAACGGATTTAAATCCAGTTGGCTTCCAGTCATCAGTGGTGTCCCCCAGGGCTCGGTTTTGGGGCCACTCCTGTTTAACATCTTTATTGATGATCGAGACGAGGGGATCGAGTGCACCCTCAGTAAGTTTGCAGATGACACCAAGTTGGGTGGGAGTGTTGATCGGCTCGAGGGTAGGGAGGCTCTGCAGAGAGATCTGGACAGGCTGGAGCGATGGGCTGAGGCCAACTGTAGGAGTTTCAATAAGGCCAAATGCCGGGTGCTGCACTTGGGCCACAACAAACCCATGCAATGCTACAGGCCTGGGGAAGGGTGGCTGGAAAGCTGCTCAGTGGAAAAGTACCTGGGGGTGTTGGTCAACAGCCAGCTGAATATGAACTGGCAGTGTGCCCAGGAGGCCAAGAAGGCTAATGGTATGTATCAGAATGGCTTGTATCAGCAATAGCGTGGCCAGCAGGGACAGGGAAATGATTGTCCCCTTGTACTCGGCACTGGTGAAGCTGCACCTTAAATACTGTGTTCAGTTTTGGGCCCCTCACTAAAAGAAAGACATTGAGGTGCTGGAGTGTGTCCAAGGAAGGGCAACAAAGCTGGTGAAGTGTTTAGAGCACAGGGGTTTGAGGTTTAGTCTGGAGAAAAGCAGGCTGAGGGGAAACATCACTGATCTCTACAAAAACCTGAAAGGAGGTTGTAGCGAGGTTGGTGTCAGTCTCTTCTCTCAAATAACAGGCAATAGGATGAGAGGAAACGGCCTCAAGTTGCACCAGGGGAGGTTTATATTGGATATTAGGAAAAATTCCTTCAACAAAAGGGTTGTCAAGCATTGGAGCAGGCTGCCCAGGGAAGTGGTTGAGTCACCATCCCTGCAGGTGTTGAAAAGATGTGTAGAGGTAGTGCTTAGGGACATGGTCTAGTGGTGGACTTGGCAATGTTAGGTTAACGGTTGGACCCGATGACCTTAAAGGTCTTTTCCAACATAAACAATTCTATGATTCTGTGAGTCTGTGATTCTATGTTTGCTCTTGTGGGTTGTTGCACCATCACTTCCTGTTGCTTCCTCTTTCTGTTTTAACCAAAGGTGGTTGATCATCCTTAGACTGGTTAGGACTTGGACTGACAGTACCTCTTTGGTTATGGTGGTGTTTCAAATTATTCTAAAGGAATGATATTTCAAATAATTCTCATTTAATCCCATTGTAAACCTCATAAACTTTCAATTTTTTGTTATTGCCAGTGTGTAGTACCTCATTCTCAAGACTGTTTTCCCAAGAGTTTTTCCTCCATCAGTTTTTTCCTTTTAGAATAATCTATTCCATTTGCCTCTGTGGTGCTGTATATGGTCTGAAGAATGTGTTTCTGTCTAATATGGATGATACTGTTGCAATATATTTATGAATACCATAATCTCCAGTTTCAGAAGTATATAACATAATACTTAAGATCCCATCTTCTTTGGTGACTTTGCTTTCAACAAACTCAAAAGACTTCTTTTTCTTTCCTACATAATATCCCTCAAAAAACAAGATTAAAATGCAGTTGACCTGAACATCTTTGCCCCAGTCTTACTGTTATTACCAAATAGTTCATTGTATTGGGTCTGGTGAATAATGAACTGCTTACAAGATTCTTAGCTGTGTGACCAGATTAACTGTTAGTATTAAGTTGGGTATCTGTATGAGGTGGAAGCTTCACTGTGATGAAGAAGTATTAGGAAATTTTTAGGAATTTGAACCTGCTGCCATATTGACCAGGAAATGATTTCTCAGGTTCATTTAATGATTTGGCCATGATTTAGCTGTGCTCAAGATCAGCTGTCAGCCGACATTGATAATCACACACACAAGTGGTAGCAGCTACCTTCTGTTAGCATTTCCAGAGAAGGTGGGGGAGTCACTCATTAGGAATAAAAAATGTCCAAATTGCCTTTTGATTGGATATGATTAAGAAAGCCTGAGAGGATTGACAGATTTGAATCTGAATAATCCACAAAGTGTTTAGGGCAGAAAAGAAAATGAGTTCCTAAACCTAGATTATCCTCCATGAGTGAACACTGAAGATATTGCGGTGTGCTTGAGAGCTGGATCATCAGCTATATACCTGTGGAGTGGCAGCTAGTTACTTTAGAATGAACAAAACCCTTGGCTTTATTTCATCTAACAGATATATGCATGTTTTCCTTTTCTTTCTGACTACCTATTCCTTAAGTATGATTTATGTTTGGAGCCAATGATTAATTTTTTTTTCTAGGGTTTTTTTTTTTTTTTTTTTTACCTTGCTGAGTTTGGCCTGTATTAAGAGTGATTTCAGAGCAATTAGAAAATCAGCAGTCATTACGGTAGGTGATTCTTAAAGATCCACAAAGACAGAAGACCATTCCCACTGACCTGCATCCCAATCCTGAATATTCAAAGAGTCCTAGGGAACACCATTTATTTAGCTCCAGGGTTTAATGGTGGAACTGGTAATTCAGGGCTCTGTGTGGAATAGTATCTTTTGATGGCCAGCATTAATTGGCAAAGCTCCTTCCTGTGCCGCATATGATCAAACTCCTCTAATTCCAAGGGAGTCATTAATCTCCCTCAGGTAGTTTATCTGTACTTTATTCTAGGAATGTTTAATTTTTAATTTCAGTTTGTTATCAAAACTCATGCTTGGAAATTTCATAGAATTTTCCAGTTTGTGGTTACAATAATGAGATTTTCCCAATTTGGTCATTGATTCTGTTCTGTAGGACCAGTAATTCGATTAGATCTTCAGATCACTTTTTTTCCCTCTCTTTCTCTGTTTCATATATAAAAACTATCCATTAATAACTATTGTTATCTGCTTAACTATTCTGTGAAACCCATCTTCTCCACCTTATTTATATGTAAAATTAATAATTTTGTGTCTATCATATGCTTTGCTATAGTCTTAATAAGTAACAGATAGTGCTTTACTTCTGCTTTCACTCCTTCCTTCAAAATTCAATCCAGAAGGGACCATTCAAATCAGGCTAATGGGACTGTACTTGCCTGGATCACTATTTCTCCCTTTTGAAAGTATGAGCATATTTGTTGGTTTTGCCATGATAGAGTATTGTCTGGACTCAGTAGGTTTATGTTAAACATGCAATACTGGTTACTACATCTTCATTTCCCTGTTCTTTCAGTGTTCTGGCATGGAGAACAACTCATCCAGCTTGAATCTATTGTAATTTTAAAATTTTAGTTCCATCTCCATTTGAGTAAATTCTCTTTTCATACTGCATCCTAACCTTTGTTTCTTTCAGTGTTGCAATTTTTATAGAAAAGTGAATTGAAATATGCATTTTGTTTTGGGCTGTATAAAGAGTTTGAGAAACCAAAGGGATATATTTCTGCATGTCCAATTTGATATACTCTTCAGAGTAATTCCACGTGATCTTTTCAAGTTTCTCATTCAATCTCTGTTTCTCAACCTCTTAAATAGTAGCTTCCTTTGTTAATCAGTTCATTTTTCTGTTTGCTAAAAGATCTATACTATTTCCTGGTATGTTTCCTGAAGGAAATTCATCTGGAGCACTTCCTATAAGTTTTTTTTCTTTCCTTCTTCATTGTTTTTAACAACTTTAACTTAAAGAAATAGTTTTAAAGGTTCAATACTTTTCTTCTCTTAGTGTTGAAAAAGACATTATTTTCCCAGCTTGGTTACCTTCTGGCTGCCATTTCCAGTTTGGCTTCAGCCTGTAGTCCTGCTTCCTGTTGTGAACACTGGGCCATACAGCAGTGGCTGGACTTCAGCAGTGTGGATCTGTTTAACTTTGCAAAACTCTTTGCTCTGCAGGTTTTCATTCCAATGTTAAATACCCTGTCCAAGTCCTGAGTTTGGCACTCAGTGAACAAGGAGCCTGGCTACAGCTCTGTGGTCTGGATCAGACTCCTTGCTAGTTGAAATTTATTCATATCTCAAAAGTGGTGGTCTTCCTGGAAAGAAGCCAGAGATCTGTTGTACCCTGAGGTGAGATAATGGTAAAACAGTGACTGTATCAGAATTAACAGTGATAGTTTTATCACTTAGTGGTCTCCCTGGCTGCCTTCCACTCAAAAAAGCTGAGCTAGAAAGAGATAAAACATCCCTCCTTTTTCTTCTCATGCCTGGTATCAATGTTGCTTAGGAACTTCAGAAAATTAGTTGTAAAGCAGGGATAAAGCTTTTCAACTTTGAGATCTTGTCTTTCATCTTTTACAGTTCCTTCTCTTTGAGGACCCTGTGTGAGCTATCCTGTTACACTGTGGCGGTCACAAGCTTCTCTGGTGTCTGCAGGAAAAAGGTAGTCAAATTAGAAAGGTTAGGAAATATTAGGAGAGGTTATGTCTTCTAGGTCTTCTATCTTGAGAACTGTTAAAGCTGTTCCTTTCTGTAACAGAAAACATGCAGCACCAGCACCAGAATTTGATTCTAAAATAACACATCCTTATTCTTAAGTGGGAAAAAAATAACCCTATTCTCTTTTTGAATTTTCTCCATAAGATATTTGAGGAACAACCCTGAAGAAGATGCAGAGAGACTTAATAGAGGAAAGATTCTTCAGGAAATGGGATGAAACATGGACAAGATGTTCACTCCAGAAATTAACTTTTTGGTATGAATTATTAGCCATTTTTAATTATGTTTTCAGAAAACACAGGAATATGTTTTTTCATTTAGCAACAACCTACATCCCTGGACCTTTAATAGTGTCACGGAGTTGCCATGAAAACCAAAGCCCAGACTTGTGATATTACACACAAATTTTATGGAATTCTTGAAAGAATTGCCTTGTGATGATTTCATATATTTCTACATATGTACACCTTTCCCTTTAAAAACTTATCTGACTGCTGAGTAAGCCTGATTTGATCTCTGATCCTCCAGTTTTGCAGTGCCATGTAGCTTACAGACGAACTGCAAAGGACAAGTAATATGTCTCCTGTGAAACCTGAGAAAGATCTTTGAGGATAAGCTATATCTCCAATTGTTTGTTCAGGTGGTTTGATGTTAGATGCTATGCACTTTTTTGGCATTACTCAGAAAGGTTTTTCTCACTTGTAGACAAAAAATAGAAATGTAGTTTTATTGACTAATAAGAAACACAAAGGATCAAATTCTGTTCTTAATTATAACATTACAAATCCAGAATAAATTTGCTGAAGCTGGTTCAGTTAATTTGGATTTCATCCAGATTTAAGAGAGAACCCAGTTCTTATTACATTTTTTTAGAAATTCTTCTGCCTTAACAAGCATCCACCATGATAAAAGAAATACTTATACATCTTTGAATGAGCACATAAAAATCAACAGTCTTTCTGGTTTGTGTGTTTCTGGTGTAAATCAGTTCCCACTTTGTTTTTAAAGAATACTTTTCCAACACTGCAGTTTACCAGAGAGACCAAGGGAATTACTTTTGCCAAAAGAATGAAGTATATTCTCCTTTCCCTCATTCTGTTCCATCTTTTTCTGCTGACTCTTGATGTGAATCCAATACCTCCCACAGTGTTACTCAACCAAAATTTAGAAAGCAAAAACCCCCACCAAATTCAGAATTGTTTCTCTTTTTTTTCAACTTCTTTGGTAAATTTCCATTTTATCTACCATTACAAACATTCTGCTGCAAGAAAAGGAGAAAATTGCAGACTTGTTTTTAAGGATATCATATTTGAATATACTGTCAATATTTTTCAAAATGTAAAACTAAGCTTGCAGAATTCAGCATCTATAACCCATATGGTACCACCGATATAGCAAAAATATTTTATAAATTCCAACTGTATGTCAAAATGAATAGAACTGTAGCATCATAGAATAATTCAGATTGGAAGTGATTTCTGGTAATCATCTAGTCTCATCACCTTCTCAAAGCAGTGTTACTATAAAGTTAGATGAATTTACTCAAGACCTTGTCCGGGAGAGTTTTGAATATGTACAAAGATGGAGATTTCACACGTTCTCTTGGCAGCCTGCCCCAGAGTTTTACCACCCTCACTGTGAAGATCTTTTCCATATGTTTGTCTGGAATTTGTCTTGATGCAGGTTGTGACCATTGCCTTTTGTCCTGCTGGAGACTTCTCAAGGAAGTCTGACTCCATCTTCGTCATAACCTCTTATTTTACTTGATGACAGAAACTTGATCTCCCTAGATTTCTCTTCTTGGATCTACACATATACAACTTCCTTAGTTGCTTCTTGTATGTAATGTGTTTCAGCTTCCTAATCATCTTGTTTGCCCTCCCTTGGACTCTCTCCAGGTTTTCAACATTTTTTTTATATTTTGTTCAATACTCCTGATGTAGTCCAACAAGATCTGAACAGAAGGCAATAATCACTTCCCTCTGATATTAGGTTTGTATGGATAACTTTCTTACATGTTGTCACTAGATTCTGGAATGCTGGATTGTAGCTTGGAAGTTCAGGACAGATTCCTGGTCATTTTAAACTGTCATTGCTCCATTGATTCCAAAATGACAAAGACAATTTACATGAGGTGAAGAATTTCATGTTGAAGTGATGAAGCCAAAATGTACTTTGGTGTGTCAGCATGTGCTGAACTTTGAGGCTATGACAGATTCCATCGAAATCAGTGTCAGACAGTTTTTGATGTTCTGTATATGTTGAATGTTCCCTAGTCAGTGGTCTACACTTTTTCCTTCCAAGTTCCAAGGAAACTTATCTGTAGTTAAAAAGATTAAGATAGTCACTGAAGCATTGTTATGCCACAGACATAATTATATTCTCCTGTACAGCCACACAAATATAGTGAAGACTGCCATAAAGGTCTTTCTTCTGTGCAAGTGTACCCATGATATGAGATTTGCAAAATAAAAATGATAATTTCTTTCACCACTAATCTTGCAAGTAAGGGAAGTAGGAAGCTTACAGTTTTTCACATCACTTTAACCAGACCTCCTTAACTTACTGTTGCATTCTGAGGTAGCAGGAGTCAGGGACCAGAATCATCTTTACTTCCAAAAGCTAATTCTTTTCAATAAGATACTTACAATGTTATATTATTAATATATATTTTTAACAGTCATATAGTCAGACATTCATCTTTGTCATCAACTAAAAGTAGAACTTCTATAATTTTCATATTTAAATCTTCATAACTAAGGCTTCTGGAGGATACACAATAGTGCTTGCTTCTTTAATCAATGGGACCTTAAGACAAAAGAGATCATCTGACTTACCATTTAATAAAATTACCTACAGTGGACTAATACAAGGAAATGGGAAGTTTTTCTGGAAGCTTGCCAGTATACAATAGCCTAGTCTAGCTTTGATTCAGGTGAAAAATGTATTTTAATTTTGAACTGATTTATTTTTGAATCTAAAACCAGTATCTCAATCATGAAACAATTTGAATTTTTTTTATGAACACTGTGTCACTGGCATACTGTTAATCCTTCAGAAACAAAGAGTTTCTCTAATGTCATATATACATGCATGCAGGGGCTAATTCTGCCATTTCTGACAGCAGTACCCCCAGCCATATTCTAAGACCCAAACCCAAAAGGTGATATGAAAAGGTATTTCAAATTCTAACATGTTGTACCTTTTTCACTCTCCAAGCACATATGTTTTATTCTGAATTCACTATCATGTCATAATTAGTGCAATTTCAAAGTGATCAGATATGATTTCTTGAAAATTTCCAATGTATTTCCAATGTATTTTTGAGGCCTCTCTAATGTATTCCTTTACAATTACTTCAATACTTTTCTTTCCTGCTAATTTGCATATGTTAAAGTATTCAAAAGAAACACAAATGTGGTGAGGTGGTGATAATATTAAAACCTGAAAATATCCTCTCTGGTAAGAAAACTTATTGTTCAGGAAGTAGAATGTTGTTTGAATATCTCTTGCTTTTATCACCTATAATGCCTCATTATTTATTAAATTGTGCTCACTCTCTAAATTAGAAACAACCTAAAATATTTAAAACATTTGAGTATTATTAAAATAATTAGCAGACAAAATGGCAAGTGAGTTGCTCCTTAGAGCAGACACTGAACAACTCTATTTGTTCTCAGCCTGTAACTAAAATAATAGGTGACTTACTTTCAGAATTGCTTGCAAAACCATGGACAGTCACCACTTCCAGTGTACATCACATTTCAAAAGCTCCAGTTATTTATTTAGTTCAAAGATGAAGGATTTCTGTTTGCTTCCACTTTTCCTTTCTTTTATATGTTTCTAAAGCAGCCAGTAAGATTGAGGTCTAGTTCTGCAGTTGTGTTTGTTTATGAAAGTCATGCCTTGAGTCTAGGAATTAAAGCAGTTGTGATCTGGCTCCAGCTGGGAACTCTACATGGAGAATAGTGACATTTTAAATCTATAATACAGCAGTGAGATACTGAGATGTACAAGAAATGAGTAAAGTAAGGACTCTTATTTGACTCATGGACACTTCTGAGAACTGGACTTCCATCAGATTTTAGTTATCATCTGAGGAGAAAAAGAGGACTTTGGAGGTAAAGCATGAAATAAATGTTTTCATCTTGCGTTTCTAACTCATTGATGGTGAGTTTATACACCTAAACTGAATAAAGTGTACTTACTAACATAAATTTGTTCTTTTTCAACTCCACATTTGATTTAATTTGAAATTTGCTGTGTATGGAGTAGAAATGTTGGTATTTGCTGTAAAGAGAGATGGAGATTTTAGAGCCTGCTGTGTTCATAGAGTACCTTTTCCACCAAGACCAGAGAGAATGGAAAAATCATTCCTGAATTTTCAATGTTATTCCATTTTGCAGCAACTTGAAAACTGTTCCTAGAAGAATACAATACCACGTGTCCCCTATGTTTAGCAGACCTCTATATGAGAAAGAAATGTGTGTTATAACACCACAGAGAAACACTGGGAATAGATTTGTGACTTTCAGCTGTAGGCATCAGTGGCTAATGGAGCAGCCTCAGAAGGATATGCTGAGAGAATCCTATCACAGAGTAACTTAAATCTCAACAGTTACAGCACTGACCTGGAAGCTGTATCACTTCAGTTCCAGGCGCTCAGCTGATTAACCTTAAAGTGCTTTTTTTTTTCTCTCAAACTGGAACACCTGCGGTGAAAATGCTGCAATAAACCTACATCAAATATCAATTACCTGACTATGCAATAGCCTCCTGAGATGTAAAAGACTTTGGTTCAAAGCCATTCCCTGGTGCAGGCTGAGGTAGGTTTTGAACCTTCTCTGATTTACAGAAAACTGTCCTTGCCACTCACTTCATAGGCCATCAGAGGAATATGTCATCCAATGACCAAGGTGGAATTTGTGCCTACCCCTCTCCCAAGCCTAACCTCCAAGAGAGCAAAATCTTTTTACCTGCAGACGCAAAATTAACCATTTTGACATTTTTTAGTCAGAATTATTCACCAGATTTCTGAATAATTCAGAGCCAACCCACTTTCTGGTGAATAAATCATTCACCAAATAAAATTAACCTAGGTACATTAGAAAGCATAGTTCAGAATTGATGAAATTCAGAGATTTTGCACAGACATAAACAGACTCATATTCATTTTCTCCAATGTAAATCTGATGCTGTAACTTCATATTATGCCATTATCCTAGATGTGATGGCATTACAAGGAGTAATTCTGTGTTTTCCATGGATTCAAATCAGTTCTTTATCTCCTTTTCAGTGAAACAATTAAATTGTGCTTTATAAATCATAACTCACTGTTCATAAACAGAAATGAAACAGTGGATTTCTGCACAACATATGGAGTTATCTCACATGTAATGGACCTGATAAGAAACACTACTAAAAAGAAAAATAAAAACCCACACCCTCCCAAACCCCAACAGTACTTTTAATAAAAAGTCACAAGTATATATAGTGAAAAAATTTCAACATAGGCACATAAAAAATTTGAACTCTTGCTTCCTGTTTGTAGACAGAAAACAACATGCATAGGCAGGCCAGAGTGCCTAAAATTTTCAACATTTTTTGAAAAACATTGAAAAATTTACAGCAAAGAAAATACTTTAAGCTCCTCCAATTTTTGTCTTCATATGAACGAGTTTATATTTGGCTGTAATGTGCTTGAAATGCATAATAAAATAGTTCACTGTAGAGAGTGGGGAAAATAGTAGCTACATTCCTATTATCTTATGATAATAAAAATTAAAAACATTTACATATCTATCTTCCAGCTTATATTAAGATATACCAATTTTAAGTCTTGGAACAGCAGTGAAGAGAGTCAAAGTAAAGTAATATTACTGTTCTTTATGGAAATCTCTTATTCTCAACACTGTTAGCATTCTTAGATGAAAGAGCAATAGGACTGAATCAAGATTAAGGCTGTCTCGTAAAAACATGTGTATTTGTTTAACTTTATATACTCTGAATGGTTTCCTTAAACCCCTTTTGCAGAAACTGAATAGGATATCAAGAATATTGAGGACAAACCAGAATCTGGCAAATGAAGACAATTGACATAGAAAACTAATGCATCAATTGGCAATGTATGACCAGGCAGGCAGAAGATATTAATTAATTCTTAAAAATCTAGCAAGAACTGGTGAAATTCAAGAATAGGAGAATAATACAAGAGAAAAGCATGAAAATTACTCATGAGACTGAGAAGGAGGAAGTGTTCAGTAAACATTTTCTGCATTCAGAGAAAAAGGAAAATCATGTATCAATAAAATTTTGGAGCACATACGTGAGCTTGAGTTTCCTAATAATATCTGAGATACTTAAAAACTTGAAAGAATCTTAGAAGGTCAAAAAGTTAAAATGTCATAACATTTAAAAAGTTAAACACTGTAACAACAGCTGGCTGAATTAAGGAATTAGTGTGATCATTTTTCTAGAAATCATGGTGCATTGGGAAACATTTAGAATGTGTAAGTAGGGAAGACTGATGGAACCTAAAAGATTAGGTAGATGGTTTACCCACTGAGAACATGGCTTTCTTGGTTACTTGCAGTAAAAAAAATTATTTAGTATTCTGTAAAACCTATACAACAAAAGTCAAATGATATGTTTCTCAGAAATATAGAAGATGTTCTCTTTTTTCTTTCCATGTGTGCTTCCCCAGCTTAATAATTCAAGATTTTCATTAGTTTATCATTGATACTGATTCAGAGCAAACGTGGGAATATTGATACAGAATACAAAGAGTAAAGAATAGCACCTTTTGCATAATTAATGACAAAGGCTGTAGTGTTTCATAAAAAGGCCTGTCAACCATATATTTTGTTTCAGTGGTCACTGGATCAAAAACAAAAAGAGCAACCAGCAAAAAGCTGACAGCAAAGTAATCAAAAAAAGCCACAAGCAGACACCTAGGTAAGAATGAGAAATGTGTTATATGTTCCCCCACTACTATTCCAATTATCCAATATGATACTTTTGAAAAATTGTTAAAATCCTAGTGCTCAGTCAATACTGGTAATGTGCTGAGGAATAGACTTCTGTGTGATGTTTGAATTGGCTCTACAATTTGATGGGGGAGGAAAGAAAAAAAAGCACTCATAAAATCAATGCAACCTGTATTAAAGAGATTAAAATTTGGCTAACCAATAGACCACAAAATGTAACTGGTAAATGAAGACTCATCTTCCTGTTGGGGTTGCTTCTAGTTCAGACATGCAGGAATCTGTCCTCGCCCCATTGATCTTCAATACCTTTGTAAATGAACTGGAATAAAATATGGAAGCATTGCTTGTAAAATGTGCAGATGATACAAAAACTGGTGGAGAGAGAAGTAACAGTGGTCATAGGTCAGTTATAAAACAGGCCGATCTGAATCATATAGTGAAGTTGGCTCATTTGATCAACATGAAGTTGAACATTGCCAAACGCAAGGTCACACAATGTACAAAGGAAAAATGTAGACTGCTATTACTAGATGAGAGATAGTATCATGTAGTGCATTAACATTGGAATGGCTCACTGTAAATAATCAAATAAACATGAGCTTTTTTGTACCAAGGAAAGAGTTTTCTTAGATGTATAGACAATTCCCACAGAGAATATGACCATGATATGAAGTCTGCACTGTGCATAAAGAATACTGTCAACTCTACTTTGAAAGGAAACATTAAGACATTGGAAAGGATTTTAGAAAAGCCACAAAAAGTTTTCAGACTAGTAAACTTGTCTATTGAAAGACAGCTAAGACACTCAGTGTGCTACATTTATCTAAAAAATGTTGAGAAGAGTCTTCATTATCATCAATTACTGTCCACATACAAGAGTTTTCTTACAGTGAATGACCCTTCAGTTTACCAGGAGAAGCCATAAAATCATAATTATCTGATAACAAAGCTAGGAAAATTCATAATGGGCAACTCTTAAAATTCAATTACGATTTTAAAAATGTAGTTATTTTTATTTTATTAATCATTCACCATTTGAACAACTTGTTCAGAGGTGTATTAAGTTTTTTATCACTTGAAACCTTGATATCAAATTATCATATTTCTGAAATATTTTGTGATTAAGCAAAAGTTACAGGGATGTTGAACAACTTACTGAACAGAAAACTTTGCTAGAAGATCAGATTATTGTAATTCTCCTGTCCAACCTTTAAATATTTCCATCTAGAAGCAGCTTTATGAAGGTTTTTCTTCCATTTTGGATCCGGTCTGATGCTACATTGCTACACTGGCTCTGGTATGCTGTGGCTTCCCAGTGAAGACAGAGTGCAGGATTTAGGAAATGACTGATAGATGGAAGGAAACGGAAGGCATCCTCAGGAGGGCTGACACTCACCCATTCCTTTTCACTTTATTGCATCTGCATCCACAGCTCATGAATCTCAGTGCTTATGAATCTCGGTGCTTTTGTGCTGTAAATATTTTTAAAAGACTAGTCAGGTTACTTCTAATGATGTTCATGTTTTATATCTATCACACGTTAAGAGATGTGTTCTTTGAATGAAATAGAATAGCTCATTTGGAAGGGACCTATAATTATCATCTAGTCCAACTGCCTGGCCACTTCAGGGCTGCCCAAAAGTTAAAGCATATTAGGAAGGGCATCGTCCTTTTAAATACTGACAGATGTGGAACATTGACCACCTCTCTAGGAAGCCTGTTCCACTGTTTGACCACCCTCTTGGTAAATAAATGTTTCCTAATTCAAGTCTAAACCTCCTCTGGCACAGATTTGAACCATTCTCATCTGCCTTGTCAATGGATCCCAGGGAGAGGAGATCAGCAGCTCCCTCTCCACTTCCCCTCCTCAGGAAGATGTAGAGAGCAATGAGGTCACCCGTCAGCCTCTTTTTCTCCAAACTAGACAAACCCAGAGTTCTCAGCCGCTCTTCATAGGACACTCCCCTTCCAGCCCTTCCACCAGCTTTGTTGCCCTTCTCTGGATGCATTCAAGGACCTTCACACCATTCTTAAATTGTAGGGCCCAGAACGGCACACAGCACTCAAGGTGAGGTTGCACCAACGCTGAGTACAGCGGGATAGTGACCTCTTTTGTCCGGCTGGTTATGCTGTGTTTGATGCACCCCAGGATGCAGTTTACCTTCCTGGCTGCCAGGGCACACTGCTGGCTCGCACTGAGATCCCTTTCTGCAGGCCGGCTCTCCAGACACTCCTCTCCCAGTTTATAATTGTGCCCAGCATTGCTCCATCACATGTGCAGAATCCAGCATTTGTTCTTATTACATTTCATGCCATTGATGATTGCTCAATGCTCCAATCTATCTAGATCCCTCTGCAAGGCCTCTTGTCCCTCAGAAGAGTCAACAACACCTCCCAGTTTGGGATCATCGGTAAACTTGCTAATGGTGCAACCAACTCCTGCATCCAGATCATTGATAAATATATTGAACAGAACTGGCCCAAGAATTGAGCCCTGAGGAACAACACTGGTGACCAGTCACCATCCAGATGTAGCCCCATTCACTACAGCCCTTTGAGCCCTGCCATTCAGCCAGTTCTTCACCCAGCACACTGTGTACTTGCTTATCTCACAGTTGGACAACTTCTCCAGAAGGATGAGGAACAGTATCAAAAACCTTACTAAAATCCAGAAAAAAACTACATCCACCACTTCCCTTCATCCACTGGGTGAGTAATCTTATCATAGAAGTTTATCAAATTTGTCAAACAGGACTTTTCCTTTGTGAACCCATGTTAACTATGCCTGATGATTGCATTGTCCTTTAAATGTCTTACAGTAGCACGCAGCATAATCTTCTCCATAATTTTTCCAGGAACTGAGTTTAGACTAACAGTTCTGTAGTTTCCTGGGTCTTCTTCATGCCCTTCTTGTAAATTGCAATCACGTTGGCTAGCTTCCAGTCAGTGGGGACCTCCCCAGAATCCCAAGACCTTTGGTAGATGATTGAGAGGGTTCCCGCTGTAACATCCACTAGTACTCCTTCAGTACTCTGGGGTGAATCCCATCAGGCCCCATGGACTTGTGAACATTCAACAGATTTAACTCATCCCTTATAATTTCAGTGTCCCCACACGGAAAGTCACTGCTCCTGCAACTGTGGTCCTTCAACTCAGAGGACTGGGCAGCCAAAGGTCTATCAGTATTGTTAAAGACTGAGGCAAAAAGAAACATTGAATACCTCAGCTTTTTCTTTATCCCTGACCATCTTCAACATGTATCTGTCCAATGGTTTTCTTGGACCTCCTCTTGCTATTAACATACCTAAATAAGCCTTTTTTGGTTTTCTGACACAACACTGGCCAGTTTAAACTCCAGTTGAGCCTAGGCTTTTCATGTCTTCCCCCTGCATATGTGAACCACAGCTCTGTGATGCCTGAACTCTTTTCCAGAGATCATACAATTTCTTTTTCCTCTTGAGCTCCAAGAGGAGTTCCCTGTTCAGCCAAAGTGATCTTCTGCCCTGCTTGCTTAACTTATCACACAGTGGGTATTCTGAATACCTTGCATATCTCCAGAATATTTTTTTTCCAGTGGAATCTGCTGTCGACTACATTAAAAATAGTTGAGGTTTGATACTAAGAGCTTGCAAAAAAACCCTGCTTCTTTTCTCTTCTGAAGGAACTTTTTTCCTCTGTTTATAGGAGACGCATTTCGGATTTGGCATGTAATCTCTATTATATAAACCCTGTTCTACAGGATATTTATGTATGTGTCTTTATAGATTGCTCAATCATGTCCCTGAATCCAGAACTAAAAAATGTGAGTGCCTTAAGTGTCAAAGTCCTTGTGAGTTATCTGTAAAGCACTACCCAATCACTAAGGTGCTTAAGAGGGTATAGGCACCTTTGAGTTTGGTTGGTTTTTAATCTCTTTTTCAATCATTGTTTGCTTACCTTATCACATGACTCTTTAATGTAGGATGCATAAGCAGTCCCTAGAGTCAGGACTAGAAACCTAGGATGCTTGTATCTCATGGAAAAGGTCTCCTCAGGGAAACAGATCTCCCTATGTTCTCAGCCTTTCTGATTCCCTGAAAACTGGATTGCCTTCCAAACACTGCTTTTTAACTTCAGCAGGAGAGATGGAAGGTGCCTTCTATTCCCATAGGTCATAGAATAACATTAAGCATCTTCCTAGGAGGCAAGAAATGTCGTTTGAATGGCTTCAGGCTGAAGGAGGTCTAGAACTCACATTTTTCACTTCAACCACTACCACTGATGCTGCTATTTTTGAAGGCAAATGCAGGACACTTTTGTTCTCATTCATTTCTGTTTACATCCTGTTTCCAGAATGGATGGTGTGAGCAGTTTTTGCCTGTGAATATAGGTCTTGTGCAGGCTCTCTGGCATAGGGGAGTAAGATAGGGGAGTAAGAGAAACCTCAGAGAAACCTGTGAGCTGATTTAGACACCTCTGCTGCTCCATGTATAGGTTGCTAATTGACTGTACTCTATGGATCTGTCTTTCCCCATATGTTGTATGTGATGCATAGATAACTTACTTGACTTTGTGAATATCACTCCTTGAACTGAGCAATTAAAGGGGAAAAATGGGAGGACACAACTTTTCTATGAAAATTTTCCTTTGTGAATGTGGACCTTCATGTTGCAAGGCAATGTGTATAGCCTGGGTAAGAAGGAAATCCTTCTCCTCTGTTTGGCAGGACAAAAAGAAAATAAAGAGGACTTATAGTTTATAGTTGTTTACTATAAATTGAACACAGAAACTAATATCTTGATTAAAAGATAATTACCACATCATTCACACTGTTTAGAAGTCATCTTAAGGCTAATAACTTGATTTTTGAATATGTAATGGTGAAGAAAGAGTATCTGTGTAAATAAAATTGCACAATACAAATAACCAGAAGTTGCAATCTGGAAGTTAAAAAATAAAATTATAGACAGCACACTCTATAAAACATGGTAAATTTGCTTTACCACTATTATTGTCAGAATAATGTAACAAATGGAGGATATAATATAATTTGATTAACTAATTTTGACAGGCCTGGCTACAAGTGTTAACTTATTTATGCATTTGATTTTTACTGTATTTGCTGTAGCCCAACTTGCATGATAAAGCTGGAATCTGCACACAAGTACAACTGGTGAGATGTCACCAGAATATCATATAGCCCCAATTAGAAGAATTTATCTTTCAGCCCCATAAAAAAAATTTGGGCTTGATTTATGTTTGTGCAGTTCATAGAAATGAATGTAAACCATCAGCTACACTACTACGGGCCTAGGATCAAAATTACATGCAAACACATGCATCTCAGAATGCTACTAGACAAGAAGTGATACCAATTAGCCAAATCATTCGATGCTATTAGGTGCAATTTTTAAGTCTCCCTGGGAAAAAAATAGGCTGATTTTTGAGTGAGTACTAAACCCACATAATTTTCATGTCAAATTAAGCACAGTACACTATCTCAAAAATATGAGGTAGGAAAGAAAGACCACTGTTACATGATTTATGACACCAGGTATTCTCTAGTTTCAATTGAACTCTGCATAACATGTACTATATTACATGAGAAGGTTTCACTTTATCAACACGAGTAGCCAACTAGTATTTAATTGAGAACCTATTTAGTAATATCCACCAAAATTGGCTATTAACTTTAGTTGCCCTATGATCATAATTCTTATTCATAGAAATAGAATTAATCTATAAATATAAAATATTCTTTAATAACTATTGCAAGAACAAGCCACTAGAAAAAGCTCTTTGACTTCACACAATGGTTAAACTCATTATAACAGTGAATGGAAGAAACTTTCAGAGACTTTGGGCTCAAGAAACAGAGCTGCTCAATCTAGAAGACAGAGGGTGACTATTCAGATTGTCATAGCCTGTAGTACTTGAGAGATTTTTGGTGTTTGTACCACGGGTCTGAAAGAAAAACGAAACTGAAAATGTTGGTGTATATATGGTTATCTGCATCAAGACTGGATACAAGACTGATTCAACCTAAAAAGCGAAATGAATAATATTTTGACATCATGGAGGAAACAGTATTCTTGTTTTCCTACTGTTTTTTATTTCAGTAGAAATACTATATTGATTTTGGGCCATAAATTGCAAAACTGTTTGATTTTTAAAATATATTTTTCTACCTGGTTCTAATTTGAGAGACAAATAAAGAACAAAGTCTCCACTGATTTTAGTTGTACATAGCATAAATTTCCAAACCCACTTAGAGCACAGTTAAGAGGTTATTTGTTTATTATTTTCTAGCAGATTCTCTTGAGAATTATCCTTAACATTATCTGTCAGCCATTGGAATAATAACTTCCATTAGCCAGTAAAAGGCAGAAAAAAATTTAACTTGCAAAATTCTTGAAACTCTGCAGCATGTTAATGAAGTGTTGCTTTTTTTCCCATGAATAAGAAGTGAAAAATAATCTGGTAGTGACTATTTTAATATACTTATTATTTTTCCTGGGGATATAACTATAGTGTCTTTTATTTGGCCTAGCACTGAAGGAATAGCAATCTACTTCCTTTTACTATGAAAATCTAACATGCAGCACATCAAGGCTGGTATTACAGGCTGATCAAACATGTCCAACTTGATCTCTTCATACTGAAAGAAAGAAAATAGATAAGGTGGAGCTAAGTCTTCCATGCCTTAAAAGTGAAACTATGGTAAAATGAACTATCAAGAACAGGTAGAGGAGGCAATAGTGTTTCATGTGACAGATGAGAAAATGAACTGCATAACAGCTTGTTGAATATCCACAGGAAAGGAAATATTACATTGGTCAAGGCCACAGATCTTTTGTTTCAGTGATCAAGAAGAGATAAAATGATATTGTAAATAGCTCTTTGGAATGGAAAAGAATTTTTAGTTTTTTAGATATTTTCCAGAAGATGGTAACAAAATTGAAATAGTTTGGTTATGAGAACCTTTGTAATTGCAAAATGTCCCCAGGTTGTGGGTAGCAGTAGCTGGCTGAAAGGTGATGAGGTTGGAGGTGATCAGAAATGAAGGAAAGCAAAATCAGAGTTGGGAGATGATTGAGACATGTTCAGTCTTAAGGCTAACCATGAAAGGTTAGCAGTACAAATACTGGAGGAGAAATGCATATCTATCTGAGCTATTGGCCTAGAGGCTTTAGGTGAATTTATGCTAGTGGGCACCCCATGTGCAGAAGTAAGAAAAGGAAGGGACCAAACATGGTATGCTATCCACAGCACATTGCAGAAGGGATGAGAAACATTCCTTGCAGGAAGTGCTGAAGAGACGATTCAAAAAACAGAAGTTAGAGTCAGATATAAAGAATTTATTAGAGAAGATATGATCACAATTATGGCTGTAAATTTGTTTGGATTAGGCAGAGGTCATTTTAAAAATACATTGGGAAAAAAAGTTTTAAATAGGTTTAACATATACTGTTGTAGAACAGTGACATTATGCTAAACTTCATTATATTGCAGTCAGAACCTTACTGCCTAAGGATATTATATTTCACTCTATAATTTACAATACTTCTTTTATATATCATCTTCATAGCCATGTCCAGACCATTACAACTTGTGCATGTTCCGGTACTGTTGTATGCTTCTACTCATTGACAGATTAAGAATTAATCCATCCTGAAATTAAATTTTGTAGATTCCATCCTAAAGACAGGAATAGAATGAAAGAATTGACAGAAAGGTTTCTTTTATTGGGAACATCACTATGTGAATGAGCACTGCCAGTTGTGAGGCTGAGCTAGATGTAAGGTACCTGGCAAATTGACCTTCAGTTTTTAGTTTAATTTTTGCATGATAATCCCAGTACAGTTTGAATGAATCTTGTCTAATGGAGAAAGAGCAGAATGCGGGTCTGTCATCTTTTCTGTCATCTTTTGAAAATTGTATTGACTTCTCAGACTGGATAACTAGTGAGTGATTAGTGTGAACATGAGGTTACTGAAAGCTCTTAACTAGAAGAAACCAATTCAGAGTCACTGTCAATTGACTGTTCATTGACTGAGAAGAAGATATAGTACTGCAATATTTACAGAAGTCATGAGCCATATTCTGCCTTTAGCTATACTTGTGTAACACTGGAATATGCAGACTGTCTCATAATTCTTGAATTATTCTAGTGTTTAATGTTTTAATTTATCCTCCCCATTTGCTCTTCATCATTTTCAGAATATCACTCTCCACCCATAAAAGATGGACAGCACCCCAAAGGTCCACATTTTTCCCACAGTTGCCAAAAGTTAACAACTACTTTGCGAATCTTCTTTGTCTCTCAATGCTAGACACAAAGGGTAGGAATTTTTCTATTGATTTCAAAAAGCTATCCTGTCTCTTCATAACATATCTGGAATGCCACCAAACATTAGTTTGATCCTTCTCTCTTTAAATATGAAATACAAATTGAATAAAATCTTAAAACCAAAGAAATGTCCAAGCCATAC
Organism: Strix aluco; assembly: GCF_031877795.1. NCBI lineage: Eukaryota > Metazoa > Chordata > Aves > Strigiformes > Strigidae > Strix > Strix aluco. The sequence goes on from NC_133971.1 coordinate 72,842,963, forward strand.
AAAGCATGCAGTGAATTTCTGTGTACAGAATATTCTCTATTTTGTACATGTCTCTAAAAAGAATGGAAGATAGGAGGGACAGTAAACCTTTTATATAATCTGGTTTATGTAAATGTTGCATAAATATGGAGTATAGAAATATTGTTACCAGTGAATAATAATAGTTTGGTGGGTCATTCTTTTACAGGGGACATTGTGCTGCACAGTATCTATACTGCAAGCAGCATTTCCTTTCTGTTCTATTACTAACAGAAATAAGTTAATGTAGCACAGCTTGCCCTGAAATGCCTGAATAATTATTTCAAGGCAAGGTATTGGAAGGCTGGGTCTAATAGATACTACAATTGAACTCAGTCAGAGAGCAGCTAGATGCATTATTGATTATGCATGTGCTTCAGGGTCTTGCAGTTTGCACATCAGCACTTGCACTGAGTAATAAACCTAGAAAAGTCTGAATATATCTGTTTAAACCATCTAAGCAGAAATCATTTATTCCAGCAATTAAAAATAAATATGGTCATGAGGTTACCACAATGAAGGATATTTATTTAGTTCAGTACTTCAGAGCTTTTATTAAACATTGCATTCTCAAGATGACCTCTAGCTTCTACTCATTAGATAATATCAGACAATTTTTTATTAGGAATTGATGTTTCTTTTGCACATCAGTGCACAGTGGATAATTTGAAAAAAAAAAAAAAAAGAAACCACCAAAAAAACCCAACACATTCCTTAAAGGAATAGAGTATGCTATTAGTAGGCTTTGATCTGAGAAAGCTGCCAGTCTAACTGGTGTTAATTTAGCTAGTATACAAAAGAAAGCCTATGCCTCCAAGTAAGCACTACTTATCTCACTTCTATTAGAATTTTTCTTTTCAATCTGTAGAAATTTTGACGAGTGAAATGTCTTCTCTTCACATTTAGCTTATTAGGGAATACGCTCCTCACCCCGGATTCCTTCAGCCCACTGAGGTTTTCCAAGAACTTCAACTTTTTAAGAAGGCACTTTTGGGAAGAATCTTCTCAGGCTGGGGAATAAATGTTTTCTTTCTTTGTAAATGCATTTCCTGAAAATTACCCTGAAGCTGTTCTCCAGGTTGCTGGTTTTTCCTCCTCCCCATCACAGACCATTATCTTTTGATGCAGCACATTTAGCCCTGGATTGATAGCCGCTGCCTGAGCTTGCAAAGTGTATAGTATCCCTTGAGAACATTAGGAGCAGGACCTGAGGATCTCAGGATCTGAGGATTTCCAATGAGATGGAGGGACATAAATTCAAGGAGTTTATTTGAACAGGGAGCAGACAGTCGTACTAAAAACTAAAACAACAAAGCAGCAAATCTGTCTGGTGTTTCTAACTTTTAAGCTGATGTTGAAACCTTCAGGCAGCTGATGATAAATTAGTGCTCCATCACAGAGGCATTCAGGGCTAGATGATCAAAATGTCTGCTAAATAGCTTGACAAGACAGTTTTAGGATTAGGATAGAGATATGCTGAGGAAAAAAGTAAGAGCACAGCTCAACCCATTGTTTGGTTGTTCTGAGGGCTAGTATTTTATTATATGTATCACAGATGAAGTCTGGAGTTCCCCACAGTCTTGAAAAGGAACTACTTTGCACACTCAAAATTAAAATGCCCTAAACAGGCCAATGCTTTTACACCTGTTTCTTCACTTGGTCTAAGATATGTTCAGCTGTCTCCCAGATGTGTTCTTTATCCCCTTCTAACGATTACATAGGCTGTCCCCAAAACCCAAAGTCTCTTTTTTCCTACTTATCCAGAAAAGCCAGATGAGTAGTGGCATTGCAGGGAAATGTGCTGGCTTGTCACTTGAAAGAGATCTGTAAGAAGAGAGATCACAGATGTAGCTTCCATGTTGCCATAATTGAGGAAATCGAGTGTTGCTGAGGAGAGGGGCTCCAAGGAGGAGGATAGCGGCAGGGGACCCTTCTGAAAGCATCAAAAAACCCGCAACAAAACTGCAAAATGAGAACGCAGAAGCCCAGGGAAGATGGAGAGCCTCAAGTCGCCTTCCCCCTGAGCGGGAAGAACAAGCTGTGACCGAGGGCACTGGGGACTCAGGGCAGGTGGAGCCTGGAGTGACGACACCAAACGCCCTCACTTACAAGAGCAGCCCCCAGGGCCGTGGCGAACAGGGCGGGCAAACAGGGCGTGGCGCAGCAGTTGGCACAGGCAGGGCGAGTGGAGAGGGCACAGTCCCTCTCCTGGCTCTAGAGCTCATCTGAAATAGTTGTCATCTTACCATCCTCCACGAGTAGACTGAACCATGGTCTCCACTCGCGTCAAAACCACCACCAGAAAGAACGTGGTGACCCAGACGGAGCTGCCAGGCAAACATGCAGCGGTCCGGGTCCTGGGCTGCAGGGAGTGCCTGAGCCCGTCAGTCCTGCCGGAGGGCAGCAGTGACAGCACCCGTGTGTGCTGCGATCAGCTGGGTGACCTGCTCAGCCTGGTGGCGGAACTCAGAGAAGAGGTTGAAAGATTAAGAAGTATTTAGGGAGTGTGAAAGGGAAATTGATTGGTGGAGTAGCACCTTAGCACCCCTGAAGCAACAGGAGCAAATAGAGGCTCGAAAATCGGCAGGCGATCACCAGGCAGAAGGAGGGGACCTAAGAGATGGGGAGATTGGAAACAGGTCCCTGCTCAGGGAGGCAGGAAAATTGTCTCCCAACCTCCCTCACCTTCCATGGTGTCCGTCCACAACAGATTCAGGGCCCTGGAACTTTTGAATGAAAAAGAGAAGGAGGAAGAAAATGAGACAAACAAGGAGGAAGACCAAGATCCACCAAGGCCGGGTCATTCTGGACCAGGTATTAAAGCTAGTTCTAAAAAGAACCTCAGAAGAGTCATTGTAGTGGGTGACTCCATTCTGAGGGGTGTCAAAGGCCCAATATGCAGACCAGAACCGCTTCATAGGGAAGTCTGCTGCCTCCCTGGGGCCGGCATCAAGGACCTCAAGGCAAAACTCCCCACTCTATTGAGACCCAAGGACTACTATCCTCTCTTGGTTTTTCAGGTAGGTAGCGACGACATTACTAGGAGAAGGCCTAAAGCAATGAAGAGAGATTTCAGGACTTTGGGAAAACTGATTAAGGGGTCGGGGGCACAAATTGTGTTCTTCTCCATCCCTTCAGTTGTGGGGATGGATGAAGAAGAATACTGGAGAACTCAACAGATGAACTTGTGGCTTCAAAACTGGTGTTACAGTCAGGGCTTTGGATTTTTCAATCATGGGTTAGTATACAGGACACCAGACATTTTGTCATCAGATGGGATGCACCTGTCCCAGAGGGGGAAAAGGATCTTGGGGCAGGAGTTAGCTGGGCTCATTGACAGAGCTTTAAACTAGATTTGAAGGGGGAAGGGGGCAAAACATCAGCCCATCTGAAGTGCATGTATACCAATGCACACAGCATGGGTAACAAACAGGAGGAGCTTGAAGCCTTGATGAAACAGGAAAATTATGATGTAGTGGCTATTACAGAAACATGGTGGGATGTCTCCCATGACTGGAGTGTGCCCGTTGATGGCTACAAGCTCTTTAGGAGGGATAGACAAGGAAGGAGGGGTGGTGGGGTGGTGCTGTATCTTAAGGACTGTTATGATTGCTTTGAGTACAAGTGTAGTGAAGATAGGGTGGATTGTCTTTGTGTTAGAATCAGGGGGAAGGCCAACAGGGCAGATGTTGTAGTAGGAGTCTACTATAGGCCACCCACCCAGGACAGAGAGGTGGAAGAAATATTCTATAGGCATTTAGGAGAAATCTCATGACCGCTTGCCCTTGTTCTTGTGGGAGACTTTAACTTCCCAGACATCTGCTGGAAATACAACACAGCAGAGTGGGACCAGTCCTGGAAATTCCTGGAATGTGTGGGAGATAACTTCCTGACGCAGCTGGTGAGAGAACCAACCAGCGAAGGTGCCCTGCTGGATCTCCTCTTTGTGAACAGAGAAGGACTGGTGGATGATATGGTGGTTGGAGGATGACTAGGGCACAGCGATCATGAAATAAGAGAGTTCTCTATTCTTAGGGAGGCCAGGAGAGGGGGAAGCAGAACTGACATCCTGGACTTCCAAAGGGCTGACTTTGATTGTTTGGGCACCTGCTTGACAGGATCCCTTGGGAGACGGTACTGAAGGGTGTAGGGGTCCAGGAAGGCTGGGCGCTCTTTAAGAAGGAAGTCTTAATGGCACAGGAGCAGGTGGTCCCCAGGTGCTGTAAGAGAAGCTGGCAACAGAGACCACCCTGGCTAAACAGGAAGCTTTGGTGGCAACTCAGGGAGAAAAGGAGAGTTTACAGCTTTTGGAAGAAGGGGCTAGCCACTCACAGTGATTACAAAGATGCTATGAGGCTATGCAGAGTGGAAATCAGGAGGTCTAAAGCCCAGCTGGAAATTAATCTGGCTTCAGCAATCAAGGATAACAAGAAATGTTTCTATAAGTACATCAACAACAAAAGAAAGACCAGGGAGAGCCTCCATCCCCTGCTAGATGCAGGAGGAAACATGGTAACAAGTGATAAGGAAAAGGCTGAGGTGCTTAATGCCTTCTTTGCCTCAGTCTTTAATAACAAGACTAGTTGTACTGAGGGAATCCAGCCTCCTCAGCCAGAAGACAGAGACTGGGAGAACGACCCTGCTGCAATCCAGGAGGAGATAGTCAGTGACCTACTGCATCACATAGACATACACAAGTCTATGGGACTGGATGGGATACACCCAAGGGTGCTGAAGGAGCTGGCTGGGGTGCTCGCCAAGCCGCTTTCCATCATTTACCAGCAGTCCTGGCTGACTGGGGAGGTCCCGACAGATTGGAAATTGGCCAATGTGATGCCCATCTATAAGAAGGATCGGAAGGATGATCAGGGAAATTACAGGCCTGTCAGCTTGACTTCGGTGCCCGGGAAGCTGATGGAGCAGCTCATCCTGAGTACCATCACACAACACATGCGGGACAACCAGATGATCAGGCCCAGTCAGCATGGGTTTATGAAAGGCAGGTCCTGCTTGACAAACCTGATCTCCTTCTACGACAGGGCGACCTGCTTATTGGATGAGGGAAAGGCTGTGGATGTAGTTTACCTTGACTTCAGTAAGGCCTTTGACATAATTTCCCACAGCATTCTCCTGGTAAAACTGGCTGCTCGTGGCTTGGATGGGCACACGCTTCGCTGGGTAAAAAACTGGCTGGATGGCCGGGCCCAGAGAGTTGTGGATGGAGTTAAATCCAGTTGGCGGCCGGTCACGAGTGATGTCCCCCAGGGCTCGGTTTTGGGGCCACTCCTGTTTAACATCTTTATTGATGATCGAGACGAGGGGATCGAGTGCACCCTCAGTAAGCTTGCAGATGACACCAAGTTGGGTGGGAGTGTTGATCTGCTCGAGGGTAGGGAGGCTCTGCAGAGAGATCTGGACAGGCTGGAGCGATGGGCTGAGGCCAACTGTAGGAGTTTCAATAAGGCCAAATGCCGGGTGCTGCACTTGGGCCACAACAACCCCCAGCAGCGCTACAGGCTTGGGGAGGAGTGGCTGGAGAGCTGCCAGTCAGAGAGGGACCTGGGGGTGTTGATTGACAGCCAGCTGAACGTGAGTCAGCAGTGTGCCCAGGTGGCCAAGAAGGCCAATGGCATCCTGGCTTGTATCAGAAATAGCGTGGCCAGCAGGGACAGGGAAGTGATCTTACCCCTGTACTCGGCACTGGTGAGGCCGCACCTCAATTACTGTGTTCAGTTTTGGGCCCCTCACTACAAAAAGGACATTGAATTACTCGAGCGTGTCCAGAGAAGGGCAACGAAGCTGGTGAAGGGTCTGGAGCACAGGTCGTATGAGGAGCGGCTGAGGGAACTGGGGTTGTTTAGTCTGAAGAAGAGGAGGCTGAGGGGAGACCTCATCACCCTCTACAACTACCTGAAAGGAGGTTGCAGAGAGCTGGGGATGAGTCTCTTTAACCAAGTAATAAGTGATAGGACAAGAGGGAATGGCCTCAAGTTGCACCAGGGAAGGTTTAGACTGGATATTAGGAAGCATTTCTTTACAGAACGGGTTGTTAGGCGTTGGAATGGTCTGCCCAGGGAGGTGTTGGAGTCCCCATCCCTGGAGGTGTTTAAGAGTAGAGTCGACATAGTGCTGAGGGATATGGTGTAGTTGAGAACTGTCAATGTTAGGTTAATAGTTGGACTGGATGATCTTCAAGGTCTTTTCCAACCTAGACAATTCTGTGATTCTGTGATAGATCAACAGGGAAGAACTGTTTACTGATTTACATTAGAAATGGAACAAATAAAAAGGTAAGCATTTACTTCAGAACATATTTCCACAAAATGAAGGTGTTAGCTGTGCTTTTTTATGAGTTGATTTCTTGCTCCCCTTTGTCAGGGCAACAGGAAGCTCCCAAAGAGTACTAATGCTGGCAGTGTTACCCTGAACAAGAGGCCTTGTTCAAGAATTGTTAAAACTGTATGTGCTTGCTACCCATGATCAAGAATGTATTGTTTACCAGGAATCGTAGGCCACAAAACCGTTTCTCATTGCACATTGCAGACCCCACACATGCTTCTCATTGCACCCAAGGCCACATAGTACGTATTATTGTCCATACAAGTGTTTCTCATCACATACAAGGACAAACTGGATGCACCAGATAGGTCAGCCTGTTCTTTAAAGTGTCAACAATAATTAGTAAGGAACTTCTAATCAGGAGCTACCATCCTTGAAGAAGAGAAATGTCATGGGACATGGAAGCTTGTTAAAACTGTTTTACATAAATCAGCTTAAGACTCCCTGCCCGCATACAGACCCTTACCCTTTGAGCTTGCACAGAAAGCTAACAAACCCACTGTATGTTGCTAACCAATAAGGGATAGAAGCAATAAGCAACTAACCAATAATCATTATAGAAAATATGTAATCACGTAGTTTGGAGTGTATAAATATTTTGAAGTTCCTTTGTGTGGCGTGTTTGATTTGTGGGTGCTTTCCACCTAGCACCCTGTGCAGAATAAAGCAGTATCTCCTCTCTAAACTAATTTCTGGTTTTGAGAGTCTTTATTTCAGGTAACAGCAGGTTCATGGGAACAGGAAAGAGAATGCATTTGAAGGGACACAGACAGGGCAGTAAAAAAACGGGTGTATGACAGGAACAACAGTCTACAGTAGTTGTGTTTGTGTCTCAGACAGTTTCTTTGTTGGAACTTTCACAGCATATGGGCAAACCCAGGACATTTAAACCCTTTGGCTATAATTTTGCTATAGCCTTGGAATGAGGCTTTTCAAGATTGGATGGGAATTTGTTAGAATTGGTAGGTTGTTGGGGCATATAACAAACAGAACTATAGATAATTGGCATTGCCTGATGCCAGAAGTCAGTCCAACTATTTGAAGACTAGGAACAGCAATAAGTCTGTTACCAGAAACTGTGTAATCAGACTATGTAATCTTTAAAAAGCTTGCTACAAACATTAATTAAATCTGACTGTATGTGTTTGTGATATTTAAATATTGTGGTCTCCTATGAAAGGATTAGCTGAGACACAAAGAGGTGAAGGGCTTGACTTTCAAAGGTATATAGAAGCCTAAGACACAGGTTGTCTCTTATTGGGAGTTTGACAAGTGCCTAATTACTTTTAATGCCACTGAGGCTCTAGGGAAGTTTTTGAAAATCCCATTTGGCACCATAGGTTCTTAGATATTTTTGAAAATCTGGCTTTCTGTGACCTGCCTAGTGATGTACCAAGTCAGAGGTAGTCAGACTGGGGTAAGTCTGTCTCAGAGCAGCTGCACTGATAACATTCCCTAGTATACCTAGTGATAAGCTGTACCTTTTCAAAGGCTGATATTGGCCTGAATTGTGCCACAGAGAGTAGCTCAATTAGGCTCAGTGCAGCTACCCATAGGCTGCATCTACATGATAATTTAGACCATATTTTAATTTCAAGAAAAGCTTGAAGCATTTGATATTAAAAAAGGTCTCAAAACCTGCCTTTCTAGCATATACACTGGTATGACACTGACACTCATACAGTAGTTCTGACTTGGGTTTGGGCTGTGAGTATGTTTCTTTGCGGGAATATAGTGGGACTTCATTTGTTACAGGCCATGAAGCAAACAGCTGTCAGTGAGCCCTCCTTTCTGTTCCTCTACCACATCAACCCTGTCCCAGCCATTGCAAAGGAGTGCCATTGTTAGGTACTCAGACCCATTGAATCTTCTGTCTGAGATCTTGTTATGCTAAAATATGTTTTGTGTAATTGTAAGTATTTGATCCCTTCTCCTCTCAGAAGCTCATCAGAGAGGCAGGCATGCAGATAGAATGCAAATACTAGTATATCATGGGCCATCTGGAGTAGCTTAATGAAGAATTGCAGTGCTTGATCCACTGCTTGCAGAGCTTGCCTACAGACAAGTAAAAGTATCCCAGACATTTGCATCTGTGCAGACAGGGTAGCACAGCTGCTTCATGGGGTGCAAATATCCTCAATGTAGTAAAGGCTTCTATGATAGAGCCAAAATTGAATTCCCAAATCTTTTCTTCGGTTTCTGTGATTTCTGCATCAGCAAAAAACCACAAAACCTCTGAGCACTATTCAGCTGTGAATTAAAGAAGAGGGCAGGCAGCACTTGATTAACATTTTAACCAAGCTTTTGGACAACACTTTATACACTCTGTGCTATCCAGCTGGAATCTGTTTGGTGTGCCCCCAAATCAGCTTGATAATGAGCTCATAACAATTTGTTGATAGCAGACTGGCTGATTCATAAACTGCTTGTCACCATTTCATAAGTAATATATGAGTCACAGATTTAAATAAATTCAATATAAGAAATATTGGGGAGGCAATAGATCTGATTTTTGCTTATGAATCTAGCCCAACATCTCCTGCACTGTCATTCTGCTTTTTCACATTTTCCTAAGACCATCTTCTTAGAGTTTGCTGTATATGCAAAACTATCAGTGCAAGCAAGATGGCAATCAGAGCATAAAACAGAGACACATGCACTCTTCTATGTATTAATAAGTTAGTGGGATTAGGAGGAAAAGAAATGGAAAATAAAACAGGCCTCAGATAATGCCAGAATGACAAAAGTGATGTAATGCTCAAATTATAGTTCTTTGAAGTAGGCTCTGGGTGAACTAAATACATAGCACACAGCAAAAAATGTGTGGCAACTGTTGTGGTAGAATTTGTCTTGGTTAAGGCTACATATGAAAAAGATAAATCTTCCTAAGTAGGAATAGGAGTTCAGTGAATTGAAGCCAAATATTCAGCATGCCATTTGAGGTCAGGAAGTGAACTAAACTTGAGTTTGCATAATGTATTAGAAATCGCTGTAATACATAAGGAAAATTCACAATGTCTATATACTGTCTGAAAATAAGATATAGCTATTGCTAAATTCACTGTTTAAATTTTTAAAAATAAAAATAATATTTATTGAGTGTGGTCTTAGCTTTGTTACCCTGAACAAGAGGCCTTGTTCAAGAATTGTTAAAACTGTATGTGCTTGCTACCCATGATCAAGAATGTATTGTTTACCAGAAATCGTAGGCCACAAAACCGTTTCTCATTGCACATTGCAGACCCCACACATGCTTCTCATTGCACCCAAGGCCACATAGTACGTATTATTGTCCATACAAGTGTTTCTCATCACATACAAGGACAAACTGGATGCACCAGATAGGTCAGCCTGTTCTTTAAAGTGTCAACAATAATTAGTAAGGAACTTCTAATCAGGAGCTACCATCCTTGAAGAAGAGAAATGTCATGGAACATGGAAGCTTGTTAAAACTGTTTTACGTAAATCAGCTTAAGACTCCCTGCCCGCATACAGACCCTTACCCTTTGAGCTTGCACAGAAAGCTAACAAACCCACTGTATGTTGCTAACCAATAAGGGATAGAAGCAATAAGCAACTAACCAATAATCATTATAGAAAATATGTAATCACGTAGTTTGGAGTGTATAAATATTTTGAAGTTCTTTGGTGTGGGTGTGCTTGATTTGTGGGTGCTTTCCACCTAGCAGAATAAAGCAGTATCTCCTCTCTAAACTAATTTCTGGTTTTGAGAGTCTTTATTTCAGGTAACAGCATCATTAAAATTTATTAGGATCTTTATGTCACTTTGCAAGGCCTGTGTTGTGTTTCTGACACCATTTGTATCATCCTTATCTAGAATACACTAGTACTGTGGGGGTATGGCACAGAATGAAGTTTCCAGAGTGGTTTTAGTATGAATTGACTTGCTCTTGCTGACCAAAAAAAGAATGAAAAATTGCTTTTACTGACTGTAGATTATTGATGGGTTAATCCTATGTGAGTAAAGGATTTAACCAAAAATACTTCATATGAAGTAGGTAAGTGTAAGCCCTTAATTAAAAAAACCCCAGAACCAAATAGAAAACCCATAATGATTCATCTATATATTTTGAACAGCAGGCAGTTTCACAGCTGGCACAGCTTCATACCTGCTGCAAACCTGTTGCCTATGAATCACAGTGGAATATATTTTAATCCAAATGTTTAATAACCATAATATACATTAATTAATACAAATATTTTATCTATTACCTAGAGGAGTTATATCTAATAACTACATCAACACTTTGCAGCTGATAATTATGTACCAAATAGGAGATCTGAGGATAGTCATACTTTTTGCAGTTGTGTAGGTAAGTAGAGCTGGATTTACCCTGTCACTGCCTGTAGGTCTTGACACTTCTTCCAGAGGTTTCATTTTTTGTACTGATATAATTCATGGACTCTGAAGCCTTTTCCATTCTTTATGAAAGAGTGGTTATTCTCCCTCCTGCTCTTCAGAGTCATCTATCAGCTGATCTGATTTTAATAAAAAAAGTTCTGCATCTTTGTTTGTTAATAGTACCAGAGGCATTTAGTTGTTGAGATGCATAAACTCAAAATTAACATTCTGCTGTTCAGACCCAACAAAGTCAGAAGAACTGCATATGTTAATTCTCTATATGTATGCATTTGGTGCCTTAAAACATAAATGTGTCATTGGGGGAAAAAAGCAAATATAAACAAATAATATTTGGTGCTCTTCCATAGGGTTTTGTGGTCTTTTGTGGTCACATTTGTGCAAGCTTGTAAATTTTATACTCCAAACCATTATTTAACAGGGCAGGACACTGAAGTAGAGCATTTGTTAGAATATATTAGTAAATGAAGATTTTAAATTTTGGCTAATTAAGAATGTGCAGGGTGCAACTTTCTGCTGGTGTAAATCAGCACAGTTCCATTTAATTTCATAGAGTCACCAAATTTGAAATGCCTAGTAATATAGCCTTAAATTTTTAATTATTTGGGCATCCTTTTCCTCCATACTTAGGACACAGCTAAAAGTCTTGCATACTACTTACAGGGTTAAATCTAACATAGGTGGAGAAGAGATGTGATTGTGATTGAGAACAGTCAAGAAAAGCTGGGTTGTTGAAAAAATAACACATAAGGTGGCTTTAATTCTGCATCTTATCCTGTGTGCAAACAGGAATTAAGAGATGCTGTAAAGGTTTTCTTTCTATTGTTCCCAAAAACTCCAGAGAAGGTGGAAAATATGAAGAAGATCCAAACAAGAAAGCACGTACTAACTAATAATTCTGGGAACTTCAGTTATAGGTGGTTCTTTTTTTCAGGAAATATTTTCTCTAACACCAAAGTTATGATTCTTTATGGTTGAAATACATTTTAATGAGAAAAGGAGAAGGTTATAAAAGTCAGCCAGAATTCTTCTAGGTAGCTCAGGACTAAGTACTTAGGTAGATTCTGCTAAAGGAGTGGGATAAGTTACTCTTATCCCCATACTCCCCAAATAGCAATAAGCTCACCACTGCAGACAAGATCAGAAGCTTTGGTCAGGCTGTTTGGAAATTGCTGCCAGCCTACCAGTATGGGTTTGGGTGCTCTGGGTGTACCACCACCCATGCTCCTCTTCTGCCCCACTCATGGCACTCAGGATGCAGACACAATATCCCATTACACATCCCTATTCCTCCTCAGCTGGACCAAGGAGGTCCCAATGGCTGTGGTCCTTCAGGAGATGACAGCCTTCTTGGCACATGCAATTGGCTGCAACCAAGCTGGAGAAGCAGCCCAGGTTTTATGCCCAGGGGTTTGCACAATCAAAAGAAAATGCTGTCTTGTTTCCAGACCAGCAGCAGCAACGAAGATTAGAGCCCAGTGACCATAGCAGCGTGCTTAGTGCATATGTGTGGCAAGAAAAATATGCCAGTTCTTAATGAGAAGCAGAAATTTTTGGCTCTGACAGTACTGTAAGATTTTCAAGACTTTACAGCCACTTTTAACATGAGAGGAGTATGTGATGCTTGTCTTTGTATATAGCTACAAAAGTACACACATATATCAAATGTATATGTGAAAGAGGGGAGAAATGATGCATGCATAAAAAACCAGACAGTGTGGTGATGACAACTTGTAGGCTACATATTGAATTTATTTAATTTAATAGACAATAGCTTGTCCTAATGTTTTAAGCCAACAAAGTCTTCCCTGTCTCCCAAAGGTTTGTTAAAATAATTTTTTCCTTGTTAATTTCCAGTTCTTGGCTGCATTTTGTGCTAATTTCAAACATATGTCATATACAAAATATGTTAATTTTGAAAGCCAAATCTGGCAGGAGATGATTGTAAAACTGGCGTAGAGAGGTTTGGGACAAACAAACAGACAAGCTCAAAGCTGGCAGGATGCATTTACAATCCACAGAGTGTATTTTTTTTAAATCTTTTCCAGTCATTTCCATGTGTGCACAGGCAGGAATAATGAAGAGAAGGCAAATGGTCTGTGATAAAATTTCACTATGAAATGAAAACACCTTTAATTTAGGCATCTGCTTCATTTTAATTTATCTCATAAAAATTTAAAAAATCAGAGTTCAATGGTTAACACAGACCTTCTGGTCCCTAAATACTGTAGATAAAAATTACAGTAATTGAAATGCGATGGTGTTTATGACACATATTTGCACTTTAGTGGAACAATCATTAATGGAACTGGCCATAGGTAGGTAGTGTGTTGTTATTTTTGCAGAAATCCTATAGATTGCTGTCAGTTGGAAGCAGTAGTACTTCTTCACTTCTTTAGTATGCTGCTTTGCAGAAGTGATATCTTCTCAAACACACTTTGAGAAGTATTCAAATCAGTTTAAAATAACTGAAATCTCTCTCTCTCCTCAGTACTGATCTCTGTATGAGTTTCACCCAAAACTTATTGACTTTCACAATCTAGGTTTTCATTTTTGCTTCTTAAATATATTTTTACATGTGGGACTAGGTATGTATGCTTAACTCCTCAATTACTACTGCACTTATTTGTGCATATATATTTACTGAGCTGATTATAACAGTAGTACTTAGTATTGCTTAACACACATAGGTATTTTAGCACACAGAAATTTTATAATAATGGACTTAATTCTTAAAGGTAGATCTCTAAATAAAAATAAATATAGCTGCACAGTAAAGTGTAAAAATTCCTCAAGAGTATGCAATAATAAAGCATAAGAGAATACTACAGGAAGAGACAACAGAAATCTGAATATAAGAATACAACCTTAATTCTGTCCTTTTAGTTGGACGCCTTACAAACTCAAATTATGGGAGCATTTGTCTTTATCTATCTTTTCTACTTCTTTAGTTAGAATTTCTTGTCTATATGATTTGAGCGTATGTGTTTCTTAAAGTTCTGAATTGGAACAAACACAAACTTGTTTAAATTTTCCTTGGTTGGACATTCTGAAAATTTTTAGTAGGAGGTATTGATGATGTCAAGCATCACAAAATATATGCCTGATGTGAAATTATATAAATGTATTACAAATTGTAGCATAGAAGTCAAAACTTAATGAAATGGAATTATAAAGTCTAAATGAACAATTTTATCATGTGGAAACATTTTCTGTCATTATACAAATGAAAAGAGAGTGAAACAAATAATTTTTTAAATAAAACAAAACAAAACTTTTATCTATCATAATGTTTTGACTTTCCCGAGACTACATTTTTAGAAAGCTATTCCATTCTGCAAAACAATTGCCCACATCTCAACTAAGCTAACCTATGATCCCCTTAGAGACCAATGTTATGAATAACTTCTCTAGGTGGGCAATTCCAGGCTTATTTCTGCTTACAGTGGTTGATCTCCAGCTGTCTCAGACACATTATTTCCCAAACAAAGGGAGTACAAAAGAAAGAACTGACAGAAAGATTGTCAGGCTTTTTTGATGATTGATCTTTCTGCTGAGGAAAAATGACCAGACAACATTGTGACTTTTAACATAGAGAAATTTCTGCAAAAATCCTGCTGGAAGATGGTAATTGGAATACAGCTACTTATCTGGAAATCTATAGAAAGAATTACATTGTGACCAGGTACCATAGGATGGTTATTTCTGGATTGTATACTATACAATGAAATTAAGGTTATCGCCCTGGACAATTTAAAAACCAAACCAAACCAAACCAAACCAAAAAAAAAAAAAACCCAAAACAAAAACAGGAAAAAGTTTAAGTAAGATTTAATATGTAAAATATATGGACTGTAGAAATAAGATTGAGAACACCTAAAACATGTTTAAGTGCAACTCTGAATGTTTTAAAAATTATACCAATAAAAGGTTCTCCCAGCAGACTGTTGAGACAGTTACTCAGGGACATACTGCTTGGCTAAGTATAATACGTATACTGATCCTTGAACCATATCAATGAATTGAAATAAAGCAATAAAAGTGGAATTCATGTTATGTACCTTTAACTACTCAGTTCAACACTTTTACTCTCCTACACTCAAGGGAAGAAATAGGCCCCTTCATGAGGAGATTTATCCTGTTTCTCTTGGATAGCTATTCTAGATGCATGAATTGCCTCTGGTGTTTTCATTTTATCCCTTAAATATGAGAAGATAAGTTAATAAAGTAACAAGAAGAGAATAGACAAGTAGCACAGGTCAGACATCTACTGCTGAGATAAACATAATTGCTGGAGGAATGTCCTCTCCAGAGAGACTGATAATTTGCAAGCAGGGAAGAAGAAATTTACAGCCACTTAGGAAAACTAGAGAAAAAACTTTCAACTTGAGCATTACTCTCAGGACTCTAGAAAAGATTTAAATAGTTTAGCATGGAAATTGTGGACTGTGGATATAGCAATAGGATTGCTTCTGGCTAGACAAAAGTTTGTATATAGACCAGTTCTCTTTCTACACATACTGAAAATGCACTTCATACTCTGATATAGTCTGTAAACAATAGCAGGTAATAGCAAAACAGAAAGAATCGACAGAGAAAAACATAGAGGCCTGTATCATGAGTGTGGGTGAGACTTCTACCGCCTTTAATTAGGGAACAGTGTTCAGTACTCAGAATAAATACAGAGGGAGCTCAGCTATTCTTCTGTTAATCAGTGTAAGTTATTCTTTTCTATATGGGGCTTATTTTTCTTTACTCAAGTTAATTGGTCTGCTGTTCTTTTGCAATTTTCACTCAGAGGTAAATAGTAATTAAATTGTATCTTCATCGAGAGATCCAATTCAAGATGAATAAAAACAAAGCTTTTTTTTTTCTTTACTGGAAAACCCATGAAACTTGAGAAAAGAAACAGAACTTAGCTGGCCTTGTTAATCTAAGACTTTATAGAAGGAAAAAATATTATAGAAGTCAGATTTATCACAGCTTAGATTTTCAGTTTACAGAAATGATTGGTAGTGTTTACATATTTTTGTCTGAATAATGCATATCTTCTCAGGAGAGAACTTCATAAAAAAACTGTTACACTAAGGAAAGAGTTAAAGCAGAATTTTAGTTTACAACTCATTTAAAATAAGATCTTGATCCCATGACATTTATTTCAGAAGCTTAACTTTACTCATGGGAATGATAGTACTATCCATTATAAACAAAACTGGTAGCCTTGCCAAGTATTGAGGCTGTCCAAAAATTCTCATTAGTAAGCTTTTCTAATTTGCTTATATATTTGTTAAAATTTAACCAGATGGGCTGAAATTTTGCACACTGAATGTCCATTGCAGAGTGTTCTCATTAGTTTGTTTCTCATCATTTAACTGAAAGAAGCTCAGACATTTGCAACATTTCAGAGGAGAGATAGTCTCATTTTGCCTTAAAAGAATGGTTAACCTCCCCTTCTCCCCTTTTTGGATCAGATACTTGAATCTGGGATTCGAGAAAGTCTATTATCCCTTGGAAAAGGGAGACTTTTATATTAGGAGTGTAAAGTAGCATAGGTAAGGATTGCATATTTAGTTCTAAAACTGGGACAGCATAACTATGTGTTTGACTTTCAGTCTTAACTATTTTTTTACCATTAACATTTTTTATTAAATGTGTAGAAAATGTGTTCAACAGGTCTATGAGTAGTTTCTAGAATGTACTGTTGGGTCTTCAGGAAGAACTGAAGGGGACAGGGAACCAAATATTGAGTGCGTATCTGCTTACAGATTTGCAAGATATTATTTTTCCCCCAAAACCAGTCATCTTTCAGTAATGTTAAAATATCATCTGTTAATTTCATAGTCATTTAGTTCCTTATGAAAAATTACCCCCCTTTTTTAAAAACACTACCTTCAAAGATAAATGCAAAAATGCAAAAATAAATGTATTATGAAGCAATGAGAAGATAGTTCATAAAATAAAAAATAAGAATTTAGTGGTACTATCTTTATTGATTCAGACTGATTCCATTTTTAATACCAATAATTCCATTAATACCCTGTGAATATGTGTTAAGATTAGTTAGCATACAAGAAAATACTGAACAGAAAAAATTTTCTATTCCTTTTCAGTACCAGCATTGTTGACAAAAGAAAGCTTTACGACAGTGTAGAATAGGTTTTCATTTGGGCAACTTTACATGGGTTTAAATATATAATTAATTTTTTTCATGTTATGAACATGTTTGACATCAATGGAAAAATATTTATCGAGAGCAATCAGTGATCCTTGAATTTCACAGAGGTTCCAAGCAAAGGTGACAGGTTTTCTACTTACCCTTCTTGCAGGTTATCCTCTTTCAGAAACCTTAGATAAAACAAACAACATATAAATTACTTTAAAAATAATTTACCAAAATCATATAATAGATTCAAGTAGATGTAAATTGTATGTCTTTAAAGGTACAAAACATTTTTCTGTAATGACATTCCCACAAAACATTATATCAGCATTATATCAAGACAACTTTTACCCATAAAATTCTGTTGAAGACTTTGACTTCTGCTGTTTTGAAGAACTTGATTAACTTTTTCATACTCTGCTGTATTTGTATTATAAATGCATATTGTATAAGAGATGTCAGTATGCATATATACACATTATACATATTAATTTATGCATATCTGTGCATATGTAATATGATTTAATTTGGCAGTTACTCTTCCAAAAATAGATTCTACCTGCAAAGACTCTGTTCCTACATTTACCTCTGCCTTTTTTACTTTTTCTCTTTTTTAAAAGTCTTTTTAAACCAGGCTCTGTATGTCCTTAAGCCAGATTGTATTATTGATGTCTGATAAATGGGAAAGGTTCTGAAACTTTTACTTGAAAATTATGAAGATTACTATTTATTGCTTTTAATATTTCTTTAATAAGTATTTATTTATTTAATAAGAAATAATTTACTATTTTAAATAAAATAAATATTTTTGTCAACTCGATTTTAATTATTTAAATTCTATTTTTCTGGTTTTTTTCATGTTCATAAGCAGCACACAAGTAGCATCAACAGCTTTTGCAATTAACTACATGTTATGGCTATTCCTTTTGCAAAGATTTCAGGTTGCGGTGTTGCATAGTGCTCCCTTCACATACTACCTGTCTAAAATATTTAATTTTGTCATTTTACTTCAAAAGAGTCGAGCATCACAAGTGACTTTTACAAACTGAAACACAGAGAGAAGAAGTGATATGACCATAGCAGAATCAAATTAGATCTCAGGACCCCAGTCCACAGACCATTCTATTTAAAGCTATGTTGCCCAACTCCCCCTAAAATACCATTTGTTCTGAGGGTATTGCTGGGGCAGCACAGTACCAACAGAGCAGGATTGTCTGTAATAAAGTTATTGTCTTCATTCTCTTTAGTTCCTGGAGGAAAAATATGGAGATTTTTCAGTCATTCTGTGTATGATTTTACAACATCAAGGCTGTGTTTCCCTCTAAAAATCTGTAAAGATTTTCTTTAAATATATTAATTTCATCCACTGTCTTTTAAGGGTGTTATCAACTTCAGTGGAGCTAAACAACTGCTTAAAGTTATGCTTAAATATCTGAAGCATCAGATCCCTCATGATCTTTAATATTACATTGATGTTAGTTACAGCAACAGTCAAAGCAACCATGTACAGAAAAATACAAATTTCCTCCAAGACTGAAACCAAAAAGCTGTCTTGCAAATACACTCCTGCTCATTGTTTATACTTGCTAAACAAAAGAAAACTAAAGAACAGTGAAGGACTAATGGAAATTTTGAACAAGCCTTACTTTTCAGGGCATGTTTTTGGGAACACTGAAAGTAAAATGGATTTTGATAAAAAGTTTCATTTGGCAGAAGCTTGCTGCTTCTTTCTTTCACTATATGAAATAGTAGATTAGTTTGAAACGGGCTTGCTATTAAATGTACAGAATGTAATTGCAAATAATAGGAGTTCCCTAAGATGTGCTTTAGTTTCTTAAAGAAAATATAGAGCACAGAAATATAATGCTTGTATTTTTCTGACATCTCAGTGCAGTGAGTAAGGAATTTGTGTGAGGTCACTAAATCTATGGCAATTTTCAAGTTCTAGTTTAAATGGTTTCATATGTTTGTCAGAATTTGGGTTACTTAAGAAGTAACTGGAAAGGAAATAATCAAGGATATGACAGGTCTCTCTACTTTCCCCCATCCCTTGCTTCCCTTCCCCTTCTGATGTTGGGATTTCTTTCTCTTCCTTACCTCATTCATGCTCTGTAGTCTCCCAATACTGACCACTTCCTTCATTCTTTTTTTCCACCCTATTTTTTCCAGCTACCATTCTCTGAGTTTAATAGTTTCATGTCTACTAACAGTTCTAAGGTAAAAAACTATTCCTTTGGATATTAATAGAGATTATGCTATACTTTTGTATATGGGCAACAGTTGCTCCTTAGTTTTAAATAAACAAAGGATTTTGGAGGGAAAATGTAAAACGTATTACACTGGCTTTCTTGCCATATACAATTTATGCAATATATGCATTTTGATGCCTTTTATATATGTTATAGATAACGATGTACAATTATAGTAGGTTTTATATTGATACTTATATTCATATATTATTATATTTGTTGTACGGGCTGTTTAAATGTATAAAATATATTCATATATGTATAAATAAATGCATCAATATCAGCAATTCTGTATTTGTCACCGAAATTAAAGAGTGATCATGTTCCAAAAGCATGCAAAAACTATTTCTATATTTGTTTAGGTCTCAGTTGTCATGCTACCCTGAAGAGTTAGTCTAGAAGCTCAGAATGACCATAAAAACAGAATTATGGGAAATATATTTAGACTATACAGAATAATGCGAAGTTCATTGCTGGTTTTGGCAAGGATACCATTTATATGAAGCTCCCATAACTCGGATCATGAAAGGCAAAATAAAGCTGCAAAATACCTGTTAACATCAGTCTCATGCATTAGGACCACACATGAATTTCCAAGTCCAAGAAAGTTTGACCAATGCTGTACTAAGTTTTACACCTTCATTTCCTCCTCTGTGGCTATGACTATTTGATACCACTTCATGAATTGTTCCACTACTATCTCACCCATTTAAACTTTTATTTTTGGGGTACCGAACACAAAAACTTGCACAGATTTCACCCACATGATTTTATTCAAGTTAGATTTAAGACTAGAGGGATTATTGCTAAATGTACTGAGAATTGCTGCAAAGCTGTTAGCAGTGAGATAAGAAACCCCCAGAAAACTGTTAAAAAAAAATCTACCAAAAATGTCAAGAACTTTAGGGCCCATTTAAAATTTCATTTTGAATACTGCTTTTAAGCTATTTTTTGTGTGCCTGCACCACTATGCGACTTCAAACACGAATATTTGGATTTAAAAATCAAATGGGCAAAAAAGTGCATAAAAAGTCAAATGCAAAATTAAAGCACAAGGAGGTTTTAATGTCATCTGAAGTTCATTGACTATAAAGTTACTATTGGCTGCACGATACCT
Organism: Strix aluco; assembly: GCF_031877795.1. Classification (NCBI taxonomy): domain Eukaryota; kingdom Metazoa; phylum Chordata; class Aves; order Strigiformes; family Strigidae; genus Strix; species Strix aluco. The sequence goes on from NC_133971.1 coordinate 72,863,227, forward strand.
TCCGTCAAACTTTATATCACTCTGTGTCAGTAGTAAACACTGTATAAAATTGTCACAACTCCTACAAAGAAGAAATCATCACAGACTTATTATAGGATGTTAATAATATTAGCTTCAATTTATAATAAGTAAGAGAGAAAAAGAGCCTTGTTACTGGAAGTCTACATCCTGTAGATGTTCTATATTTAAGCATTTTGTGTGAAGATATGTTATGATTGAGGAAGAAACCCTGTTAAAGAAGCATGATTATCTGTGTTCTGATTACAGTTCAGATCAGGTCATTTCTTACACAAGGAAAGATGAGATCAGATCCAAATTTGGTGGAATCATTCACCCTGTCTGATCACAGTTTTTAACTGTCAGAAAGATTCAAGAATTGTCTAAAGTGAGCTTTGGCTATTTGTAGGAGGAAAGGAGAGAAAGAGGAAGGAAAAAGAGAGAATTAATATTGCCAGTTATACAGCAAAAATAAGGGGGCATGGTTTTGCTCATATAAATATCTGCTGTGCTGAAATGGAAACAGAGTTCCCATGGCATTACAGCACAAACCCAAAAATCTACAGATCTGAGCAAATTTGGATTACAGCTTGAATTACAAAACCAGACAGACAAAAAGGATATGATTTCTGTATTATTCAGCGGCGAATGCAGGGAAGCAGGGGCAAGACTATTTAATGCTTCAGATTAGATGAGAAATAAAGCTGCTCAGTTTGTGAGGCACTAGGTTTTTGGGGCTTTAGTGGGAAGTGACCTCTAGGCCTACTGAATGCTGGCTGGTGATCGTTTTGTTATACTTACACATGCTTGTAACTATTGACTGTGTGTGTTTGACAGGGAGTTCATATGGACTGATAAGAATGTATTTCTCTTCAATACTTTCCACCATAAAATCATTGTTTATAGAGCATTTTCCCAAGTAATTATTGATATGCTATTTTGAGTTGTAACTAATTCAATTCTCCTTCCAGAAAAAGAAAAGGCATTGCATATTTTTCAATGCGCTGGAAGACTCATAATTTTCCCTACCCTGGACAAATTCCCCACAGATCAAAAACTGTTGTTCTGAAAAGAACAAAGAGGATTGGGACAGACCTCCTTTATTGGAGGTGAGAGCTCTGTGGTGCACTAGTTCATGTCAAACTCTAGTGAAATTATATTAAATGCTTTTTTAAAGGAGGGTAGGAGCAATAGCAAGACAGGAGTGGAAGAAAGTACAACTAAGTCAGGTTTTGCTCTTCCTATTTCTGATCCCATAGAAATCTGGTGTAGATAACAACCTGTCTCAATAACCAAAAGATGAAACATCAGTGTCCCAGGTGTGTACCACTAATATGTTAAATTGCTGAGCTTTTGGGGGCCCAGAACTTTAACAGTCGCTTTACTGGTGTGGAGTTGGGAGGTCATATTTTCTTTCCTTCACAGCTGTGCATTTGCCTTCTGTCATACCCTGTAAAGGCATGATAGACTAGATAGAAAAATATTAGGTAACGTATTGTCAGTTTTGAGCTGAATTCTGGTTTAGATTTCAGGCACCCAGACAAACATTCAAAGAGTTTGTTTCAGAATGTTGTTGAAGTGTAACATCAGCGACAGGATAAAGAGGCTCAAATTTATTCTTAATTCTCAGATTCTTTATTTGGATACCAAATGCTTGAGGTATTTGATTATGTTGCAGATACTCTTCTTGGGATTGTACAAATGTTTAGAAAATCTGGTTTTACAGATTGATACTTTTCAAGTCGTGTAATTTGGCCTCACAAGAGCACCGGTGTGTCGTTTTTATGAAATACAATTCTACATTGTTCTACATGTCCAACAAACATATTTTGTCTTTTTTTTTTTTTTTTTTTTTAATAATTCTTCAAGATTTCCTTGGAGTTTTATAATTTTCTTTAAGATGACACAGTTAAAATGTTTTATACATGCTGCATCAATTCACTGCATTTGTTTTTTCTGAACAGTACAAATGATTCTGAGAAGTTTGTGTGAGCTGATTACACCAGAGTTTCAGATTCACGGGAGCCTACACTATGTGTGACATATTACAAATGAAAGGTGGGAGGCCCATATTTATAATTTTAACTGCTGCTGAACACATCACAGTAGATAGAACTGCAAGGAACTGCAAAGTGATTAACTGACAGTGGGAAGTATGACATTTATTTAAATCTAGTACTGTATTCACAGTTGTCTTATACAGGGACTTTGATGCATATGCCAAAGTTATAATAATAACGGTCTTAAGGTCCATTTACTACAAGGCTGAGCAGTCACAGTTCCTGTTCAGTTTGCATCAGACTCAGTTTTTCTACTAGGAATGAGAGTACTGATGTTGCTGTCACTGTGAATAGAGAGTCATGCTAATTGCTCACAGGCGTTTTCATCAGTTTTCTTTTAAAGCAGAGAGGCTGTTCAAAGACTGGCAGTCACAGGCTGTGGATACATAAATATGAAACTTGGTATATGCAACAGGTGTTGTAAATTAGGGTGAATAAGTGTAAGTCTACGTAAGAATGGAACAAAATTCTAAAAATGTATCATGGTGTGCAAAAATTTGGTAGTTGATGATCTAGTTACACTTGCACAAAGCATGAGACTGACACTCATTTCCTGTTCAATCCATACCAGATTAAATTGCTTTGGAAGGTGCAGAAATTCACAAAAGTAAAGAAGAAGAAAGACATCAAGCATTATGCTTGTTAATGATTCCAGAACTACAGTGAGTTCGATATTGCCTTATTTTATATTGTTTATCCTGAATTTCCAAACATCTCCCTCTTAGGTCATCCCAAAATAAATTTGACATAAAAATACCAAATTTTATAAATAACTAATTGGGTGTCTTTGCTTATTTTTTGACTCATACCTTCTAAAATTGGATTTTTGAACTTTTATCTGAAACCTAGAAGGCTAGCAAATGGTTATATTTTTAAGCCATGGTTCTAACATAACCAATTTTTTTTAGCATTCTGTATGAATCTGGGATTTAAAAGCACCTCAGTGCATTACAGCACTAGTGATAAGATGATGAGCTATGAGTTAGTAATGTTGTGTATATAACCTTCAGTCTCATACTATGAAGCTATGTGAATAAAGCCACAACAGCATGGTAGCTTATGAAAGCTAATACAGCAATAGGTTTCTTGTGAGCTACAGGATGCTTAGGATCTTCCCAATGACACCTGTGAGTGCATTTCCAGTGGTGGTTTCCCCACCTCTAAATCTCTGCTATGTGGGCTTGTCTAACCCATGACCCACTATGGATGGAGGAGCTGGCCTAATGACAGTGATTGTTGTTAGATATTTTTGTTGTATGCCTGAAACTTTTAAACAGTACACCATGAAATAACTATTTGAGGCAATCATTATACTTTGTATATTAGCACATTTGTTTACTGGTGTATTTCTACAAAGAACAGTTGTTCTCAAAATCTTTGTATAAACAAAAATCTGGTGAGCATTCCCAAATAGGAAGCATAAAAGAACCATGGACAAAATGAACATGTGGCCAAAAATGAAATGCCTGTTTACTCAGCATTCTTAAAGAGCTGCTCAGATGCTAGAAACACATGTACATGGCATTCAAAATAAATGCCAATTTTATGGTATTCAACCAGAGAAGAATACAGTTTAGGTAAGAATGAGCATGCTCAAGTTTGTGGAGGTTTCAGAGGTATTCACTTCTCTTGGCTTTTCTTCCAGTTTAGATAAACTGAAGATAGACAGGAGATCTTACAAGAAAGTCTTATCTTTATATTTCCAGACCAGAGGGGTTTGGATAAGCTTTGAATGAACATTTAACCTCACCAGAAATCTGATTTAAAGCAAAATGCTGAATCTTTAGAGGTTTACATACGAGAACATACAAATACAGGAGTAGGAATCTGTTTGATTAATATGGATACATAACTCCTAATATTTACACTGATTTATCAGCCTGTCAGGAAACTGACCACATAGCATAGCTATCTTGTGTTAAGGGGTGTGTTGAATCTTAGGGAGTTCTTATACATGCTTACGACATCTAGGAGTTCTTTTGCAAATTTGTTTTCCCAATATAAACTATTATAAGAAAAAAATTCTGCCAGATTTTCATCCTAAATAATTTTTATTCTACAGATACTCTAGAACTTAGGTGTCACTGGGTGAACTGATGTGAGCTGAGCCAACAAACTCTTGTTTATTTTTATCCTGAGACATCTTTCCTTTTTCCAACCATAACTGTGATTTCAATACTTACATATTGTTAATTTAACTACAGTTTAATTAAAACTGCTTTCCTACATACTGTACTTGTCCAGACTGTTAACCACTCTGTGATTTAAAATACAAATTTAAGTGACACACAATTACCTTTACAGAATCCTTTATGTTGTAAACACAACAAATGTATTACACATCAAAACATAAACCTGAATAGTGTAAGTTAGTGACGGATAAGAACTGGCAAGTACTAGATGGGGATCAACCGCTTAACTCTTGTTTTACATTAAACTCATCTAATCTAATAGTAGTTGCATCACTAGCAGGTGTTTCTTTCCGGTATGGGTGTGGATTTCAAATGTACTTGAATTTTTCTGTGTGAGAAATTTGCTCTGTAATCCATTAGAAGCAGGAAGGTGTTAGTCTAATACAGGCACAAAATTGTGACATCATGAATTATTTGGTATAAATTTACACCATGTGCTAAGAATCAGGAATTAAGCTTTCTCAGTAAAGCTCAACTTCTGTGGACCTCATTGTTTTCTATGTAACTTCCTCTTTTTGGTATCATAACTAACTAAATCATTGTACCTGACTGCCTGTTGAACTACAGTAGTTGTCTTAGGTGTTTCCAGTTCTAAAGAAACTTAACTGCCACAGCTGCTCTGCACTGAACTTTCAGTCTCTAGCAAAAGAAAGCTAAAGAATATGAGAAGAGACAATGATGAAAAAATGTATTACAACTCTCCAGGAAAGAAGTTGTTTGTGAATTGCGGTGACCATGCCAACTGAAGGGACACCCTTTCCACATCACCATTTTGCAAAGCACAAAGGTATTTTACCTAGACTTACAAAAGACCTTTGATATGGTTCCTCACAACATTCTTCCTGTTCAGTTGGAGAGATATGGGATTGATGGATGGACTAGTAGATGGATAAGCAATTGGCTAGATGACCACATCCAAAGAGTTACAGTCAACAGCTCGATGTCCAAGTGGAAACCAGTAATTAGTGGTGTCCCTCAAGGGTCTGTACTGGGACCAATACTATATCTTCATCAATGACACAGGTAGTGGGATTGAGTGCACCCTCAGCAAGTTTGGCAGACAATACCAAGCTCAGTGGTGCAGTTGATTTGCTAGAGGGAAGGGATGCCATCCAGAGGGACCTGGACTGGCATCAGGAGTGTACCTGTGTGAAGCTCACAAAGTTCAACAAGGCCAAATGCAAGGTGTTGCACATGGATCAAGGCAATCCCAAGCAGACTGAGGGATGAAGGGACTGAGAGCAGCCCTGTGGAGAAGGACTTGGGGATACTGGTGGATAAAAGATTGGACATGCACCAGCAATGTTCACTTGCAATCCAGAAAGCCAACTGTATCTTGGGCTGCATCAAAAGAAGCTTGGCCAGCAGAGTTAGTGAAGTGATTCTCCCCCTCTACTCCACTGTCATGAGATCCCACCTGGAGTACTGCATCCAGTTCTGGGGCTCTCAATACATGAAAGACATGAATCTGCTGGGGTGGGCCCAGAGAAGAGCCACAAAAATGATCAGAGGGCTGGAAAACCTCTCCTGTGACAAAGGGCTGAGGGACTTAGGGTTGTTCAGTCTGGAGAAGAGAAGGCTCTGGGAAGAACCAGTTGCAGCCTTTCAGTACTTAAAGGGGACTTATAAGAAAGATGGGGACAGACATTTTACCAGGGCCTGTAGTGACAGGAGAAGGGGCAACAGTTTTACACTAAAAGAGAGTAGATTTAGATTGGACATAAGGAATAAGCTTTTTATGATGTGGCTTGTGAGACACTGGAACAGGTTACCCAGAAAAGTTGTGGATGCCCACTGCCTGGAAGTGTTCAAGGCCAGACTGGACGGGTCTTTGAGCAACCTGATCTAGTGAAAGCTGTCCCTGCCCATGGCGGGGGCTTGGAGTAGATGATCTTTGAAGGTCCTTTCCAACCCAAACCACTCTATGTTTCTGTGATTCTAAATGCTTAACTTTTACTATTTGTATCCTGAAAGAACAATATAACACATACTTGGGTACACTCAGGAACATTTCTAAATCTGGAGAAAGTTTACATCTTTACCATGAAATTATTCATGTTACTGATGATTAATCCACTTTGACATAAGGAGTGAGCCAAGAGGAGAAATCTCATCTGTTTTTTAAAATAAGATTATCTCTTCCACCCTCAGACTAAAGTGTCTGTAGATGGTCATCAATAACACTCTTAGAAGCTAATGTGTGTTACTGATGTCTTTGTTCATGTACCACTGAAGCAGAAACTCACCTGTGTTTCATTGCTGTTTGTTGTATCAAAGTACAACCTTTTGATGGCATCAGTAATAGGAAAGTGTCATGTAGCTTCAGCTGTGAGGTATTTATTTACCACGGGCATATAGATAGAGTCTGAAGGTATTACAGTTACTTCTGTTGGAAAAAAACACTCCAAGAAAGCTGAGTGAAGGTGTTACTGGCTTTGATATAATGGGCTACAGGTAGTAAAGGAGGACTAAGCAAAGAATTTAGAAGGAAGTATAACCAGCATGTGCAAAAGCTTAACCAGACTTTTCACTGTGAATTGTACAAATGGGGGAAAATGGCTTATTTTTATAGAGAGCAAAGAGATTGAAAGAAGCAGTTTCAGAGCAGAAAGAGGAGGTGACAGCAAGTCTTAAAAGTATTGTTACGTAGTGGTCATGTCTTCCTCAGGAATGTCTCAATTTGTCTGTTAAACAAGAAACGTTATACATGTTTCACAAATAAAACAGGCAAAGGTCAGGTCAAATAAAAGTAAGAAATTCATCAGGTGTAGGAAAAAACACCTACTTCCCAAAGAAACTCAAGATTAGATAACCTTGTTCAAGGCTGTGATCTATCTAACTGTAAGGAAATGTGTTAAATGATAAACTATTTCCTGAGTGCTCTAGAGCAGATTCTAAACCACTGGTGCAGTCAAATTAGTTTCAGAACATGTGGAAGCACCGCAGCAGTAGAAAGGGAGTGACTTAGGATGAGAAGCTTTCAGAAATTTGCCAAAGTTCAGGTTTGGCTGACTTATGTGAGAATGGAGTTAGTGCAACTGAAAATGCTTCTGAAAATTTCATCCTTAATTTGTTTAATCTGTTAAAATAACACCAAAAGGAAAACTCAAGTGAAAAAAAAAAAAATCTGGCTTTTTGACAAAATGTTAGTTGGCTGGGACTAACAAGTAAAAAAAAAAAGAGGAGTTAAACTGAGAATATCAATCAATCAATCATCTAACTCCATTTTAATTGTGGCAAATCATAGACTATACAATTAGTGGAAGATTACATATTTTAATTGTACTATCACAATTACAGGGTGATATAGTTTTATTTTATCAAAAATAATATGAGTATGATTGACAAACATGATTCATACATTTGCTGGGTACGCCAATAAATGTTTTTCAGAAAACAAAATCACATGATTATGACTAAGCAGTACCATAATTCAGAGGCCTACTATAAACCACAAGATAGTCCTAGGCATACTTTAATAATACTGAAAAATGTAGCCACTCATTTTTTAAAATCCTCATTATTTTTTAATTTATCTGTTTCTTCAAAGTATTTCAGACACATTTCATCTTGAGACCGATTTCTACAAATCAGTAAGAATTTTATTCAAAAGTCCTGAATGCATTTTTTTATTTAAATGTCAGCAGTTGTTTAAAAATATCAGGTAAACATTGTAATATAGAAACCTGTAACCAAATAAACTTTGAAGAAATTTACAGTTCCCTCGATTACAAAGTTATAAGAATTAATATTTCTATGGTTTAATGTTTTGAGTTCTTTGCTTAACTTTTGTTGTATAGTAATCATAGTAAAAATATGCATATCCTCAAAGTGTTTTAAAGAAAAAAGACCAAAAATGAAATGTATGTGAAATCTCCTATTCATGTTAGTAGCAGCAGTGTTCCTTGGCACAGTCCTTTTTAAGTTAATGAATTTGTCTTACAAGTCTTATAAGTTACTTCAGTGCAGTGTGAATGCTCATGCAATATTGTTATCATCCAAGTCAGATATTTGCTGAATTTTTTGCTTTCTTCATTGCCATTCACCTTTTTAAAAACAGTATCCAGAGGTTAAGTTTTAGCATGTGAAGTTTAGAAAATAGGAGTCCTACCTCTGTCAGACAATGGTCACACATTTAACAAACTTTTTTTTTCCTCTTTACATTATGTAAGGAGAATATTGGAGTAAGAAACAGAAATGTCACCATAGCTTTTGGAACAGGCTGAACTGCTTCTTTTTGATATATAGGCAACATTAAAAGAGTTGGAAAGCACAGGCATGTTTTTTCAAGTTCACTTTTTCTATGTAACTTACTGACTTATTAACTTTTAGACTATTACAATGCGTTCTCCTTTCCTTGAAACCTTCAGTGAATGTCATTATGAATTTTTTTTAAGTGCAAGTTAAGAGCCAACAGAAACAATGACTTGGTAAAATGTGGTACTTTCTGTTTTATACACAGAATCTGATAATTGTACTGCAGCTGCCCATTGTGGATACATTAACCTGTTGTACTTTTTCTTCATCATGTTTACAAATTCTGTTTTCTTGAGCCTGCCTGCCTACAGAATACTAAGTGGATTCCAAAGTGGGATTAATTTGTAGGTTTAATACTCAAATCTGTAGCAATCATCAATAATTCTTTTTCTACTGTGAACCACAAGGATGGGGAACTTGTGACCCACAGGTTAGATACAGGCCATTGACTCTATTTCCTCAGGCCCATTGCCATCTCTTTTTGTGCATGTTTATTGGCTATTACTAGAGCATGTGTTAGTGGTTGTAAAATATCTTTGAAAGGCTTATTTGGCCCTGAGCAGGGAGAGCGTTCCACCCCCACACACACCTCCCCCCACCCCCCCCCAGGTAGTATCAAAATTAGTATCAAAGATTAAATGAGCAATTGAAAAAAAAAAAATCAATTAGTAGAGGAGGATCAAATTACAGTTACATTTCCTCGTGGGTTCACTGCCCATAATAATTATTTTATTTGGAACAAAATTATTGAAAAGCTCCACTTTAAAATATGCACTGTCTTTATTTTGGTCAAGTTGAAGTAGATGCTTTGTGGAATGATGGGGTGGTTGAAGTGGATGTATTTGAGTCAGAGATATGTTTTTAAGATGAGCTTTGAGTGTTCTTTATTAACTGAAAGGTTTAACTGGTAAGGCAGCTTCCAGTCTATTTGAACACATTTTTGGAAGTCTTACAACCTATTTTCAGGCAAAGCAGCAATCTCTCAGAGGGACAATGCAGTCTGAGCCTCACTGGGATGCTGCCTCTGGGGCAGGAAGCCAGGCATACTTTACAACCACTGCAAGCATCTTCACAGAGATTCTTTCTGTGTCTACATGATTCTTTCTTACATAGACCTTTCTGTATTGTTCTTAAAAGAAACCTGGTCTGTCAGCTGGGTTTCTCAGAACAATTTTGGCAATAAATTACGACTAGCGTGTGAGCACCTTCCCTCACTTTTAGAACTACTTCATGAGGCAAATATAATGCAAGTAGCCTGACTGCAGATAAAGTTTGGGGGGTTTTGTGACAATTCTTTGAAACATCAATGAAATGATCTGTAAAAGTCCACAGGCTGGTGGTCTTCCAGGCAGTATTTTGATCTAATGTAGAGCAAGCTAAATTTAAGAAAAGAAGAAAGACATTCAGGTTTTTGTTATTTGCCCCTGTTCCATCAGTCCTGTTAAAGGGTCACATCAACCTTTCCTACTTGCTCCTGGTTACTGATTTGTATCTGCTCCTTTGTGAAAATGTTAAGTGATATCCGTAATACAATAAAAGAAAAGACATTAGCCTCATAATTGCAAGAAAGATACGTACGTTCCCTTGGATTTTTTTTTTTAAATAGACAAAACCAGAAGATAGTAGGGTGTTTTTCTCTCAGTTCCTCTGGAATGGCTATATATCTACTCTTGCATTAGAAAATGTGTAGTGAAATAAGTTAATACTTGATTTTTACCCAGCATATGAAATAGACAGGCCTTCACTTCCACATAAATATTCCATGGAAACATTGAAGAACAAGCTGCATAATTCAGTGTTTTGTTGAGTGTTTACCATTTTTTCCAAATTTGTCTGCATGCTGTTTTACTACCCAATGATCCTAAGAGAGAGAAGAAAGGCTTAAGCCATCTTTAACTTTTGTTTTTGGAAAGATCATAAAGATCAGTCAGATAATTTCTTGTCTGGAGTATAATTCATTGAGTTCAATTAAAAACAAGATTAAAAACTGTAAGAAGTGCAGTGCCATTTGTAATTATATATCTCACTCGCGTATGTGTTTTCAGGAGTTTACAAATCCGAGATGAAATCTCTCTGCTGTGAGTCCCATTGTGTACAACAATTTAGAATAATAACCTTGGGTTGCACCAGGTCTGAGGCATTTAGAAAAATTAACAGACAGTTTGATATCTCTCTGGTTGAACATACAGGTCCTAAGATTTAGCACATTTATTCCAACATGTCTACTAAATTGTTCCTTTTACTCACTGGGGACAGTGGTCACATGGTCTTTTTCTGCTTTATTTCTGGATATTGTTAAGAATATATCCCACCTCCTGAATGGATTCAGAACTCTAACTTTAACCCCAGTCACACTATGATAAGGCCGAATTAAGCAGTGTTTTCAGATCAGGAGACATAGATTTGGGGGATTACCGTGTAGTGTTAAGATACAGGTGATCTCTAAATCAGTGACAGCAAGTAACAGTCTGGCTAGAGTAGAGCATCACTCACAACAGGCGAGCTGACTCACCAAAGAAGTGGCCTTTGCTGTGCTTAGCACTGAGATTTGACAGATGCAACCAAGCTCTCATTTGTTAGCTGCTCTGTGGTAACTGCACACAGACAGTCCTTTGCAGCTGCAAAGTAATTCAGTTCAGCTTGACTGGGCTAAATCAGCTAAGACCACGTCTTATTTGCATGGTCTGAGAGCAGGCAGAAAGGTGGCTGCTCTGGCTTGGGTGACGTGAGCTACATGTTGTCTCATCCCTCAGTTACCAAAATGTACTGAATATTGCTGTATTTTCATGTGATTTTCTGTAACTAGATCTTTTCCCCTACTAGCTTTTGAGTTGTATAAAGATACCTTCTAAAATAACTGCCTTGATGTAATACCATGCAAGTTTCAACTAAATAAAAAGCGATTACCCATTTTCTCACCTTGATGAGTGCATTCAGTTTTGATTAACTAATTTGAAAAAATGTTCTGGAAAAATACAAAAGAGAAGATAAAGACATTTAGAGTGGGAGCAGAAATCTAAAACAAATTTTTTGTTGTTTTAATTTGGAAATTAAACTTGTTAGTAAGAAAGACATTCAGTTATGTTAAGTAGGATAGAGAAGATCAAGAGAAGGTCAATATGGGAATGATATTTATTTTCTCTGAATACAAAACCTAAAGTGCTTCCAGTAAATTAAAATGCAATCTATATATATACTTCACTTTAGTTTTAGGTGATAACTTTATGTTCTGTGGAACTCATTGCCACAGGAAGTTACTCATGAAATTAGTATTTGCAGAAATGTGCACTGGATTTAGACCAGCTTTAAAAAAATTACAGGAATTGTCATCTTTATGCTTTAAATCAGAATCTGAGCACCTGACCTCTAGAGAAAGCTTTTTCTTGTACTACACTACTGCAAAACTAGTTACCTTTTGCTATATGTATACCTTCCCCTCAGATATTTGTAATTAGTTTAAGACCACCAGATCACATTGAACCACTGTTTTTTCAAGGTTCTTGCCAGAATCATTGTTCCTAAATTATTTAAATAACAAAGTCAGAGATAGCTAAAGCTATGGGCCATAATAGACAGTAACATAATTGATTAAAATACTTAATAACCTTGTATGCAAGATGGAACTCTAGATGGAGCAGTTCCCTTTGTTTGAACTTGCTTTGCTGGGCTAATAATGATTTCATTAATTTAGTAACTATTAGATAAATGACTGGCAGAAATATGATAACATAGTTCTGTTGAAACATTCAAACTTAGACTGGATTTCCTTAATAAGAAGCTTGTGTATTAGTATAGGAGGAAAACCTGTAGTGAGTGTTTACCTTCCTAAATTTATTATTTGAAATAATGGCAACAGATATTTTATGAAATAACAAGATTGTATAGTGCAGAAAAAATTAATTCAATATTTCTCGTTAACCTTCTTGAAGATATGATTTGCTCTAAAGGCAAAATAGCACTTAGAAAAGAGAAATATGGAAAAGGTCTAGCTAAATGCTGGAGTTATGGAAACTAAACTGCTGTGCTATGTGTCAGTGGTATAGGTCTTAACAGATTTATTTAAAGTGCCTCGAAGCTCTGTTTGTTGCACTGTTTAGAGAGAAGCTGCATGTGGCTGCATTTCAGTCTTATCTCATGAGAGAAAGGTAGATGGCTGCCAGTCCCTTCTAAGTCCTTGTTCACAATCAAGATGGCCAAGAAAATAGAAACAGTTATCTCAGAGCATTCTGCTTGGGCTTCTGGAACCACCACAAAGAACATGCTCAGCCACTTATCACTGTGAATAATACCAGTGTTCCCTCACCTGCTACTCCTCTGTAGCTTTCTAGGACAGTACATCTCCCTAGCATACTTCCAGAGAAGTAGTCCCATTCATTTAGTTTTCATCCAACTCCCAATATTCATTACAGTTCAATCACTGAAAAATTAAAGATGCAAATTATGAAAAAACAAGAGGAGTAATTTCCTTTGGTCTGATTGCTTCTGTTCTCCATGCAAAGAAGTGAAAGAGTAGATTCTACTTAAATTCCTTTTCCTCATTAAACTCCCCTCCTAGAAAATTAGATGCAAAAGAAATAGTCAAAAGAAATAGCCATATCTGATCTCCCAAAATCTGAGTGGATGCCTGAAGTAAAGTTGTGCACATTAGCTTAATTCTTCTTCCCTTCAGAATGAGTCTTCAAGGAAATCAGGCCTTGGAGATCTGCCTTTTGTTAATGGCCATTCCTCATTTTGAAACTAGCCTCAAGCTACCCAAGAAAAATAATATCTAATGTGTGCAAAGACTAGATGAAGTTAAAATAATTTATTCCATAGAATATACAATTCTTTGCACATGTAGAATAATAAGCACTATAAGCAGGAAGGGGTTTGTGTTAATATGTAAATACTTGCAATTAAGAGAATGATAATGATAGTTCTTCTTGCTTTTCACTTTCTCTCTGTCCTCAGCCCTTTACACAGTTGGTATCATGGGCCAAGTTTTGTGAATGGAGACTAAAAAGAGATTGCTAAATTACAGGACTTTATTAATGCAATTTTTTTAATGCATTGTAACAGTCTGTGACTTTCTGTATTCACCCTAGATCTTTGTCATATACTACCAACAAAGTATTGTAATGTTATAGTAAACCTGGAAGCACCTTCAAGACTCACATATTCTATCATAATTGATTTCAATATTTCTCTTCTCATCAAACACTGTAAATGGATACCTAATGTAGCATTGACTTTCTTCAACAGTATTGCCTCCTAACTTGTCATGAAAAATTGCCTTACTTCATAACTTTTTTGCAACATAATTTCCTATTATTTAATGTATTCTTTCTTATATTTGTTTTGTCTACCGTTTTTCCCCATAATAGTTTCCCCCTTCCCTCTGTTGCATTCCATCCTGACAATCAAATAATAACTATTCTCTATATTCTGCCTTCTTCAGAATTTGTCTATACAAAAAAATTACTTTTAAAAGATGACTGTTTAGAAGGGAATAAAACCTTTCAATGTGTTAAAATAGAAGGTACTCTAGGGTGCAGATTAATGACCTATTAATATTTCTTTTTGATGGTTTAAGCCAATTGACTTTCATTCCATCCTTCCTGACAGCACACTACAGGCATGTATTCATAGGCTGTTAATAAATGCCCCTCCAAGATTTTTCTGCTAAACTGCAAGCCATCAGTAGAGTACATGTTCAAGGAAAGAATAGGACTTTCTGGGCCTCTGGCAAAAAAATGCCACGTTAGATTTGGAGAGACAAGATACTAAGCCACATCATTGCTAAATGTGATGCTTTGACAGAAAACAATCTATAGGATACTTCTGTTTGCCAGCAGTCAGAGGTCTGAGTCAACAGAAATATTCTCTACCTGTCTCCTTATCTAGATGAGTTGTGTCATTATAGATGAATAAATTATATGACCTGACTTTATGATTTCAGCATATTAGTCACTCCACATTCATATGCAAGATAAAATAAAGTGGGGCACACATTTTCTAATTGGGAATTTCTAAATCAATATTCATTCTACAAAATGAATTACGTTAACAAATTAATATGGGCGGTTGGCAGAAAGCAAAGGTACGCCCAGAAGAGTTTACAAATCACAAAGGAAAGCAATCACTTAATTTCAGTTGAGCAAACTTGATCTCTATTGAATGAGTAACAGGTAGCAAATCAAATACTACACTGTACCAGTTTAGATGTGATCAGAACAAGGCAAAAGATGAGAAAGATGCATGCAGTTTAATGAAAGGTTATGAAATACTGGAACATTAAATGTAGGGTAAACAAATAGTGTATTTTTCTCAAAATACAGTAACTAACATCAGACCAACCACAATACATAGAGTAAAATTATCAGCCACTTCCTTTGGAAACAAGTCATAGTTCTGCCATTAACTTCAATGTCAGTGAGAGTGGTGTCTTTACTGAATTTAAGTATGTTGCACAGCTGTAAAGTCAAATCCACAGTTGAAAAGATCAGTCTAACTCTGCTAAATAAATTAAATCCAGTGAGGAACTAACTTGAGAGGTGACTGAAAATTCTGGTTCACAGACACAGATGTGTCTTGCACAGTTCATAAAGACAGAGCAGTACATATAGAAGCATTAAATATCCATTAATTATCAGATTAACTATGAGCTAAAGATTTAGAACTTCCACACTGTATTCCTTCAAAAGTCGTTTTGCTGTAAAGCAGTGTCTGTTGCCAAAGTTCTTTACCTATTCCCTACACTCATTTTTATACATGGACTAATATACCTTTTCTTCATTCTGTAAGGTTTTTAACTAAAACAGAAAGAAAGAAAGAAAAAAAATAAAAAAAAAAGGAACACC
This sequence comes from Strix aluco, assembly GCF_031877795.1. NCBI lineage: Eukaryota > Metazoa > Chordata > Aves > Strigiformes > Strigidae > Strix > Strix aluco. The sequence continues at coordinate 72,878,572 of NC_133971.1, forward strand.
TTACAATAAGATCAGGCTCCCAGACCTGGGAAGAAAAGCATATTTTCAGAACGCATCTAAATCAAGTTTAAGTATTAACTTAAGGTTTATAACATTATTGTTCTTTCACTGAAACAATATCCAGTACTCTAGTGAAGGTCCCAATTTCACATGAAGTCTTTGAGATTTAAAACAATTTCCCGAAGGAGAGTCTAGTTTCCATTGTTTTATTTCAGGGCTCACATAATTCTCTAATCACTTCATGTAACACGTAGTACATTTTAAAAATGAGGCCTGCCTCTCAAAAACAGGCCTATTTTCATTGTGGTGGTGCTTCTGTGCATCTGTCTCTCACAGCACCAAAGGGTGTGTAAGATTTCTCAGGGACAAATTATGTAAAGAATGGCAACACTGTTAATTTGAGGGTTATGGATAAAGATTCCTAAATTCAGGCAACGATCTAGAAGACCTTTCACAAAATTTTCTCAATAATTTTCTTACAAAACATTTTCAACACACAGAACAGACTCTAAAAAAAAAAAAAAAAATCTATGAGCCCCTTGAGGCCATATTACAGTAGAAACAGAATCTAGATATTTTGTCTAAGTAAGGGCAGGCATAGTTCAAAGCAATATGTTAAAACACATCATAAACAACCCTCAGTTTTCATGCCTTCCTGAATCTGAATCTCTGATGAACCACCCCCTGTATTTTCATGCTGTGGTGCTATAAAGGAAAGTGAGATGATCTGGCTTTTGTGTTTTTCCTTTTAAGGCAATAAAAGAATCTCACTAAGACAGTTTTCTCATAAGATAAGTGCACAAGCTATCCCATCAAAGCTATTCTATCTAATCGTGTGTCCCAAAGTCAGGACCGTGTCTACATAACTTTGCACAAGAATGGTCATGCTTGTCAACATACCAGTAGATATTTGAAGTCTTTCCTGAGACTTTTAAGCCCTACTCTCCTGTTTTCAACAGATTCTGCCATTGTCCATCTTAAGAAATCTGACTGAAGAAAAAAATATAAGGTGGTAGTGGTCCTTACTTTACAGGAACTTATGTGTAGGAAGGGCTTAGCCCTGTGATTTCTGCTAACTTGAGCACAGATTATTTCCAAGCACTTACCTGGTTTTGTTCACATAACCCTAGTGTCTGCACAAGGAGAAGAAACAGTTGAGTGCTACTGACAGCTGAGTCGTTAGTGTTTTCTCTGCTAGATATCAGCAATGGTTGTTATCTGATCGCTGCAAGCAATGTTTTCCAAACAGTAGTCAAAATCCCGCCCCTGCGGATTTCAATGGCAAAACTCAGCTGACTTCACTGGGCTCAGGATTTCATTTAGTGCCTTTGTATTTTAAAACTCAGAATTTGCCAGAGGCATACAGTCCTTCAGAGATAAATAATTCTTAAAAAACAGAACAAGAGAGAAAAACCCATTGCTTTCCTAGCAGCTAAAAATCTTCCATAGCGATGAGTACAAGAGCAAATAATCTTTCTCATTGTATCTTAAGGGGATTTATAGTGTATATGAAGTGTAATCTCTCATTGGATCACAACAACCTGTTTGTTGCATTCAGGTGAGAGTGACTATTTGTATGTGTGCAATCGGATGATCTGTAATAAGTGTTTGTCTTGGAGTTTGACGCTGCTGATAGCTTCACTTCCCATCAGTGAAGCTTCTCCTAATCAGTTTTGCTCTTAGTGAAAGTGCATTTGCTTTTAGTTAGTATCTCCACTTTAACTACAAAAAATATCAAAGTAAGCCATAATGATGAACAAGTTAAAAAATGCACCACTAAGCCTAACAGTTCATTGTGGAAACTCACTCCCACTGTCACTAACCCCAGGTATTAGAGACCCAAGACACTGACAGTGTCTAGCAAGTCCCATGGTGGTTGTTTAGATGGGTTATAGTATGAATGTACCTCCCAGCAAAATTTTACTTTCAGATGCATAAAGGATTGTCAGTTGGGGCTTTAGTGTCATTCTTCAAAATACTATTTTGGTATGCAAATACCGTTCATTCAAAAGAAGACTAAATACTTCTTCCTCATTGATCTTAAAATATCAATATAACATCTGAAAAAAAGCAAAGGGAAGGGGACCTCATTATTCTAAAGATTCCGACTTCTTTAATAAAGATCAAAAGTACTGGAATCAGATGAATTATATTATTCGTAAAGCAAACAACCACTGTTGTCATGTATATATATATACACACGTTCATTTGTGTCTAATCAGAAAGTGTCTACAGCCCCATGACTTGTATGTACCTAAAAGGTGTCTGACTGTATATCTGGAGTTACAGAATTTAAATAGACAAAGCATTGTACAAATTGGCAGCATTGTTTAAATGCGCATGTATGTATACACTATATGAAGGGGAAAGGAGTGGAGCAGACACATCACTCTCCTACTTTTTAATCTGTGATTAAAACAAGCTAATCTTGCAGCCCTCGAGTGTTTTTTTATATTAATGATATAATGTCATTCATTACTTAGTTTTAAAATGTTCAATATACTTTATAACAGGTTAAAGTCTAAAACAAGGACAGGTTACTACCTCTTTTGCCTACCAGGTTCTGCCTCTAAGGCAGAAAAAAAATTTAAAGTTTTTTTCATTACCGCATGTTGGCTGTATTTTACATCATGGGTTTTGAGCCCACAGCAAGGTAAATACAATCAACTTGGCATGAGAACCGTACTCTTTTCTACAATACTGTGTTTTTTAATAGCCCATTGTTTTATTTGGCAACTAGTTTCATGCAAAGTGGGATAGGGAAGTTAGAATAAAATACATTTTGTTGCCCCCTTTGAACATGGTAGCATAGATTTTTGTGATTTTAAAAAATAATTTTTATTTTCATGTAATAAATATTAATTTGTTGCTCTAATTGGTGTTGAATTTTAATTGTTTCCAAATTACTCCTTACTGCCATGCATAAAAATTAATCAATTAAAAAATATAAATAATGGTACATGTGAAAAACCAAATAATTTTCACATTAATATTTCTGTTTTATTTCATGTTAAAATCTTCGTGGTTTGGGTGCATACCCAGAGTCATATAATACAATAGGCTTCCCAACTAACTTTGTACTATATGTTGAGATGTGATTCTTTTTTTAGGAATTGCAAGTACTTGACATTACTTATTTCATTATTTTCCTGTTAAGATTTTTTATTTCTTCTAATTTGTGAGTTTATTTTTATAAAGAAAACCAGAAATAAACAAATGCATTCAAATATTTTTTTACTTGACGTACTCCGACTCAACAAGTCAAAACAAAATAAAACAAGAAAAAAAGGAAAATCTTCATCATTAAAAGTTGGGGAGAAAAAATGGAATCATATGCATGGCTTTGGGTGAATACAACAGATGTTAGTTCCTCCAACCATAATCCACAACACCAAGTAGTTCTTAAAGACACTGTGGGGAAGTGGATTCCAAAATGCCTGGATTGTCATGATACTGTGTTTGAATTCTAGCTATTACTCATTTCAGTTAGGCTTAGTTTCAGGAAATCTGAGCAGCTTTGAAACATATGTGCCTACATTGCTAACTGTCTTTCCCCCTCGCCTCTTCCTTTCATTATCTTCTCCCCACAACCTTTCTTCATTTCCCTTGACTTCATTCAACTTTCTCATGCTGGCATCCATAACGAATAAATTCACTGGTACAGCTAGGAATATATTACTGTTGAATATTCCCTGCGGCAAAGTTCCATCAAAATTGCTTATCAGTGACAGATGCCCACTCAGAGATGCAAAACTGCCTAACTCAGTCCTCCCTTTCCTACCCACTTTTGCAATATGTGAATGAAAATGGAGGTGGGAGGACGACAACCTTTGCCTCTAAGGTACAAACACTTTAAGTGGTCTAATTATTTTGATTCTGGAAGTCTGCCTATTCTATGTGCGAGGGCATTCACCAGCCAGCAAAAATAAGGCCAGCTTGAATAACCTCATTGTTTGAACTGCTTTCCAAAATTAACACTCTCAGGACATTCTTTCAAGAAAAAGGAAGGAGACAGGAAATAACACTCTCAACCTGTATGAATAGTTCCTGGTTCACTCATGTTCACACACATGGTGCAATGCCAGCAATTTCTCTAATGATGGATTCAGTTCTTTGCCTCCTCTAGCTTTTTCTGTAAGATAGAGAAGTTATTCTGCTTTAACACCACTAAACCACATTATTAAAAATTTGGTCATCACTTCCACAGACACAGTGTTTCAAGTACAACACTAATGTCAATAGACATATTGCCATTAACAGATGGCAAGGCACTTGGGATACATGTTGGTGAACACTTGCACATGACTTCTGCCTCTAAGAAGGCAAGAGAGTGGAGGTGCCTTTGTACTCTCTGCTTTTACAACTGCTGCTTGTGCTGGAATGTCTGTATTAGGTGTACAAGACATTCACCAGATTAGCAGCAAACATGACTAGGATGGAGTACTCAACCCGTCATTCATCCTAAACTGCTCAATGACTGGAAAGTGTTCCATGCAACGGCTTCCCAGTGTGCATTCACAGATGTAAGGCTTTTGACATGGCCCCCCACAACATCCTTCTCTCAAACTGGAGAGATAAATTTGATGGATGGACTGTTCAGTGGATGAGGAATTGTCTGGATGGTTGCATACAGAGGGTAGTGGTCAACAGCTCAATGTCCAGATGGAGATCAGTGACAAGTGGTGTCCCTTAGGGGTTATATTGGAACCAGTACTGTTTAATATCTTCCTCAATGACATAGACAGTGGGATCGAGCACATGCCTAGCAAGTTTGCAGATGACACCAAGCTGTGTGGTGCAGTTAACATGCCTGAGGGATGGGATGTCATCTAAAGGGATCTGGACAAGCTCAAGAAGTGGGTCCAGGTGAACCTCATGAGGCTCAACAAGGCCAAGTACAAGGTTCTTCACCTGGGTCAGCGCAAATCCCAGTATCAATACAGGCTGAGGGATGAAGGGATTGAGAGCAGCCCTGTGGAGAAGGACTTGGGGATGAAAAACTGGACACAGGCTGGCAATGTGCCCTCGCAGCCCAGAAGCCAACCATATCTTGGGCTGCATTACAAGAAGCATAGTTGGCAGGTCAAGGGAGATGATTCTGCCCTTCTACTCTGCTCTGCTGAGACCCCACCTGGAGTACTGCATTCAGCTCTGGAATCCTCAGCATAGGAAAGACATGGACCTGCTTGAACGGTCCAGAGGAGGGCCATAAAAATGATCAGAGGGATGGAACACCTCTCCTATGGGCAAAGGCTGAGAGAATTGGGGTTGTTCAACTTAGAAAAGAGAAGGCTCTGGGGAGACTTCATTGCAGCCTTTCAGTACTTAGAGGGGACTTTCAAAAGATGGGAACAGACTTTTTAGTAGAGCTTGTAGCAATAGGAGAAGGGGTAATAGTTTTAAACCGAGAGAAGGTAGATTCAGACTAGATATAAGGAAGAAATTTTTTACAATGAGAGTGGTGAAACACTGGAACAGGTTGCCCAGAGAGGTGGTAGATGACCCATCCCTGGAAACATTCAAGGGCAGTTTGGATGGGGCTCTGAGCAACTTGATCTAGTGGAAGATGTCCCTGCCCATGGCAGGGCAGTTGGACTAGATGACCTTTAAAGATCCCTTCTAACTCAAACTGTTCTATCATTCTGTGTGCTTATGGAAGGGCATAGCACATATCTTATGCAAGGCACAACCTAGACCCTGCTTAGAAATGGATATAGAGGTATGAATGCCTGGTTTATCGAAACTCATTGAAAGACATGCTCAAACCTCCAAGTCCGTCAATCAAGTCTGTGTCACTACTTGGCAAATCTGAGCTGCTTTGTATTTGTTGGGAGTCAGGGTAACAAACTGAATTTTGTCTGTTTCTGTTGTGCAAAAACCACATGAAATCTGGTCATTTTGATCCTTTTTTTTTTTTTTTTTTTCCCAGATATGAAAAGCAACTTCATACTGTCAGTCTGAAGTATCTTATTTTATATCAAGAGAGCAGAGAAAAGAGGCAGTCTCCGGAGAAAGCCAAGTGCCAGCACGTCTTTTACTCTACTACAGAGACTATGTCATAATAAAAAGAAGTATTCTCTTGCATTGAAGTAGCGCCTCTCTCTTTAACGAAGCATTTCCAGGAAAGTAGACAAGACTGCTGAAACATCCATACAACTCCACTGCAAAAGAATTGTCCCCCCTTTTCTTTTTTCTTTTTTTTCCAATTTTGCTCTTTACACAAAGTCAAACATGGAGTGTAAACTGAAACAAAAAAGCTATGTGTATTCTACATACATGTTATGGAAAGCTCCACATTCTGCACACTTATAATACTGTTGGTTGCAACATGTTATGTACCTGGGTTCAAAGTGAATTTTGTGCCTTTGTTCTCTTGCCAGTATTTTTGCTCTATTCCAGAAGACTACTGCATCCTTCTTTGTCCCTGTAGATCACCAGCATTCTTTGCCAATTTGAACTTGGCAAAAATATATTTTAATACAAATACAGCAAAAGAGAGAAAAAGACTTTAAAGAGAATTGTTCCAGGCTTACAGTACTGAAGAGACAAAAAAAGAAATACATGAGCTTTTGTACTAGTTACAGTAAAGACAGTCTGAAATACAGTCCCCCAGACCAACTTTCTGCAGGCAGGAAATGTTGAAAGCTGCAGAAAACAGCTTTCTCTTTCCCGCTCCATTTCTCTCCTTCCTTCCCTCCTGCACCCCTATGCCATTAATTCAGCTCAAAGATATTTTGCACAGGTGTCTATGTAACTGTGATACACTGGAAAAATTCCAACTCAAATTGATTCAGCTCAAAGATCTCCTAACCACACTTCCATCAGCACAGTAGGGTGGTCTAGATCCATAGTAAATGGCTAGTTCAAGAAATTCTGCAGGCTTTCTCTAACCTCCAAAACCAGGCTTCTTAACACTGGTGTGTATCAATGAATCCATTTCCAGTAAAGAATTTCCTGTTAGGAAAAATATTACACTCTTGATGCAACAGGGTAAAAGTTTAAGTGACTGTCTTGCTTTTTCTTTTCCCTGTGGTTTGCATGGAAAACACATCTCCAATTGTTTTACCATAAGCTAAGTTAGTTCAAACAGTTGCCACTAGGTAAATTAAAAATGGATGAAGAGATATCTAAGCCCCAGCTATTCCAAAACAATACCTTTCAAGGTTGCAAAAATTAATGGTAAGAAATAAAATTTGTTTGTGTAATAAAGCCATTTACTTAGCATTATAAAACCTAAACGCTGAATCATTTTTTGGTACAAAATTAAAAAAATATTTGGGGAAATTGCTCTCTTGGCAAAGTTACATACATTCATTTGAAACAAAGGATCATTTAAAAACAAAATAAAGGAATCTGCGGTGCACATAGTCATTGAGAGTCTTTGGCTGTAAATTTTCCTCCCTTTTCTCTTTGGAAGCACATGTCTTTGCCTGCTGTTCATCAGCCTTGATTTTGATGGGGTGATTTTCAGTCAGCTGTCTCTATCATTTTGGCACAGACAAAAATCCTTTAAAAAATGTTACACTTCATCAAAGTGTATCATGAGACTTCACGGTCATTATCTCAATGGCCGCTCTGATGTGCTACAATTGGCAGGGCCACAGACGGTGGGAGGTGTATTAGAAGAAAGCCAGTGTTTCATGTGGAAAGCTGGCAAGCCTCTCCAAGCTTCTGTCAACAACTCAGCGGTCTGATCCGATGCACTGAGTGCTGATTATGCTCTTGTTTCTGTAGGAAGTAAACAAGAAAATGAATTCCACAGCACAACACAGACTCTTTGTATCTTCAAAATGGTGTGGCTGGAAGCCAGCCAGCCTTGTCGAAAGTTTGGCCATTTGTGTCATCAGGGCCCTGGTACTGATGGAGGCTTTGATTACAGCTGGGATCCAGCATGGAGACCTTTCATGGACAGCCACTCAGCAAATAAAGGCATTGATAGGTTGTTGGGTCAATTTAGCCATAAGGGTGCAGAGCAAGGTCCTTTTGAAAAGACTAATGGATTAGCTACACAACCAGTCCCACTGTAGGGCCTTATTTCTCAAGTAACTTCATGACTGCTTTCCAGCTTGGCAGGGACTCTCTTCCTCTAAAGCTAGCTCCAGCGCGTTCTTGTTATCAATAGTGCAGCTCAAAGGATTAGACACAAAGAGCTTTACAATTTAATGAAAACAGCTGTTGAAACAACAATTAAGGCAAACAATAGTTTTCATGAAAAACTATTAATTATGCAAAGTTATGCAGAAAGTAGAATACTCTTTTATTCATAACCACCTAATGTGACTGACAGAAAGTTAGACACCTTCTCCACTGTTGATTTAAAGATGTCAGCAAGTGGTGTTGCTTATAATAATATTGACCATTTTTTGTTTTGTTAACATTTGAGCAGCTAATAGTTTAAAGCCTGTGAATTGTCTGTGGCACGGCTGCAGCAGGAACAAGTAAAACAGTAATCTAACAGCTAATATTTCATATCAAGGCAGTGCTGAGCTCTGAAGTTTACTGCACTACTTTACTACGAACAATGCTTAAGCAAGCAGTACACCATATCACTATTTAAATGTATTCTTCCATTTTGTACCTTGCACCCTTTACACAGTATGTTCCATCATGTGCCTTTGTGGTGATGCCTTAAAGGCAAGCGCTTGACCAAATCACTCACCACAGGTTGCTTCAACAGTATCCACTTGATGTCCCCTTCTTCTTTCACTGAACTGTTAGCCCCCTACCTTCTCGCCTCCTTTCACACTGACTCTCAGAAATTCATTGCTTCTCTATTTGCAGTCTCCATCCTTGACTAGTAGTGCCAAGAATTGACTTACGGTCTTTTGAATACAGTATGTTCCACATCTTGCCTCCTTACAGCACCTTGAGCCATCGTACCAAGAAGTCCCATTTAAAATGTTATTAACTTTGCAGATAGAAACACTGTCTTATGCCTCCAACTACTGTTTATTTCAGGCTGTCAGTTAATTGGCATGCTCTAACACCCTTATTAAGCCAACTTGAAAATATTGCTTCAGAATGCCTTGGGAATTTAACTAATTTCATGCTAGAACTTAATAAGTAGGATCTGACACTCATATCTTCAGTAATCCATTAGGTGACTGTAACTCCTTTCAGTGACTGATTATTAGTCATAGGGTCTCTACTCTAAACATGTCACCAGAATTTAGTACAGAGTAAAATGGAATTGACTTTCTGACTAAACCAGACTTTTGATGATGTCCCAGAATGTAGTTTTGGATATCCACTTTAAAAGCTTTCTGCTAAACAGGATTATAATTTTATTCAAACTTTCATTTTTATTTCCTTGAGTAATTTTAATTGAGCAACAAATAGATAGTAGTGACATAAAATTAAATAAAATAAAATAAAATAAAATAAAATAAAATAAAATAAAATAATCAATCCATACTGGATCAGCTCCTTAAATAATGCAAATAGAGTTGTGTCAAATTATGCTATTTAAGAATCTCACCTAATATATAAATCAATGTCCAGTAAAGCTAGTTCTTTCTAAAGTCCACTGCATAAACTTTCTTCCCTCCTCCACTTCATCTGTTAAATATCTTCCTTTTTTCCTTTTTTCCACTCGGTTTCATAAAGTGAAGAGTTGTTTTATCCATGCTGGCTGATGCTTTAAGACTGGATCTAGCAGCCTGCAGAAGTTCATTACCATATTTGCTGGCAATAATCCAGTTAATGTATATTTGTTTAAAATATCAAAAATAATTCTATTATGAGAAAATGTAAACTCATTTTCCAGTGGTAAGATAGACAGAAAGAAAATGTCCAATACAGCAAGTTACAATTTATATTTTTCACTAGAGACTTCTAAACAGCATCTGAAATTTGAAAGCAATTACGCCAGTTTTCCAGATGTGATTTTTCAATCATTGTGGTTTGTTTTTAAATTTTTAAAATTTTTTTAGCAGTTCTTATTCAGTGGTACTTCTCATAGCTGTCATGCTGGCATAACGCTCCCATCTCTTCATTAGTCATTCAGCTCATGGAGCTTAATTGGACAAGGCTAGAGCGAATTTGACAAACATCACAGCAGCAGAAAAAGCAATCACTCTTTCAAGATGAAAATTTGTTTGATGTCTTACTGTGTAACTCATTTACTCTCCTTGGGCATCATGTGACCTGAATGTTAATCAGCCATTGATTGGCTTCTCTCTGTGGACAGTCACGTGGCAAGAATATTAATGGGCTGGGACCGGTTGCAGCCCTGGTAGGCAACCTTTGGATTGGCTGCCAGGTTAAGATAGGGAGATAAGTAGGTGCTTGATGAAAACTTGACAGAACTTCACAGAAAATTAAGGCCCTAAAATAGCATGAGAAAGTCTTGTCAAATCAAGCATGATTATCATTGAATGCTTAAGGAATTCATCATCTGCATGAAATTGATACACTTCAGCACCAGCAGGCCCTGCAGTCAGCAGGGACTCATCAGACTTTTATTTATATGTGTTCACCAAATCACATTAATTCTGAGAGCTAAAACATGCTAAGGATGAAGGTTATTTTCTGTTCAATCTAATTTATCTATGACAATAATCATCACTAATAATATGTCAAATTAGATTGCAGTCATTTTATGCATGCATGCTATTTGGAAAATAGTGTTAAATCATCCCATAGTAATTGGTAAAGGTGTGCAGGACCTGAAGTCATCATTCTATCTAGATAGAAAATTACCTATTATAGAAGGGATTTATAGATATGTATCCTTACCTAATTCTGAATATAAATTATAATGTGTAAAAGTGTATGTAAATTTTTAATCATGCTATTAAGTCTAATAATCATTGAAGGAAGTGTGTACCTCTCTCCAAATTATTTGGGCCAAATTCTGCTCCTCTAGAAATGGAAAGAAGTTATACCATGGCTTTATAAGAACCAACAATTGATTCTTTGTTCTTCGTATTTTCCTTTTTTTTTTCTTCTTCTGTGGGTTAACTTTCTAATCATTTATTGACAGCTAGCTTTTAGTATAGATTTAGAAAGGTTCTGTAAGTATTCATACACACGTTTATTCACTGTACAAGCATTAGCAGCGGGGGTATTGTAATTACATGTATTATAACAACGCACATTCCATAACATCTGCCAGTGTTATTAATTTAATATATTCGAATCTTGATGCGATGTTGGTGGGTGGGTTTTTGTTGTTGTTGTGTTGTTGTTGGTTTTGGGTTTTGCTCTCCTTTTTTCTTTTAGATGAAAGAAAGATCAGAAAATGTGCAGATTAACTCACCCAGAATCCCCTGTTCTTAAGGAATCATTAAAGCAAAAACTGCTTCTGCTGAAACACTCTTAATAGTTCTTTTTTTCACAGTAGGTATTTCATGGTACTGATTGCTTTAATAATACTTTTACAGTCTCTTGACTTATAAAGTATTACTGTATTACAAAATACTTGGTTTTAAACTGTCTATTTGGTAATGAAGTTTTAAGGGAGCATTTATATCCTTTTCAGCTGGTTTGGTTACAAGAATTTGCTCACACACATACACATAAACACACAAAATCATGATTTGACTTACAGAATTACATTTTAAAAATAAGAGGAAAATAATCTGTTGTTTCTTATTTTCCCTACTCTAATCTCTCGTGATCCTGGTACTGCTTCTCTCTCTCTTTGGAGGCCTTCTTTATTGATTAAATGAATCTGCTCGAAAGGCTGGTTCCCAGGCTCTTTGATCTAATCCGATCTGATCTTATCCGATCGCTTCAGCAGGACATTGGGGAATTAACAATAAGCAGCTTTACCACAAGTGTTTAATAACTCAACACAATCTCCTTATGGCTCCGAGCTGCTCATGTTCTCATCCAGTCAACAGCTCACAGTGTAACAGATTGGACATCCCTCTGAACCTGAGGAATTTTCATGCACTGTGAAACTAATCGCTTCAAGTTCCTTCATAAATCACACAAAGCAGATTTCAGCATCTTAACAAATTGAAAAAAAAAAGGGGGGTGGGGTGGGGGGAATGGGGGGAGGAATTCATCCACTGAGCTAAAGACTGGGAAGGGACACGAGGAGGGGAGGAGGTATAATCTAAATTCTGTCATCTTATTTAATGTGTTTCTCATCTGCTTAACTTTCACAAGCATAAAATAATTCAGGCAGACTAAAGCCTTACAACACTTCAAGCCCATACTGACCTTATTTTTTTCCCCTGTATGATAGAAAACATGTGGTTTTTACAGCAGTTGTGTTATTTTTGTCCCTGTACCAATCCTTCAGTTTGCTGGTAGCATGCAATTAGGCAGGCAACATGTGACATGGAGCAGCAAGGTATTTTAACTTCCTATTGCAGGTACCTACTAACAGTGAAGGGGTGAGCAGAAGGGATGCCTTGGTGCTGACAAGAGAATCAAGGTCACTTTTTTGGAATTTGAGGGCAAGAGCACCTTCAGAATGGAGCCAGTGTGAGATTTGTTTAATCCTTAGACCTTTCCATGACACGGTCCTCTAGAGAAATTTTTATATCCACTTTCCAAGAATCAGAAGAAGAATCAAAGTCATTAACATTTAGGCTCTGTCTGACTACCATCTCCAAACAACCAAAGAGACATCTGAGTCTGTGTAGGAGGCAAGGAAAAAGAAGGTGTGAATCAACAGAGAACACCACCCTTGAGAAAAGGTTCACTAAATGTTAGAGATGGGAGTCAGGATTTTTAGACCTATGAGGAAGGAATTACAAAACCCAGCAGTTTTGCTGTATAGCCAGCCCATGTGGTCAATGCCTTTAGGATTCAGCTGAAGAAGTTTAAAGTGCATCTAACATCTCAAAATTAAATTCACTAAGTCCTTTCACATAGTTGCAAAGAATCCTGGAGAGTCAACAAATAGTATTAACAATGGAAATGTACATATAAACATAGGTTCATCTGAAAGATTTGTGAACTTGATGTTACCAAAGTTTTGTTAGAGTTTTAAGGAGACATGAAAGATGTTTGATTATTGGTTTTGCTGACAACGTATTTATCAAGTTATGAAGCCTGACTTTGTATAAATAATACCAATTCTAAATCTAGCTATTAATTTAGCACTTGCTTTGGAAACCAGTTACCTACTGTCAGAAAGTTCCTTGCTGGATTCCTTACACTCAGAGGTTACTCTACGGTGTGACTTGTAACTGAGAATGGATGCCTAGCCAAGATACTGTTAAGGTATCTCATCTTGCTCATATCTTAGATCAATGGAAACTTCTAAAATTATTGAAGCTGCTGTTCATTTTCAAATACATCTTTGAAATTCAATTTTTAAATGCAAATACAGTTATGAAATTCAAATACAATTCAATGATTCTCTTACTATTCCCTTATAAAGACTACTGAAAGTATCTCCATAAAGGATTTAAGGTCAATTGCAAATTCTTTTGATCCATAGTTCAATCGAGAGGCATTAAGAAAGTCTTGAAGGTTAACTTGAAGGCTATGTATGTACTGTTGAACTCATGTGATTCTTTAAAATGATGGCAAGAAGAGCCCAAACCTCCTATAAATGGGGTCTTCTTCCATACGTAGGTTTGATTTTCAACTATGGATAACGCTTTTTGTCTGATTCATGTCATGGGGTCACCACGTAAGGGACCTTTAACTGCTATTTCTTGCTCAATCACCAACAATCACCAGCCACCAGAGACTTCTTTATGCTGTATTTACTTGACTTTGATATTACCCACTGATGATGGCAAAGCCATGGAAAACTTTGCTGAGAGTTATGATGTGTTGGATCATTTGAAAATCAACCACAGAAAGTCAGAAATATTGTGTGCTCATCATGGATGATTACTGGAAGCCAGCCCAAGGAAGAAATGAAATACAATGTACCTTCTTAAATTAATTTAGATGGAGATATTTTCCTAGCAATGAAGCAATGTTTAGGGAATTGACATACTATGCAGATGCTCCAACAGGGGGATTAATTCTGTTGCTGTTGTGCTTGGAGTCCACTGGGATTTAATGTTGATTTATAGCATTTACACCTAAACATTTTACAGAAATGTTGTCCCATTTGGCAACTGCATTTTTCAGAAGTCACCAAATTAACAGGAGTGATTTCTGTAAGTGGACATATGAAAAACTTTTTTCACTATCCCTTCTCATCCAAATAACCACAAAAAAAGCCACTAAATTTGGAAAATAATTCTGAAAAATATTGTTCTATGACTGACAGTTTGGGGTTTTCATGACACTGGCTTAGAATTTTCCAGCAAAAAATTTTTTTCAGAACAGTTATTTGATTAAGGCTTTGTTGTGTCACAGGAGGCACAAAAGTTCATTTTTATGAATACAGTCAGCATTCCTTTTGAAAGCTATTTCTTCTGCCACCTCACCTGTTGTGGGTCTTTAAAGCCTAAAACACAATAAGTTGCAGTAGCATACTTGTTGTACAATTTTCCCCTAAGGTGCTGGACTGTGGCTCTAGACAGCTTGATTTGTGAACTTCATAGTATTGTGAAACCACAGTTTGGTAGCCTGAGAAAACCTAGCAGCTCAGCAGGAAGCTTGGAGACCTCAAGAATGAGGGCTTGAACTGATGTTCACATGACTTCCGTGCTTCCCCGCAGAGCCGAACACCAAACCTCTTCTGCTTTCATGTTTTCTACACAGAATATTTTGATTAATTCAGAACTAGTATAATTTTTATGGGTGATTTTCCCATCTGCATTTTTTTGGTTTTAAATAAGTATTTTACATTCCAAAAAATGAACTCAGAAGTTGTTGTTTAGGGGTTTAGTTTTTGTTTTAACAAATTTTCCAGCAAAATAGAAGTGTTGATTTTTGACACTATACTTGGAGCTGTTGGATCCAGTGTGATTGCATGGTTATGTCATTTTGACATCTTTCAGAATCATAGCACTCAGATATTGTTTGGTATTCCTGTTCAGGACAATAATGAGAATGGATGCTTGCATATAGCTTGTTTCCCTCTTGGGTTATTACAAGTGGGATGAAGGAAGATTCAGAATTTTGCCTTAGTGTGAGGGCCAAATGCTACTTGGAGCCTTACACTTTGAAACTATACCAAGGCTAAAGAAATCAGTCTCTGGGGAAATCTATCCTATACAGAAAGCTGCATCAGTGTCCTTAGCTGCACAGGCTGACATAAAGATAACAAACACACTATACTCATAAAGCTGGTTTATCAGAGAATGTGGAGACAGGCTAAAGGTTTAGACCTTTATATTCATCATGCTCACTGCTCAGTCTCACTGTATCTAAAAGATATATGCCAGGATAAAGACCATGACTGACAGCCACTACCTCTGGAACAATGCAACTTTAAAGCCTATTACAGAAATGCTTTTTGTATGAGGTAGTGTAAGACTGTGAAAGGAAACTAAAGGTCTTGGGTTTTTACCATTTTCTACTTCTACTTCCAAGACCAAGTGCTTTGATTGCACTAACACAACACATGTTTATATGAATATAGTAAAAATAAATAGAACCTAACAAAATGAAAG
The DNA here is from genome assembly GCF_031877795.1 of Strix aluco. Taxonomy (NCBI): domain Eukaryota; kingdom Metazoa; phylum Chordata; class Aves; order Strigiformes; family Strigidae; genus Strix; species Strix aluco. Next base: position 72,894,054 of record NC_133971.1, read on the forward strand.
ACTAAATTTTGTATGTAAGAGGAAGCGTAAGAGCAGACTACATGTGGCAGGTATTAGTCATGGTTGTTTAATGACCAGCTGAAGTCAATTCTGATATCTAAGAATGAGAAAGGCATATGGCCTAAGTGCAGAAGTGTTAGGTCATTTATCCAGCTATACTGACTTTATCCAGAAGCTGCATTTCTGCCCTTTACCTATGGCTTCACACCAGTGTATTGCAATGAGTAGGGCAAATCATATTTCATAGAAGACTAATCATGAAGAGGGTAATGAACATGCTTTCTCAGTGATGCACTGACTGGGTAGGCCTGCACAGTATGAAGCAGTGACATGCAGAGATATTATAGCTGAAACTGAATTGAAGCAGTGAAGCCACTTCCTTGCAGCACGGCCTGTGGCTATGCAAGTATCTTGCAAGGTACCACATTGTGCTTATGTTGGCACAGCACATCTTTGAATATGGCATAGGTTCTCCTTGCATGCCTTACTCTTTAAGGATTGCAAGGTACCAGAGACTTTTTGTGTGAAAAGTATAAAAACAGTACTTATTCTTCTGTTTTAATCTATACTTGTGCACATTCCAGTCACTGAAATTTGGAGACTTCCTATGAATTATACTGACTATTGTGTCTGAACTGCATACTAATCAAAGCTTTAATGTATAAATTACAAGGCAGGGCATCTGATTCTTCCTCTTTCTTATAAGCCTCTATATGAAAGTAATATGGTATAAAATCCAACAATGATTTCATGTTCTCTAGTAGTAAAAATACATTTTCCTAATGTAAAGTATCTTGAAAGCTTTGGAAAACAGGCTCTCCAAAACAGACCACCAAGCTTTGTCAGTTGTTTTAGCTTTAAAAATACAGCACCAGCTTTGTAAGAAACTAGTCACTAGTTTCAAAGAGTACACACAGTAATTATGCAATGAGTAACTAAAACGTAAATTTGAAGCAAGCAACTCTGTTTGCATCATAAGTGGTAGTGAATTGTACTCAGGACTTAAAGCTGAGCAATTGAGAAAACTGTGAACTGTGCCACTGTTTTTCAAGTATTTTTCTCTAGGTCAACCTTGAACACCTAGAGTACTATATTAGGTTAGGTTATATTTTCTTCTTTATTAACTACATTTCTGCTACTGAGGTCAATGAGCTTCAGTGTTCTGAACTGAGGCACTTACCTGATCAGTAAGCCCCAAGTTCTTTAGTCTTTGCAAGGACAGCAATCGTAGTGTTTGGGTGCTAGTCTAATGCCTGTGTAGTTATCTAAGAAAGTTCCTTAGGAGCTGTAGGACAGATCTTTTTAAAGGTCTAGATGCCTTAAAATATGATAGAAATAAAGTAAATCTATAGGGGTCCTGCAGTCTTTGAAAATGAAACTTGTGATGTGATTACTCTGTCCAAATGGACACGTCTACATATAAGCTAGTCTTCTGGCTTTCCTTATAGTCAGCACTGAAAGGCAATTTTAAGTTGTCGTTCCTCTCACCCTAAGGCAATTTTTTTGCAACCTAGATGGATCATGTTCTAGAATTGCCCATTTCCCTCCATTGACCCTCAGAGGTTCCTAGCTAAGACATAGATGTTCACACTGTAAGACATCTAGGTGAATTACATCTCACTCTTGCTGCCTGCTTGCATCTCTCAATGTAAAAGAAAATCTAGAAATCATCCCACTGTGTTTACAGATTCTTAAATTCTGACTCTTCATGTACTTGGCAAAAACTGTTGCTACCCTCAGCTTCCCTAGTTAGATTACTATCTAAATCAGCACAGTGATACTTAAGCTTTAAAAATTATTACAGCAACATGTAAGCACATTCTTGACATCAAATATTGCAAAAAACATTCTTTCCTAGCAGGCCACTGCCATTCATATGTAAAAGGACATACTGTGTTATCAAAACAAGAAAAAATCCCAAATGAAAGCCACGAATTGGAAAGGAAGTCTATAAAATAAAAGTGCATCATGTTTTATCTTTTTTTGAAATATGTCCAGACTAAACCATTAAACAGGGATCTTGTTGCACAAAGTCTGCAGAATTTAACCACAAAGCCACTACACCAAGAATGTTGTGCCAAACAAAACATATCAAGACTAGTTATGCTCTATAAAGTCTCTAAAGCAAATGAATGTTTGTCATGCTTAGAACACTTCCTGATGTTAGGGAAAATACATATGAGTTTGGCTAGATATGGGGAAATACTTTGGTACCAATCTATTTCTTAAAAAAAAAAAAAAGTCCAAATTCAAGATAGAAAAAAAAGAAAGACCAGGTAATTCTTTATCAAGATTAGTAGATTTTTAGTGGGTAAATTTGCATCAGTCAAAGTACGCATGGGATTAAGGGTTACTATAGTGTGCTCAGAATCTCCTTCATTTGTAACGAAACTTGGATGCAAGGATATGGGAATTATAAGCAGTATGGCTGAATAGTTTGTGTTAATATACATATATATGTGTGTGTAATGTCTGGGTAGAACCCATATAGGCTCAAACTTGAGAAAGGAGTCAAGTAATTTTCTCGTGCCATGACCTATAACAGAAGTACATTGTATGTTTTCAAAAGACAAGCATTTGCTATTTCTGAGAGTACAAAAACCTTATTTTATAGGTATAACACTGTGGTGGGTTAACCCTGGCCAGCAGCCAAGCACCCTCACAGCTGCTTGCTTACTCCCCCCTGCCCATCAGGACTGGGGAGACAACAGGATGAGCAAAAGCAAAACTCATGGGTCAAGAAAAAGACAGTTTAGATAAAAAGCAAGTGATGCAAATATAATCATTATCACCATCACCCACAAACAGACTGATGCTCAGCCAGTCTCTGAGAAACAGCCACCCTGGAAAACATACCAACCCCAAACAACACCTTCTTCTGCCACACCAGATTTATTGCTAGGCATAACGCTACATGGTATGGAATAGTCCTTTGGCCAGTTTGGGTCAGTTGTCTTGGCTGTGTCCCTTTACACTTTCTTGCTTGACCTCAGCCTACTCACTGTGGGGTTGGGCAGAGTGAGAAAAAGAGAAAGCCTTGACAAGTGTGCAAGGTCTATTTACTAATAGACAAAACACTGATGTGCTATCAACACTGCTTTAGTCACAAATCCAAAATACAGCACCATACTGTCTGCTAACAAGAAAGTTAACTCCATCCCAGTCAGACCCAGTACAAAGAGTTAAATGACAGAATGTGTAATGTATTCAAATATTTTCTCTCTATAATAACTGTATCCAGTTGCATAGCTTTTATCAGCAATCATTTACTATGTGTCACATGATATGCTTCACTCAAAACTACTCTGGTATTCTTCAGTGTATTTTAGTTTCTCCAGAGCTTCAATCCTAGAAAAAACATACAAAATACTGCTTTGTGATACATAAACCTTTATCAGTCTGGTTCAAGGATACCTGCCAATTACCTGAACTGTAATGAATAAAAGAATGCACTTACACTAAGATCTGCATATGTCTTTTCTTGGTCTGCTTCAGAAACACATTAAGACAGTAACATTGTCCTTATTTAGAGAGGAAACAGATCTCACTACTCACCTCCTTGTAGATTTCCTATTCTTGGCAGTCAGACAGCTGACCTTCTTACCTAAGCAAGGTAAATGGTTAACGATCTGTTGAAATGGTTAAAATGGTTAACAGACCTGTTGAAAGTGACTGGTAACAGAGAGCCTATGCTTAACATAATTCTCTTCAGAAAGCTATTTGCTGTTCTAGACACGGTAATCAAGGTTGTTGTGTCAAATCAGGTTCTTGATTATCTTTTTATGCATCATCACAGGTCCAATAACAAACTAGTGACAAAACAGTTTCGTTAAACAAAATTAATTTTATTGGACATTTCATGCCCCTCATCCCAAACCTAACACACATATGTTGCCTTCTTCTAAACTGACTTAACATTTAGAAATCATACTTTGTTGGTGATGACATTTTCAGTTTGATAAAGAAATAATTAAAGACTGACTGTACTTTTTAAATAATTCTACTTGATTCTATAACTAGCCCTTTTAATTTCTTCTTATAGCAGTATTCTTACTGGACCCAATAACCTTTCACAGGCAAGAGTTTGGAAAACCAGGCTTTACTATGTGAATAGTGTTTACATACAGAGTACAAAGATTAGCAATACCTAAAAATTTTCAAAGAGCTAGTGGCCATAACACACTATTTTTTACTAACACCTATGAAATAAAGACTACTATCCTATTTTATGGGTAAAACTGCTGACAAGCAGGGAGATCAAGCAGGTTTACTCAATCAAATTTAATGGTATGGCAGTGAACCTTTTACCATCCTCAGCCAGACTATTAACAAAACAGGCTGGTATAGCATTCTTTCATATGAAAACCTGAAGAAAGTTATTAGTCAATCTGAGGAACATCTCTCATGTCTTTCTCAAGAAAAGTGATGAAAAGGCTAGTGGAAAATAGTATAATTTGTGCATGGTGCTGGAAACAAAATTCCCACAAGAATTTTAAAGTTTTGACTTTTTTTGCGTTCTTGGAATAAAAAATAGAAATTATGTAAATGCTTATGAACTAAAAATCTGAAGAAAAAATATTAGGATCTGATCTGTTAAAACTTTCAAATTAGACTCTATTTCTTTGGTTATCCATCCATCTGTTTATGTGTGTTGTGTTTACAATGGTTTCTCATAGAACAATAATTTTGACCTCAAATTCAGAATATTTTCTGAGGAAATATGTGGTCAAATTTCCATGAAAAATCTTCAGATTCAAATGAACATGATACAGTGAGAAGGAAAAAATCCTCTATTTTAATGCAAATCCAATTTTGTCCATCATCAAAGATTTGCAATGGACATTTCATCAATGGCATGATGAAGGCTGCTGCATTTCACCTGCACCTGTTTGCAACAAATGATTTTATGTGACCATAGATTATAAAAATTCTTTAGAGTTTAGTAAAATTCATACAGTTGTAAGCATGTCTTGTTATCTCTGCAAACCCCATAAACAAAACTGTTCTCTTGCAAGCCCAGTTTCTGGGATTCATGTACTTAGTCATGCACATAGTTTGCATGAGACACACAGGATCTTCATGTAAGTGAATGAAGCATATTTTAAAAATACTTTAAAATAAAGAAATTTAATTTGAAAATAATCTCTATAAGCACATGATGCAGAGGTAAGTAGTGAAGGAAATCAGATAGCTTTTCAAGGAAGATTAATCAGAAAAACTGATGGACATAACTGGCCTGAATGCCTCTGTTTCCAGAACATTACAAACCACAGACTTCTGTGACTAGTTACTAATTCTATAAAGAAGAGTCTGTTTTAGATTGTCCATGTCAAATGCCAGTTTGCTTTAATCCATAGAAAATATCATAGCTGAGGTTAAGGATTTATTTTGCAGTTACCATTTTGAGGGGTAAAAAAAAATATTCAGAAAGCAACAAGAATTAATGTTTTCCCTATGACCCCAAATGTCTATTCTGGCATCTTAAGCTTGTCCTTGCCTCTACTCTCATTCTACTAAAGAGAAAAAAAATAGTTTAGAAAAGTTATTTCACTTTATTCGCTGCTTCTCAAAAATCAGGAAAGAGAAAGCAGTATTTGTAACAAATTAATTTTTCCTGAAGTATACACATGCATTTAGTGGCTCTCATGTAATCCCAGACAACTAGAAAACTAGCAAAACCACTTGAAACTGTTGTTATCTCCCTTTTTTATGTGGAGGGGAAATAATTCAAATGACTTCAAGTAGGAAGAATTGCTTACACATTTTCCTGGAAACTCCTATCATTCTGTATGAGGTGGTATTGTGATCTAATTCATCATCTGGTCATAACTTCACCATCTCTTCGCACCTTATTCTAAACTTTAAATCACTGTGATATTTCTTTTGATTCCTGAGTGAAGGCAATTATGTGTAAATCAGCCCTCTGCAGAATCCACAGATATTGCAGTGTTTTAAAATCCAGTTCTTGTCTCATTATTCCAATGCAATAACTTCCCTGCTGTTACTTTAAACATTGTAAATAATTTCAGTTCTTTTATAGTAATTGGAAACTTATGCAATTTCATGGCTTAATATTGCATATGTAAATATAAGCTAATTGAAATTGCCAACTAATAAATGTTCTTAATATAATATTCATAAACCAAGGATATTTCATACAAATATTCAGTTGCATATGAGACATCTGAATTAAATTTTGATTTGAATTAAATAAAAAATAAAGGTGCTTTCATTTTATTGCATTAGGCTTAAAATGTCATACTAGACATTGGAAAAGTGAATGAATTTACACAGCAAGATTAAGGCAACTATGAATATTGGAATATGCATAATCATATTGCTCTTCTTCAGTCATATTAACAATATATGCTATAAAAAAAAATTATCTCTGGATAAGAAACTGGTTGATAGTTAGGGGCAAAACACAATAATTTTTTCTAGTCAACATTCCTAAAAATGTCCCTACTTCAGTTTATATCTGTTGCGTTGAAAGCTATGTCCTCAGATTTCTCATGGTGTATTGCTGCTTACAGCTTCTAAAAGGCAGCAGGTGTGACATAGGACTAGTAAATTTGCTAGTCAAAATAAGAATTATTTTAAAATAAGAACATAGCCTCATGAAAATGTAAGCCCGCTGTACTCTTTTTTATACTGTATGCTTTGCAAGAAACACAGTTGCACAGCAACCATCAGCAACCTTTAACACTAAACTAAAAAAGCCACTAACACTCTCAACACTAAACGTGCACTAACATTTCAGGCAGCCTTTTTGCCATTGACTGCAGGCTGTGTTGTGGGTAACTGCCTGTGTCCTTCTCTGCACTGATGGCCCCAGGTGATAGGGCTCAGGTAGACTTTCCCCAAAAATACTAGCTGAAATATCTGGACTACTAAAACATTAACCAGACTGCTGCAATGGTGAATCTGGGGGAGAAAAAGAAAAAAAAGAAAAATGTAAAGTGTAGTAATATTTGTATCAACAGGGTGCTAACTCTAAAGCAGAATGGCAGCTCTGATGTAGCTTTATGTATTGTCCCCCTACTGCTAATGTATAAAAGGGTGATGGAGTTTGTACAGTATTAATGTAATTATGAAAAGAACTGAAAATGACCTGCCACGGATGTTGAAAGTATGCAGACATCTGTGAGACAAGAGCCCTTGGTTTTATAAAAACTCTTGCTGTCGTGTGAATGGGCCGCAGTATTTGGTGGGTAGGTACTTTTGGGGAACGAGCCTTTGGTGTCTGCACTGGGAGGTGCAATGTGGCTGTCTGTGAGTTTGCAATGGCACAATACTTCTGGCTGTATGCATATCCGTCAGCGTTTCCTGTCCATAGCCATCAACAAAGTGGTGAAGAAGCCCTCTGTGATTTCTCTTTTCCCTGAGACACTCTCCATGACTGAATTCTCTGAATTGGAAGCATTGCTGGCTCTCAGGCCACAGAGAAAATTAGCCTTACACCTGTACAGACATGAGGGTTGCGTCTGTGTACACAAACCTCTTTTACATCCATCTTCCCAAATAGCCTGACTTTTTTCTTAACACACATGGCTTTGAGATGTCAGCAATTTGCCAAAAGCTGAAGACTTGGCCAGGGCAACTTTGGTTAGCAAATTGGTCAGCATGTGTTTCCAATATGTATGATATTGGCTTAATTATGTTTAATTAACAAGTGTTTATGTCTGTTGTAGGGGACAATGGCTATCTAGTGAAGGCTTATTTATTGGCAACATATGGCATTCTAGTGAATGATTGCCAGAAAAACTGTAATGAAGCATTTAAAAGAACTAGTTCGGTTCAGACTTTTGGAATACTAAAAATGTTTTTCAGATGTCTACATAGTCCAGGAGATGCCTCTTATCTCATTTCTTTGAAAATTGACCTCATGCTCCTTTCAGCACCTTATGACCTAAGGGCATGGGAGGTGGGAAGAAACTGTCATAGTATTAAATGAATTAAGCAAAAACTCACATATAAAACAAGAGAGTTATCAAAAGCATAACTAATAGTACTTTTTGAAAAAAATTACTAAAAGTCCTTCTCTATATTCTAACACAGTTATGTATGTTCTAGACTTTACAGTGATATCCAAGGAAGTAGGATCTCCATTTCAAATGACCCTGAAATTTAGCTTTACGTAACTTGTAAAGTAGGTCACAATTAGAAATGTATACTGTTCATGGACTCTATACAACAATAGATACTAACTCTAGTTAAAAAGATTTGTCTCAAAAATTTATCTAAGAAAGAAAAAATAGGCACACATCCCACATAATAACAGACACTGGTCTAAGCAAATACAGATTTTGCAATATAATGCTTTCTAAGGGGATTGGCCAGTAAAAGCACCAAATTCAGAACAATAGTTTGCCATTAAAGTTAATCTTCTGACACAGAGTTGATGCTGATAGCATTTCTGTCTGGCTTTTAGCTAGGAGCCTGTTGGAAGTTTAACTGGCACAGAATAAAAATCTTTAATATTTCATGGAGCTATCTTGAATTTTGCTGGAAACAGTGGGGATGTTAACCTTCATCAAAGATTTTTTTATTGCATCTTTGAATTTTTGCTCTCAGGCCTGTACTTGCAAACCAGCAATGGAAAAAGAGTCACACCAGTTCTGGCACCCCTGTGGCATAAAGTGGCATGCAACCTGAATTTACAGGCTTCTGAGGATGGTGCCTTATAAATGGAAATTTCCAGGAACAATTCTTCATTCTGGCTTAGTCTTATCACCATCAGCCACATCCCTGATATTCCTAAGAGTGCTCTACACCATGCTCTTCCCCACCCCTCACATCTCTCGTCTGTAGGCAGTTCCCACAGCTCCTCTCTCTGTGGATCAGCAAAGTATGTGGTCTGTCTCAGTGGCTCTCAAGCACAGGCAATTTTTGCACACAGTCCATAGGGTCAGGACCTTTGCCCACCCAGACACTACACAGCTAAATTTACTCACCCTTCTTTTCACAAACTTCTGCAAGCTTCAGCTTGACCACAGCTTAGATAAGGGGCCAGCATGTTTCCATCTTAAACATTAAAACTTCCATATATCCTGTTTCCCTAAGGCCATGTTGGCAGTTCCGCACCTCAGCAGAAGGTATCATACTTCTGAGTTTACTCTTAAGAGTTTTAGAGGGAATCTGACCACGTCCTCATGTGCACACCCAGGTTTGAAAAACTGCAGCTAAAACTTTTTACAACTAAAAAAGCTTGTAGCTTATTTCATGCTGGTTGTGCTTGAAACTCTATCACCAAGGCTATTCTTACCTCTAATTTGAACACAATTTAATGTGATGGTGTTAAATGAAACTGTATCTTCAGATTATATTTTACTATTGATTGACTCTCCTATACTTACTTTTTTTGTTTGTCCGCTTGAACAGTTCTTTCAGAGTTGTTCTTTGACTTTGCTTCACAAATACAAAGTTTTGCAGTTCATCTTTCCTAGAAATAAAGAAAAAGTCTTCAAGAACTTTTTTAACAGAAAAATCTTTACCCTTCATTGAGTCAATGCCATTTTGCACATAAAAATACGAAAGTGGCATAAACTCTTGACGGCATTTAAGAAAATAGATACTTACAAAGATAGTTTTCAGTTGTAAGAAAAAGGAGGATGATTATTGGTGTTTTGTCAGGTTAGCAGTCAGATTCACTTCCCACCTGTACTCATACATTTGCCTATAATTTTTTCCTCTCAGATCAATATTGGTGTTCCCATATGTTTTCTACTTAGCTACTACATTGGGCCACTACAGGCCTACACTACAAAGAATAGCCTTTACTGTGGAGTTTAACAAAGATCCTGGAGTATAAAATAATAACACATATGATGAAGTACTTCAGATAACCAGCAAGTATCCCTAGAGGGCAACTAACAATTATAAATTTGGAGGAGGAGGGGGGAAGTGCTATATTCTTAAATTGTAAACTCTTTCCTTTTTACAGAACATAATACATAAAAATCCTAGAGTAGATGAACCCAGTAGAAGGGTCTACTTCAAAGTGAATATTTGTTTTTACCCCCCTCCCCCTTCGTATTGTTTCTCTTCAGATACTCCCACTAAAAGTAAGGCAGCTATTTAAAAATAATAGCTTCATTCAACACAAGGGAGGGTAACCAAACTGACTCAGTATATTTAAATATAGTCTACATGTTGTTATGCCATTGCCAAAAGCTAAGCATTATCAAATACTGAAATATATTTACAAGTGACAAATAAGATACACCAGTTTTAAGGGACTGAATGGTTTAGGGGTGTGGCAATAAGACATACACCACTGGTTTAAAGATTGCTGCGTCAAGTGTGGACAAAGACAGTCATAGGATTAGAAGTCTTATGTGATTACTTCTGTGAAAGTATTTTATCTATCATTTATAAAGACACATAACAAAACCTCTAAATCATTGAAATTTATCCAAGACTGGCTAAAAACTGATGGCAGTTCAGGTTCTTGTTCTGAGAAAAGACTATAAAATACTCAGAGTGGGTAAAAGCTCATAAAACTAAGTTTTATAATGCAGACAACATGCTTTCAAGAGGAAAAGAGAACTATTTTTCACTAATTGGCATGCTATTACTCATATGCTGTATGTAGGAAAGAGTTGATTTTAAAACTATCACAGTCTTTATGTGCTGTAGGAGCTAATGATTCATGTGAAGTTTACATATTCAGGGCAAATGCAGCCCTAATACAACCCCATAGAAGCCAGTGACATTCCACCTCTTACACCAGGTTTGATTTCAGTGCATACTTCCTTGTTTTAAGAATTAGACTTCCTGCTTGATGGATACTGCAGTCATTAAAAAAAAAAAAAAAATGAAGCATGTTAAGAAAGGTAAAGGATATTTTTTGAAGACCTGTATTTTTGTCATTACCTTTCTAATTGGGCCTCCACAGTTATCATTATTACTGAAATACTGAAAGACTTGAGGCACCATTTTGTACACAGAAAATGTGGATATTAGACAGGTTCCCTTGTCAAATTTTTATCTGGACGCTTATAACAAAATGCATTTTCAAAATAACAGTTTACTAGTGATGTGGTAGATGGGAACAGTTCAGCAGTCTTGCTACAACAGTTCGTTAGTTTGATCAGATGCTATCTGAACTAGATAAGTCCTTTGAAATACATTCTTATTTGTGGAAGGGTAAGAGACATCTTTTGAGAAATACTGTTGTAGTTATGAATTAGTATTTCATCAGAAGATGCAGAAATATTTTTGGAGCCTGAACCGTAGCTAGGATACTTTTTTAACACACTCCAAGGAGGGCAAGATAAAATAAAATATGTATAAAAATTATACTTGAACAACATTACAGCAACTTTAAAGTGGAAATTCTCATTGTCCAAAAAGTCAAGAAGCTCTAAGTCAGGTTTCTCATTGTAAGCATGATGGTGTTCCTTGTCACTTCTGAAGTTTGTGACTGTTTTCATTATTTATAATTGCCTAATAGACATTCCAAGTGATGTCTCATAACTTAATGGCTGACAGGGAAAAAAATGTGTTACTTCCTACCCTATAACTTGCTGAACCATGTGTCACAAGGGCCTTTTAGCTATGCTGGAGCAAAGGTGGTAAAAATTAAAGTATCCTCACATGAGAATAGCTTTGAATTCTTCAGGTTGAACCCTTTCCCGGGAGAGTACTCTGGCACTCAACTGAAACAGGGTGCTATGCTGGAAAAAACAGAGTGAAATTCCACTCTTGCTCTCTCCCTTCTATTCCTTCAATGCATTTAACAGACTCTGCCTTGCCCAACTGTCAAAAGAAAGTCTAATGCCCTGGGCTGTGCGTATAGGTTTTCCTTGTGAGAAATATACCCCCCCAGTCCCAAGCCTAAGTGATGGACTGAGACAGAAATTAAGACTGTCCTGAAATTTCCCTACATCATCATTCATACTGTGTTGTATTCAGGGCTCTCACGGGACCTCACCCTTCACATGCATTGTACCAGTAGCCTGAACGTGTAACACGAAACTGCACATTCATCATGGAATATGAGGGACAAGTACCTAAAAGTAAGGGTCATCAAAAGTCCTAAATCCCAGCATGGACCAGGGCCTCAGCTCATGGCATGACCATATTCCTACCCAAATCACAAAGGATCAAGCTGCACTATGAGTTAGGCTTCAGTTTTACTTGAAATGGGAGAAAGTATAACTTAAAAATATTGAACCGAATTTTTAACCCAGAAGGCTATGTAAATCATTCTCCTTCCTACATTCTTCAAAATCCCTATATCTGTGGCCTTCATCTTAACACCAAGCATGACATTGCACAGAACTAAAATTAGCCTTGTTGTAGTGAAAAATAACCATCTGGCAGTCCTGGTGTGGTGTAACAGTATACTACTTTGAAAAGAAATGACGCATTTTAACTATGAACAATTAGTCTCATGTATTACTGTTACTGTGTTTAAAAAGAACTTTAATTGTTGTCACTTTCCCTAGAAGGATCAACAACATTTTCCTATAAGAAAGTGGGTGGTGACACAATTGGAGGGGTGTGTGCAACGAAATTTAATTTTTGTCCCTCTGTTCAAAAGTCTTCTTGCCTGCAGAAAATTACAGAAATATCAAGTATCTGCCAGAAATTCAATCCCAGGTGTCAGCTTTCTGCCCCAAAGCAGTGTTTCCATTTGCCACTCCTCTTCTGAACATGTCATGCAGCAAGGCAAGCACTGCTGCTGACATGACCCTGATAGGCTGAGATACAAACAGAAATGAAAATTAGGATGTTCAGTCTCCCGCTCATTGCCTGAATACCCTTATAATGATACTATTCAGAATGAGTGTTTATTATTGAAAGTGTGTGTTTGCTCTGTATGTCATGCATAAGACTACATCACATTTTCTCTAATGTAAAGTGACTTTCAGAAGTTGTTTTAAACCCTGAAGAAGCAGGATTAAAATTAGGAAACTAATTCCCTTCTATATGCTGACTCAAATCAAAAGTAAACAAAGGACTCCTTAACAGTCTCAAACTAATTCTTGTAGGCCAAACAATGCAAGAGCATACCTGTGAGGACAAAAAGGAGTGATAGAAAGAATAATTTAGGATATTATTCATCAGATAGTATATCATTCATCAGATGTTTGACTGTATAGGCTCTGAACTTCTGACACAGCATCTGCCTCAGTAAAAGCTGGTGTTAAAGAGCAATGACCTTGAGATGGGCAGACCTTTAGCCTCCATGCAGCAGCTGATCAACTTTGTAAAATCAGCAAAAGGCAGAGTCAGAACAACATAAGAATAGTTCAGAAGCTCTGTTCCTTTCCTACCTTTTTTCCATCTAGAAATAATTCCACTCCTCCATACAGTTTTTTAAAGATAATCTACTAATTAGATGATGATTATACACTTGCACATTTTGCCACTGGATTTCATAATATTGGTTCATCTGGACATTAATTGTGTTGTCAGTTCAATTAAACAGCTTACCTGGCATTTGTTAATTTATATGCATTTCTAATTGTCCATGACAGCAGGATGTAGAACTTTAGCATGTACTTGTTTTGTGTAGTTCATGGAAAGACACTTGAGAGCTCGCCTTTCTCTTTTATCTTCCTGCATTGCATCTTTCAAGATGACTCAGTCTGCAAAGAAGGTAGATCAGATTTTGTTTGTCTTGTTAGAGGACAAAATATCTTCCAGGAGGGATGACTATAAAGTGTACGTTCAGATTGTGAGTCTCTGAGGCAGGAAGTGTCTTGTTTTTTCTTCATGTTGTATCACAAAGGGATCCCAAGCCTCACCTGGGGTTAATATAATAAGGAGACATTGATGATGTTCTATGAAAGGCACATAGAAACACAATGAAATGAGCACATATTTTGCAGCATAAAATATATATCATATGTGCAACAATGCATTTTTTTACAGCATTAAAAAATTTATATTTTTAGAAAACAAAAAGAGAAACCAATAGTCCAGGAACCTAGTAATGCCTAAAAATTTTTCACCTCTGTGAATTAAAATATTAATAATGTCAGTATAAATTACTATAGGCAATTGCAAACCCATTAAAAATGGGTTCCATGTAATGGAAATGGCAAATGTGATGCTCTAGTAATTATCTCCAAACAGAAGCCAGAATTGAGTTGCAATATTTAAAAGAAAAGTATTTAAAAGAATGTAATTAGTAAATATATTTAAGGCAAATACAAGGGTCATAAGGAATTTTTTAGTTATTAAATTTGTATTCTAAATTGAATTATTTTCCAGTCTCAAAGAGTGTCTTTTTCTTTAAGTAGATTGAACTTTAAGGATCAATCAAAACTCAATTGTAACATAGCATAATGAAGTTTGATACTATGAAAGTGATGCTCAGAACTGAAAGATGCATGTGGGCGCTTTTGTTTGTTTAACTATTAAATACAGAATTCTCAAGGCAGACAGTTTAATCTTATGATTCATGCAAGGATATTTTTATGATGTGGCACATATGGAAGCAGGTGACTGGACTCAGTGATCCAGGCAGTCCCTTTCTGCCATATTCACCCACCAACATTTTTAATTCCCCTTAGCACCACCAGAAGCCCCTCCCCTCCCCTCCCCTCCCCTCCCCTCCCCTCCCCTCCCCTCCTCTCCTCTCCCCTCCTCTCCTCTCCTCTCCTCTCCTCTCCTCTCCTCTCCTCTCCTCTCCTCTCCTCTCCTCTCCTCTCCTCTCCTCTCCTCTCCTCTCCTCTCCTCTCCTCTCCTCTCCTCTCCTCTCCTCTCCTCTCCTCTCCTCTCCTCTCCTCTCCTCTCCTCTCCTCTCCTCTCCTCTCCTCTCCTCTCCTCTCCTCTCCTCTCCTCTCCTCTCCTCCAGAGAATAAATGTGCCTGTATTATTTGGTTCTAGCAGTCTGTTAATATTAGCCTATCAGACAGCCAGACTTCAGGGAAATGTCATTAGCCACCTGCTTTTACACACTCCAGAATATATATCTATAGCTTTCAGAAGTAAAAGGTAACATAGATACAAAGAATATAAACAGAGATGTCTTATTACTAATGAAAGGCTTTGAGTGGTAAGGAAGTTAATTCACTTTCTATTAAGGTAGTTTTTTTTAAAAAAACATGTTTACTCATAGAAGTGGATTACTGGAAATGAGAGATGAGTGATTGTTTCTTTCAGTGGTAAACACGAATTACTACTCTGTCTCCAAAGGAGTTTCACACACCCTCTAAAGCCAAATGGCATGTAAGGTGAAATCCAAGATTGCAAAGATAGAAAAGTTGGTTGTTGATTTTAAGCTTAGTGGAGAAGACAAAGAGACAACAGAGCCATGTGTTGGCATCAGACATGCACAACGCAGGAACATTAGTCGTGTAAACAGGGGAAACTGAAGGATTAATAAGATAAATTATACCCTAGTTATCACTACCTGAAAATTTGAAAGAAAATATTCTATTTAAACAGCACATTACATGTTCCATAAACAAAGGATAAAAGGTGATAGTCTAGCTAATAAAACAGATTCTTACAGCTAAGTTACTGGTTAAAAAGCAATGGAGTTCATGCTCTCAGTTTTGCAGTGGCATATTTCTGCCTGCTTGTCTACTGGCAGACATTTCTCTTTTAAGTGAAATACAATCAATTCTCTTGCACTAACCAAGAATTTGGGCCAGAATTTTCAGGCACTAAACCTCTGAAGAAGCTATTTTGCAATTTGAACTCACCATGATATGATTTATTAATTGTTGAAATCAGTTGAATCAGGCTATCAGAAATTTGTGCTTGCTTTCTTATCAATCAAACTAGCGCTGATATATAATATGGAATGTGTTAAAATTAGTCCATAATATATATGTACAATTAAAGTTTAATCTTTTTCGTCTAAATATCTTATATGTCAACATTTGAAAACTACCTTACATGTACTGTATCTGCTTTAACCTCTTGAAGTCCTGATTCCTCATCAGTTACTTAGTACAGTTAACGTGCCATGAACTGTGGCAGGCATGGGATTAATCCATACAGGAAAATAGGTTTTCTTTCCATGGAGATGCCCACAAAAGGAGAATCTGAGAGAATAAATTCCACCGGAAGCCTTTTGTAGAGATTTTGTTATTCATTGACTGAGAGCAATCAGTATTAAACAGAACATAATTTTTGTTCTCATCTTTATTTGTATGTTTAAGGAAGTATTTTACGGAATATTTTGGCACAGTGCCAGCAACGCAATTTTGTTTCAAGGGAAAGATGCATCTTAAGCTCCATAGATCAAGGAATCTTAGCCAAAAAATACAAATTCTGCTTTTCACCTGGCTTGAACTTCTCCATAACATTTTGCCCCATCCAGTAGTAATCCTGGACTACCTGTCTGGCTGGCCTCCACTCAGCTTTACAATAGACGCACTGTTTTTATTTTTTTATTTCGCAGAATCAGCATTTTGAGATGAAATACTATTCTACTGGAAATAGAATCATAGAACAGAATCATAGAATTCTTTAGGTTGGAAAAGACCTTCAAGGTCATCAGGTCCAGCAGTTAGCCTAGCATTGCCAAGTCCACCACTAAACCGTGTTCCTAAGCACCACACCTACATGTCTTTTAAATACCTCCAGGACTGGTGACTCAACCACTTCTTGGGCAGCCTGTTTCCATGCTTGACAATCCTTTTGGTGAAGGAATTGTCCCTAATATCCAATCTAAACCTCCCATGGCAAAACTTGAGGCCATTTCCTTTCATCATATTGCTTGTTACTTGGGAGAAGAGACCAACACCCACCTCACTATAATTTCCTTTCAGGCAGTTGTAGAGGGTGATAAGGTCTCCCCTCAGCCTCCTTTTCTCCAGGCTAAACAACCCCAATTCCCTCAGTCACTCCACATAAGACTTGTGATCTAGACCCTTCACCAGCTTTGTTGCCCTCCTCTGGACATGCTCCAGCACCTCCATGTCCTTTTTGTACTGAGGGGCTCAAAACTGAACACAGTAATCGAGGTGCAGCCTCACCAGTGCTGAGTACAGAGGGACAATCACTTCCCTAGTCCTGCTGGCCACACTATTTCTGATACAAGCCAGGATGCCATTGGCCTTCTTGTCCACCTAAGCACACTGCTGGCTCATGTTCAGCCGGCTGTTGACCAACTCCACCAGTTCCTTTTCTGCTGGGCAGCTCTCCAGTCACTCTTCCCCAAGCCTGTAGCATTTCACGGAGCTGTTGTGAACCGAGTGCAGGACCCGGCACTCAGCCTTGTTGAACCTCATAAAATTGGCCTTGGCCCACTGATCCAGCCTGTCCAGACCCCTCTGTAGACCCCTCCCACCCTCAAGCAGATCAACACTCCTGCCCAATTTGGTGTCATCCGCAAACTTACTGAGGGTGCACTCCATCCCCTTGTCCAGTTAATTTAATCTCACAGATGTACCATCAGAAACCAAGACTATTTATTTGTCTGCCAGACATGTGCCTGATCACAGGCTCTGTGGCTTTATGTTGCTTCTAAACATTCCCCAGAAGTATGAGCAGTTTCTCCATTACTTTTATTTTGATGTTGGACCAGAATTTTTCCTGTTGCATTTCTACTTTTTGAAGCCTGCTCACACAACCTGTCTTTGGGATTTGCCTGTCCTGTCTGCACAAACCCTCTGTCTTCCTAAGTGAATGCTTCCACCTAACAGGCAAGGCCTACAGAAGTGGAAGCCATGTGCCTTGCCTTGCCCAGTCAGCAACCAAATATCTATGGATTTTTGGAATGCATTTTATTTTGCATAGGTCCCTTTCTGGACAGCCGCTGCTTTGAAATTCTTACAGGGGTTGTCTTCTTAAGGGGCTGAGACAGGGAAGCATGGTTACTCAAGAGTCCTGCAGACTGGGATGTGCAGAAGTAGGATCCTTCATAGGAGCTCCTAGATGTTGCTCTAGATTCTTAGGAGATGAAGAGTTTTACAGCATTTCTTATGGTCTTCTGGAATCCTATACATATTAGTTCTTTACAGGCAAAATCAACTGTTACAGAAACGCTATGGTAAAGTCCCTTCTCCAGTGACTAGGGAGTCTAGCACTACAACAGAAGATACATCTGGTGACATATTGGAACAAATTGGCATTTTCCACTTGCCAAAGTTATAAAACTCACCTTAAAATTTTATCGAGTCCCAAGGGCATCTGTCATTCTCTGAGTCAGACTGAATACAGCATGCTACAAAACAAACGTGGTGTGTTATCTCATAAATACCTTATTTGACTCTTTAGTTGCTTCTTAATGCTTCACTCCTCTCATAATTAGAAAAAAAAAAAAAGACTTTTTTTCAAGTTCAAAGCAAGTCTTCTTTTCAACTGGAAATCTTGAACAGTGGCAAAAAATCATTCAAGGAGATATGGAAGATATGGAAGTAACCTATGTTTCCAAACAAAATATTTATTTCCAGAAGACTTAGCCCATGAAAGGCTATAGGTCTTTTAACAGTTAATGCCCATCCTGGTCTACTGCACACCAAAAATTTTGACTTTTCAGTGCTAGTAAGTCCTTCCTGGGTATTTCTACATATGGATGTGTAGCAATGATGCTTGCATGAAACGAACAGCAGATGACTCAAGGGAACATCAACATTTCTAAAAAGTTCACCAGATAATTTTAATAAACAATTATTGTCCTTTAGGAAAAGTGATTTTTAAATATGAGTTTTAAATTGTAAGTTCTTTCAACCCCATAATGTGCAAATCTGATGATAGGTGTATTGGGAATATGTTAGAAAGAAGCAGTGACATTACATTACAAGATACAGAAATTGAATGTCTCTTCTTTCAAGCAGTTTGGATGCACCTGCATTTCTATCACAAGCCATTGTGGTTTTTATAAAAAAATGAAAACCGTTGATTTCTGAAGGACACGGAAGTAAATGATAAGGTAATAAAAATAATATGCCAGGAAGTTCAGTTAAGGTCATTGAATCCTGAAAGCTGTGACTATTTGTTGATCGATCTACTAACTTCAGTTGAGAGTACTATGAAAATGTAGTTCTCAGTCCTGAGGAAATATCATCCGTGATTGACAGATATTTTTTCCTGTTAGAAAGAGTCAGACTTCAGTGGGGACAGATTAGTTCATTGCTTTTCCTCACTATACTGTATTTCAGATATGAGAATCTAAATGAAGAAGGACATCTGGTAGATGTTTGAAACAGTGTCTTGGTAGATAGAGAATTGTAGAATTGAAAGATAACTGAGTCTGATTTCTACCATATAACAGCAACTCACAGCCATTAGATTTCTTTCTTATTTAAGCAAGGCTTATCAATTCCCACTAAGCTTCATTCACAGGTTTGAGAAACCTGAGTCAGTGCTTGTAAAACAGATAATATGAAAAAAAAAATATTCCAGAAGTTCCCTTTTTTAAATAATGCAGGACCTGAAAAACAGCATAAAGAGAATCATACTCACATTAAATGAAATTTATTATTTCAAACATACATATAAACATGTAGGACTGCCTGTGACTTGCTGTTTATGAGAAAGTTTAACATCTGTTTTAAAATGTAGATAAATTGATTTTTTCATACTTTCTATAATTTTTATCATTTAAGTATACTTAAAAGAGAGCTTTTTAGTATACATAAACCAAACCATGCACTCTGTATAGAAATGTCTGCTTATATTCCGCAAATTGCTATGACTTCCCACAAAAGATTGTTTTAAAGTTCTTTTTGGCTAAAGACTGGGAGAAACTCCACCAGAAAGAAAACAGGGCTTAAGACCACACATTATCAATGTAGCATGGGGTTGCTAGCATGAAATCTGTGTGTCTGCTGATGTGGCTCCTTCTCTTTGCAGTAACTTGAGCTCTATTAGATCTAGACATACAAGAGCACAAAGCTGTATTTGTGGGTACATAATTTCTTCAATTGCATCTTTTTTCTGTCTTGAATTCTGTCCAAAATCTCAAAGCAAATATTTGATGAAAACAAACAAAAACCAAAAGGAAAAGAAGTGATGTATCTTTGTGATCGTATCTGACTACACACCCAAAATTTTTCAGGAAGAAGAAGGAAGTTGTGGCAGTACTGAAGGACCTGCACAGGAACTTTCCACATCAGTTATGCAGCTATCAAGTCCAAGTATCTGATAACAACACTCTCCATGAGACAGAGGAACTAGGGCAGTGTTCCTTGAAAAGTAATGTAGACGTTGTTTTGAAGAAGCAAGCTTTTCCTCTCAATGTTGTGCCTACTGGCTATCCTGATATTCAGTGGAATGGTAAGACAAGATCCACAATGGCTGCTGTTGTTCCTCTCTCATGTTGGCACATTATCGTGTTGTACTGGTGTCATTCCAGTAGTTTGTATTAATTATTAAAGGAGGGTTGGTGTTCCTGTATGTCAGCAACTGTAAATGCCAAACAAAAAATTCAATGTTTTGACTGTTGTTTTTTCCAGTGGAGGCCTGAGTGTGCTCTTTGAAAATGCTTTTAATATATAACATTAGCACCCAGTCACATTTCTTCAGTTCTTCAAGGTTGTTTTGTGGTTATCCCAGCTAGTTCCCCTTTGCAATGGGTTGAACTACCTCACCTCTACTCCACAAGGTAAGTCAGTGTACTGCAAAACTGCATGCCATCATAAAAGCTTTTTTCCTTGCAGAAAAGCTCCAAGGACTAGTTTCCACCAAACTACCCAGTATATGGTTGATAATGAGCTCTAAATGAGGTAGTGTGGACACTGGAAGTGATCTAGCTGTGACCACTAATCACAAAGCAGTTCTGAACTGCGCATTTTTACTGTATTTTAGCATGCTTCCTATCCAATTTAAAATCTTCTTTTCCACAGCTGCTGTGAGCACAGACCTATATATTTTCAAGCAGAATCTTAAACAGGGTTTGTGAAGAACAGTTTGGTCACATTAATTTTTGTTTCTGCCCCTTAAAAAATCACCTGTGATGACACAAAAGAAACAATTAAATATACATTACTTATTTTTTAGTGTTAGCCCTATGCTCTGTTGCTACAAAGATGACACAATAATCAGGTGAAGCTAAAACCTAGGCACTTTGCAAAATGCTCCAAAGCAGCTATTAAAAAATACTTTACAAGAAGTACTTTTTTAGCCAACATTTTTAATGTATTCTAGTTGCCAAAAATACAGTTCTAAATTTAAATTCTATGTGATTTCTTTTTGGTAAAAAGAAAAATCAAAAGGGATGAAACCCAATCTTGCTTATGTGATTACTTCCCTTTAATAACCTTCAGCCTCTACAGATGTTGTAAATGGCACCCTGGCACTTCATTTCCAAACTACAGACTTCTTCCTTTTGAACTAAAAGGAGACGTCTTTCAGCAGTGAGCTGTAGCTGAACCTGTAAATCCTTACTGAACTGAAAACAACCACTAGACACATCACCAGCCCTCTCCTCAGAGACAGAAACCCTGCAGCCCTTGAGATACCCATGGATAAAAGACTGGGTTTACAACTAGCAGAGAAATGATTAGGCCCAACCTACTTGCAACAAAATGATTAATAACTCCACTTGACTAAATCCTCTCTCTTAAATACCTCTGGCACATGAATATTCAGCAGATTTCAGTAAAAGATAAGTTTTAAGTAGTAACACAACAGACTCTTTGATCTAGACTGACAAAACCAAAATTTTAAATTAGAATATTTTTAATATAATTAAAAATATTATTTAACTATTTTTTTCTTGCTTCACAGAAGCATTCTCACTTCCCTTTAAAGTAAATCAAGACAAACATTTTTTCCAATCTGGAATTACAAGGCTGGATGAAACAGGGTTTCATAATTGTGGCTGTTTTTACTCTGAAACCTGGGGGTGTTACTAGGCATATTTAAAAAAAAAAAAAAAAAAAAAGCCACCTAGTGGTGCTTTTGTGGGACCAAACCAACACGACTATACATATGAAGTAGCGCAGAAATCTCTGAATTGACTGGCTCTAGTATTCTTTCATAAAACCAGAGGAGTACGCCACAGTGGAAGTTGCTTGATTTCCCTAATGAACCACTCTTTCATTTTGTTGCACAGCAGCCGGAGAGTAAGGCTTAACTTTTAGGCACGTCCTGTTGTAACGCTCTGCAGCCTTCCAAGACGCATCTTTTCCCCCTCTCACCAGTAGGTAGCAGGAGCAATGCAAACGGGAAAGGAGGGAATGGTGTGTGGAACAGAAGGGTCATCTCAGAAAAAGCATCACGTATTCTAAAAACAGTATCTGAGAGTTTTAAATTAACAGAGGAAATAGACACGTATCACTATCCCGTATGAGCTCTAATATGTCATTCTTTACTATACTAAAATCTCGGTCTGGTACTGAGTACAGCAGTCAGTCACTTTGCTCTTGCCTACCAGACCCAGTGTGAACCATACATAAGCTAGCTACAAGGTCTCACAGTTTACCCTTTGTATGCAGACAAAAGGTACATCTATTCTCATGCTCTCCTTTAACCAGGCTCAAGGATGAAGACAAGTTCACAGCTTGTTTGCTTCCTATCTATAAATGTAAAAAGTCATGTCAGACTGCATCAAATAAGCTAAAGGACCAAGGATGTGTATCAGCTAGAATATCCTTTCCATCAGTACACAATCAAATACTTCTTATAATTTCTTCTCTTCTGCATACATTGATCACAAATCCCAGTGGCTTTCCATCTCCACAATCATGAAACATCTTTTCATTAGCGTTGTATTTGCTCGTGTGAATATATGAATGCGTGTGAGTGTGCACATGTGCTCATATGGAGGGAGAGCAAATGCTGAACACCATATTCTCATATTTTAAAATGTGAATGTTAAATCCCATCTGAATGAATCATATCGCCCCAGAAAAGAACAGACTGGCTTCAAAGCAAAGTGAAACAATGAAACAAAATAATCTAAAGCACAATTTTGAATCAGTGAATATGGTGACACTTTTACAGCTGAGTTTTCATTTAATAAAATCAGATTCTTTACTGAAAAGGTAGAAATATACTTTGTCTTATTTTTGTACAAAACTTCAGGAAAAAAATAAACAGGAACTTTTACACTGCAAGAAGAATGCTACACAGTTTTTTGTCATATGATAAAGAGTTAAGGTCTTTTGCACTCTTAACCACGGAATTATCTTAAGGAGCTTTTTTTCTTCTTAAGCTATCAACAGGTATTTATGATTTCATTTCAATTATTCTCCAAGTATTGATTTGGTGGCAAAAGCTACATTAATACGTCTGTTTTCACAGAGATACACATTTGAAAACAGATGATCTAAATGAAGGTGGTATTCCTTCAGGCAGGTTGTTTGCATTTATCAACATCAGTAATTCCAGTGTGTTTTAACACTTTCTCAGGTACCAGTTGCTGTTTGCCATTTATACTGAGGAACAGAAGCTATAAAATGGTGAAATGGTGAAAGCAGAAGACAACCGCATTCCCTGGCATCTGATGTTCTAACAGGGACATTTTTAAGCATTCCATATTCATTATGAATAATCATTTGGAACAGGGATAGGAAAAAAAAAAAAAAAAAGTGAGGTTACTTTGGTTTGACTTTCAATTAATCATAGCATGAACGCAAAGTTTTAGACCTCTGGATCACGTTCTCTCCCTTTGGGTTCACTGAATGCCCTGCCTGGGAATTTAACGGATCCATTGCTACCTCATGGTCTTGTATATGTCTACATGCATGTCTACATGTATGTATATTACCTATATATATGCATGCGTGCATAAATAACTTCCCAATTTACTGAAGAATATATCTATCTTTTTTCAAAACAATCAAGAAACACAATATTATACCCTGTAGTGTGCAAGCTTTAGTATCATATCCATCATTTAGTATATACCATACTTAGTGCCTTAAATAGTGCCTGTGAGTCTCCCTTTCTTCTTAGTTGATGTAAGAGAAAGATGGGAATATCATTTATACATTTCTGCTATTACTTTATCTGTACAGGATGCTTATAAAATTCTGCTTTTCCAGAAAATGTGGGAAAGCATAACATTCACTTTTTCATTCAAGTGATACATCTGATTCACGAGTGGGCAACTAATAGTCACATACTAGACAGAAAATAGAGTTCAGTCAGAGGCTTAAGGCAATACAGTCCATCTTCTATAAAAGAATAATCTTTCTGTCTTGGGCCAGATGCTAATAGTCTAGCTTTTTTATAATAGTCTTCCACTCATTAAGAAAATACCTAACTAGGCCCAAGACTTCATGTAATGGTTTCTCAAATGTTTTCAATGGAAGAAATAATAATCTAGCAAAGCAAATATCTAAGGTAGCACTTAAAAATAAAATAAACTTTATTTTCCACTCTCTCATGCTTTTCAAATACTTATTATCCAGATAAATGTGTTCTTCTCTTTTACTGGAGATTTACTGTGAAGTTTCAACTTCTTGCAACGATATAACAATGTTCCAGGGGACTGCCAACATAATAAGCTGATTGATTTGAAGATTTCTATTTTTAAAGTTCCAACACATTCCTATTAGAAGTTAAAAATTCTGTGGAATTAAAAAAAAAACATACAAAAGTAAGTGACAGAAGGCTATATAGAGAAAGACATATTTTTTCTGAACTCAACAGCTGCTGATAAATTTTTTCTAGTACTGTACTCCAGATAAACTGTATTCTAGCATTTCTCTGTGCAAGTAAGTAACAAGTCCCAGATGTCCTTTGTAGGCAAAAGAAGGCGGCATTCATGCAGGGCAGGAAAATTATGAAAGACCTTAAAATAAGAAAGAGTGGACAAAGAGGGACAAATATTCCCTACAGTAAAATTCTGCAAATTACACTCAGCAACATTTCTGCAGTTGCGCAGGTTTCTTGAAAAGAAAGCTATGCTTGACTATTAGGTTAAGATAGGTGATTCTGGGAGGTTGCTTTTATCTCTCCTTACATATCCCAAGCAGAAAAACTCTCAGTGTATCTTAGGACATTCAGTGTATTTTACTAGACATGTCAGGTACCTGGGATGAAATCCTACCACAGCTGAAGTGAATGGGACCTGTTGAATGCATAGAGCAAGATACCTATACAGTCAGTATTCCTACAGTTAGCCCTGAACCTCATGCACTGAGAGCCTCTCATGCTTTATGACCCAGGGGACTGGGATGCACATCAGCTTGATTTATGATATTAAACAAGGTAGGGTGATGTGTGGGGCAGAGAACAGGAGACCAGGCTTACAGCTGTGCTGCAACTGGCAGCTCCCATTCAAGGGAAACCAGTAGAAGACAACCACACTGGTGCTGTACCCCTTCTTCTGTACATGACCTGTTCCCCTCCTAGGGCCTTCTGCGAGGTGTCTCACAGCTTGGGATAGAAGTAAGCTGGGAAATATGCTTCCCGTTCCTATTGTTTTCAAACACAGGGGTAAAATAGCCAGGCTTTGTTGAGCAATTTGCTTGTGGGAGTTTTGCTCAATTGAGGATTCAGAAGTTGTCTTGTGGTTTGGCTGGCTAGTTCAGAGAGAACCAACCAATATTCAAAAATTATTTAAAAACATGTGTGACCCTGTCTGCACCATCTGGCCAGTTCAGCAGGAGCCCTATGTGAACCACTTAAAGAAAACTTGTTTACAACATGGTATTTTCTCTTTCCACAGTATCTCAGACTGGGACAGACCTCAAGTTGAACGATGACCTGTGATTTTTTTTTCTCCCCAGATTTATTCGCTTTTTTTTCAGTGGATTGATAGTATAAGAAAAGAAACTGTACAAGCCTCTAATTCAAACTAGAGTATGTGATTTTGAAATAAAAATATCTACTTATTTAAATGACAAATGTGATAGATGTTCAGGCATCTATCTACATTCAGGCATACCACAATTTATAAGAAACACAGGCAAAATCAAGCTCCTAAGAAAAAGATGTAAATAAAAACAAAAAGGATGAAGTTTTACCAAATTAATTAAACGAATGAAATACCTCTGCTCTTTTAGAGGCGTTGCATTGGAGTAATGGCCCTTCACTGCAGGTAGGACATTTCTCTTGAAAAATAAATGTCATATTCCGAAACATTCTGTAAGACTGCATAATTTGCCATGCAAAATGCATGTAAAAAATATCTGCAAATGCTTACCCCCCTCTTCTTCTTTTTTTTAGACAAATATTTTTAGATGAATATTCCCCAGCTTTGTTGAGCTAAAAGCAAAATCGGCGGGGGGGGGGGGGGGGGGAGAAAAAAAAGAAAAGTATTGTTGGTATGTTATGGTGCAATAGAATGTTTTCAGAAAAGGTGCATGACTTCATAGGAGCTCATTAACAGTGATCTACATAATTGGTGGCTTTCTACAAATCCCCAAATACTGTTCTTGTCTTTCGAGGACATCTCACTTGCAAACGTGAAGAGCACTGGTAAAAGTGCTCTTGTATTGAACCACTTTCAGAAGACTAAACATGTATCTCTTTCATTTAAGTGAAAGACCTTAATTCAAAGCAAAATACTGACACTTAACTGTTATCTGTCCATATGGGCAATATAAGAACGTTTAATCCAATGTATAATTATGCCAAATTGTGTATATGCACATCCGTATGCCTTGTGCTGCTTACTGCCTGGTTTGCTTCAGTGAGATTTGCAAACTATTTTATTCCAAAATTAGTGAAGATATAATGATTTCATTTACGTGATCCAGTCTGTTCCCAAAGTACAACCTGCTGCCAGTTTTAGGGCATAGACATTCTTCTGAGCTATGCTCTGGGGTCAGGTAACATCAAGATTTTCACCTGCATGGATGCTACTTAACTCAGACAGCTGAGCACCTGAGTATGCATAAGCACATTAACAGACAGTAAAACTACAGCAGAAAGTGTGAGAGGCTGGATAGAAATTATATTATTACCAAGATAAGATAGAAAATATCTTATTACCAACAGTTGAATTTATAATGGTAAATTGTGGATATGCGCATACTTTTCATTGTTTTTGAGCTCAGGTGGATAGATGGCAAATCATTCTTGTGCAAATCACAAAAAAAAAAAAGAAAACCCCTCACACAACCATCCCCCCCTCATCCAAGAAATCCCACCTATGTTGTACTCATTAGACCTCTGTCTTCACAAAAAATGTCCTTTCAGTGACTTTGGCTGCTCTCTCCTCAACAACCAGTATTAATCTTAACTCTTCATTGTGCGTTCTAACTGCTAAATATTCAGATATTTGGATTACTGGTGCATGGTTACTCTACTGTCTGTATAATCATGTCACGTGGTTTTCTGTGGTAGAAGGTTTATTGGTATTTTAGAGGCAGTAATATATAAGTGGAATTGCACAGGGCAGATCTATTTTTCCTCCTCCTTAAACCAGTTTTATATTGGGTGATGCCACTGATAACAAGCACACCAGTGTATCAGAAAAGATCTACTGTTGCAAGACATGTCTTTTTGATGGGATGCTTCATTTGAGCATTCACTTGAGGGATGATACGTGATCCGTATGTGTATGTCAGTTCTATGTGTATGTCAAACTATGGGATTCATGATTTCATATTTTGGGGGATGGATATGCTCTATTAAAAATCACAGTTGTCATTATATATTAGCCCTTCAGTATATGAATTGAGACACCTGGATTGAAAGTACTGGAAGGGCAGTAAGTTCCGAGTGAGAAGAAAAACAGGGAAGTGGACAGTGCTGGATGTCTGAGACATATCACTATTTTCTTTTTATACTGTGAGCAACTGTAACTGTTTACAACCCTGCCTGAAGTTCAATGGTGTTTTTCTAAGGAAATTTCCACATCTGTTAAGAATTGCATCGTGTGTTGGTGCTGAAATGTTCCCTCTCTGTATAATTCCTTTCCCTCTCCCCAGTTCTCCTCCCCATCACTACCCCTGTCCAGCAACTTCTTTCTCATAATCTCTCTCCACTTCCTATTGGTACCTAAAAGTTATATTGGTAAATCCATTCCCTCAAGAATATGGGAGCCTAGATCTTTTATGTCATGGGGAAAATTGGAGACAGAGCCAGTGCTTCTGTGCCACCAGTGCTGGAAGAACATCTCCGCAGATGTTGCAGCCGTGGCATGCCAACGCATTACAGCATCCACATTATGAAGAGACAGCAGGACAGAACAATCTGCTCTCATCTAGACTCCACCAGACTGAAATCTGAGGTCTGGAGTAGAAACTTGTTATAAGAGCAGCTCATATGGGGTTTATAACCTCAGTGTAGGCAAGAACTCAAATTCTGAAGAATTGAGAGGTAGGAGTATTAGAGAAACAGCTGCCAAACTCCAGACAACTTTCAGTTGAACCTAATTCCTATTAGCTGACAAAGAGTAATGATTTTGCACAGAATATTTCTATATCACATCTGTACTTAAAAGATTCCTCAAGGCTGTTGCTTTCATACACAGAGAACAGATACTAGGCTAAAGGACAGGACTTCATGTACCTTTGCAGCAGCAAGCAGTTGCTGTTCCTAAGTCTGAAATTTGCCAGCGTGCTTGGAGCCATCTCTCCCTCTCAGATAATCCCTTTCTTTCTAAAATGAAACTTCCTTCACTCATTTCAAAAAATGTTGTGGAAGCAACTTTTCCACAGGACCGTTTGTCTCAACGCTATTTCCCCTGTGGTTTTAAGTCTAAGGATCTTTGGTGATCCGGAGACTCTTTCTAAGATGTTATTCACAGCCTAGGAAAAAATAAATTTAAGAAACTCAACCATTTGTGTCAAAAGGAATGAAAAGAGGCTGGAAAAGTTTTAGGATTTTGCAAGTCAAGGAAAAACAGTGTACTACGACTAGTCCACTGAAGTGGAATGGTTAACTGTACTTCTGTGACACCCTTCCCTTTTAGGTAACTCCCAACAAAGGGGATAAACCCCAGCCTTCTACACTTGGGTAGCCTCACTGGTAACAACACATGTGTTTTGCATATGTACATCACACACAACTTAGAATTCTGTATGTGTTGCGGCCCTGATCCGTTGAAGTCTGACACAGACATATCCTTTTTCATGCAAGTATTGTCATTGACTTCAGAGGGACTATTTCCAGGAGTAAACTTAGCCATGTGTGTGACGACAGGATCAGGGAGCTGGTATGAGCATGTGTCCCTGTTTACTGTACAAAATAGACACACATTGCTCTTTTTTCTGTCATCTGCTGTGGTGGAGACCTCATTCTGCAACAGACTGAAGTGTGATATACTGGCAGGTGGTCTTTATTAGAAAGGTCATTGACATTGTCAAGCATCTTTTGAAAGGTGACATTGCACCTAGAAGGTTATCAGGCCAGAGCCATGGAGTCTACAACAATTTCTCTGACAATATTTTAAATAGGTAATATTTCTGACCCCTTCTTAGACTTACAAAACACAGGAGATTAAAGTTCTTCTGAGCCTCTTTCACCCCTTCACGATCCATGCAGACACTTCCCCTAAGCTTTGTCTTGAAGTACCCCGCAGAAGTAGTGAAGTTGCGAAAGAGCTACTTTAATTATAAGTACTGCAGTAATGAATTCAAGTACACTCATTTATCATAAAGGGCTTCCCCATCTGTCTCTAAAGTATGCTCAAAAATGCTGTGTATTTGATAACATAAAGGTTGAGAATTTAACACAGTTTTAAACACTCCGTTTTGGTTAGCTTTTTGTAAGATTGTACAACTGCATTTTGACTGAAAGAACGGATGGGGGGGGGTGTGCGTGCGCACGTGTGTGTGTGTGGTCTCTTCCTAATTTATTTGCACTTCAACCCATTGGGATCAAGCTGCAATCCCTGTAGGCAAAAGAAGATTAGGGAAAGCGACTGACTGTTTTTTCCCAGACACAGAAGGGAAAGCCACTTCTCAAGTACTGCAAGTTTTTCTGGCTGCTGTACAAATTGTTCCTGAGTATGGAGAGTTTCCAAAAGACCTAATTAGCAACTCGCTACAAACATTTCTTTGCATTAGCTAATGATCCGGCTACACTTGTAAGCAAACAGTACCAACATATCTAATCAATGCAGAAAAACCAACAGAATGCCTGTTAAACATCTGGATGTAATTTTCTAGTTAGACTTAGAACAAAATGAAAACATATGCAGGTTTCTTTGATCTATGCCTCAACAAAGAAATTGTCGATAAAAAAAAACCACTGGCCAGTCAATGTGTCATTTTCATAAAGCTTGGTCATTTCTCTTCAAATGTTCCCAGTTTAATTTTGTTGGTTTCCTGCAATCTCCAATTTTACCATACTGTGTGAAACCACAAGGGATTCTTTGGATCTGATTTTATTTGAGGTTTTACTGCTGCACGATCTGCTACTGACTTTTTTTAAAAATTCAACTCGGGGAATTTTTAAGGGTGAAAGAATGGGGGAAGGGAATACAGTCATGATGGTAAAACGACCTAGTGCAACTTTTTGAACGTTCTTGCCTACAAGGAAAGCTATTAATTAAAAAGAAATCAAATTACAAAGAGGGTACGCAATGGCTATTAGCGAAAAGATAACAAATAATTAGAAATGTAATTGCTTTACCCTGCTCACATCATTTGCACTTCATAAATAAAGAAATATTTTAAAAGTGATATTGTTTTGCATGCTTTCATAATAATTATTATTCTTTCAGCTGTATAGGTAGTCACTACTATGCCACATGCACTGTATGACCCAAATACAATTTTTTTCTCTATTCCACCTGTGCGGTCCTGCCATTAAAAAAAAAAAATATTAAAAAATAGAACAATCCCTTCACCCTGTGAACATATATATAATTTTAAAATGTACTCTCTGATTCTCTTTCAGTTGAAAATCCAATGATCTCTCAATCTAAAAGTTTAAAAGCATAAAATTTATTGAATTCTGTAATTGGTTCCTCCACTGATTTGCTCTCACTACAAAAGTAGTAGAACTGTGGGATAAATCACAAATTTGCTAAATTGTTTCCCGCCCACCCGCAGCAAACTCCTAGCGATTAACATCATCAACATTTTTATTATATGTGCCAATTTGTGGGAAGTTAAAAAATATTGCTTGTAAATATTACTGTTAAGAGCAAAGGAAAAAAAATTAAACAGTGTAATAAACAGAACAAACACCATACAATACATCATCTCCCTAAAGAAGATGCTACATCTGAAACCCTTTCAGTATATTCAAACTACATTTTGGACCTAACACTGGGGTTTTTTGACTCAAAGCTCCAACTGCTTCCAGTGTGAATTTTCAGTACACAGTCAATGCAGGATTAGGCCCTTTGCAATACAAGGTAAGAACCCTACATTAAAATGCTTACAGTGAAAAACAATTGATTTCAAACAGCAGAGTCAAATGGATGATTAAACAGAAGGGGGGGGGGGGGGGGGGGGGGGAGGAGTGTTAATAATCACCGGAATCTTTTTATTGTATTTCTAAAACATGGGAGAGTTAATGTCAGTGGCTCTCATTAGAAAAAAAGAAATCATCACATTTGATTTCTAGTACTGCTTTTACAGCTCTTCTATCTCAATTATAATGGAGAAGATTCAAAATGTCCTTAAGTGTCTGATTCTAGAATCTAGGTAGGTTAAAAGCACCTGCTAAAAAAAAAAAAAAAAAAAAAAATCAGGAAAATAGAGCTTTTCTGTTTGCGTTACAACATGTCTTGGATGTTTTAATGATGACAAATACAGGTTAGGAGACATTTCAACTCTCATGTAGGCGAGCAATTGAAAAAAAAGCTTTTGTTTATGTTCCAAAACATAGTGTTGTTTTAATGTCATATCTGTTAATATCTCATTATCAACTTGTGCCAGCAGGTTAAGCAAAGTACAACCAAAGTTAGGTAAGTGTTACATTATTACAGACTCCATAGCTACTAGGTACACACACAAAGTATATAATAATACCTTGCAGTTTTATGGCATCTTTCATCTGAAGATCTAAGTACTTTATAACCATTACTTTATTAAGCTTTCCAATGCCATGAACAGAGCAGTGAGTTGGCTTGTCCAAGACTACAAGGGAAGAGCTGGGAACAGAATGCAAGATTTTCAACTTTACTTAAAGCAACAGACAAGTTTACATTCCTGTCCTGGGAACCACAATCTATCAAAGGTCACTAGCAAGGATATTTTGCCTCATCTCTTTAAAAACATTAGAAGTCCTCACATTTATTTATGTATTCACAAAGATGTATCCACATATATATATATAAAAATATATATATAATATGAACACACATACATATGTATAGGTACAGACACTATTACATGTACACACACACATACATGCACACAGGCACAGAGACATACATGCATCTGTTTTCAGTGTCAAAACTCTAGTCCCAGAAGACTGCAGAAGACTGAAGGAATTTAATTTTCTTTTCCTTTTGTCGTTCCTGTGTAAAACTGGGAATAACGTAGTATGGATATTAGCACTCTGAATGAGTAAAGCTGTATCTTGATATTGCAATGTATCAAATTTCATACCAAATTTTAAACACAGATTGCTCTTTCTTTAGGACACAACATGAAGCATAACGAAATTCTAAGTAAGTGTCTCTAGTGAATATTAATGGCGAATGGTAAGAAAATGCAAATTATAAAATTACCTTTACTGTGTTTTAAATGATGTGATACAACATTTTAATGCCTGGTTTTAGGTAGTATACAGGTATACTAACAGCATGAACATGTCTTAATGCATTGTTTTAAGTCCGAAGGTACCACTATGTCACACTTTATCGTGTAATTCTGCTGTGAATAGAGTGGCTGTTAATAGAGGACATGTTTTGAAGTTTACTTCCCACCTCAAGCTGTGTCACCATTTGTCATCTCAGTAGCCACACAGAGAGCCTGTGGAATTTGTTTGACCCTCATCTACATCAAGTGGGCCTATAAACCATTTACAACAGCAAAGTTCTTGACAGCTTTCCTCTAGCAGACCTCTCTTATAAAAAGCCAACCTTCCCCAAAGGACAACCTCCGCCTGATCAGAGGGTCACTCTAACCAACGTTTCTGTTGGTGTAGCTGAGCGATGCAAACAAGTGTGAGATTTTATCCTTCTTTATGGCATCTTCTGTACAGCCAAGAGCAGCGTCAGCAGGCGCTATATTATTATGTAAGAGGGGGAAAGGTGCTCCATCTGCCCGCCCGCGTTACAGAGCGGATTCCCGGGACAGGACAGGGTAGCCTCTTCCCCGACCGCTCCGCGCCAGGCTCCGCGTGGGCGCTGGCCCGGGCGCGGGGCGGGCTCCTTCACGCGGCCGCGGCCGGGCTGCGCACCGGCGTCGCTGAGGGCAGGATGAGGAGGAGGGTGCCGTTCCGTGCGCTGCGGGTGCCCGTCCGCACAGGCACGCCACGCTCAGCGAGGCCCCCGCCAGCGGCGCGTAAGCCGCGCCTCGCCACGGAGCCCCTCGGAAAAGACACCCCCGGCGGGCCGAGGGCGCACGCAGGGCCGGGCCTCTCGGCGCCGCGGCCCGCCCTGAGGCAGCCCCTCACGGGGCGCCAGCGGCCGGCGGGAGAAAACACCCCGCGCGTGGGCAGCAGGCGCGGGCTGTGGGGCCGCCCCGCCCCGCCCCTCCCCGCGCGGCCCCGCCTCGCCCCGCGCTCCGGCAGCCCTGGCGGATGGCGCGCGCAGGCGCCGCGCGCCCGGCTCTCCCGCAGCCCCACCGCCCCGCCCCGCCCCTCCACGCCCGCCCGCCCGTGAGCCCCACGTTACTTTGATTGACAGCTGAGCCGCTCCACTCTCCTTCCCACCGACCTTCCCCTCCTCCCCGCCGCTCTGCGCGCTCCGCGCCCGCCCATTGGCCAGCTCGGAGCGCTCCTGCCGCTCCGCCAGAAACGGGTCCCCGCGACAGGCTGGAAGGCGGCGGGACTCGGGCTTTCGCCATTGGTCCGCGGGGCCGGGACTCATCACGGCCCCACGTTGGTGCCGGGGCCGGCGATTGGGCGGCGCCGGCGGCTGCCCGCCCCCCCGCGCGGCGGCGTGGGCGTGGCCGGGCGGCTGGTTAGCTGGCGGAGTGTGAAACCGCGTGCTAATGTAAGCGGGGCGGGCGGCACGGCGCGTCCCTCGGCCACGGCCGCGCTCCCGTCCCGGCCCGGCCCGGCCCGGCGCCCGCCCCAGCCTCCCCTGTCCCTCGGCCGGCGCGGAGGGGAGGGGGAAAGGAGGCCGAAGGCGTTTCCAGCTGCTCGGGTCCGCATCTTTCAGCCGGGTAGAACTTTATCCCGGGCCGGCGAGGAGCCGTGGGGCAGCGCGGAGGAGGAGGAGGGGGAAGAGGAAGGCGAGGATGCTGCTGCCGCCGCGATGTACCGCGCTCGGGGGGCTCTGGTGAGACACGCAGCTCCCCGATGCGCGCCCGCCCGGAGGAGGCTGCAGTGGTACCGTTGCGCGAAGGAGCTTCACGTCTGATTTAGCCCCGATACGGACGTTTTTACCTTTATTTTTTCCCCTTTCCTTCTTTTTATTTTTTTTTTTTTCCCCCGACGGGGCGGGCGGCTTGGCCGGTCGGGCCAGAGGGCATTTTGAGGGCTTTTGTTATTCTTTTGTGCTGGGGATCTCTCTGCAACTAACGGAAGAGTGTCTGCTGCGTGTGTGGTTCCCCCTCCTCTACTCTCCTGCGTTCCGTGCATGTGCTACTGGAGCTGCTCCGATCGGGGCCGGCTGCGCAGAGCCCCCCTCCGCCCTCTTCCTCCTCCTCCCGCCTTCCTCCGTTGTTCATTGCTCCGTATCTTGCCGATGACCTGGCCCCTCCGCCGGCGCCCGAGAGCAGCGCGGTCCTCCCTGGAGACTTTCTCGAGCCGCCCCGGTTTGCGACCGTCCCGCCGCTGAGACCGCGTCCCGCTTCTTCCGGCTGGATTTTCCCCTCTTGGCGAGAGGCAGAGGTGGGGAGAGGAGTCGCCTCCGCCCGGGGTTTCCGGCCTTACCATCGCATCGGCAACTTGCGAGCCCGAGAGGGGGATTGATTATTCACTCCCGCGACGGAGAGCGGCGGGGCTGCCGCGGTCGTCGTCCCGTCCGTCCCCCCCACCCGCCCCGTCGGGTTCCGTTCCGTCCCGCCGCGCCCGAGCGCTGCGGGCGCCGTCCGCCGGCCGGAGGAACGTGGAGCGGCGGTGACCGTCCCGAAGGCGGCCCGTTCGCCTCCGCCGGGCACCCCCAGCCCTCCCCGGAACAGCAGCAACAAAGGACGCGGCGCCCGGAGGATGTCCCCGTGGCGGGGACACTGAGCGGCGCCTCGCCGTGCTCCTGCCCGCGGCGGCGGAGGGAAGGAAGGCGGCCGGCGGGTGCCGCCGCTCCTGCCCCCTCGGCGCCCCGGGTGTGAAGCCGGGACAGCGCGGGGGGCTCGCCGCGAGAGCCGCGCTGCGAGGGAGCCCCGCCGCGGCCGGAGCCATGTTCCCCCAGAGCCGGCACCCCGTAAGTACGGCCTGGGCGGCCGCTCCGCGGGGGTGGGGGCGCGGGGCCGGCCGGGGAGCGGGGCGGCGGCGGCGTGCGCCTCGGCGGGGCTCCCCCGCCCGGCTGAGGCGGGGGCGGGCGGTCGCCTTCACAAGTTTGTCCCCTCTTGGGAGGAGCGGTGCATCCTGCCTCCCCTCCCCCGACCCCTTTTGTTTCGTGGGCAACTTATTTGCCTTGGGAACGACGACGGGGGGGGGTCGCCGCCTAGCCGGGCAGTGTCGTCGTCGTCCCGTCGTCCCCCGTCCCGTCCCCCCCGTCCCCCCCCCCCCCCCCCCCGCCGAGCGCGGCGCCCGGGCCGGGGCCGGCCGTGCCCCCCCGGCGGGGGTCGGCGGGGAGGAGCCGGCACGCCCCGCTGCCGTGTAGGAGGCGGCGGCGGCTGGAGCGGGTGGGTCGGGGTCGGAGCGGCTGCGGGAGCGCGGTTAGCCTCGCCCCCCCCCCCCCCCGGCAGATGAGGGACGGGAAGGTGGGTAACAAGTGCGCAGCGCCCCGGGGCGGGGGCGGGCCGGGCTGTCCCTCCCTCCTTCCCTCCCTCCGCTCGGCCTCCTCCCCGCGGGGCGGCCGCGCTGTCTCTGAACGTTCCTCTCTCTCCCGTGCCGGCCGCTGCCGCGGCAGACCCCGCACCAGGCTGCGGGCCAGCCTTTCAAATTCACCATCCCGGAGTCGCTGGACCGTATCAAGGAGGAGTTCCAGTTCCTCCAGGCGCAGTACCACAGGTGAGCGCCGACGGGCCGCCTCGGGCCGGGGGTGGCCGCCCCGGCCGGGCGCGGGGGACTGCACTGAGCGGCCGCGGCCAGGCGGTGGCGTGCTGTGTCGCGGCTGAGCCCCGCCGAGGGGACCGGCGCCGCCGCCGGCCGGTTTTTTGAGGGGGGGGGCACGGCAGTGCCGGGGGGCGCCCGGAGGACGGGGCGCTGGGGAGGAGACGGCGGCCCTGCCCTGTGCGGGTCCTCCGGCCGGTGTGCCGCCGGGACACCGGCGGAGGGGCGGTCGTCTCGAAGCCGGAGCTGTTGAGCGCTTGTACGCATTTAAAAAAACAGAAAAAAAAAAAAAACCCAAACCAAAACCAGCCAGTATTTGTTGGGGATGCTTATGTGGAGGACTTTCTTCGAGTACATCGAGAGAAGACCTGCGCTAGTTCTATAGCACTGAGCATTAAGGAAGCTAATTCTCGTGTGTGCTCATTTGTGTGTGGTGTTAATGCAAAGATTAATAAAATGCCAGTATGCAGTGCTTAAAGACCCAAGAAGGATTGTTAAAGCACACCAGTACTGGAGTACGAACACAAAGTTGACGTGATGTGTTTCTGATTGCTGTGCTGCCGTCCTCCAGTCGTTCTTGTTGCGTTTGTGCTTTGCTGCTGAGGTCCCTACAGAGATGTGGGGTATGGGTTCTTGCATACACAGGGCAATGGCGTTAAGGGGCATTTATCTTCCTTAAGTTTGTACTTAAATGCACCTGCAAGATCTGGATAGGAATAAAAGCTTTGCAGGTTTCCCCATTAGAAATCGCTTGGTTTTGATTAGGCTTCTGCTTTCTTACCTGTGATACTGTAGTCTTAGTCTTAAGTATCTTATTTAAGCCATTTATTATTTTAGAAATGCAGTGTAAACTGTTAACATTCAGTATCACAGCTGTAAGTGAAAAATGCTGGCTTGCACACTGTTTGCTAGTGATGCTTACCAGTGTCACTAAAAAAATAAAATCAGTCTGCCAGAGAACGAAGGCATTTGCCCTGAGTGAAAGTAGTTGGAATTGTACCATTGTTAGTGATGAGATACGCAAGTGCCAAATGCAACTTCTTTTCATTTATGAAAACAAAAATAGAAAAGAAACTTGGTAGTAAATGGTAGTCAAAGTTACTGTTTTTCAAGCTGTGGGCAAGACAACATCGGCTAGAGAGTACTTAAGGTTAAGAATTATAGACATACTCAAGTTGTAATTGTAAATGTGAGTGGTGTTACTTGACAGTAATTTACTAAATGTCATATACAAAGAAATACCTCTATTTTACTACTGAGAAGTACTTCAGAGGAATTCAGATCTTGTTATAACTTGAAAGTTGTAGCACTTTATAGCAGCTCTTTGTCAAAGCATGAAGACTGGATATGTTTGGGTTCTGGAGACAGTTTGGGTCTCGTACAGCACCCATGAAATACCTTCTAAATTTCCTGTTCAGCCGTTGTATTTAAAGTATGAATTAAGTCTTTCTCTACTTGTGTGTTAGTTTATGAGTTTTTTTAATTAGCTGCTCTGTCAAAATACAAAGTGGGTAGATGTCAAAACAAATGACATAACAGTTACATTAAAGTGTGATCTATTTTGTAGCCTTAAATTGGAATGTGAGAAACTGGCAAGCGAAAAGACAGAAATGCAGAGGCACTATGTGATGGTAAGTATATTTGATTTTTCTTCAGTTAATATCTCCTAATACAGTGTAAACCAGCATAAGAGAATAATGTTTGCTCCTTTATTTGCAGTATTATGAAATGTCATATGGATTAAACATTGAAATGCACAAACAGGTAAGGCATTTTGTTTTCTATACCACAAAATCTGCAGTCTGTCTAGTGCATTTAAATGTAGCTGTTCTGTTTATGTTCAGATGACTGTATCATGTACCTGAATCAATAGGCTGATTTGTATCTGTGATTAGTAAACCTTTGCCTACCTGCTGTCAAATGAAGTATAAATTAGGTTGAGAGGCAAGGCTTTCTTGGTATTGGTCCTGAAAGATGTTGACAAAAATAGGAAAGGTCTTGTGTCTGTGGCTTCAAAAATATAGTTCAGTGCTTTATATGGTTTTATTTTGTTAGCAGTAAAGTCTTTGGTATATAGAACTGGTCTATGTGTGTGTAGCATATGTAGTGATAGTTGCTCAAATCTGTCCCATTTAAAGGCATGAAAAGATTAGTGACTTGGAAAGCTGTAGTTATGACTATGAGTTTGCAGGTTCCCATAAAATTCACACTTACGGCCACTATAATGGTGAATAAAAAAGAGCGTTGAACTGGAACAAGACACTAAGGACCTCATAAGAGAAGAAAAGCTAAATGATTGCTCAGCCCAGAGGACCCTCAATTGAGTAGTCATTGTCTGCCAAATAAAGCATTAATGGCAGGGTGTAAGTATTCTGTAGATATGCTGACATTCACTTTTTCATCAAGATGCTGGTACAATAAGTCCTTCAGAAATCGATGGCCTCTTAAAAAAAATTATCATTAGATGAAGTTGCACAGTTGGACACATTTCAAAGTGCAACAATACAATTCTTTCTTGATGTGTATGTGCTGTTTCATCTAAAACTCTTGTTTCATTAAATTAAAGAGCATGGCTGACCGGCTAGGGCACAGTGAAGAAATTGATTAGTTCAGGCTTCGGATCTTCAGTATATTCAAAGACTTTCATTAAACAAGTGAATTGCAGAGTTGAATTTTGCTTTTGTAACTGAACTCTTTGATTTTTGTTTTGTTTTCCCCTAAAAAATATTATATGTGATAAGGTAGTATTGTAATTCCATGATAACTTTCTGTCTGCAGAGCTGGGTAGGTATTCTCTTGGTTTCTAGAGGTATGCTTCTTTGAATCCAAAATGCTGGTAAAAGAAGTAGTACTACGACAACCTCTTTTTTTTTTTATTTAAGTGATACACCGAATAGGTAGACAGAACAATTAGAGTAGTGTTTGACTTGATTCTTTCTGTACTGTAGCTGCATCAGTTGTCTTGTGTTTTGGAAGAATGTCAGTTTTAGTGTGAGGTGGCTTTTCCAGACATTGTGATTTGGAGATTTCTTTCCTGGATTTTTTTTTTCTTCCCCTAAACATTTTTCTCACACTGTAACCTGTGAGGAAGCCAACATCTGTATAGGAGTCACATTTGGCATGAAATGGATGTTGTTTTCAGAAGATCTTTGAAGAGAATGTGTGACTTCAATAAATGTACTAGAAATTAACTTTAGATAAAATCAATTAAACCCACAAGATTAAAGAGTGTCAAAGCTGAGGTTTCCACTTTGACCTTAACATCTGTGTATTGCAGGGGTTTAATGTTCTGTATGTATGGCAACTGTAATTACATATCCAGTAGGCAGCGATACTTCGGAAGCTTTTAAGATTTATGACAGAGCATAATACCTATGTTGGTTCTAGCTGGGGGGAGTAAGGCACACTTGCTTTGTGCGTGCTGTTAAGAAAAGAATAAGCTTTTCAAGGCCTAAATATGTTTCCCTGGATGAGTCTCAGACACTATGCTTTTACATGTTAAGTAATTCTAATTTCCAATAAATAGCACCTTCATGTTAACGACTCTTGATTTAGAAGCCTGCAATGAGGATGCTAAATGGTGTTAAAGTTCAGTATGTAGGTGGTCTTAGATTACAGGAAACAAAAAAACCTACAATGACACTCTTCTGAATTTCCACGACTAGTGATAAGTTGTGAGGAGGCTTTTGGCAGATAGTAATCATAATTCTTATTAAAACTGGTGACGTCTAGCCCCAAGGGAGTAGCCAAGCTCAAATTGATGCTTTTTGCTGGCTAATCACCAGCATGGCCTAAGTGCTCATTATGTTGTAGAGAGGGCCTTCGGAGCTCTCATTACGTTTGACAGGAGTTCTCTCTAGGGGGAAACTGGGCATTAGCTAGACTCCTGACAGGCTGAAATTATTCCTGCTTTATGGCTTATAACCAAATGCTAGCAAGGCATCATCAGGGGACATGAAAAATTGTCATTTCTGACAACATCTTTGTTACTGAAAAATGCAGTGATGGGGAAACCTTCCACTGAACAAGCTTTAATGTTTTTAAGGCCTGCCTCTTATGTGGATGCTGCAATCTGTGTGAAGCCTTTCAGAGTGCTTGGCCTCCTGATTGAAAAAAAATGACACCGCAGCAGTGTTTCTGCAGTGTGGTGCGTACATCACTGTAAAGGTGGAGTCACTTCGATAAAATTAGGTAGCTGCAGTTTGCCTGTGTATGTTGACTTCTTGTACTGATATAGTTGCACCAGCAGTTCCCTCTTCATTTAATTTGGTAATCTAATTGACTAAATCAAAGTTAGTCAGGACTTGAATGATGCTATAAACAGACTTAATTGAGGTGAACTTTCCATGCACAAACAGCTGTACTGCAGAGCTTTGCACTTGAATATGTTGCATCTGAGTCCATAAATGGCCATGGTAAGGCTTCCTTCACAACTTCAGCTTTGGCACTTTGCAGTGTTTAATTGCGTAACTGTGTGCTTAAATTGAGGTGCTGCTGCATTTCAATCTGCTGACTGAACAGGAGTTGGGAAATAATGTTTTTGGCATATTTGTGGCTGGTTTGTGGGTTGGCATTTTTTTTTTTTGTCTTGCTTCTCTGTGGGGTTTTTTATTTTTTTACTTTTTTTTAAGAATTTCAAAGGTTAGCTCTTAAGAGGATGTTGTGTGTACACTGTTTTCAGAAAAATTACTTTAAAGTGAATGGTTACTAAGTTTTGCATACCTGCAACAGAAGCAAGCACTTGAGGATTCATTTAGGATAGATGCACTTGATTCAGATATTTTCATATGTGTCAAGAAGACAGAATGAATAAGGACATTTTGTGTGGTCTTAAGTTTCTCTTCTGTGTTACACTGTCCAAGTCAGATTCCTCACTGTGATGTCCATGGCTGGCAAAGCAGATGTATCAAGTGCTAGTGCCAAGGTGTAGAGTTGGTTGGGTGTTAAAATCCTGCTGTACTTGAAGGGTTGCTGCCCTTGGCTATTAGGGCAGTGCCTCTTTATTTTCACCAGCTCTGTCATCTTATGTCATAAGTCAGAAGATAAGGCTTCCTGTGAGTTTAATGACTAGATTGTTTAGGTGCAAGATTAGCTCTTGTTCAGTGGCAGGCAGCCAAAGAAAGAAAAATTCATTGCTGCTGAATCAACTGACAAGACTATATAAACTACTACAGTGTGTGGGTTTCTGCTCTCCCAACGGTGACAGCTAAGTTTCCTTCTCTTTGGGTGGGTTGTTGTGATCTCTTTGACCTGTCATTCAGTACCTTGCCTCTTGTAGAAAAGTATACAAATTCCCAGACTGCACTATGTTAACTGGTTGTACAAGGGTTAAATGTCAGTTTTAGCCTGGACTGTTTTTTGGGATCATTTCTAATGCTCTCTGGCAAAGGACAGAATCTTCTACTGACAGAAGATTCTTCAGGAGTGGGTTAAATAGAATGGAATTAAGGAGTTTAGTTAGCTCTCTACAGCTTATGAGTAGCATGGTTGTGCTGTTGAAAGCCATTTAAAGAGAAATTAATTTTTTTTCTTTTTTCCTACTTGCATTTTAATTATTGGAATGAAAAACTTCATGAATCCTTAAGGTTTTGGGGGTCTGCAGTCAGTGTCTTGAGAGCATTTTACAGTTGACAGTGATACATAAGAAATGCAAAACCTGTTTTTACTTAAAAAGAGAAAATGGTAAGGTTGATTGGGACATAATATTCCTCACTAAAAAAAATATGCCTATTCTGCAGTGTTGAGTTGCTAAATGAGTACAGTTGTATCACCAGTGCAGCCATTTCAGCCACAACTAGAGTTGCCAGTTTGAATGGGGAGGAAAGACTAGAGTAATGACCTCAACTTTCTCGACTTTTGAACCACATTCAAGCTTGAGGCTAGCGTTATTATTGTGAAGGATTTATCTGACAGATTCAGGGCACTGTGTGAAATATGTCTCCCTGTGGCTTTTAGATAACCATATTTTCAGATACTATCTATTATGTCAACTCCATATACAACTTAATCCAAAAGTATGTCACAGTGTAAACACTGTACATGTTAAATAGTGCCTGATCATCTTGCATTTTAGCCTTGGGTCTACCAGATTTCAGGTTCCTTACAGAACTGTGGAGGGAGAGAGGAAATGCATTCCTACCACCTACAATGTTAAACTTCGCTTGCATTGTTGGAACTTAGGTTGCCAAATGCCTGTTGATGTACTTATGGACTGGTTCAAGTGGGCAAAAAAAAAATGTCCTGGTATTTTTGAGGGCAGGGAGAAGAGGAAGAGGGAAGATACTTTGTGAATGTGCAGTACCATTCTGTCACAACAGATTCTGGGGGAAAAAGCTTAATGCTTTTCTGCTGGCTGTTACACCAAATCAAGCTGAGTATTTCAATTGCCTTTCCTTCCGCCCTACTCTGGCACTTAAGTGTTTGTAGCAAAGCGGTAAAATTGCATTGTGTCTCCTGTGCGAAATGGAAGATAGGATCTTCTAGGTTTGATAGTAGGTCACCGTTGGCATACAGTAAAAGCCTTTAAAAACAATTTTAGGTTAACTGGCGTTTATCAGAAAACTTCACAGTACTGTTATTTTAAAAATAACTGCTTTGAGTACAACTAATGAGGTTATCTTTCCACTGGAGGTAAGATTTCTAAGATATCTAATGGCAATTATGTCAAACACTACAATTTTCGTCTTTTGCATCACACTTAGTTGGACTCTGAATGTAGCTATTTAGGCAATAACAGTTCACATAGTTCCTTTGAGAAAGGGGAAGAACAACAGCTGACAGGAAGCATTCCTGATTTTTCAGCATGTATTTGTCAAAACAGCTAGTTTAACAGATCAGTCCTTATGATTACTCATAGGCCATGGCTTTTAAAGTACTTGCAAGTTGGTCCCATGTTCAACCTGAACTTGCAACCGGTGCTTTTGCAAATATAAAATTTGATCAGGCCCAGTCAGCATGGGTTTATGAAAGGCAGGTCCTGCTTGACAAACCTGATCTCCTTCTACGACAGGTCGACCTGCTTATTGGATGAGGGTAAGGCTGTAGATGTTGTCTGCCTTGACTTTAGTAAGGCCTTTGACACCGTTTCCCACAGCATTCTCCTGGCAAAACTGGCTGCTCGTGGCTTGGATGGGCACACACTTCGCTGGGTAAAAAACTGGCTGGATGGCCGGGCCCAAAGAGTTGTGGTGAATGGAGTTAAATCCAGTTGATGGCCGGTCACGAGTGGTGTCCCCCAGGGCTTGGTTTTGGGGCCACTCCTGTTTAACATCTTTATTGATGATCTAGATGAGGGGATCGAGTGCACCCTCAGTAAGTTTGCAGATGACACCAACTTGGGTGGGAGTGTTGATCTGCTCGAGGGTAGGGAGGTTCTGCAGAGAGACCTGGACAGGCTGGAGCGATGGGCTAAGGCCAACTGTAGGAGTTTCAATAAGGCC
This sequence comes from Strix aluco, assembly GCF_031877795.1. Lineage (NCBI taxonomy): Eukaryota > Metazoa > Chordata > Aves > Strigiformes > Strigidae > Strix > Strix aluco. The sequence continues at coordinate 72,937,535 of NC_133971.1, forward strand.
AAATGTCGGGTGCTGCACTTGGGCCACAACAACCCCCAGCAGCGCTACAGGCTTGGAGAAGAGTGGCTGGAGAGCTGCCAGTCAGAGAGGGACCTGGGGGTGTTGATTGACAGCCGGATGAACAGGAGCCAGCAGTGTGCCCAGGTGGCCAAGAAGGCCAATGGCATCCTGGCTTGTATCAGAAATAGCGTGGCCAGCAGGGACAGGGAAGTGATCTTACCCCTGTACTCGGCATTGGTGAGGCCGCACCTCTGACTGTGTTCAGTTTTGGGCCCCTCACTACAAAAAGGACATTGAATTACTCGAGCATGTTCAGAGAAGGGCAACGAAGCTGGTGAAGGGTCTGGAGCACAGGTCGTACGAGGAGCAGCTGAGGGAACTGGGGTACGAGGAGGCTGAGGGGAGGCCTCATCGCCCTCTACAACTACCTGACAGGAGGTTGCAGAGAGCTGGGGATGAGTCTCTTTAACAAAGTAACAAGCGATAGGACAATAGGTAATGGCCTCAAGTTGTGCCAGAGAAGGTTTAGACTGGATATTAGGAAGCATTTCTTTACAGAACGGGTTGTTAGACGTTGGAATGGGCTGCCCAGGGAGGTGGTGGAGTCCCCATCCCTGGAGGTGTTTGAGTAGAGTTGACATAGTGCTTAGGGATGTGGTGTAGTTGAGAATGGTCAGTGTGAGGTTAATGGTTGGACTAGATGATCTTCAAGGTCTTTTCCAACCTAGATGATTCTGTGATTCTGTGAAATTTCCATCTTAAGTATTTTGTGGAGGTAATCTTGTGTGACATCGCTGGGCAACACATTCCAGTGTTTGACCCATCCTCATTGTGAAGAATTTTTTTCCTTCACTAACTGGGACTTGGTCTTTTTTGCACTGGTGGCGATTGCTTGCCTTTTATTCTTGTGCAGTGTGCCTCTAAGAAGAGTCTGTCTTAGTCTTCTCCGTAATCACCTCTTTGTTGGGAATCGGATGTCCTCTCCCATTAGTCCTTCTCTTCTTGAAACTAAAAAAATCTAGCTTCTCCTTGGTATGTCGTGGGCTCTGATTCCCTGATCATCTTACTGGTGTCACTTAGAGACTTGCTCCACTTTGGCAACATCTTCTTTCTTGCCAAGCAAAGGGAACAGAAACAGGAACAATTTATTTTAATCAGCTAGCTGGTTACAGTCATACTATTACATCCTAGTATGAGGTGTAGCCTTCATCAACACAAGGGTGTGGGGCTGATGTGTATTCGACTTGCCCTCCAGGACACCCATGCCTTCTTCTAAAGGAGTAAAACTGCTTTCTAGTGCATTTCCACCCTGGGTGTGCTGTTGTGGGGAGGCGGTTGTCCCAGGTGTAGGACAGAACCAGCCTTTGTTTGCTTTGAACCTGGTTTCCACTACCTTTATCTGATGGCCCCCAGTTCTCAGAATAGATGAAGTCATTGATGCCTAGCTACTTTTTCAATGTACTCTGATATTTCTGCCATAATCCATCTGTGTTGACTCCTTTCTAAGTTGGGCAGTCCCAGCCTACACAGTTTTATAGCTTTTTTTGATTGTCTTCTTTGCTTTTCCCTCAAATGCAAATTTTTAACTTAGTCTGTTAAAATGAGGGGAGTAGAACCACATGCAGTTCTTGGGGTATGGGTGAACCAGAGATTTATATTATCACATAATTGTTTTCTGGATATTTTTCTTTTCTTGCTTCTTTAGTAAAATTCCAAAATCTGATTTCTCTTTTGGCTACCGTGACATGCTGCACTGCTGGAGTCATTTTTCACATTTGAGTTCTTCTGAACTATGATTGTAAGCTCAAGAGCCATCATTTTACATTGAGGCTAGGGATAGCTACTTCCAGTGTGTGTAAATTTTGTTTATATACAATTCTTTTCATTGCCCACTTAGACTTGTAAGGTCTCTTTGCAGTTCTTCAGCCACTGTTTTTACTTTGAATTCTCTTACGGAGCAAGCTTTTTTATTGACTGCTTGCTGTCTTATCCAGGCTGTACTGCTGAACATATTAATAAAACAGATTGCAGTAAAGGCCCCTATGAAACTCCACTGGTGACCTGTTTATGGCTCAGTGTTGGAGATGATTGAAGAGTGGATTAGAGCTTGCTGAACTGGAGTTTATTCCTAACTGAATTCTAGTTTAAAGTCTGATTAGGTTTAAAAGGCAGCCGAGTGATGCACTTCTTTTGGTACTTAAAAAAACAGCCTGTCCTGTTGCTGTGTCAAGATACATATAGACAAATGTAAACAATGTTGAATTATTTCACTTGGAACCGTAATCACAGTGTGTTTAAGTGAAATAGGAATAGAAGAAGGTAGGGTAGTAGTATTTTAAGTTTGTGAGTAGTATTTTAGTTGTTAGCAAGCCTAGTTATATAATATACTTTCTAGTATGGGGAAAACAGTTCAGAAAATTAATACATTTGGTAAGTTTCACTGAACTTTTTATAATGGTAGTATTCTGTGGCTAATGATAAATTGCATAAATTGTTTAAGAAGAGTCTGATCTTTAATTGGGGATTGGATGAGTTGCTCTCACCTTTTCTTTATGTTCTTCAGATGTGTGAAGAAATTAGCACATATTACTAAACTACAGATTAAAGTTCTTTGAGGGATGTTGGGTAAACTTTGTCAGGGCTGCTTATCTGAAAATATTTTGTGCTTAGGTGATCCTAAGAGCTAACAAGCCCTTTTGGCTATGTGATAAGAAAACCAAAAACTGAGGTTAATTTGTGTTTTGGTGTCGGGTGTTCAGGTTTTTTTGTTTGTTTTCTTGTCCCCTACTTCAGCATCATGGATGGTTTTTTTTCTGTTTAGTCTTTTTTTTGTTTCTCTTGAAGCTTCTTGATGTTTGTGTAAACAGTTGGTCAAAGCAACTTACTTGTAAGGTGACCAGTCAGTGTATTGACAAGAACAGACACAGTGGAAAACTACATTAGGAGGCAAGCCGTTGGGATTTGCAGTAAATATATTACAGAACACAAGTGAATTGCCGATACTGCTTGTTTAGTAGTTTGCAAGGGCAATGGTAGTATGGATTTTTGAATTAGAAGGGAAGGACTGGTCTTTCTATATGCTGGAACGTCTAGTTGATGACTGGGGATAAAATTGATTTAGAGAACAAAATGCTGCTGCCTCTATTTGTGCCATTTTAAAGGCTTCTATGGATTAGCAAGCAAAAACAAAAAGATAGCTTTCAGTTTTGGAAAAGGAGAGCAAGAATGGGTATGCTTGTTCAGCTGCATTTTAATTAGGTATTAAGTCTATGAGGAAACCTGCTTTTGTTAGGTCAAGAAAACGAAAGGACATCTGAAACTGGGTGGTTTTTAATGATCTGTGGAGATCTGCCTATTTATGGAATTGCTCTTAAGTGTTCTTAAACCTCCGAATTGCTGTGCTCTCTGCTTCATGGTATGATGATACCAACTTTTTTTAAATGTAGAAGTTTTAGTCAAATCCCTGGGGGCAGGAGATGAAAAACCCACAATTTCTTAGGAAAAATAACTAATAGAAAGATCGTTCTTTTGCGGTGTTGCCACAACAGTTTCCATTTACAAGACAGTTTTTTGGATTTTGGTTTGGTTTTTTTTAAACCAGCAGAAATGTTTATTGCTGTTCTTCATGTGTGAGTTTGGGTGTAAGGGTCATTCTGAATTTCTGTTCTTGTAACTGGTTATAAAGTTTCCAGCCCTTATGTTACAGACAGCTGCCTGTCTGCGACCTCAGATGATGGACATAAATTGCCAGTTAAGCAAACACAAAATCTTTAATTAACAAGACCTATGGAAGCTTACGTTGTTTCTTTAAAATTAAATACGAACTGTAGAATTGCAGCACTAGAAGGGACCTAGTGCCTCTCTGTGTTCTAGCAGGATTGGCTATAGCAGTGTCATTGCTGATAGGGTGCTCGTCCAATCTGTTAGCAAAGACTTAACAGTAGTGGCTACTCACAAGCTTTATAGGTAGCAGAGTGCTTTTATGTCCTTGCTGTTGAAGTGCTTCTTCAGTTACAACTTCAGTCTTTTCTGTTGCAGCTTCAGCTCTCTACTATGCATTTTCTTCGCCCTGGATAGGGAGAGCAATGATTCCCCTGCATTCCAGAACCATTTTGTATACCTCTACAGTCTAATGTTCATTCTCTGAATGTTGTTGCCCAGCTGAAATACAGTGCCCAAAATAAGTGCAGTATTCCAGGGGAGGAAATGCCATGCTGAGTAGCAGAGAAGGTTTACTTCGCGTATGGCTTACTGTGGTGGCAGCCTTTTTTGCAACAGCATGCTATTGACTTATGTTCAACTTCTGATCCGCTGTGACCGAGAGATTCCTTCCTGGTCCATTATTTCCTTTTCCTTTTATGTTTCTGTCTAGGCATGTTATGGTCCTTTATCCCCATTTATCCCTATCCTTCTTTGTCCTTTGTAGTCTTTTCTATTCACTGCAAAGTGAGTTCTGAAGCTATTCTCCAGCATATTCTGTCTTTCTCAGCTTGAAGCTCTCTGCAAATTAAGGATTAGGGCAAATGAAGAGGTCTTTATGCTTGTTAGTGGGAAATACTGAAAAATACTGGACCTATCATGCATGCAGAACTTCTCAATTTGCAGAAGAGAAGGATGTATTCATACATGGTTTAATCATCAAGCAGTTTGGTACTTGTTCCTGTTAAGTTTTAGCTGTGCTGTGCTGTTTCTGTTGCTCCTAATAGTTCTATGAGTGTCAGATTGTTAGTGAAGATGTTAGCATCATCTGCCTCTTTGGCATAATTACTTAACCCGGTTGGACATTGCACAATTCTGATGTTTACTGCAGAAAAATACTTCTGAGTTGTGACTTATATCCCTGTTTCACCTAGATGTTTATTGATAAGAGGCTTTTTAATGCCCCAAATTTAAGGGATAGTAATTAACCTGGAGTGTCTCTGCTCCTTCATTTGCTGTTTTCTGATTGTTGGGCACTATCCTTTCATATCCACTTGACATCTGCAGGTTCTGCAAGGTATTCACTAGCTGCTCAGTCATCTCTAATGTGCTGTTTCTATTTCATCAGGCCTAGTCAATTTGAATAAGTTTTACTTGGAACACTGATCAGTTACTTTCCTGTTTAAGCTACAGTGTTGACCTTACGTAACTAGTAATTTATATTAATTATGTGGTTGATAATGATCCTTGTATAGTTAAGACGGATGCAAAAAAGTACAGACTTTCTGGCCTTCTCGGTGTCCCTAGACCATATATTTCCTTTCCTAATTGAGGGGATTGAACCATTTTTCTTTTGTTCTCCTCCAACTGTTCCAACCTGTAGAGCAGTAGTTTTACTTTAGCTGTCACTTACTAATAACACATAGTTAGAAAATATGTGCTTGTGCTGTATATGTTCATACTGCCTCACCTGACCTGGTTGCTACTTCCTGGATGCTTTCTGGTTTATATGAAATCAGTTAAGATTTTGGAATTTAGTCTCTTGGCACAATTCCATCCCTCCCCTTTCTGCTCTGTCCCTTCCTTCCTCTTCCATTTTCAGATGTATTAACTGCCACCCATGTTGTTAATATTGTTTCATAAAGAAAATGTCAGCTCTCAATAATACCATTCTGTTTTCCTGCTCAGTAACAGGTCCTGTAAAGCTGATTTTTACCAGTTGGCATTTGCTTTCCTGAACTCTCAATGGCTTTTTCATTCTTCCTTCCTGTCCTGATGATGATAAACTCTGCAGTGATTGTCAATCTTAGACAAATTATTTTCTATTTGGACAGTTTCAATCAGTTCTTCTCCATTAGAATGTAACCTAGATAGTATCTTTGCTAGTCTTTTCTATTCTGTGAGCAACAGAATATGTATCTCTTAAAAAAAAAAAAAAAAAAAAATAAGGAAGAAACTTACTGACATGTTTCCAAAGTTTTGCAGAAAGTTTTCCAAACCTTTTTCCCACCTGATGATAATTTCTTGTATTTTCAGCTTCCTTCCAAATCCTGTGTGGTGGATAATTCTGCTAGTTTCTAACAAGAGTTGTCAATCCTATTAACTTGTAATTCATTAGTGAGTCACCTGTTGGCACCTGAAGCATTGATGTGAACACCTTTTTAAGGCCTTAAATTGTTTCTCTGACTTGACAGATTTTTGAAACTGACTTGTGGGTATACTAAGTATTGTAAAATGATGAAATTACATTTAAGATACAAAAATGCTTACAACTGACTTGATTTGGTAGCTATTTTTTTCCCCATATTTCAGGCTCTTGTCTTAATGTGCCATCTTTTTTGTCAGATGGCATGCTTATTGTTCTAGTAAAGTCCAGATTCTACTGCTATTATAGTCTTATTTAAATGTTGATAAGGACTGAATCCTGACGGGGAGTTTTGTTATTGACTTGCATACTGTAAACACATATGCTTGGTTTTAGGAACTTCATGGTCTAATTTTTAGAAGCTGTGTGATTCTAGGCACTTCTCCAGCTATGCAAGAGCTCTGACTTTCTCCTGCCATCCCAATAAAGTGACTTCGTGTGGCAAGTGCTGCAAGGGTGTATGCAGAAATTTGGATGAGGCTTGTGGGAGTGAGAGCAAAACAGGAAGTAGTCTTAAAATAATGTCCTAAACTAAATGAAAAGCCAACAGGGCTCTTTTCTGGTGGGGCTGTAGCACTTACAGATAGACTGCTTCTTTTATGTCTCTGTTCTTTTTCTCTTCTGTCTCTTCCTTGTTCTTGTATAGTGTAGTATTGCTCAGTTGTCCAGAGTAAGTTCTTAATGTCCTTAAGGGTAACAATGCAAAGCATGCTGGATAATTTTGGAGATGGTGCTTCTAGAGCACCGTAAGAGCACATGTGAGTGCAGTCCTGTGGGAGGAGGAGGGCTCATCCAGTAGCTTACTGTTTCCATACACAATCTCTGCTCCCAGCTTGGCTCTCCTAGTACTTTATGCTGCTCTGCTGCCTGATGGATGCCTCCTGTGAGCCTGTGTAACTCACTAATGTCGTGGTCTACGAAGCTGACACTTTCCCTCCTCCTATAGTCATGTTTTCTGCTTGACTAATTGAGGAGTTGGATAGGTCCAAATGTCTCCAGCATGATTTGAAGAAAGCGTGCCTCTGAAAGCAAAGGTGGCAAGATCTCTTCTGGATTGGAGTCAGCCTCTGTCTCACTCAGCATCTGGTGGAATCTAAATAAAGTGGGAACTGCGTGCTGGAAAACAACTTGAAAGTAAAATAAGGCTGTGTGCTCACTTCAGAGATTGGAATAATTCTGGGTGTATTGAAGGTTGGCTTAGGCATGGAAACGAAGCTGTGGAACTAAAATTTGGATAAACACACCTTTTGTAGTTGCGAGTGCTTGAGCAAGATGGCCTAATGTTAGATTAAAGAAGAAATGTGGTAACTGTCCTGTTTAGCCAAGTTTAAGAAGAGTCTTGACAGTGAAGCTGTTGTCATGTTGAAGTGCTCCTTTCACACAGCTGCTTTGTTAGCAGTTGGCTTGGGTTCAGCAGGATTTACAGCTGCAAATGGGATGGGCAGTTATGTACAGTTGTTCACTGAGCTACATGGCAGCCTCTCTCTATTATTATAAAAAGCATTGAAATTAGACATCTGCAATTTATCCAGTCACTTCACTTTAGTTGAATAAAGTCCAAACCTGTAGTAGATGTTTGGCAAGTGTATCCTCAAGATGTTTGACTTGTGCATCCTATGTAGCTTATGTTTAAATTAGCATGACCTTTCTGTAATTTAAACTGACATCTAAGAGGATTCAGGTAAATGTAGTTTAGGTACAGAATTAAAAAAATACTAATTTCACTTTGGGAACTATCTAGCATTGTGTGGCTTTATCATTTTAGGTTTTTATTCTGTTAATATTTCTGTTACTTCTTCCTCTCCCTACTCCCACTTGCAATATGGTGGTGTTTGGTTTTTTCATAGCTAAAGATTTTTCATGCCAGTCTTCTGGGGTTTTAATATAATCTTGTGGGTGGCTGACTTCGCAATTAAAATGAGTAGTACAAATGTGGGGCAGAGGGAAAGCTGTATTTGTTAATGATATGTCATGTTAAACTGATAGTTTATGCCCAAAGTACAGAGATTGGTCCTGTCGCTGAAATGAACGCTACCCATTGCTGCTTGTCAGATTGAATTTCAAGTATCTGTTGAGAATAAACCTTCCCACCCCCTCCGGTTGGTGAGAATATTAGTAATGACAGTGTTTATAATTTAAAATAGAGTTTGAAGGCCAACTTCCACAGTTTGTCGCAGGGTGGTTAAAACTGTGGTAAAGGGGAGATGAATGTGGCTACTTGTGCAAGTCTATTACTCAGGAGGCCTGTAAATTTGATTGGCTGCTGCAGTTCTAGCAGAATCATTCGATTTGAGAGCAATAGAAAGATAAGATATCCAATTACCTAAATGATTTGCAGGGTTAGCCAATGTTGTCATGGAGATGTGAGTTGAAACAAATTAAATTTTAAGCAATAAAATAATCTTAAAGCACGTCTGGGAACAAGAAAATTTGGCAGTGGTACTTACCTGAATTGAATCTTAGCTTGACACACGGATGTTTGACATTGATATACTATGGGGGCCTAAACTTCTTAATGGCATGTTGCCTTTTTTTCCTTTTCCAGCCATTGCCAAAAGAGTGTAGTGTGGTAGTTTTAAATAAAAGGATATTAATAATATATGCATATCTTACTGCTCAGTGTGGATTCAGTAACTCATGAACAGCAAAGTTCATAGAATGCTATCCTTAATCATTTGAGGCTTTTGAGTATTCAAGTTTTGAGATTTAATGATACCTCCAGCATCCCCTCATGCCCTGAATTCTTAGCAACAGATTTTTGGAAGTGCTTGAGTCTTTCTGTAGCAAAGGTCTAACAAAGCATGCAGAGAGCTAAGCACAGTGAAATGTTTCTTTTTTGTAATTGCACTGTGAATGTGTGCTTTTTCTTGTCTTTGAAGAAAAATAATAAAGACTACATTATTTAAATGTACCGCTTGCTTCAGTGATTCTGCTGGAAAGATGAAAATATGGAATGGGTACTAAACTTCAGCTCAAGACTAAAATATACACACGCAGTTTCTTACCCAAGGACTTCTGAAATGTAGTATTTAACTGATTTCTGGTTTGCAACAGGGATTAAAAAAATGATCAAGCATGTCCCATAAAGTGGGTTTTTATCCACATGTCTGTTAGATGGAGATGAAAATTGGTCTGAGGTCAAGCCATTTGCAGCATTCTCATAGCCTTCGATTTTCTTCTCATCTCCACCAGAGATAATCTCAAATGATTCGGTAATGACCAAAAGTGCAACATTGACCTTTACTCCCTAGTGGATTACTGTGTTACATGCTATAAATGACAGGAAGTCCATTTTGTTCTTCCAGAAGGAGTTCAGTGTTGTACTTGGCTTTCTAGTGTTAAAAGTGTAAGTGAAGGCAGAGTACTTAAGAATTGCCTTCTAAAGCTTTTGTGAATGTGATTTGACAGTATATTTTTCTCTGGGCCTTAAAGGCTGATTATTCTCTGATTCTTTTGCTTTAAATGAATGGGTTAGGACATGCTTTTTGTTGGTATCATCAGAACTTCGGATTTTCTTGCTTTAATTTTAATCATGTTATTCCTAAACTGTATTCTTCCCAATCTAGTGACAAATGTGTTTCTCAAAATTGGTCTGAAATAACTGAAGTATATAAAAAGGTAATAAATGAGAACACATAAAGCCTGTCTGTAAGAAGTGGTGATAGAGTGCTTTCAAATACTGATCTAAGTTTGTGATATAGGAAGTGCAGTTTGTGAGAAAGAATAGCAAGCTTCTGACATACAATGGACACTTTTAGTGGAGTATTATTTTGTAAAGGTAGGTCACTTGGACAGCTTTGAAGAATCTCAGCACTAATAGAGCAGTTGTGACAACTGATTGTTAAAAATAATGTGTTGTAAGATTTAACTTCAGATCACCGTCGTTGCTGTAGCTAAAGTCACTACTGGGATGTGTGGTAGACAGTGATTGGAGCAAACCCAAAATTATTACTGTTGAAACCTCTGAAGCTGAAAGGTGATTAATTTTGTCAGAGAAAGGTTGCATTCATCACTCAGAAGTGAGAGTGGTGGCTCCCGTAGGCTGCAGCTTCCAGCATTAGTGATGAAATACACATGGGTGTTGGGTGTTGTGAGAAATACAGTTAGAGTTTGGATACTTGTATTGTACTTCGTTCTTTTCATTCCAGTGCAAAAATCTGTAGTTGCTTAAGAAATAATGTTGATTTAAGTATGATATCTTTCATGGTGCTTTGGAAAGTACAGGCTGTCAAAATGCAAAGTGATTTGGAGTAGACTACTGTAGAGGCAAATACTTCAATACTACTTTTAACAGTGCAGGAGGAGAAAAACTACAATTGTATATAAAAGCTCTTTATTACCTGCTTAGTAAAATGACTTATTTAAATGAATATATTTAGTAACTAGTGTGGCTGCTTTGTTCTTTGTCATTATATTAAGAATTCACTTTAGCAAGAGACAAACTTAAGTACAAACACTTGAGTATGCCAACAGTTACATCAAAACATTTAAGTCCTTAATTAGATAGAACGAAGGCAAAAAAATTACACAAGTGAAGAAAAAAAAATCTGTCGGCTCAATCTAATTTTATAAAATGCAGCTGAATTCCTTCATGTTAATTTTTAATGATACTTCAGAAAGGAGGGTAGCACTTCAGTCAGGGGTCTGACAAGCTTGTCATTTGCAAATAATTCAGAAGACAGTCATTACAACAGCAAGAACCAGTGAATTAATGTAGTTTTGTCATTCTTTGATGGGCCGCACACTCAAGTCCTCTATTAAAAATGAATGTATTCAAGAGGCTCTGCATTAAGAACACAAACAATTAAGAACACTTCAGATGCTTTGCTAAGAGCTGCCATAGAGCTAGGAGGGCTTTCATGAAGGATGCAGGCATCTACAGTCTGCTTTACCAAGGAGCTAAAGAACATGGGCAATTAGTCATGTTTGTCTATGCTCAAGTAGCTTTCTGCAAGATTTTCTTTGTCTACTCATTCTTCTGACTGTCTTACCCATCTCAATATCTTCAGTTAGATAATAGCTATGCTATATTGGGAGGCTGCTAGAAGTAACTGATAAGTACCTTCTTCTTAAGACTTTCAAATGCATGAGTCCCAAATCTGGAATATATAGTTTACTCTAATGCCACCAATTACTGATATCTAGTCTTGAGTAACGAAGCTCTCCTAGACTCCTTCAAAAATGGTATTTGCTTTCAAGAATGAAAATATATATATATACACACACACACATATAGTCTCAAAGATATTTCACCTTGAAAGGTGAATGTACATTGCGTTTTGAACACCTAAATTTAAAGTAATGAAAGTTCTTTCTTCCCAGTTCTGAAAACAATCTCATGCAACTCCTGATGGGCAAGATTAGGTGAATTGTGCATTAAACTCTGTCACAACTCACTGGAGAACAAAAATATTTTTGTAACGTGTTTTTGAATAAGAATAGTTTTTACGAAACATTTGAGGGCAGCAAACAGGAAATGTGTGAAATATCGTAGTGGATAAATATTTTTAAGTATTTTAATTGTGTGTGGGAAATTGTGCTAGTAAGCAAACTGCCTTTTGAATGTAAGCAGACTTTTCTTACGAAGTACAAAATAGTCTTTTCAGTTTCATTTCAGTGTAAATGTCTCTTAACTGGCACTTGTAACAGCAGCAAGAAATCTCAAAATATACTTATTTATGGCATGGACACTTTACGTTTACTTAGCACTGGGTGAATACTAAGGATGCTGTTCACGTATGATCATCAATGATGCCTGCTTTGGTAAAGACAAAGGATACATTTCTTTTACTTCTGATACTAAATCAGGTATGATAGTAATTGAAGCAGTAATTTTAAAGTAAGATTGATTGGGAAGGGGAGAAAGTTGATTATGCCTGTTTTTTAGAAAGGAAATAATTTTTAAAAATCTAATCATCCTGAGTTGGGACTGGTAATTATTGCATGATGTTGCATTCTGTTGTCTTACTGTGCAGTCCTGCGTGCTGTGTTATTACAGTAAAGCTCTGATATTTGGGACCTGTGAAGGAAAACCTGATCATGTTGACAACTTCTGTGTTTCATAGACCACTGAAAACATTTTTTTTTCTTTTCTCACAGCTACAATAAGGATACTTATCTCAGTATTACAGAACATGGAGACTTTTATAGGCCATACAGGCCAAAGAACTTTTTAGAAGAAACCAAATGAGTTTCTTACATTACTTTTTTCTTTCCCCACTTATCACCTGCTATGATTCATCATGGCTTCTGTCTTGAAAACAAAGGTAGTCCCATTGGTCTAGGGCAATTAACCTCTTGGACCCTAAATATCTTAGCTAAACTTCAGCCAACCAGATTACTATGCAACAGACTTTCTTTCCATAGCTGACATACCTTGCCTTCTGGAGAGACATACTAGATATGTGGAAAAATGCCCTTTAGTACATAGATTTTCACAACTGTGTGTGGGTTTTTTTTATCTTGTTAACAGACATTGAAAGTACCAACAGATTTGGTAATGGTTGGTGACTTCCTTGTATTGCCTTCGCCGGTACGTATGCAGTACCAGTACTAAAGGCCACACACAGAATGATGGATATTTTATGGTCGTGGCCCAAACAAAACAGAAACAGATGGCTGTGGTACTGTGTGAAATGGTAGCTGTTTCTATTGAGAATAGGGATGTCGCCTTGCTGCAGAGGGAGAAAGGCTTGCTGTAAAGCAGCTGTCACTTCATTGCCCTTATTTAAGGGGAACCTTTTAGTCCTAGGAAGAAGCCATCCCAGAACTGCTTCAGAGACTTTTCTCTGCAAAACTTTAGAGTGGATGTGTCAAATGCCAGACACTTTGGTCAGGTGGAGTACTTCTGATTACATCAGAGAGACATAGTGTTTTACAAGTCTCAATGCTATTGAATATTTTTCTTGTGTTTGTCAGAGGTGGGGAAAGAGATTTTAAAGCTTGCCACTTGTATTTAGATCCCAAATCACCTGTCTGCTGAAACACAGGAGCGAGCATGGCTTTTGTATCCTAATTAATGCTTGACTGATGTATAAGGATCAGCACATTGCAGTGTCTTCCTAAAAAACTCAGGATGATGGGAGGGATATTTTCATCTGACTTCTTTGAAAGAGGTTATCTTTGCTCAAGTTTATGCATGTCATTTCATGGAAGGCCTAGCAATTCTCAGGAGGGATCTCTTGTTTCTTGTGTCTAAAACAACCCAAGAAATATATGTATGGACTAATGATATGACAGAGACTGACAAGAGCTGTTCAGAATGTTTTGTGTGTAGGCCGTGTTCGTATCTGGATGCTAATTTTGGTTTTGTGCAGCTGTGCTACAGCCACTGCAGGAGATGTTTTTAAGGAAAACTGTAGGAGGTGTGCAAGTACCTTGAGGGTTAATTATAATGGTGGTTCTGAAATCTGAAAAGCTGTAAGCCGAGGTAAGGCTGAGTAATGAGAGAAAAAGATCTCTGTATCCCCCCAGAAATCCTGTGTTCAAGTTGACATGGCGAAAGTGGGAGATCCATAAAGCTGTTGAAAAGTAGAACTTGGACACTTTGTCCTGCTGTCTTTTCTGCTGCTTTCAGTGAAGGATTTTCTCTACTCTGTTGTTTCCTAGCCTTATTGTTCTCTTGTTACTCACGGTTTCACTAACTTGCTGTTACTGATTATTACATTTTCTGATCTGATTCTTTCTTGTCGGCATTATTTTAATTCTCTCTCAGTATGGGTGTTTTAGAAGTCTCTACCTTTTGTCTCCATTCTGCCTTGCTTCTGTTTTGGTATTTCTTTTGTACTTCTGATAGTGTGTTTCTGTCAGCAAAACTAATTTTACCTTCTAATAGGCAGATAAAATTAATCATGAAAGAAATATTTTTCTTCCATGCCTGTCACCTTCATGTTCTGCTGCTTCATAATTTGAGTAATAATAAATCTACCTTTTAAAAGGCTTTATCTTGAACTTCATGGATTTCAAAAATGCTTTCCTTATTAATAAGCTATGTACAAGGACCAGATTTGTGCCTAAATGTGTATACAGATTAGGTGCTTTAGATATGGCAGATGTCCTAGAGTAGCTAACTAAATCTCTGTCCTCATCTGAGTTTATATATAAACTATTTATATTTGCAGTAGTATGAAGATGTGGATTTTTTGTTATTTTCTTCACCGTGTGAACTTAATATAATCCTGTACGCTAGTTAATATGTGGCAACAAACCTAGAACACATTTTTAATCAAAATACTTTTCCTCTATAGACAGAAATCGCCAAGAGATTGAATACAATTTGTGCACAAGTCATCCCATTTTTGTCTCAGGAAGTAAGTAAAACTGTTCAACTGTTAAAGTGCAATTATGTTGCTTTTCTGTTTGCAAATTAGCTAGTTTTAAGATGTTAATTTTATCACAATACACAAGTGTAAGGAACATCTGTTACAGCTGAAGTGTGCAAACCCCCTGCTAATTTGGTCTAACAAATCTGAGTTCAAACTAGTGACAATGACTCAGCCTCATTCATTGCCTGAGGAGAGTGGGAGTCTGTAAAATATTACTAATACAAAAAAATGCTTTCATTTCTAATCATGGTGATTGCTTATTTGATACTCAGTTGTCAAATGTGAATCTAATGAAATAAGCATGCTTATCTTGTCTACATAATGTTTCAAATTTTAGTGCGAAAGGTGAGTAGTTAGCTCAGATGCAAAACACTGTTTAAGGTTACAAACCTGCATTTGGTCTGAATGACTTCAATTGTAGTGTATTGTGGGCAGCTACTGTTTCATTTTGAAGCCTGTTATTTTGGATATGTCTTTTCAAACTTTACAGTTCACAAAGATTATTTGTAATTCTTGTTGAGTTCAGTGAAGCACTTCTTTACAAAGATTATTTGTAGCTCTTGTTGAGTTCAGTGAAGCACTTCTATTTCAGTAGGTTTTGCTGTGTGGGCAGAGTATATAAATATTAAAATTTATACTACTGTGAAGTTAACATTATTGTCCTGTCAACTGAATTAGAAACTGATTATTCATTTTCCAGAAAACTAATATTGAAGTGGCATGGGGGAACAGGTGAGAAATAGGGCACTGTTACCTTTTATCTGCGTAAAATGTCTTGTAATAGGTAGCCTGGACTTCTTCAGACAAACTGGTTATTCAGGTGTTTATGATCCTGGTCTGATTTGGACTGGTCAATACCTTAACATAAATTCCTTCCCATACTCCTTCTTCTTTTAATAGCATCAGCAGCAAGTGGCCCAAGCTGTAGAACGTGCCAAACAAGTGACCATGGCTGAACTGAATGCCATCATCGGGGTACGTGGCCTTCCAGGTCTACCTCCTACAGTGTGTATAACTTGCTTTCATACCTTACTGCTTTGCTATTTTTAAAATAAGCTTAATGTTTTGATATCTAACACTGTTCTGATGCCCAATGTTGCTGAAGTGTTTGCCTTGCTTCCCATAGATTTTTAGCAGGGATAAAGTTAATAGTTTACTTTCAGAACATCATTTTGTGCAGCAGTACTGTGTATAACAAAACATATCCTGCAAGAAATATGATTAGGAGAGCTGCTTGTTTATTTGTAGGTATTGTATGTCAGTTGATCCAGTTACCTTTGCCTCATGCTTTGTGACACTTGAGTTCTTGGAGCCTGTACAACTATTCATTCTTCTTTCTTCCCTTTCTTGTGAATCCTTCATGAATTTTAAATTAGCAAGCTACTGAAAAGAAACTTCACTTGCTTTTGAAGTAGTATTAATTGTCTGACAGTGTTCTAATAGCCTTTCACCAAGTATGTGCTTCTTAATATGCTGAAATAAGTTAATACTACTTGCTAGTGACTGGTTGTCAATCACAAGTAATTTGCTTTGTATTAATGAACTTTCTGAACCTTACATTCCTTCCACTGCATGAGTTCATTTCCCCTACCACTAAGTCTAGAATATTTCTCATGTTTTCTGCCCTTCCAGACTAAGTGAAAGAAGTAGCTGAAACAAGAACCTATCCTTTCTGATTTTATTCATATGTGAACGCCTTGAGCGGATTCAAATTACTCATTTATCAATTTATGTTAATTGCTTGTGAGAAGATGCCCTGCTGGTCTTTATAGTTCCCTCAGACACTTTGTAATGATAATTAGACATGCTGCTCTACGGATTAACAGTGCCATAGTCCAATGACGTCTACAGACAATGGAACCAGTTAATCCATCTGTGCTTAAAATTACATCCCAACTGGAGATGGGAAAAAAAAACCAGGAGTGAGGGAGGATTAAAAGAATGAGCCTCAGCTTGAAAACTCTCCTTTCATCAGTTTCTCAATTGCAGATCTGCAGTTGGTTTGCCTGTGGTAAGCTATTGGCAGTCAATTAGGTGAAATAAACTGGGAGGGTGACCTTCATTTCCTTTTAATAGCTTTTCCTCCCCTTCAGTGGATTTTCAGCTTAAATTTTATTCAAGCTGCTTTATTACACTTGACAGATTAGCTTTGCATAAACATACCCCCCCTTCAAATCTGCAGTTTTGTCCCTTCGTATCAAATTTTGACTGTTACTTAGTTGATTTGCTAATCACATCTTAGAAACCTACATAATTACATCTGTATTTGTCACAATCTCCCCTATGCTTTGCTTGTGTAATGAATTACTTTATGAATACCTGATTTGATCTTTGGAATACAGCACATGTACATTTGTGGTATTTGATTAGCAAAGAGAACTGTACTTTCTTGCATTTTTTAAAATGAATTACTACTTTGGGATGAAAATGGAATGGAAAACCCTTTTTAATGAACTAGTTTTAAAGACTATTTTATGCAGTAAATGGAAATGTGTATTAAAATTTATTTAAAAACATTCTTGATGGACTTAGGATAGTGCTACTTAGCCAAACCAAATTTTGCTATCTCAGGTATGTCATATACCTCTCTTTAAATTCTGTACATTATAGTCTTCTAAAAGCAATAGGATCTACAAGTACCACATGCAATTCAGAACTTTTTTTGGGGGGGAGGGGGGGAAGCTCTTTGGAAGCAGGAATAGAAGCCTCCACCTTTTTCGTTTTTTAAATTATCTAAGATTCACCAGAAGAGATACTTTTCCTGTGTCTTCTGAAAGACTTCTGAATGATGCCATACAAATTCAAAACTGTGAATGACAAAATGAGTGTGTTGGACACAATTTCTTTGACCATGTAGCTGCATGCATGTACATAAAGCTAAAATTAAATGTATGTCAGAGTGGTCTTTTACAGTCTTATCAATAATTATCTTGTGCTGCACAATAAGTTTCATGCTCTGACATATGCTTGATTTTGTTTGAAAGAGACAGTGTGCATCCTGGAGAATCTGAATAGCATAAAATTGGGTTGACAATTCAGCGGACCTTTGCTCTCCCTCACTGAGCACGCAGCATGTCAAGCCCTCTCCCCAGAGGGGAGGACACATCAGAAGCCTGTCTGTTCCTACAAGCGGCAGCTGCACCAAGAGTGAGCACGGCACAGTTTGATAGCAGCTGTCAGTATTGTTCAGGGACCTGACTTAGTGTAAAGAACAATGGAAGGGCCATGCTGGTAAAGTGCAGTGTCTTTCAAGATAAGAAAAGAAATAGTAATTTAACGGTTTAGACATCTATTATGAGCATGAAAGATCATGAAACTTCTTTTCAGAATGCAAATAGGCTGGAGTAATCTGTAACAGTAGAAGATGCAATTGAGTAGCCTCTGGAGTCATACTTAGCGAGGATACTTATGTACAATAAATTTTGAGGATAGGAGGAAAGTTTAATTTTCCTAGATGATGTTCACTTGCGTAGTTTCTCTTGATTGGATAAAATCTACATTTTTGTCAGAGTTTGACTTTTTTTTCGCCCCCTTTACGTTCTCTCTTTATGGGCCACTGTGTCCTGACACTAGATGATTCAAGAGTTTCCCACATGGCTTGCCTGAGTTAGAGCAATTCCTGTTGCTGCTGGGCCATATGTGAATTCTGGAAGGGAGAAAACCTTTAATTAGTGGGAACAACTTTTTGAAATACAAGGTGATTTTGAACTATCTTTATTTTGTGTTTATTTCCAGTGGAAAAGGTGGAAACCTGTTAGAGGACAGAGTGAGGATAGGAACCTGTAGTCTCATGGGACTGAGATTTTTTTTTCAGAGAATTTACCTACAAAGTCAAAAGCCAGGCTTTGGACTTGGTGTATATTAAGCACATATGTAAGAGAATGAATGAATTGACATATTTTTTTTTTAAAAAAAGAAAAAAGGTAATATAGTTGGACTCAGTGAGCTTGTAAGCAGTAATACTCTGTGTTGATTAAAAATTCTTACTTCAGGAGAGAACAGTGGATGATACTTCGTTATTAACAGTCATACCTTTGGCCTTATACTTTTCCTGCATGTTCTTGAAGGCTTTAACTTCCAGCCATGGGGTAGCAGTGTGGCTAAACAGCTTCTTTGCCAGTTTCTTTGAATGGCACCATTTAATATTTATTATATTAAAGTTGAATTATATGAAAGTAGCAATTTTGCTAGATAAATAGTAAACCAGAAACCTTTGACTTAAGATAAGTGTACCTGTTATCTCCTTGGCACTGCTGCAGTTGCAGGCATTGTCCACATTTGGGGTTAAGGGAGAATCCAGATCATGGTATGAAAGAATTAGGTAGGTTATCATGATTTAGCTTGAAGGTTTGGTTTTGGGTTTTTTTTTTTTTGAGAGATATGATCTGGATGGAAAATGGAAAGTACTCAAAGTTCATGCTAGGAAGTATAAGGGACAGTAAAATTGGTCTATCTAGATGTAAACAATGCAGAGTTCGTTAGATTTGCTTTCAAATTAATTAGGTAGCTTGAGTAGAATAAACAAATATCTGAATGGGAAATATAAGCAGAAAATAGTAGTATTTTTTAGCATTGCATTTTAGATACATGATTTCAGTGTACCACTGAGTAGCCAGGTATGACTGATTTTGCTTTTGGATGTGGGTAGCTAACGGCTCTGAAATATGTATCTTTTGGATTGACAGTACTCTTGAGACAGATTGAGTTGTAGGCCTCTGAGAGGCCTTTCCACTGTTGCATGAGGTGATTGGCTAAAGGATTAGCAAGATGTGGGATTATTTTTTCTCTCTTGGCTGTGGTTGCCAGCTATCTCTGGGATTGTAGTGTGTGAAGCTTAAGAGGATGAGGTTAACCTCTTGAGGGTTTATTCTTATGAGTGTGTAGTTAATCCTTAGAAAGCCTATAAATAACTAGGCTGTATGTTTCATTATAAAATAGAAATACAGACTTGAGCAGAAATGAATGTAGAACTTAATGCAAGGGAAGAGCTAAGCAGCTGTAGCATTACTTTAGATCCTCCTCAGCCATTGTCTGCATTATGTGCTGAGGGAGGGGAAATTGCCTATTTCTTTTAAATTAAATAGAATGAGATCTAGTGAGCACAAGACACTATGTCCTCACTTTTAACATAAACTAGTTAACCCCAAGTCTAAATTACTAAACTCTGGCAATAGGAACTCTATTGTGTGGCAACATCCTGGGTTATTCTTCATATTTAAATTCTTTAAAATATGTAGAAACCTTAATTACATGTTAGGATTCTGCCATGGTAGGTGCTTTTAGAATACGAAGGCTCCAGACTTGTAAACTAAGTTTAAAATAGGTATTAAAGGAAGAAGGCATTTTTCAGCATGACAACCGGTATTCTTAAAGTACCGGTCCCCAAATAATGGTCAGATTTTTATTGTTAGTGCCACTAAATTTTGAGGAAAAATAAAGTGTTATTGATGTGTATTGGTAGTTTGTCCTACTGAGAACAGAAAACCTGGGCTAAAATGTGTAAAATGTGAATGGATAGTGTTAACCAAACTTGGTTTCTGCTTGATATACCCCCCTCTCCCCCCGCCACACAGACACACTCTGTGCACTCTGAACTGATGGGGACATGGAGAACCTTGGAGCAGCAATATAGAGGAGAGTAGTGTCTAAATGAGACAGTTTCCTGCAGAAGATATTCTCAGTCATTCTGAAATTCTGAGGGGAAAACTGCATCCAAATGTCAAATATAATTGAGTTGCAGGCCAGACCTCACTTACCTTGTAAGGTTTCATGTGTGAGTAGATAGAAGAAGGTACATCTTGGATCTTGTCCAAAAAGAAAAATAAAAGATCTTTAGGTAGCTCTCTCATCTAGATCTAATATCTAAGCCACAAGTCAAAGGTGACACCAAGTATATGGTTACAAATTTGTGAAGCTAAACAGCTCTCAAGAAAGGAGTGAAAGGGAGATAGTTGGAAGAAAATGTTAGCTAGACATTAGAAATGGTTAGCTAGAGCTCAAAGCTGAAAACATGCAACTGCAAATGCAGGGAGAAGGTAGATTCTGATGAGATGATCATGTGAGGTACCAACAGTGAGTTGGTACCACTAGCTAGATTAGTATCTACTGAGCAGATGGTGGTGGTATGGGATGTACATGTTGAATGGTAATGACCAGTAAGTTGGTTTATTTTGCATCAGGAGAGAGGTGCAGGGGGGGACTGGTAAGATTAGAAGAACCTGTGTTATGTTGCAATAGAAACAGAAGACCAGAAAAGTCAATGGACAATGTAGTTTCAGGAACAGTTAGGTAGATAAAAACAGAGGAGATTGATATGCCAGAAGAGATGATTCCTTCTTTTTGTGAACTTCGCTCCAAATGGTTTTGTTAAACAGAGTGGTTTGGAAGAAATAGTTTCAGAGGAATGGAAGGTTGGGTCAAAATGCTGGAATAGTACAGTTCAAGGAAAGTAGTTAAAGAAAGTGTGTTCAGTGAGCTTTAATAAAGAAAATATGGAAGGGCTACCAGAAAGACTAAAAGGACACAAACTGAAGAGACGAGCATGTCTTTTCCGCTCTTGCAAATGTCTCTTTTGCATTCATACTTGAAGTGGGGGAATTGGACTAGGTGAAGAGTCAGTAGGCTGAGATAAAACTGTGATGTGACCTTCAGTGCTTTTCTTGAAAGAAGACTCAGATATGATAGGTTTGGAGGAGGAAGGAGTTGGATGGGAAGAATGAATCGGTTGGCCCAGACAGAAGAGAAACTCAGCTGGGACTGCACATGAGGTGAAATCAAATGCAAAGAAGTTAGTTGAGGAGAGGACAAAGCATATCATTGGCATGGAGTTGTCATGCACCATGAGTAGGAGTAGAGAAAGGTATTAGGAGTTTGTATGTTGAATAATGTGAGCTGTAAGGGGACTACTTTGTGGTAGGAGAGAGAGGTGCACAGAATGAAGCATACAGGTCTGAAAGGAACTAAGGTCTGGTTTTAAGAAACAAACACTGATACACTGAGGTGAACTGTCACTGTGCTGATGAGAGTGGTGTGATCTGCGCAGGCAAAATATACTTGTAACTGTGAGACTGTGACAAAGATGGAGTCAAGGGGAGTAGAAAAGTGCAGAGATAGATACAGGGGGACACAAGTACTGTAAATATTAAACATTGGAAATGTGCAGGAAAACAGCAACCCACTATGTTTTTCATAGGGGAAAAGCAAGGCAAACTGTCGAGATAGGCTGTGTGGGAGGACTGGAAGAGGAGGGAGAGAAGCTTGCTTTCCATGTTCTTGCACAAAGTGAGACTAATATAGGCATTTAGGATAACTTCAGGTAATATTAAAGGCAGGGCAAAGACATAGTTTGTACAGCCATTTGCTGTAACTGTAATATGCTGAAGAGTTTATATCAGCTTCAGGATTCCTGGTATCGTGTAACTGCAGTATTTTTTCTTTTTTCAGAGTACTTGCTGAACTACCAAGGTTGCTGTCTGGTATAACACTTAATTTCCTGAGACTGTCCCAATACTGATTTTAAAGGTGCTGGTTAACTGTATCTCAGAAATTGAATACTTACAAGCAGTATTATTGAGGTAATAAAAGTCAGGATTAGCAAACATGGATTGCTTAAATGCACGTGCAGAAGTGATCGTCATTTGGTAGGTGGAAGATGTTATTGAATGTATAGGAAATTTCCAAGAATCTAGTCTGTGTCTTGGAACAGCAAATAAAAATCAGTGTAGTGCTTTTCATATGACTGTCATATTTCTCATTCTTTAATATCTCTGAAATGTTTTTGTAGTTTGTAGTAGCTGGGACAAAAGGGTGATGAGTGTAATTTAAAACACTATATTTAACATCTGGATTTTAATTTACCAAAAAGCCTTTCTACTCCATCATTACTATGTTCATGTTCAGCAAGATTTAAATTTCTAGAGACTAAAAGAATGTGGAAGGAAAATAAATAATTTTAATCATATGTCAGTAATAAAATCCCCTATCTTTAAAGTAATTTCCAAATTGGTGCAATGCATGAACAAGTTTTTGGCTGCTGTGGCAGCAGGAACATGCTTTTGAAGTGTTGTTGGATGGTAGGCATGTTAACAGTAGCTAAAAAGGCAAATACATAGATTTGAGGTTAGAAGGTGAATAATAGCCAGAATTTATGGTTGCCCCAGATAAGAGTGCTGACAGTTTCTGCAAACCAGAAGCAATGTGTGCTGACAGCTTCATTCTAGGGACTTAAAGCTTGCATCTGAGTCTTCAGAGAAAGCAATATGTACTTGTCTAAAATTAAAGAAGAGCTTTGTTCTCAAACTGACTAACACTGACAGTGATCAGAAGAATGTAACTGGTTTCAGAAAACCAGCCTTTGTCTTGTTTGGACCAAGATAATATAATGTCGTCTTTTGTTGCTTTTAGAATGTGGTTTTGAATTTGTTACTTTCCTTTAGAGTCTGGGAAGTCCTTTGGTGAAGACACGTTTTCCTGCACAAGGATCATTTTTTCCATTTTTACTCCGACTCTACTCCTCCACTCCCTCTTGCCCTGTGGCATCTGTCCTTAATGAAGGCTTCTCTGGTTCCTCCATTGTTGCAGTCTTTTTCCTCCAGTGTAACTTCAGCCTTGCTGTTTGTTCATTATTCCTTTAGAATTTAACCTAAGGAAAAAAACCCCAACATTATTTAACCTAAGAAAAAAAATAATACCGTTATGAATACAGGGACTCTTAGAACATTCTCTTCTGACTTGTTTCTATTTCCTTTTTTTGCTATAAACTGTTTGAAACAGGAACTGTTTTTAAGCCAGCCCTGTAATACAGATTTTTAGTAGAATAGCTATGAAAAAGCTACATATACAAACACACAGAACTTTTATATTTTTATATAGAAGTATAATCAATACATATATACAGAATAGTATGTATATTATATAACATACAGTATACGTAGTATGTAACAATATAGTTAACATAAGATACAAAATACATCATTGTGTATATATGATGTATAAAATGTTATATGTGTGCATTTATACATACAAGGTTATGCTAGCATAACAAAAGGGCTTCTCTATTTTGTGGGCTGCTTGTTGTGTTGCCAGCGTAGCTGCTGGTACAAGCACTAGCAATGCTTCAGTGGGTCTGCACTTGGTACAAGCAACTAAGTTTTAGGTTGACTTACAGAGCCTAAAAGCATGGAGGAGGGAAGAAACCCCTTCTTTTCTGTTGGCAAAAACCCTTATGTGGTTGCAGCTACACCAGTGGAGTGCTAAGGCACCTTGGGGAGAAGATGTTGCTGAACTGGAAGAATTCCATCTGCTGGCAATATCCGGCATCCTTGCTGCAGGGCTCTGCTGGCGTGGCAGGATCTGCAGAGGCTGCACAGTGTAGCTAGGCTGCTAGTACTCTTGTGAAAGTGCCAGTCATGCTGGCAGTACTATATAATTATTCCCTCTATATCAACGAGATGTTAAAAATCTTGCCATTTAACAATTGTCACTAAACTTTTGTTAAATAGTTAATTGCTGATCACTTCGTGGGAAAACAGCTGACTTGCTCCTTTACTGGGTGTGGTGACAAATCGTTTGGGTGGGGTCACCCACATCTGCCATTCCTGTTCACAAGAGTGATCTTTTTGAGGAGGCTTGAGTGTACTATCTATCTTTCTAATTCTGGTGCCTGGGCTTGCCCTCCAAAATGCCAGAAGGAAGGGAAGAGAAGCCTAGCTCTTTAAAGTGAGACAGAAAGACACAGTAAAGATTAGAGCTGCTGCTCAGCAGACTGCTAAGGAAAAGATAGGATGTTTCTTTCTCCCTTGCAGTCTGTGTCTGCGATCTATAATGATGTGGGAACTAATCAATGGTTAATAAGCTACCCTTGAAAAATATTTTTCTATTTGCATTATACTGGGGAGCATTGAAGACTTGTTTCTCAGTTTTATAGGTGTAAAACTAATTACAGTATTCAGATTAAAAAATGGGATCTTATGATTCAACAAAAGTACTGTGTGTGTACTTGTAGGTAGGCTGGTACTGGCTGTAATTCAAATTGATAGCAATCCAGGCCTTTCTTGTGTTGAGTGACTTAATTTTCCTTTTTTAAAAAAAAAAATCCTCATGAAATACAGAATATAGTCTAAAATACAAGCTAAAGAATATATTTAGTATTTATATGTCTTATATAAGGATTTTAAGGAGCTCTCAAATTTTCCTGTTGTAGTAATGAAAAATTGAATTTAGAGTTTTTCTAGGTAGCAGGCTTCGCTATAAGTGCTTTGACCCTTGCTGGCTGTCTCAGTTGCCTTCTGTGGGCTCTTTGGAGGTGACCCATGTACACTAGTGATTTGCTGGCCCCACATTAGAATCTGTGTTCTCTTCCTGTGTTGTAATTTTTCTCTGGTAT
Organism: Strix aluco; assembly: GCF_031877795.1. Lineage (NCBI taxonomy): Eukaryota > Metazoa > Chordata > Aves > Strigiformes > Strigidae > Strix > Strix aluco. The sequence goes on from NC_133971.1 coordinate 72,962,307, forward strand.
CATTTTTCTCTTGAACTACACTGCCAATCAATAAATACATATTTTTGTTTCAGAGAAGTTAATGTAGCAGCTTCATGACTGCAACTAGTTTTTATTTTCTTCGTTCAGATAGACAAGACCTTTTAGCCTTCTAGAGCAAGTATATGGGGAATTATGCTTGTAAGTGTTTATGCTAACGTTCCTTACTTTAGCAAGGTTAAAGAATGTAGCTTAATCACTAATGCAAGGAGGAAAAAAAAACCCCTAACTCTAGAGTTGGACAGCTTTAGTGTTCTATGGCAAAAACTGTGCAACATAAATCTGTAGAAGAAATACATTTTACAGTGAAACAAGTATGTATCAGTGTAAAAGTGTAGTGAGAACAGCAGAGCATGAAGTGGTCTTTTTAATCTTCATAAGCCAGTTGAAATCAGCATTGCTTTTCCTATTTTGAGTTTTCGTTCCTAAAGGAGGATCCAATAGCAGAGGACTGAAAGTGAGTTCTGAAAAAGAGGAGAAATAACACAGTGAGGAAGTAATCAAGAGACCAAGTAGAAAAGGAGTTAAGGAAAACAGATGAAAGACTCTGAGAACCATAAACTTCATGTTGTTTTGCAGTAGCTTCATGGAGTACTTTGGACATGCTGAAGGTCTTGTATCTGATTATTTTTTTTTTTTATAGATAAGGTGGCAGAAGGGTTTAGTTTGTCAGTGTTGTTATTGCTGTATCAGCAGAGCAGTGAAATACAACTTCTGAGCCTTATTTCAGTTACCTTTAGAGAAGTTACTTTGTGAGAAAAGGACTGCTTGGGGAGTGTGTAGGGAAGGAGAAGCTGTCTTTATCCCAGTATAGCATCATTTTCTGGTTTATGTGAGGCAATTTATGCAACCCTTTACTGCTACAAAAAAGCTATATGCAATTGAGACTTATTAGTGTGGTTTGTGTTGTTCGAACAAGTGGAAACAGGAACTGTGAAAAACTTACAAGAGCCTTCTGTTCAGAACATTAGTTTGAAGCAGATTCCTGTAGTAGAAAATAATAACAAAGAACAAACTTAAGATAGATAACTTTTTCATCTTCTGACTTTGATATTTGCTGACGTCAATTCTCTACACAGTAAAAAGTTTTGATTTTTTTTTTTGTGGGAGTGGAAAATAAATGTTAAGACCCAAAGATGCAATCCTGTGCATCTTCTGTAATAAAGCATGAAAAAGGAACAGGATTTTTCCCATGAGACAGTGCAGTCTTTAATCATGCCACTACAACACAAATGTTACATGTATGAAATAATGGCTTGGGATAGCTTTTGCCAATACTGTCCTTCTGTGGACTTTAAATCTCTAGTACAATTGACATTTCACATAGTTTATAGATGGAAGAGACTTGCTGGAGACACTGTTTCTTTGTTCTGAAGGGACATTCTCTTCCTGCACCCAAGGCACTGTGGCTTGTTCACATAATGGATAGTTTTCAAATAATGTCTGCAAAACTATAAAGGCTCCATTCTCGGCTCACTAACTAGAGATGCAGTTGTGGGCACTTTCAAGTTTGTTTACTGTGGTATAGTGTAGCTTCCTATCTGTCAGAATAAAACCTGAACATTTAGAAGAAGGGGAGATAAGGAAACCAAATGAACCAAAATAAACACAGATGTTTCAAAGGAATTAGGTAGAAAATTAAGCAATGATAGTAGTAGCTGACTCATTTCTCTAAAACACATTTAAACAGGGAGAAAACAGCAATAGGAGTGGCAGAATCATGGAATGCCTGAGGTTAGAAAGGAGCCTTGGAGGTCATCTGGTCTACCCCCCCTCCTTGCCCCTCCCACCACTCAAGCAGGACCACCTAGAGTCAGTTGCACCGGACTGTGTCCATATGGCTTCTGAGTATCTCCAAGGACGGAGACTCCACAACCTCTCTATGCTAGTGATCAGACACATCACAGTAAAAAAAGGTGTTTTCTAATGTTCAGGAGGAACCTCCCATGTTTCAGTGTGTGCCCATTGCCTCACACCCTGTCATTGGGCCATCCAGTGATGGGCTACAAAAACAATTGAGGGCCTGGAGCATCTCGCATATGAGGACGGGCTGAGAGCTGGGTCTGTTTAGCCTTCTCTAGGCCCATCATTGGATACTCTTCAGTATCTCCCTGTCTCTCTTGGAAACCTAGAACTGGATGCAGTATTCCAGGTGTGGCCTCAACAGTGATGAGTAGGGGAAAGATCACCTCCCTTGACCTGCAGTACTTTTTCTAAAGCAGCCCAGGGTGCCATTCACTTTCATTGTCACAAGGGCACATTAGTGGCTCATGTTCAACTTGTTGTCTGCCAGGACTCCCGGGTCCTTTTCTGCAAAGCTGCGTTCCAGATGGATGGCCCCCAACATGTATTGGTGCGTGGGATTGTTCCTTCCGGTGCAAAACTCCGCACTTACCCTTGTTGCACTTCACGACATTCTTGTCAGCCCATTTTTCCAGCCTGTTGAGGTCCCTTTCAATGGTAACACAGCCATTCGGTGTACCAGCCACTCTTCCAGTTTTGTCTCATCAGCAAAAGAAAGCAAACTCAGAGTTTAGTTTTGCAGATTGCTGCTATGGTGCTAAAGATTAGGGTTCAAATAGGTCAGAAGGAAGTGTCTTGCAGGGACTGCTGACACATTTTGTGATTAGTTGGTATAATGGTGATATTATCAAGGAAGAACAAACATCCAAAAACAATGAAGAGGAAACATGGCTTCTGCTACTGAAGCAAAGTTAGAAAACAGAGTAGTAATCAGTCCATACAGGATAGCTCATATATCAGTCTGTTCACCTATCATAGAATGGTTTGGATTGGAAGAGATCTTCAAAGGTCAAGTCCAACCCCACTGCTATGGGCAGGGACATCTTTCACTAGATCAGGTTGTGCAAAGCCCTTGTCCAGCCTGGACTTAAACACTTCCAGGGAGCGGGCATCCACAGCTTCTCTGGGCAACCTGTTCCAGTGTCTCACCACCCACATCATAAATTTCTTCCTTATGTCCAGTCTAAACCTACCCTGTTTCAGTTTAAAACTGTTGCCCCTTGACCTGTCACTACAGGTCCTGGTAAAAAGTCTCTCCATCTTTCTTATAGGCCCACGTTATATATTGAAAGGCTGCAATAAGGTGTCCCTTGAGCCTCCTTTTCTCCAGGCCAAACAACCACAACTCTCTTAGCCTTTCTTTGTAGGAGAGGTGTTCTAGCTCTCTCTGATCGTTTTTGTGACAGTCCTCTAGAGTTGCTCTAACAGGTCCCTGTGTTTCTTGCAGAGTGGACCCCAGAACTGGGTGCAGTACTCCAGGTGAGGTCTCATGACAGTGGAGTAGAGGGGAAGAATTACCTCCCTCCCCCTGCTGGCCAAGCTTCTTTTGATGAAGCCCAGGATACAGTTGGCTTTGTGGATTGCAAGTGCACATTGCTGGTGCATGTCCAATCTTTTATCCACCAGTATCCCCAAGTCCTTCTCTGCAGGGCTGCTCTCAATCCTTTCATCCTCCAGGCTGTACTGATACTGTGAGTTGCCCCACTCCAGATGCAGCACCTTGCCCTTGGCCTTGTTGAACCTCATGAAGTTCGCATGTGTCCCCTCCTTAGGCCTGTCAAAGGCTCATCTGGATTGCATCCCTTTCCTCAGGTGAATCAACTACACCACACAGCTTGGTATCATTTGCAAACTTAATGAGGGTGCACTCAATCCCATTAGCTATGTCATTGATGAACATACTCCAGTAGTGCTGGTCTCATTATGGACCCTTGAGGGACACCACTAATTACTGGTTTCCACAGGGACCTTGAGCCATTGGCTCTTTGGACTGAGTCTCATTGACTCTTTGGATGCAGTCATCCAGCCAGTTCCTCATCCGACTAACAATCCATCCATCAAACCTGTACCTCTCCAGTTGAGTGGCAAGAATGTTGTGAGAGACTGTATCAAAAGCCTTCCAGAAGTCTAGGTAGATGATATCTGTAGCTCTTTCCTTGTCTACTGATGCAGTCAGCCATTGTAGAAGAATGTGGATATATTCTTAAGGGAGGTTGTTATCCTGCAACTTGTTCTTTCCTGTAGTTGAAATACTCTTTTGAAAGTATTTACAGAAACTTAAATGCAAGTACTAATTTATGGTTTAGACTGTCCAATGAGTTTACTCCTGCTAAATTTGACTGTTGGTAGTGTGGGTGGTGTGTGCAGAGTTTTGGGGTTTTTTAGAATGGGGGAAAAGGTTGGATCTTACGGGAGCATAATCTTGAGTTGTTTCTTTTTTTGGAAGGTTACATGTGCAATGTTGGTTTTAAGAGTGTTTCTAAACAGTGAGGGAGCAGGTTATTTCTTGGTCAACTAGCTGTATATGCTCAGACAGTTGCCCTCATATGTCCATTGGCTGTTGACATTTGATACAGGCTCTCACTTCCTTCTGCTACTGAAGCAAGCAAATAAAAAACCTACAGATTTCCCTTCGGGAAGGGAGAGAATATGGCAATGAAACTGAACCCAGTAATACACATTTTTCTCTCATGTCTTTCTGCCTGCTTGAGTTTAACAAAATCACATTTCTTTAGTTTTACAGAAGTTGACATGAAATAGTGCCCTTTACATTTCAGGTCTCTAAATGACATTTGTGCTTGCCAGATACTTTTTCAGAACACCTCTACCGACCTTGGCAGAATCAGTTGATAGTATTACTAGTGCTGATAAGGTTTTGGAAAACTTTTTCTACTCTCAGGTGTTTATTTAGAAGGGCACAAGAGAAGACAGCTATTGTAGTTTGGGATCAGGTATAACCATTTTCCCACTGTTCATCTGAACACATCTGAATTTTTAATTCAGTGCTTTTCAGCAGATACTGAATAGTACATCACACATCTGTTTAAGAATGCTCTGTTAAATGCTAGGAATTCAAAACTAGATTTTTAAGGAAACAATAGGTGTTTGTGACCTCAGCAGAACTACTTTAAGATGGTAAGTCATCTAGGAGCTCATGCTCTAGCTTGATAAGCAGGAAGCCTAAAGGAGACTTGTCATTGTTTATGTATAGGAAATCAGTTTCACAAAGACTTACTGACTCTGTCTCTGGAAATCTCTGGGAGAGATTGAAAAAAATTAATTCCAAAATTTAAGTCCTAGTTAAAGAGCTCTTTATAGCTGGAACATGCCTGAGGTGTTGGAGGTGAAAAACTGTACTGCCTTTAAAATGATTAGGAGGTACACGTGCTCAGAGAGGCAGGTGCTGTATTTTTCACATGTTGATTTTTGGGTCTTTCTGGTCTTGTTAGGGGGATACTGGGGAAAAAATTTGAGGCAATAAAACCTACATCTAGACAGTATAGTAAGCTGAATTTGCCATTCCTTTTCTCTCTTTGTAAATATGAAGAACTCATTTTTTTCAACAAAATGGTGAGTGAACTACTGATGCTTTTAAAGTCACTGCTATGGCTAATTATCTCAGTGCAGTCACTTACGTATGCATCATTGCACCCTTTTCTACCTTCCCACTTCCCTCTGAAAGTGGACACAGCCCTTGCTCTGCAAGTAATAATAATTGGTAGTAAGACAGACCTGTTACTCATAGTTTTTTGGGCATGTTTCTTATGGCAGGTGTCTAGTTTTTAATTAACTGTTAATGAACATGCCTAGTAGACCATGATACTGCTGCCAACTTACTCCATTTTATATCACACTGCTGCTAAGCTCTTAAAAGGTGATAGAGCAGGCATTAGTGTCTTTGAAGTGACGGGAAAGAGATTATATGCATAATTGTTTCTAGGATCTACTATGGCAAATGTCTGGTTACTAAATACAGTGTGGCTGTTATCCATCTCTCTAGTCTTTAGTTTCTTCCTTTGTGTGCATCACATATTCCCTTTTCCCCTTTTAGAAAGAGAATACAATATACTTCTAACAATTCAAGTTTTTTTAAATAAAAAGAGCATGAATGTCTCGAAAGGATTATCTTTATCTATGTCTTAGGGAGAACTTTAAGCCTATTATGAATAGGTAATATATAAATAATAAATCAATACACTTCAGTCTTAAACAGCAGTGGGCCTCAGACAATAAACATTAAATCACAATATACTTTTGTTGGCTTAAAAAACTATGATTAGATTTTTAGTCTTAAGTCTGTTTAACTTAGTTGGATATTTAAGCATCTTTGGGTATCACTTTCCTCTGATACTCTCAGTAACCATTTTGCAAAGCTTTTAAGAAGTTCTGCAGAGTGGTGCATTTCCACTTGCAGATCTTACATTCTGTTCTACCCCTAAGAGTGGGCATTGCTTCCCACCGTTCATATCCAGTCCCATCAGAGAAGCAGGACATAACCTTTCTTGTCACATGCTTTCAGCTTCAGAACCTGTTAGAGGGGATTAATCTGTTCCTCATTTCTGAGACTTTTGAAATACCCTGTGTGTAGACTACAAAGCAGAGCCAGGGAAATTGTAGGTAACGTGTCCCCTAACACTGTGATTTCTAAAGATGTTAAGCTATGCTTCCTGAAATCATGTGGGTTAACTTGTTTGCTAATTAAACCAAGCAAGAGAGGCATGAATAAAGGGAATCTTCACATGCTTTCTGAAGGGATAGGGAGACAAGAAGGGAAGCAATTTAGCTTAATTTCTCTGTTTTGACCTTCCCATGCCCACACTGCAAAAGAAGTTAATTTGAGCTCACCGTTGGAGAAGGGAGGCTTTTCTCCACAAATTCGGAAGGGACAAATCACTTTTTGTTCTTAGCCAATTGCACACAACTAGGTAATCCAGTGTGATAGTGCAGCTGGGGACAAGTAGGACCAATGCCATGAATGCGGTACAGTACTGCTGATGCATGTTGTCTCATGGCTAGAGTGCAGATGACTGATCTGGTTTAAGTGGTCAACAAGGAGCGGAATGACTAAGGTACCGACTCTGAGAGAGCCTGCCAAAACATCAGGTTATCTCCTGATTTGAGGAAACATGGTGGAAACTACTAAAGTATTGATAAAATCTGAGAGATGTCCTCTTGTTCTTTAGAGGCTGGATCAAAAAACCAAACCAAACCAAAAAAACCCAAAAATGTTGCAGTTCTGTCAGACTTTACAGTGCTTTTTACTGATGCTTCTTCAGTTAATTGAAGTTTCACTAGCAATAGCTGCTTGATTTTGTGGAAGGTGGCCTACTTCTTTAACTACTTCAAGCAAAAATAATTCTTAATACTTCCTTCCAAATGTTACATTTTGGATTGCTGTAAACACATTAAAATAGAAGAATAAGAACACTAGCTTGCTTTTTAAATGTATTGAAAAATTGGCAAGGACAGTGATCAGATGTACATATTACAGTGAAGACTACAAGACTTTTTATGCAGCACGTGAAAAGAAATTCCTGATACATGGTATGAGAAACATTTGATAAACTTGTGGCTTTATAGAATTGACTAAAGTGATTATGGTAAATTTTAACATTTGTCTTGTATATGGAAAAATAAGTAAATGATGGCTATATTGCAGTTGGGACAGCAGAAAAGTGACATTATCAGGCCCAGTCCAGAGTTCTTCTGTCAGTTACTTGTGTCTACATAAATTTATAAACAGCTCAAGGCATGTCTTGGGATGGGGTTATGCAAAATAAAAGTGTAGGGTTGTAGTAGTTACCTAAATAGTAATAAATTAAGTCATTCATATGCCAGTAGATACTATGCAGGTACTATTGACAGTTTGTTGTGAAAAGTCTTGGGGTCTATGGAAGCAGATAAAATATTTTTTGATTATTTTGAGTTATTTTGGAGTGACTTGTGAAATCTTGTGAGCTACAGTCTAGATATGATTTCAGTAGCTGTCAGCAGTACAATTTTGCCTGTTCTTACAGGACCGCTAACATTCACCAGGTCAAATGCTCATGTCTAGCTGAGCTCATCCTGTTCAGACATTTGCTTATCTGTTTTCTCTTTGATCGCATGAATTGCGTGGTACTCTAGCTTTTCTCGTGGTATCTACCTTCAGCGGAGGGATGGTGGAGCATGGCCAAGGTGGAGAGGTTTGTTCTGTCTTCTCTTCATATGCCCAGGCTCAAGAAAGCAGGAAAGAGGCAGAAGATCTGTTTACCTGTAGCAGACTAAAGGGGAGCTATGACTAAACTGGAGATAGTTTTGAAGCTAAATTTTCTAAATAAATCTATGCTGAGCTTTTTGGATAAGTTAAATGGTTAGCTGAACTTGGAAAATATTTATAAAACCATAAGAGCTTTAACTAGAAAATATCTTAATATTTAAACTATGGGGAAGTCATTCCATTGTAAGGACTCTGTTTCTAAACTTGCTTACAGGTTATTTTAGCAGACTGGTCAGAGAGTTATATGTCCACTCATTATGATATTGATCTTGCATGCTGCTTTTGAAACAGATGGAGGTATTTTAATTCATTAACACCATTTTTTTTTTTATTGAGAATTCCATGACCTTATTGATGCTATCTGGAATACCTGGATTTTAAGCTCAAAGTAGGTTCCTAAACATGGTGTTAGTTCATGAATAATTTTTTTTCCCCAAACTTTGGCTAGAATAAAATATAAATTTATCTACACTAAGTATCAAATCGAGCAGTGTCTTCTAGGTTTTTTAGTATTCAAAATAGAAACCAGGGAAAGAGAGGTGTATGTGTTTAAATCAGTCTTGCCAGTGAAACTTGTTTTTTTTCCCAGAGCAGTGATACTCCTTCCTATAGAAAGGGAAAGATATTCAAGCCTCCTGCTGCTGCTGTTTTTTTGTCACTGGTGGTGCTGTGGCAGGCAGTAGCTGCCCAAAACAACCTACAGCAGTTGAACCTATTCCTCAGGCTGCAGAAGAGTATGCAGCTGGCCTTTTCTGGTTTATGGGACATGAGCAGATCTGTCCACAGACAGCATGATATAATGCAGTATGTCTAGTGTGGTGGGACAAAGAGGAGAGGCTAGATTTAAAACAAACAAATGAAAAAGTCCACTGTTGATTCTCAATAATTAACCAAACTTCTCCCTTCTCCTTCCCAAAATATGTGCTATGCGTTGTTCTTCTGGGGATGACGATACTGCTGGGAACAGCAGCAGCAGTTGCAGGCTCAACATCTCTCCCATGGCCATGGACCTCCAGTGCCTCTAACACCACATCCATCAGGACTTCAGCCTCCAGGAATCCCTCCTCTCGGAAGCAGTGCTGGCCTTCTTGCCCTTTCTAGTGCTTTGGGTGGGCAGTCTCACTTGGCAGTAAAAGATGACAAGAAGCACCACGATGCAGAACACCACAGAGGTGAGAGGCATGGCAGGCCTGATTAGGACATTGTCAAATTTGCTCATTGCTGCAAATTACGTGCATCTCTAAAGAATTAAAGTTATATAGAATGAGAAAAAACTGTTGGCAAACTTAAAAATGTCTGCATATATACCACTGAAGCAAAATTCAACTTGGAATTTTTCAGTATTTTAAAAGGGGATCGCTAGGTGTCACCTGCTCTGCAGTTTGCAGGGCATTTTGACATCTGGTAAATGCTTAGTTGTAACACCAGTGGCCTGCACCATATTGTGGAAAACTGTTAAACTGCATAATGGGTAATTTTTTCAAAGAAAGTAATGTTGTTAAATGGGTGGGTGGGAAGGTAGGGGGAACAAGAAGTTAAAGTTTAAAGTGAATGTGTTCAAACAAAAGATTGAGATAATTGCATCTGTTACTTTAGTTTCATAGGCTTAAATTCTAGTACTCAATTACTTAAATACTGGGCAAAATTGCACTTGACTAATTTTTGAAAAGAAAATAATTTATTCTGTCATGAAATAAAACTAGGCTTTGTGTATGGTTAAACTGTAAATCATGTTTACAAAATACTGTAATTTTCAGGAAATCACTGTATTAGGAATGTGCAATGACTTATATAAATAAAAGCCATTTTAAAGCTGTTCGTGGTTTGTGTTCTAATTTTTTTCCCCCCTTTTTTATTTCTGTTCTTGTCTCTGTGTCTGAACGGGCATGTCTGTGCGTTTCTTGGTTACTGCGGGAGCAGACAGAGAGCCAGGCACAGTAAGTACCAGAATTCCTGCTAATATTTCCACTTCTACATAATGTAATAATCAGACATTGCACTGTTTGTTTCATCTTCCTTGTAGTCAGTTTCATGATATTGGGGGCATGTATTTTTCTGTTAAGATACTTCTTGGTTTATGCAGAACACCAAGTTACCTGTTTGGAGGACTGTGTGAATCAGGTTTGTTTCTGAGCAGAATGATTTTGAGGAAGCTTTAACTTTAGTTTGCTTATTGGGGGTGGGAGGAAAGCTGCAATTCAAACGTTGACTGCAACTTAGAAGTATAACATTATAATCCAGAGTTAAAATTTTTCCTGTAGGATTTTTAGGAATTAGTTGCAGAACAGGTGAGAAATTTAAAATTCATGTGTCATGATGGTGTTAGGCCCTAGGAGTTTCTTCAACTGAATCTGTTTAAGCCGTACTAATGTCTGTACTGCTTAATTTGTGCTTCAGGTATAACTTCCATATCAATACTTTTTTTCCCTTTAGACGTAAGCTGTAATAGAATTGGTCTAAGACAATCTTATCTGAAAACAGCCAAAGAACTATTTTGTTACAGCTTTTTATACTGTTGTGTTTTGAGTGATACTGGTCTATTAATTTGCTGGAGATGTGCTACGTTCATGTAATTTCAAGTAACAAAGCAAATTCTGCTTGTTGATGTCATAAGTGAATTTGGGCTCTATTTTGCTTCTTTTTCTCAATTAGAAAAGACAAGAATTAGGAAAAGTTGTCTGACAGTTATCTTTAGGGTACTAAAGTTCTGTATTTTACTGGGGTTTTTTATACTAGGGCTTCACAATTATTTACTGGAAACTGCGTATCTTTTGTGGCAGTCTTTTTTGTTTCTAGGTTACTAAGCAAGAAGCATTCATTTCAGCTTTCTTAACATTATTAATGGCAGGATAACGGTGGAAATAATTTTAAGCTGGGTTTTCCTGAAGCCTCAGACCTATTAAGGATATATTTCATTGAGTGGGACATATTTCTTTGAGTGGTTAGTCACGTGCAGGATTCTCAACAACTTCTGTTAGGAGTTAAGCAAGGAGGCTTGCGGTGTGTGTCTGTTTCCCTGTGCATGCACCGGTGCAGTGATGGGTTTCTGTTTTGCGTTGGTTATGTTCCCTGTCTTTGCTGTCTTCCCCTCCTCTCCTGCCCTGTCCATCATGTACGTTGCTAAAGGGTTTTTGAGTTTAAAATCAGATGCTTCAAGTGTTGTGAATTTCAACTCTGAATTCATCCTGTATCTGCAAATAGTTCTTGCCTATGGAAAGACAGCTGTCAAAAATAAAATGAGCCTTTTGTTTTGTGGGAGATTTGCGATATTACTTGTTTAGTTGACTATATGTGTCAATTTTATTTAATTAAAGTACACAAAATTGTCGCTGAAGTTACTTCTGTCTCCATATGTGTAACTCATGATTGCTTGGTTATTATCTGTATGTAGGCTTTTTTATGCTGGGTTTACCACTAACCTTTAAACAATCTTGAGGCTGTATTTCATAGAAGAACTTTGCTGTATGGATATATTGAGTTCAGGTTACTACACTATGATGGCCATAGTTTCTTTTTGGTCCCAGTGGAGAATAGTACTTCATAATTAAAATGAACTTTGGTAGCTGAATGCAGGTGAACTTGAACTTAAAACTGTTTATGTACACTGTTGCATTAGAACCTTGGCTTAACAGTAAATGGTATCTTCAAGGAAAGAATCATAATTCAAGTGATAGTCCAGTTTAAATCTGTGGTTAAAATGATCAGCTGGGAATGATTTTCTCTTTGAACTCCTCTAATTAATTCTCTTGTGTTTTTAATGGATTTCTTTTTAATTTAAAATATATTTTTAAGGATAATATAAAATTGGTTACAAGCACACAAGGCATACCAGCAGGTCCAACTGAGCAGTAGGCTTTTATTTTGCAAATTACTTTATAATATTTGGGTCACCAAGATAAGATCAGTTTGATTTTCAGACTAACATTTTAAGTGCAGTGGTGCTGCCAGAAATCCTGATAAAGGCTTGCTTTCATCATCCAAAACCCATGCTATCTCTTAGTGACCTAAATTAGCCATGATACACTTCTACAGCATGATTTCTATCAAATATGTCTGGTGTGACCTTCCAGTATCATCAGTAGAACTTGGCAGTTCTACATGTGCAAGTTTGAAATACTAAAATTTAGTGCGTGTTTATTTGGTTTTAAGTTGACGTTTTCTGACATAACTTTGAGTTAAAGCATATTGTGGCATATTAATTGAGCATGTTAATTTGTAAATGAGATGTAGTTTTATTTTTTTAAAGTCTCCTTGGACAAATAAGCAGCCACAAGCTTTTATGTATCGTAAGTTTAGAAATATTTCATAATGCAGTGTGATTCATGTATTTATAAAGAAGATTATAAAGATGTAGTGATTTCATTATTCTTGACTGTAATCAATGTCAATTTTACCTACTTTTGCTATATTTAAATGGCAAGGGCTACATTTTTCTTTTTTATACTACTTAAAGTTTCAGGAAATAAGATGAAAGGTCATTTCTTGTAAATACATGTTTGTGAAATGTATAACATTTAAGTTCATAATAATAGTATAGTTCATACATGAACTGCTAAAATTATTTGGTTAAAAATAAATTATATGACTACATGGTTAACGGCAGGTGGGTTTTGGCTGATGTAGCTCTAACCATCCAAAAGTGGGTCGTGTTATTGTGGGAATGCAGGCATCCTTACTATTGTGACAGTCTGGCTGCAGGTAATGACGCCAGACAAAGTAAGCAAGTTTTGCAACTCAAGCATGTTTTGGGAGACATCAGTACAAAAGAACTTTGATGTCTACATCTAGGGAACATACTGGCAACGTTTTTCAAACTCATCTTAGGTGTTAATTTATCACTTGTTTTCCCACTGTTCTAGTATCCTGTTTGGTCAGCACAGAAATGCAAATGTTCTGAAGCATCTACTGTATCAGTAATAGTTTGTAGACAGTGAAATCTGACTTAATTATGTGCTTGGGATTTACATTAAGCTTGGTGTTTTATCTTTTGTCCTCATTAAAAACATTGAGCTTGTTTCCTAAGACTTAGGAAGTACTCGTAAAGGTTGTTTTTTTTTTTTCCCTTGGTTGTTAAGCATTAATGTTGCTATTGTTTTGTAAAGCAAATGCTCTTTTGTTACAGCAGAAAAATATTCTGTGTTCTTAGCTCACTGTCCTATTCTTCCCTTTCCAGTATTGGAGGAAGGGGGCACGTGCAATTCAATGCTGCTTTTTGGTTGATATATGCAAGCTGTTTTTGTTTTGTGTTTTAATTCTTTTAAATGGGGAGCAAAATCAAAAAGGAGTTACATGAAAATGTAGGGCATTATTTAGTGTAGCATAGGTATGCTTCTTGGCCTTTGTGAAGAAAGTATTATTTTCCGGTGTAATTGAAAAACTTGAATTTCTTTAATCAGTTATCTTTTATTTTTATTGTCTCTTGTCAACTTAAAAATAAGTCAAATCTTAGAGTCTTTTTGGATGCAGACCACAAATTAGCCTCAGCAGGAGTTGCTCACATGGAAGAGCTGTGTTGCAGTTTAGTTTGTAGCTGATGCAAAGCAACGTGATGCTGATGACGAAGGACAAGAGGATTGGTGTGGTCTGGTCTAAATTTTTACGGATATGCTGATTCTGACAATTAGCTAGAAAATACTGGAATCAACAGAAGCCTTAGTTTCTGTTAGTGTCTCCCAATTGAATCAATGTGGAGTGATTCAAATCTGTTTGGGCTTCTAGATTTGCTTGTTCCTAATGTGAATATACTAGTCTAATTATAACTTAAAATCGTGGGTGAAAAGAGGTTGAAGTCAGTAGCTTTCCATCACCAGTAATTTAAACCAAAGCCTACTCACTTTATAAGTCAACTTTTGGGTTGTTGACATGTGTGTTTGCAAGAAACATATTCAACAAGTGGGAGTTAATGATTCTTGAGTTGCGTAACTTTGTATGCAATCTTCTTGTGCCTTTCTGGGGGATGGTTAAGGGCTAGTCTCTCTTCCATCATCCACTATATTCCTGTCAGTGAGCAGTGGGACTGCTGAGCAACTGATGTTTTGGTTGTAGGAGTTAGACTTGATCCTGTTTTGCCCACTCAGCAAGGGATTGCATTTGTTCCTCTCTGCATATGGGTATCTGTAGATAGCACTTGTGTGTGGTACAGCAGCACAAGTCCGGTGCAGTGGTTAAATAAACACAGCGGTCCTGGCTGGTGATATGGACAAGCACAAGTTGTCAGTTGTAATAACTGGCTGTAATGGCAGATGGGTGCAGTTGGTTTGGATGTACAGTGACTCAGTGAATGGCCAAGCACAGAGTGTGTGTGTGTCTTTGGGGAAAGGGGTGTGGGGGGGATGAGGACCCCAGCACTAGAGAAGATCTTAATTGGGACCAGGTGTGGTTGAACCATGAGCACAGATGTGATGTAAATTCTGTTATTTAATTGCTGCAATGATCAGCATAAAGTTAATTGTCAGTTCTGTATGTTCTAGTGAGTTGTCCGTGCTGGGGCTAAATGAGATACTGTGGGCTCTCAGCCTGTACCTCTGGCACACATGCTTGTGGTTTGGAAGTAGTTCCTATGGGGAAACAGCACAGAGTCGAAAAAGTGCATTTGAATAATGTGCGTTATATTCCTAATAGGGAACCTGCCTTTTCTCTGTGCATTGTGACTAGGTTTTCATTTCACATTTGCTGCTGGTGGTTTCAGTGTTTAACTTTTGCTGGCAGCAATGTTGCTTTAGGATCCCCAGTTGCCTGTTATACAGCCCTTATGCAGTCTGGTAACTCTGACAGGAAGTGGTGCTACGTTAGGCTTTTTAAATTCTTTCAGGATTTATTTGAAAAAAAGGGATTCATGTGAATAAATTTTGAATTATCGGAATAAAAAGAAAACATTTACGTAAGATTGATTTTGACCATTTGTTCTGATTCATGATTTACAGATGTTGCTTTGGAAATCCCTAATAAATTCAACTAGTTTGAAAGCGAGGATTATCCTCAATTATGCATCTAGTCTGCTGAAATTAAGACAAATTAGTGTCAGGGAGTTTCTCTTTAGGAAATGAACTATGCATGTATATATCTTTTTGCCATTTTTTGTACAAATGGATTATTGTTGAAGATCAATTTCTGAGGCATTATGAAAAACTATATAAACATTATAGCTGAAATAAAAATGCCTGTCCTACTTTTGAAAATAAGTCAGATGTTAGTAGGCCTGGTAGAAGAGCTAAACAGATTTTTTTTTTTTTTTAAGAGAAGATAAGGAGAACTCTTATCATTGTGAAGCAGTTGCTGCTGTCTTCTAGCTGGCCATATGCTTGATAGTGAATTTATAGCAAATATAAACTCTACCAGAGCTGAAATGAGGAAAGGTGGGTTTTGGTAGGCTTTTCTCACTCTCCTGAACCTTAACATTACATTGGCAAGAGATGTCAATAGCTCAAGGCTTATATGATCATCTCTTTCCCAGTTCTTGTTTCATTTTTTAATTTATTTTCATTTATTTCCTTTGTTACTTTTAGTGTTCTGGATCTATGATACGCTCTATTTACATTGATTCATATTGTTGAATGAAATCTTACAGAATCGGTGGTTTGAATTGTGGTAGTAAGTTATAGCAGCAAGCTATTTTTTCATCGAAAGTTATAATTTACCTGATTTTAGTCACAATTGTTAGAACTTCAGTGTACTCCTAAGGGAAGCAAAACCCTAACTTTCTAATTATTGAGTCTACTGACAGATTTTGCCAGAGTAACAGCACGATGTTATTTGCAACTGCCAGTATATCTACTCTGAAATAAGCTGCTCTACAACAGATTCTAGCGTGAATGCTTTGATTCCAAAGAACGGTGCTTTATGAATGTGGTAAGCTAGAGAAAGGCCATGTAGAAATGACTATATGGGAGATGTTTTGCAGAATAGGCTTTTGAGGAGTGTAGATTATTATTGCAATTATGTTTGTGATAAGTAAGGCATGGGTCTTTTGAGGAAAAATCAAACCTAATAATATTCATTTGGCATTTAGGACACAATGAGAGCTAGGTATATGTAGGAGTTCCTCGGTATGTTTCACAGTATTGAAATTCTGCAGGACAAACTGTACAGAATATTGTCAGCATTGTCTAGGTAGACTTTAACTTAAACCAGAAAAAACCATCAGCCATTGTAGCTACACATATTTGATGCCAAAATTTGCAAGCTGTTCCCTACACTTCTGTGTAGTAACTTCAGATAGCAGGGTTGCTAAATTTTTCCCAGCTGCTGCCCCTTAATTTTGGCAATTTAAAATGAAAACCTGAGTTTATTCAGTTTACTACTTTTGCCTTCATTGTTTTATTCTAAGCTTTTCAATAGTAGAATATCTATTTTTAAATTATTTTTGTTAAGGGAAGTTATCTTAACTAAAAGACTTTCCTCCTTAAGACATATGCAATACTTAAATCTGTGGTCAAGTTTGAATTAACAGATTGCTGCTTAAGATGTTGCTACTGCTACAGGCATGATGGATTCAATATTAAAATGTTGAAGATGGGTTTTAATGTTTTTCAAACTAGTGAATCCCTGAATTTATGTGCATCGGGGAGGAGATGAGGGGTTAAATTCAGACTGTATTTGTCAAGGCAGTTAGTTCAGTGATCCAACAAACCCACCTTTTAGCTGCAAAACATTTCGGTAAAGACATTATTTTGAGCTTCTTTATACTGAATTTCATTAGAACCTCCTATATGCTTTATGTAAGCCCCTTGGCATTTGTTTAGCTTGAATAGTCATGGATAAAAGAGCTTAGAGTTGGCTTTAAAGTGCAGCTTGTGAAGCAGGAAAAAGAGGATTCAGATTGCCTTATGTACCTTGTTTTGTTTTCCTTCTCCTTGGGACTAAACATTAATGCCTGAGTAAAACTGCCATGGTGTCCTCAGGTTCTAAAGGGGAAGTCACTCAGTGCACAGTTCACTGGCTGTTAGTATATGTTCATGATACATTAAGAGTAAATATCTCTGGCTTTTGGGTAGATACCAGTATTTCCTTTGAGGGCTTACACTTATATCTTAGTATATATGTAGG
This sequence comes from Strix aluco, assembly GCF_031877795.1. Classification (NCBI taxonomy): domain Eukaryota; kingdom Metazoa; phylum Chordata; class Aves; order Strigiformes; family Strigidae; genus Strix; species Strix aluco. The sequence continues at coordinate 72,979,432 of NC_133971.1, forward strand.
TATTAGGCTTTTCTCTCCTGAGGTACGTGTATGTGTGTAAATACGTGTTTACTTACATATTTATGTGAGCGTATATTTATTTATGTAAGCATGTACTTGGCTTTTGGGAACTAGGCTTACCAGGTCTTTGTGAAAGGAGATTTTTTTTTTTCTCAACTCATTCAGTATTGTTCACAGCATTAACACATCACTGAACAAATTGCCCTCTTGCATATGCTAATCCTGCACTTAAAAGAACTCATTGTAACACGTTTTAATGCTTTAGCTGGAACGGAGATGGAGATGAGAATCGCAGGCATGTCAAATTGTCATGTGACTGAAAAATGTCTAAAATGCCTTTCTCTTTGGGTCAACAGTTTGTACTTAGCATAACTTAGCATGAATGAAAGCATTCCATGTAGTTTGAGGAAAAGATTAGTCTTTGCTTTTGTCTTTTGTGTGTGTGTGTTGGCCTCAGTTTTTCAGATCAAGCCTGATTAAACAACGCTTTAGCCTTAATTTCACGCTAGTAGTGAATGTTATGCTGGAAATAAAAATATTTGATCTTTGTTTGCAATACCTTTGTTGAAGGTATCCAACTGGAGTTTACCACAGCTAACAAATGATTACTGCATAACCTTATTTGGTAAATATTTGTTATTTTAAGAATTAAAGGCAAGTTGCCATATATCTATCCATGCCTGCAGGTGTAGACGTACCAAAGCCTCATTTATTTATGATGATCTAGAAGTGAGCAGTCCGATGATATTTAGTAAATCTCTTCTATTATATGGGATCTGTGTATTAAAAAAAAAAATAATTGTTACCTGCTCATGAATAAACAGCAAGCCTGCTTCTCCTAAACAATAAATTCAGTTGAATTAATTAGTTAAATAGGTGGTGACCGACAAGTTAACTAAACTTTTGATAAGTTGAACAATGAAAAGCCAACTTTAGAATGCATGAAGCTGTACATGTTTGCCTGGAGGACTTTTGAGTTGAATTAAATGGAATGAAAGGCTATGTAGGTATTACATTTCTAAAGCATCTATCACATCAAATTTGAGTTTTTAAACATATATGGTGAGATATTGAAAGGAATTTTTGATTGACCTTGTTTTTTGTCTTTACAGAGTAATTCTCTGTTGGTCCCGGACAGTCTCAGAAGCACAGATAAACGCAGGAATGGCCCTGAATATACCAATGACATCAAAAAGAGAAAGGTGGATGATAAGGATTCCAGCCATTATGTAAGCAAATCCATGTCAAAGAAATGATTAATTTACTTGCACATGCTGTGCTTGTATAAGGAGTAAAAGAGCTGTGAAGAACAAGGCAATGTGTTTCCTATGGCTGATGAATATATGTGCCAGAGAGACCATTATTCATGTTGTGGGAAGAGCAGTGACTCAATTGTTTGGGCTATTGTTAAGCAGTACTCCTCAACAGGGAATAATGAGCCAGGAGTAGCCATCTGGGATTCACAAGTGTTCTGGGACATTTCTCAGTTTGAGCAAGAGATCCTTTCTGGACTGCTCTAAAGCCTGCAGGTTTGTTTGAAATGGAGGATTTTGTTGGTTTGGGGGTGTTTAGTACCTTTTTCTGGTATAAACTATTACCACGTTGAGTAATAATTACCATTGCAAATTGCATGTGTTATGAGGCTCTACCAACTCACTAAAGTTGACTTTTGGTTGATACAGCAGTTTCAACAGGAAGCAAATGGAAATATAAAAAGTTCACACTTTGTTCTGCATTTTTGACTAGCTTGCTTGTTGCTTGGTTTTGAAAAGACAACTTCAGTATGACGGTGTGGCATATGTGAACCTCAGAAGGTTCACACAGCTTTCAACTTCAAGTCTAAATGCTCATCTAAATCACAGGATGATACTTGAACAGGCCTTAGAGACCAGGACGGGTGTAAAAGAGTACTGAAAAGCAGAATATAAATATGACAGAAGATGGTATTCTTTGACATAACAGTAATGTGGCAAATTGTCTGGTTTACATGAATCAAGTCACAAATTACTTCCTGGTTATTGAAACCCAAGAGAAAATCAGATGCCACTTAATTTCCTCAATATTTGGTAGGGTAATTTCTCTCCACTTGGACCCAGAATATCTGAGCAGCTATTGGATATCTCTGCAGCTACTGACAGTAGATGGGGTTACTTTCCCCTTTCTTCACATTGTGGTTACAGTTTTGCAAGTTGTATTTCCACCACTTTCTAATAATCTTGGTTTGATTACAGAAGGGTTTGGCAAACTTCACCATGTTACTCCCTCAGTTTTGAGGGTTTGATATTCTATGGGCATTTTTCATTTTAAATATTTGAAGATTAAGCATTCTTAACGTACATTTGATATTAAAAAAGAAGAAAAAGCTTAACTTGTTTTTCTTGTATTTCTACTGGAAAGTAATGGAAAAGGATATTATTGCTCTGTAGAAGCAGTTTGTTTTAATCCACATTTTAAATGTGTGGTGCTGTTTGCTTGAAATGGATTTTACAGATAAAGGCAGCATCAAAATAAAGAATTGAACGAAGCAAGGATATTTGAAAGTTCCATATTTATTCTAATCTGGAAGAAGATCTTTATTTTTAAAGGTTCCCTGATTCTGCAAACACAGAGCTGCTGATTTGAAGCTTATTTTAGATGAGGCCCTTGTAGGGACAAGGAAGTAGTCCTGCTTTTGTCAGAAAGGAGATAAATGAGCTGTAGGAATTGTTGCTTTTGGAAATAAGATGCAAAACTTCTTTTTCTTCTTTTTTTGACTTCTGACTAATTTTCGTGTTAGGACCTGTATAGTTTCAGCCTGTAGATTTGTTAGTGAGAAGAGTCTTCTGATGTTAATAGTACCTATAGGAGATGCCTTTGATAGTCCCAGTAAATTTCTATTTCTCAAGATGACAAAGTGAATGGAGTGCACATAATCATTGCTCCGTGGCTATTTTTGCCCTCCTCAGGGGCGGTATTTGGTGAACAAGCGTCCCACCTGCTGTGCTCCCACATGCTCAACTATTTTCTAACCTATTCTTGCCTTCTGGGTGCTTCATACTTTTCAAGAGGTGGCAGTTAACTGGGGCTGAAGCTTTCCTGTTCCTTCTCCTTTTGCATACTTCGGTTGGACAGGTTCCCGAGTGGCAAATAGAACCGCCATTTCTGTCTTCAGTGGCACTCTTGGGTCCTTAATATGCTTGCGGTGTTTCTTGGAGCAATATTCAGCTGCTAAAGCAGAAGCGAAAGGTTGAAGCTACCTGTTGGGGTCTTGGGGATTTTTTGGGTTTTTTTAAACATTTATGGCCTGAAGTGAGAGGAAATAACCAGTGTTAAGTGTGGTAGCCCAGACACTTTGAAAGCAAGAGATGGGGGACAGTTTGAGCAATCTTGTATGTCTGATTTGTTTGCCTAGAAACTTTTTCACTGAAAGTATTATTACTGGAAATGTCAAACTTGCCCACATGAAAATTTTAAGTTTTGTCATTCACTTGATTGTTTGTTTTTGGTTTTGAGTCAAGCCTCACCTTCTGGATTGAACCATGGTGGTGCACTGCACAAATCACTAGACCACTGTGTGTCATAGAATGTGTCTACTGTGGCATCCCAGCCCATTTTGGAGATAGGGGCCAGGAGGCACTTGAGTAACAGCTATTGTGAGGCGCTAAAGCAGCTCAGGTGAACACAGATTTATGTGAAACAGTCAAAATGCAGCTTGACAAGCCACAACAAAACATTTCCGTTTAGGAATGTCAAAGTATTTTGGTTTTGTTAGGCAGAAATGTTGAAATGCCTTGGCATTTCTGAAGCTCTTTCTTCCCCAGAACTTTCCAGCTCAAAGCTTTCATTTCTGGAAAAGAAGGAAAATTGTCCTATCACTTTGAGGAAGTCGATTCATCAAACAAATGCCAAAAAGCTCCAGTTTTCTGAGATGTGTTGGTTTTTTTAGGTATGCACAAGCAGTAATTTCCATAAGATTAACACATAAGATTAGCATATGAACAGAATGAGTTTCTCTTTTAGGAGTGGTGATAACACTGTTTATATGGTAATACGAAGGTGTTTTGGACCATCTTGCACTGGTGAGACCACCACCTTTCAACTACTTCTACCTTACTGGGTTTTATTATAGAAGCAGAAATAAGGTTTCTGTGTTCCTGTTTTCATTTGTTTTCCCTGTTGCTAATAATAAAAGGCTGCTTGTTTTTTGTTTAGGAAAACCAAAAAAATGTCTGAGTAGATGCGTAGTCTTTCTCTCTGGGCTCTTAATGTACTAATTGAAATGAACACTATATTTATTTATTTTTAATAGGACAGTGATGGGGACAAGAGTGACGATAACTTGGTTGTAGATGTATCCAATGAGGTAACTTTTTTCATTTTTGTAGTCTTGACATTTGCCCAAAGGTTAAAGGAAAAGTGCATTTAGATGGTAGAAGAGAAAGAATCCTCTGTGTGGATATGTTAAAATATTCACAACTTCTCCTTTTTGTTAGTACTGCAGTTACTGTGTCTTCCTCTGGTTGCCGTTGTGGCTTTTCCTTCTGCTGCTTTGTCCAGCTCTGTTCCCTCTGTGGTTACATTCTGACGCTTCACAGCTGCTCTGTAGTGGAGAGAGTTGTGGTGAGATGCAGGTAGAGGGCTGAGATTTTCAAATCACTGTCTTCAAATGAAACGGAAGACATTACCTAACCTTGTATTAAATAGTAGTAGTATTATTAAAGCATTTTTGGTACCTTAAAAATTACTAGTATTTTAACATCCTATGCTAAAGACAACATTTTTCAAAAATGTTTGTTTTTTAGAATGAAGTCAGCTGAAGTCAAAATTAGGTCAGTCAGTTCACAAAATTTTCCAGAGGTTGTAGCCATTTTTTTTTCTCCAGGACAGAGATTTGTCAGTGGCATCAAGGTGAAGGGATGGGCCTTCCGCTTTCTTCATCTTTTATTTCACAGAACAAAGAGATTTAGGAAGGTTGAATATGGTAGCAAGTTCTTCTACTCTGTGGAAAGCACAAGGATGAGAAGCTGACAGAGAAGTGTCTTCAGCAGCTCCCAAGTGTCCAAATGATGTCAGCCAAGTAGAAAAATCCATACCCAACTAGGGATTTTAGTAAAACTTTTAGAAGCCCTACTTACAATGACACTGCTCAATAATTAGTCAGTAGACTTAGTGTCCTCTTGTGAGGACTGCTTTCTCCCTGCTGCTATTATGAGCCAGAGGAGCATGGAGAACCTGCAGAGCTCTGATGGTATTGTAGCTTGCTGGGCTGGCTATTTTAGGTTAAAGTAAATGCAGAGAGTGCCTCTGGAAGAGAGAAAGATAATCACCTGAGAGGTGATCTCAGTTTTTCCTGTAGATTTAAGTAGTGAGGCAATTACAGATGATATTTAGAAAGAAGTGACAGATACTATGGCATATAAAGCATGTGTCTTTATCTCTTCTGAAGATAATGATGAGCAAGGTTTGTATGGCCTAAAAGAGATTATTGAAATGTTTGTTGTCGCTAGCAGCACGTGGAGAGTGTACATGGAAAAAGCTGTACACTTACTGCAGTTACTGTTGGTCTTTCTTGCTCTTACCACATGTCGTGCATGCTTGCCTTAGTTTGTACTTCAGTGTTCTTAGATTGCAAGCTCTATGCTTGGAAATGGTTTATGGTTACATGTAGTGTAAAATAAAACCAGATTGCTTACTACATGAATTTACTTAGCGTCTCTAAATTGATGAAGGGTCTTCAGCTTTTTTTCTATAGAGATAACAAAATGTCTTGTTGTTTGAACTTACTGCCTAAATTCTTCTAGTTTTTTTCCCATACACTCCTTAGTGGTGTTGTGTACCAACATGTGACACAGTTCTGTGCTGTTCTTCCCATTGCTTTAGGATCCTTCTTCCCCAAGGGCAAGTCCCACTCATTCACCACGTGAAAACGGTATAGATAAAACCCGCCTGCTGAAGAAAGATGCTTCTAGCAGCCCAGCATCTACAGCTTCTTCAGGAAGTTCCACTTCCCTCAAATCCAAAGAAATGAGTCTGGTGGGTAGCAGTCTGTTGTCCAGATAAATGATCTTCTTTCTTATAAAGTCTAGCTCTCCATCTCCTACATCTACTTGTGGCAGAAAGTACATGGCTTTAAACACTTGAAGCTATTGATGTAGACTACTCTTTTTCAAGACCTTTATAGTAGTATTCAGCTTTCCTCCTCACCAATATTTTCTGTTTCACTTTGATTTTTTGTATTTCCTACGTTTCTGTCAAATGAGTTGCAAATGTATTACAAAGTAAAGTATGAGTCACTTAAGCGTTGTTTATTTTCTCTTTGAGCAATAATTTATGGTTTAACAGTCTGTATATATAGTTACTTTTGTTAGGCTTTTGTATAGGCTTTTGTTAAACTCTTCTAAATCAGCTGTTACTCTTTGAAAACTTTTCCTGCAGTATCATTAATAATTTTATCAGATTCTCTGTAGCTTTTGTGTCACAATTTTTTGATACTATCAACTATCGTGGTATTTTGTTGTTGTACTTAGATTTGCTGTGTCCAGTAATAACTGAGACAATGATTTCAAGCTAAAATAATTTGGTGATACATATTGTATTGTCCTGAAAAAAAATTATCTCAGGAATTTTATTTTTCATGCCAATGGAAAAATGAAAAGTAACTTTCTACGTTTCTTTTCTTATTTTAATTTTGGCAGCAATCAAAAAGGTTGGATTTCTCACAAGTTAATGTTGTTAGTATTGCATGGATTTATGAAAACTGGCTGAGGGACTGGGTAGTAGGTGCCCAGCATCCCAGCTGCTGTTGTGATAAATTGTATAATATGGCCTGGATTAAAAATAATACTCGTTTAATTTGTTTAATGATACCAGCATGAAAAAGCCAGCACGCCTGTTCTGAAATCCAGCACACCAACTCCTCGAAGTGATGTGCCAACCCCAGGCACTAGTGCAACTCCAGGACTTCGTCCAGGCCTTGGCAAACCTCCAACAATGGACCCTCTGGTTAACCAAGCTGGTAATGCATTACCTCACTTGTTTTTATGGTTCAAAAATTAATCTTTTTTTTACGTGTTTAGTTCTGTGAGAATGTTAACGAAATGTATTGCTTTGTTCTTGATATCAAGAGAGGGCTTGATGAGAAGCAGATGTTTGGATTATCAAGAGTTTGAGTATCTTTCTGTCTCTTATCCTCCTTTGTTTACTTTTGTCTTTATCTTTTTTGCAAATAATCCAGAGACTGAATGCAATATAAAAAGATTTCTCAGAAGTTTCTGGTACTTATTCTGAATACAATCTCTTCTCTGCCACGTCATCTGTGTCTATGAATATTTGCGACACTGTAAATCTTGACAAATGCAGGGGGAAGTTTACTTTTGCTATTCAGGCTGGTACAGCAAGTTGCTTCAGACATGAACTGTGTAAACCATGTCTATCAGCTTTACTGCTTAATTTGGCAAAGGAGAGATTAACGTAAACAGGGAAATATTACAGAAATGAAAATAGGTAATGCTAGAATAGATTGTTAGAAGTAATCAGCAAGTTCAGACTTTGGTAGATCTTATTTACACTGAGTGAAAAGAGATGGTGGTACTGATAAATTATGGCAATGTTTCTTGGCAGTGCGTCTATGTGAGAGGGGGAAGTTAGGTATTGTAGGGGGAAAAAAGGACTGTTTTATTCCCTGTATGCAGGAATATATAAATAAAACTACTTGATTTCATTACTCTGTAGCTGCAGGTTTGCGGACACCATTGGCAGTACCAGGACCGTACCCTGCTCCATTTGGAATGGTACCTCATGCTGGCATGAATGGAGAGTTAACCAGTCCAGGGGCAGCCTATGCCAGTCTGCACAATATGTCACCCCAGATGAGTGCTGCTGCTGCTGCAGCTGCTGTGGTTGCCTATGGAAGATCTCCTATGGTAGGCCATACGTTGCATGCAATCTCAGTCATGTGAGTTGTGGTTCACTGAGAAGAGCTACATGCTTCATTTAGCACCATCAAATTCCCAAGTTATAACGGTGCCAGAGACTTGACAGCTTTGCTGTGTGTTTCACTTTGCTGCCTGGCTGGAGAAACAAATTTGCACCTTGAAAACAAAGAATCTTGGTGTATTTATGTATGTTCCCCTTTTCCTTCACCTTCATCAGTGCTTTGCCAAAAAATTATTTTACGCTTTAAATGAAAAGGCAGTTTTGGTAGCAACAACGTATTTCATCAGTGCTGTGGACATCTGCTTTTCTCTTGCTGAACCAGATTTGTGTTCTGTACAGACGTACCAAATTAATCTTGAAGGATGTAGAAGTCTTTTTATTTACGTTTCTGTCCTTGTATTTTGTTTTTTGTGGAAATCAACATGAGAAGTTGGTCGGTACATATTTTGGAGCTCTGTGATAAGGTGTGTTAAGAATAGTTGCTGATGTGGGTGTAGTAAGTAAATGGAAAATGGAGCCTAGTAGTTATAGCTGCTGAGGCCTGATTATAATAATATACCTAGGGGCCTGATTCTGCAGACATGAACTTGATGGCAGCTTTATGCATAGACAAACTTACCTACTTCTAAATTTGCAAGATTAGATTTAAGCTTGTCATCTGCTCATTACTGTAGATATGACTACTTTTTTCAAACTGGTAAACAGGGCTTTTATGTGAAAATGTGGAAACTGTAAATAGCATATATGCTCCCTAAAGCAATAAGAATTTTAACTTGGGTATAGTGTTTAGAAGAAAAACTATGTCTGTTTGGTCCAGAATTTCTGTTTGGATTATTTGATGTACATATTCAGGATATAAAAGTTCAGTGGAATTGCAGTACGTAAAGTGAGCATAGTATATTTAAGGTGTAGACAAATTTATCTGCACCCTGTGGTGTAGCTCCGTGAGAGATTTCTCAACTGATGTGCTCACACAGTGCTGTGTGGAGCCATGCAGAGATTCTGGCTGGGGCCTGAAGCTGGTTTCCAGCATCGTGCTGTGCCTGCATGGGGACGTATTAGTGTCACAGAGCTAAAGAACGCTGGCATGGCTGCATGCCAACACACCACGGACTCGAATTCCAGGGCTAGCTCTGTGCTAACACAGGGGTATTTGCATTATGCTCAGTGGTGTGAATGCTTAATATACATGATTGGTTTTATGTTCACATGTGAATACTTCTCACAGAAGCATGTCTAGGGAAAATGTCTTGTTTTTCCCCTGCTGTGAAGGAACATGGACTTATCCAATACTTATCCAATAGTAAAAGCCACATTTTGGTTAAATGTGTAATATCTTGGGGGTGAAGAAAAGGGTCTTGCTGAATGAGAAATTGTAAGTGTGAGATTAATTCATTTTTCATTGTCAGGTTGGGTTTGATCCTCCTCCTCATATGAGAGTACCTGGAATCCCTCCAAATCTAGCAGGGATTCCTGGGGGAAAACCGTAAGTAACTTTTTAACATTTTGGTAACTTCTGCAATATCTAGAGAGAATAAAGTTAGCTTGTGTCAGTAAACAAGAATTCCAAAGGCGGTGGTGTCTGGTTGTTTCCAAGAGATTGTTTTAGACTTCTTCTGGTAAGAGGTGCAGCATATAAATCCTCAAATGGTAGTTGTCATATCCCTAGACAGCTGTGCATATACCTATTTCCAAGGAAAAACTGCTGAAGGTATACTTTAAGGTTTTATATTTCCTTCTTCCTGGGGGAAGTTAAGGGGACCACAAACTGGTAGACAGTGGTAATATGTGTAAGATATACTGAAACTAAACTAAACTTCATACTACACTGAGCATAAATGTGTAGTGCAAACTTGCAGACTCCTTGTCTGGCACCTGCTTTATCAGACATGAGAGCCTGCAGGTGTTGATCATAGTATCTGAACTGGTTACTTTAGCTACTGATGCACACCTTGCATAGTAGAGCAAGCTCCTTAAAACATTTGTGTAAGTGTGCAGCTGGAGAGCAAAAGGGTGATGAAGCAGTTGTGCAGCAGGTGGTCCATAGTGTCGGATAACTTCCACAATAGGTTCTTTTTGTTTAAAAGCTTTAATTATTGAAGAGATGGTTAAATAAAATACCTCTGTGATGCTGTGGCTTATTGATGTTGCAATAAAATCACCAAAACAACATACATCAAATTTTTCAGTAATTTGGCTTTGGTAGACTGTTGAGACTGAGCTTATCCATGTGCAGTAGATTCATGAGCATGTATGACCTCTTAATATGTGATAATTTAAAAAGTATTTTTTGACAATGAGATTATGCAGGTACAAACAGAGCATAGACTGTGAATTTGACTAATCTGTTTTCTTGGAGAGAGTGGGGCAGAGAGAATTGTAACAGGTTTTTCAACACTCTGTTAGAACCTGTTCTTTGTCCCTTCATGCTTGGCATTCACTCCTGTCTTCTCTTTCAACAGAAAGTTGCAGTTAGAGTAGTTTCTATCTCAAGGTACTTACATAATTTTGAAACTCACTTAACACTTTGCACTTATGCTGAGTGTTCCTGTTACATACTGTCTTCTTTACCAATCTATCATGGTTTAATTTTTCCTTTTGCAGCTTCAGGAAAAATTTGGAAACTTACTTTTAGGATACTCTCTTTAAGTTATAAAGCACACTGTGGTGAAAATTATATACACACATATTTCTGTTTGCCTTCATTTTGAACTCCTGTTAATTGCTAGTGATACAGTGTATCATCAGTCATGCAAACATCCTTAAATGTACACCAGATTATAGTCAAAAAAGTGTGTATTTTCTTCTGCTCTTTTTCCATAACAGTAGGAAAGCAGCAGACTTAGATTAGGAAAGCCATCCTGAATGTGTTTTCATTGTTACCCACCATGCTTCTGAGAACAGACTTAGCTATCTGTTGGCTGTGTGAGAAACCTGTTAAATCTTGGATTTACTTAAGGAAGGGTTGGTGGTATGTTGACAAGATTACTGAAATGAAGGCTCAGTGAGTTGGTGTTATGTATCATATGGAGGTGTATCTAAATTTAGTACAGTTAAGGAACAGGCTTTGTTCTCAAAACATCTTTTATTAAGGGTCAGACTTATTCTTGCTGACTTCAGTAGAATTCAGCATACTTATAGAAAATATTTTTGGAGGTTGCATAATCCAGTGGCTGTAAGTTTTTACTTCTAAACAAGTATATTCATAAGCTTTCAGTGACTTATTACATTAGCAATGCCAGGCAATATTTCATATTATAAGCTATGAAAACCTGTTTTCGTTCAGGCAGAAATTTTCTGTGGATGAGTTCTAGCTGTTGCACTATTCAAGGCACAAAAGCAGTGCATGTATGCTGCTGTACTTTGTATACTGGTATTTCATAGCTAAATTAGAGTCTGTGTGGGTTTTTAAATAATCTTTTCATTTAGTGTTTTCAGCACCTTATTTACCTCTTCATAGATCTCCTACTTTGATACATACTCCTTACTCTCCACTTAAGTGTTCTGTAATGTTTTTTTGTGGTTGTGTTACATGGACTGAGTCAGTCATTTCCTCTAAAGTGGCTTCTTTGCTTATCTTTAAATGAGGCAAACCTAGAATTTCACAAACTGACCTATTAACTTTCCACTGACAGTTTTAGAATGATCTCTTGTACTAGTCTTGATTGGCTACAGCTGCTACCTGCATCATCTTTGAGTATCTCTTACCTATATTAGGCAAGTCTCCTATATTTTCTCTACAAAGCACATGGGTTATATAATCATGCAAACTGGTGGAGTACTCCTGGTTTATTTTCACAATCTGCCTTTTCCTAGAGTGCTGTTAAGGTGCCACACTAATTTTGTTTTATGAGAAGTGGAGTTTTAGGCTGAGTCTTGTTGCAAGTGGTATAGAGAATTTTCAGTTTGAACTGTTGAATCCCTAGCCATATGTGTATGCTTGTGGTTGCACATTTTTATCAGTGGTTATGCTGGCACTGTTGTTTTCACCCAGCCCTGCTTCCAAGAGAAAATTAAGTTCCTCTCTTTCCAAAGGAATGACATTTCTGATAGCACCCAGTTTTCTTTAACCCCCGTGTGTTGTGAGATCTGTGAATGACTAGCTTGTTAGAAAAATTAATAACCTCTTAAGAACTCACTCCTACTTGTCTGTCTTGCTTCTATCAAGGGACTACTGCCTGGAAAACTTGTCTTTTGCTTGCCTTGTTTTGTAATTTGATTAAATGTAAGGCTTTACTACCATATTTTTATGTTTCTGAAAGCGAATCTTTCAGTTCTGCTCACTGCAGAGTCTAACCTGTTAGCAGTGGTACAGATGTACTTGGGAAATTGGGTAGCAATCTAGAAAGTCGAAGTGTCTTCAGCAATTTCTTAATTATACAAATGAGCTAGTCTTTGCATTTGGTCGCAGGTTGTGGTTTTTTAAAATTATTTCCTGTGAGGCTTTTCAGGTTTTTTGTGTTACTTTGATGTTTTGGTGTATACACATGTCATATCATATTAGTTGTTTTCTCTCTTCAGCTGTTTGTAATTAAGTAATTAATTTTATGGACAAGGACTTGATACCTGCATGTGTGTATAAATCTGCGTAAAATACGTGTTCATATTCTTGGTTTCAAAGTTGATTCCAATCAGTAGATTATTCTTTTCTTAGCAGCTCTTCCTGTTAACTGAAATAAAGACTCTCAAAACCAGAAATTAGTTTAGAGAGGAGATACTGCTTTATTCTGCACAGGGTGCTAGGTGGAAAGCACCCACAAATCAAGCACGCCACACAAAGGAACTTCAAAATATTTATACACTCCAGACTACGTGATTACATATTTTCTATAATGATTATTGGTTAGTTGCTTATTGCTTCTATCTATCATTGGTTAGTAACATACAGCTCAAAGGGTAAGGGTCTGTATGCGGGCAGGGAGTCTTAAGCTGATTTATGTAAAACAGTTTAACAAACTTCCATGTTCCAGGATGTTTCTCTTCTTCAAGGATGGTAGCTCCTGATTAGAAGTTCCTTACTAATTATTGTTGACAGTTTGAAGAACAGACTGACCTATCCGGTGCATCCAATTTGTCCTTGTATTTGATGAGAAACACTTGTAAGGACAATAATACGTACTATGTGGCCTTGGGTGCAATGAAAAGCATGTGTGGGGTCTGCAATGTGTGATGAGAAACAGCTTTGTGGCCTATGACTCCTGGTAGACAATACATTCTTGATCATGGGTAGCAAGCAGGTAAAGTTTTAAGTAACTCTGAACAAGGCCTCTTGTTCAGGGTACCATTCTGCTTTTGGGTTTGTGTTTGGGGTTTTTTGGGGGGATGGGGTGGGGTGAGGTGGGGTGTTTTCTCTTTCCAGATTGCCTGGAGCCATCACCTAATCAATAATTGTCTTAAGTTGGGAGTGGGAAATCAGTACTAGTTTTTGACATGGACATATGTCTGAGCCTCGCCCTCTGTTGTTTTGATACATTTAACTATGTCCTGGACTACAGATTCTTGGTGTATCGCTGTAATCATGTTTTTTTTTGTTTTGCATAGCCTTTCCATCAAGGTACTTATTTATTTAGCCTTTAGTCTTCTAGAGCTGCTAAATTAATGTTCTTGTGGATTTCTCCTTGATGGTGAACCACACCTTCTAATAGTTGGACTGTGCACTGAACACAGATTTTCAAGCTCAGTGTAAGATTTATGTCCACAGTATTGCTTTCCTGCTCTCTAAAATCATGAATTGATGGTAGCATTGAGGACAGATGTATTTCTCAGTATTTTTTTGAAACATGATTTTAATTGAAGTTTATACACAGATATCAGAAAGACCTGAAAATACATGTTTCTTATTTTAGTAGGAAAGTAAAATTTCAAATGTTAACTCTTCCAACTTCTAGTTATAAGCCAGCTTTTCTTTGTGTTTTTGGAAAGGAATAGTATAATACTCTGGAATTGCTCAAGGCAAAAATTAAAAAGTTTCAGCTCTCCTGTTCTTCACACATGTACAATGAGGAATATTTTAAAGGAAGGTTAATTTTATTATATTCTAGAATAACAGGTTGTTTCCCCTCCACCTTGTATCTCTGGATAGAATTATTTGATGACATGTATGAAGTTAAAATTTTGTTATTTCTGTACAAATATCTTTGTCCTTATTTCTTGGCATTTTGTCTTATATAATGAAACACCATATACAGATACTCAGTTTGTTGTGAGAAGTGCAAGTAAAAATAATCTGGAGTCAAAGAAGAGCTGGAAGTAAAATGCACTCATCAGTAGAAGGAACTGTCTGCTTTTGTGTTTTGTAGTTGGGGTATTTTTGTGCTAGTTAAGGAATTCTTTTTGAATTGGAGGTATGAAGTGGAAGCTTTTTTTTGAGGCACGGAACTTTACATAGGCATGAATTGCATGCGGTATATTAATCTGAATACTTAAGAGTAGCTGGCAGTTAGGTAGTTTAGTTGATTTGCCATGTTCTTGAGAAGTGAATTATTCTGAACTCAACCCAGCAGGTCAGATGATACTTATTACATGCTTATTTGATACTTACTTGGAAATTGGGAGACCATGATTACCAGATTTAAGCTGAGAAACTGGGTTGTATTAGTATCACCTACTATGCTGTAATGTATAGGAACTCTGCAAGTTCTCAGTGCTGCTTTGACAGAAATGAGGATAAATCTTTGGATGCAATGGATCAGAAGAATATTTCTGTTATTCAGAAAGAATATATTCATAAGTGACAGTATACTGTTTCTCAGAACTCTTTCCTAAATAAACGGCATGCAAGTTTGACTTGTAACTGTTCTTTTCATAATAATTACAAGTGTATATTTACATATTACTTGATATGCACTTAACTTGGTTTATGTTAAATTGTAATTGCATTGTATAAGAACTTTCTCTTTGTTTGCTGTTGTGGTTAGCCCAACGTCAGGGAGGGCTATCTCAATGCTATGCTCATTTGACCAAAGATGGGCAATCATGGAACCCAGTCATTTCATAGAGACAGAATGCCATGAGTGAGACAGAAATCCATGATTATCATGAAGGTGAACAGCAGTTTCTGGCATACGCTGTCAGTTATAAAAGATCATAATAAAAGGACAAAAATGCATATTAAATTTTTGCTGTGTTATGGAATTCAGATGTTAATAGCAATTTGTTGAGGAGAAAGATGGGTGGGCAAGGGATGCCTGTCAAGAAATACCTTGAGCATTAGAGAACTCAAGAATTTACCAAGTTTTACTAAATGTTGACTCTTTGAAGGTTGGCCAACCAAAATGCTTGTTAGTTTTGAGAATTCAGACCGTGAATATACCTAGTGCATTAAAAATTGAGTAATTTCTTATTGGTACAAGTATTTTCTTGTACCAATTTTTTGGTACAAATATATTGGTATTGGTACCAATATATTGGTACAGTTTTGTAAGTGTAGCACTGGAAGTACAGTCCTCCCCAGAAGTAGCAGAGTAGGCCCTCTTTCATGGTGACTTAATGGAGAGCTAGCCAGGGACAACAGCGATTGAGCCGCAAATAGTCGTTTGCACTGCTGTCTCCAGTACCGTGTTCCTCTGGAGACAGAATCTTTCTTTGTCTAGGGAGTGTCAGTCTTGCAAATGACGCAAGTTTTTTCAAAGTAGAAAGTATTTGTAATGAAAAGTTAAACCATAATACCTAGTCGATACAAGTTACTAGACCACATAATTATTCTGACAGTGGTGATGTTAGCATGACATGCCACACATGTTCCAGCAAACGGGAACATTTACTTTTTTGTGTGCTTGTCTTAGCAGAGGCAGAGGGATTTGACAATGTGTAGCCATTTCTTTACACAATGAATTGTTGATAACTTGCACTATAGAAAAAGCTGTCTTGGCTTGTCAGAGACTATTGCTGGTCATGTTTGTTAGGCCCTCAAACTCAAGTCATCCGGAGTCCTGACCAGCCAGTCTTGGAAGCAAATGCCTGCTCATGATGGTAAGAGTAGTCTTACCAGCTTACGATCTTATGACCTTATGATCTGTATAACTGCACATTAAACATGGACGTACTGGTAAAATTCTACAAGATTGAAAGTACACTGGGTAAGTTTCTGGCGTTTCAGAGCAGAAGAGTCATTGTAATTCTACAGTATGCGTGAAGCACTTGAAAAATGTTCCTATTGTTTCCTCCCACTCCATCTCAGCAAGAACTGAGAAGCTGTGTGTATGCACAGAAGTATTTCAAAACACCAGTTATTTAGGTATTTTGAATTGAACAGAACATTTGCACTGTAACCTTCAATTTAAAGAAAAAATATGTACAAGTGGATTATTTATAGTAAATATGCTGGAAAAAATTGGTTAATACTTGCTTAATTGTTTTTCTTCTGTCCATCATAAAAGCAAAGGCAGGCTGAGACTTCAAAGTTGTGTAGTTCTGTGTACTCTTCCTGCTAACAAATATTGTGCAGCTGCCTTTGATCTGGAGCCCAGGATGGGGCCCAGCTTTTCAGCCTCTTAAGTGCTATGACTTTAGTTGGATTCTGTACCTGAACCTCAGCAGTTGTTCAGCCTTGAGCAGTCTTGTTGCCACTCCTCTTCCTCTCTCATCCTGTGTCTCATCTGTTTAGTAAATAACTACTTTGGAACAGTCCTGTCTTTACTCCTCTTCACAGAAATTATGCACATTTCTAGTTAAGCCTTTATTATTACTGTAATTCTTCATACAAAAAAGGAGAAAGGGTCCCATGGGAAGAAATATATTTGATATACTGTGCATCTTGTATACATGTTAATGGAGTGAACTTTGCACTTCCTTTCTTATCTTTCATTTCCCATTCCTGACATTTCCATGATAAAAAAGATTTTAATCTTTTGCACTCGCTTATCCTCCATTTCTGTGTATTCTCTGAGGAGGCTTTCAACTCACAAGTCCAACCATGAAACATGAATGAGGTATAGGAATTGCATGTATATGCACTATTAATTTCTTCTTTGTTTAATAGCAGTTACTGATAACCAGTTTTTACCCTTCCCTTCTGTGAAAAATGTGATATTGCATGGGGTGACTGTTTCCATTGTTACCTTCTGTATGAAAGAACTGTAGAGTTCTTTCACCTCTCCACTTCTCACTCTTTTTTAAAGGAATGTCTTCTGCTCTGCTTCTGGGCATATTCAGTTGCTTTGTGATGTCTGTTATGGATCTAGGCATCTTGCTTGTTCCTTCCTTTCAAACTGTGCAATACTTGGAAACATGAAATAAAATACTTTGAAAATATTAGCTCAGAGCTCAGAACGGAAGATTAAATTGAATTATCTATTGTTGGGTCCTTGGAAGAGGGATGCAATACCAATACTTGAGCTACAGTGACTGAAGATTTCTGAGGAAGAAGGTATGTTTGGAAAAGAAAGCACAATTCTGAACACAAGAATATATTAGAAAAATAAAGGTATCACTAGGGAGACAGTAGCTAATTAGTTTAAAAAAAAAAAGGATAGTCATCTGACTTTTTTAATCAACTTTGGCCTCTTGAAGAATGTTGTTAATGTAACAGCAGCATCAAAAACATGATCTATGGATGTGCTTAAAACAGAAGCAACAAAAAAGGAGCTCATCAGTATAACAAAAATCAGCATTCTGCAGTAGTGTTTTCATTATTATTTAAAACTAACAAACAAAGAAAACCCCTTGCACCCAAAATCTTTATTAGCTGCTATTTGTGCCCTGGTCTTTGAGTAGAGCTGACTTTAAACATTGCAGTGAACATGAAGAAATAATTTTGTGTACTTTCCCCAAGGAGGAGTGTTTTTATTCAGTGCTGGGATTCTCTTCCTCAGCCCTCAGTTTCCATATACTTGAAATCATGCACTGAATACAAACAAAAGGTGTTACAGAAGTGCTAAAACTACCTGGGAAACTAAGCCTTTCAGCTTTTCCAAAATACTTATTAAAGAAAACATAATTATGAGAAGATGGTATTGGGTTTGAAAGGTGTGTGCAACCATTGTGCATGTTTCCATTTGCTGTTTAAAACATTAATTACCAGCTGGAAAGAGAGGCATGTGAGCAGAGCTGGTGCTGATGTTAAAGATGAGGTGCAGAAATGGAGCAAAAGATGAACTTTGGCTAGTGCTACTGCAAAGGCAACAGGTGCAAGCCTCATGGGAGAAGGCTGAAAGAATAGTACCTGGTGAGGGATTGCTGCTGCAGGACTTGTGGTGCTGAAACTTGGGACTGCTGGCTAGAAACCAGGGGCTGAAAGATCTTTTGATTATCTGGGTGGATGAGGGATAGCAGCTGTGATCTTGGACCGTAGAGTTAAGAATTTAACATGCTTCCCTACTGCATGAATACCTGAGGTGCAGCAAGCTGAAAATATCTATTTGAATCCTTGTCTCCCTCTGAGGTTTCATGTGCCTGTATTACTTGGCACTGTAGCTCTGATTTTCATGAGAAAAAGACTGGCAAAGAAATCAGGTAAAAAAAATTACTGTTTTGCTTGCTTTATGGCACTGTAACTGGCTGATTTTTTTTTTTTGTCTTCTCTCTTCTTTCACTTCTCCAAAAGAGCCTACTCCTTTCACGTTACTGCAGATGGTCAGATGCAGCCAGTTCCTTTCCCTCCTGATGCCCTCATCGGTCCAGGAATCCCTCGCCATGCCCGTCAGATCAACACTCTGAACCACGGGGAAGTTGTGTGTGCAGTTACCATCAGCAACCCCACAAGACACGTGTACACGGGTGGGAAGGGGTGCGTCAAAGTCTGGGACATCAGCCAGCCTGGCAACAAGAGCCCTGTCTCTCAGCTGGACTGCCTGGTAGGTGAATAAGAACTTGTACACAAGGGTAGCTTCTCCTTGGAGACTCAGTAAGGAAATAGCTGTCCTTGTCTGGATTTTGTTCATGTTGCAAGGAAATAGGAGGCAGTTCTGTTTCCTGCTTTATATATTTAGCTGTCTTTTTTTTAACGTATAACAGGTGGAGTTACAGGCATGAGTGCTGGTTTGTTTAGCAATAAATATCATCACTAAGAGTCAAATAACAGATAAGATTTCTGTGTAGAGAGTGTACCTGATTTTTTCCTCTTTTTTTTTTTTTTTTTCCTTCTAGTTATGCTGATGATTTTTGTGCATGAGTTTTAAAAGGAGTGTAGCCTGGCTTTTGCAGAGCTGCACAAGAACCTTGCTATGTGTTTCACTCACACCAGGAGTGACAACCTCTTTTTTTTTTTTTTGTACGAGGGTAGCAACCACATAATGAAATAATGTGACAAGGTACAAAGGTCACTTTAAGTCTTGCTGTGTTTTTGTTGGTGATCCACAAGTTATACAAGTTTCACATCAGCAGTATACAAAGGGGACTGAGTGCAGTAGTACGTGTAGCTGAAAGCTAACTTGGAAAACTTAATGGCTCAGTAAAAGATGCTTCTCATATTAGAAGCAATGTGGATGTTTGTGAAGTGTTAACTGAGAAGACTTAATGTTGTAAAGCACAGTAATATATATTCTGAATGAAAATAATTCTAGTTTCAATGCTGATCCAATTAAATGTGGTGGGGTGTTTGGTTTGGGTTTTTTTTATCCTTTATCCTTTATTTACTGCTATCCTTATGTTAGTTGTCTAGTAGTAAAAGTTGAATATGTATTCTGTTCTGTGGCAGGTATGTGCCTGGATGCACAGTCCTAGCTGCCTGCCTTTTAGTTATGGAGCAGTAATGGCTGGCTAACTAAACTAACATTTCCACTGCACTACTTATGGCTCCTTTATCGTGAATAAAAAAAAGTAGTAGTAGGAATGCTGTTAGCTACTTCTTGCAGTGTTTTTTTCTATGTTTTAAGTTACAGATCTTAATGCTTCATTTCCTAAAGAACTGTTACCATGTTAATTTGGCAGTTTTTAGGGGGAAATGGCCATCCAAACACTTCAGGAGTCAAGCTTGTAATAAACGAAGGTTGAAATGTTTTCCACCTCTAAATCCCTTGTATTACCTCTCAATCAGCAATAGTATCACAAATGTACAGTAAGAATCTTGTTGAACAAGAACCACCAACGTAAATCCAGGACCAATATGGGAATACTTAATTTAACTTTAAAATGGTGAATGCAAAATAGTATTTGAAAGAAGACTCCAAAACCTGAAAGGCATGAGACTTGAACTGCATTTTCATATAGGGTTGTGTAAATGCCAAATGGAAAGGTCATTTATTTAATATTTTTATTGTTGGTGACCTTAGCTGATGGAGTGCACTTGCAGAAGAAATGCAAACTTACTTTGGATCTGTTTTTATGTAATGAGATGGAGGACTTGCCGTTCATCAGGTTTAAAACAGAGTAGACTGTGGCAACAGGAGTCTGTAGTTTTAATTTCTGCAGCTGCAGTTTCTGGTTAGTGATGAGAAGTAGGTGTTTGAAATGTTTTAGGGTCTGCTGGTTCATCTTCAGTACTTTGTTAACGGAAAAAATAACATAGCGTTTAAAAGTTGGATGGAGTCAGAATCGTATTAGTGGTCATTATTGACAGGCATGTATTAACATAACTGAGGTGATTTGTGTTGTACAGAACAGAGATAACTACATCCGCTCTTGTAAATTGCTGCCTGATGGATGCACCCTAATAGTTGGCGGGGAAGCCAGCACATTATCCATATGGGACCTGGCAGCACCAACTCCTCGTATAAAAGCAGAGCTGACATCCTCAGCCCCTGCCTGTTACGCTCTGGCTATCAGTCCTGATTCCAAGGTGTGCTTTTCCTGCTGCAGTGATGGGAACATCGCAGTGTGGGATCTGCACAATCAGACGTTGGTCAGGTGAGTCATTACTTGTTTACAGAGAACTTCAATAGAAGTTACTCTTTGGACAGCTACATAAATACTTATCTCCCTGAACAGTGGTTCATGACAGCAAAGCAAATAGTATTTCTTACCCAAAGAATGCAGTTTGCACCCGAGTTGGGCAGAAACTAGTTTTGGTAGATTCAACCTAGTCTTGGAAGATGCACTTTCATGGCCTAAAGGGTTGGTCCATAACCTACTGCAGTCAGTGTAAAAGTTCCTGTTTGTTTTGGTTAGTTTGGGATTTGTCTGCAGGTTTCCCACAAGCAGCATTTCTGATTGATTGTGATTCATTTAGACTGAACAAGCCTTTCAGGGAACTCTTTGAGGTTTGTTCTTTTCCTTTGTCTTAAGCTTTGTTAGGTGATAAAGAGAAATTTCAGTTCTTATTTAGGGATGATAAGTAATAAAATTAATCTTACAAAAGCAGTTGAAAGTGTGGATCCTCTCAGTTCTTCAGGAAAGCATAAAGGACTCATGTTTGGTCATTCATGAGAGAAAGGTATGTGAGGTTTTGGGGAATTTGATCTCTAAAACTTTCAGAATGGGTTGTGAAGAGTATAATAAATGGATTGTCATGTAAATCACTTCTGAAATCTTTTCTTAGACCTTTGATTAATAAACATATTAGTAGAAGATTGAAGTGTCTAGCAGGTCAGTGTTCAGCATTGGTGCTATGACAGAGAAAAAAGAGGGCCATGTGTGAAATGGCTCTTAGCAACTAGCTGTGTGGCTTACTAGAAGATAAGTTTGGTTTATGCTTACCAAAGCAGTGTGCCTTACAATATTGTGAGAAGAGAGAGCCTAAATTGGGAAAGGCCATGATATTTCAGAAGTTCCAAATACAAACACTGAAGAATCTGCTTAGTCTGCCATGTTTCAATTAAATTTCCTATATATCAATAATTAGCCTAAACTTATGTGCAGAGAGTCATATTAATGTGCATGCAAATTTTACTTTCTGTTTAACTTTTAGGTCAACAAAGACGATTTTATTTATATAAAATCTTTGGTTTGCCCTATGCATGCTTAGTTTCTGTAAAGCTGTACTCTGACTGTCTTGTCTTTTGAGTGTTTGCTGTAGGTGTTCCCACCACTTGCTGGCTGAGTTTGTTAATTGATAACACGTGGAATTTTGAGACCAGAGCTACAAAACAAAATGTGCCTTGTGACCTTTCTGTGGCAGCTCGTAGTGATTCATACGTTTCGTTCCCAAGCTAGTTGTCTTTTCCACCCTGCCCTCCACTTTTCACGTTGGGGCATAGGACTTTCCTATAGCTAACTGCTGATAAAATGCAGGAGCCTCAGAACGCTTTTGCCAAAGGATTAAGGAAAACTTGAGATGACCTTCTGGTTGCTGAAAGCTGAGAATTACTAATGAGAAGACTATAAAACAAACTGCACCATTTAGATTTTTTGTGATCTCTTGCCACAGAGAATGCAACTTTGCTGACTCAGCAATGCTTGTGTTTAACTATCCGGATCTCTATCTGGATTCCTTCCTACTAATATCTCTTCTTAATAGCTATCATCTTGACTTGCAGCCAAAAGGAAAATCCAGAAGTGTTTTCTGAAACTGGAGTTTTGTTCCCTCAGCACTTGTTTTAATCTGAGTTGTCCTTAGTGCTTTTAACTATAGTTACTGTACTTTAATGTTCTTACAAGCTTTTTTTTTCTTTTCAAAACCTGATAGGAAATATTTGACTTTGTTCAGCTAGCCATGATGCAATTCATTTCTCTAGCACCTGCAAAATGTTTTTGTAACGCTGTTCTAGTTCATGCTCAGTAAGAGGGAGGGGCTGATTTTTGCCCATCAGCAGACACAGAAGAGATGACACACGCATACAGAGTCCAAAACTAACACTACAACAGTGTTTACCTTGAGCTCTGGCAGGAAATCATTATTCAATCTGGTTTGTTTTATCAGGCAATTCCAGGGCCACACAGACGGAGCCAGCTGTATTGACATTTCTAATGATGGTACCAAGCTCTGGACAGGAGGTTTGGATAACACTGTCAGATCCTGGGACTTGAGAGAGGGAAGACAGCTACAACAGCATGACTTCACATCACAGGTAACTGGATTTTCCTACAGCTTGGGGTGGAGGGTGTGCAGTGGGAGGGAAACATTTAGGATGAAAGCTGAGACTGAGTCCAGTGCAACTGACAGATTGTTCCTTCTCTTCCAATATTTTGGAGCTTTCATATGTTTAGCTTCCAGAACAAAATGATAGCCTGACACTACTCTCTTTTCCTGTTTTTCTAAGTTAATAGGTAAGAATAGGTTATTTAATCCCTTGAATTTTGAACAGCAGTCTTGCTATTGAACTATGTGAATTTTATTGGGCCCTCCTCTCACTGTCTCCCTGTAGAAAAAAAAAAAAGTGTATCTGTAGGAAAATATAACAAGTCTAAATGTGGTTTAATTTTCAGATATTTTCCCTTGGTTATTGTCCTACTGGTGAATGGCTAGCTGTGGGAATGGAGAGCAGCAACGTAGAAGTGCTACATGTAAATAAACCAGACAAATATCAGCTGCACCTTCATGAGAGTTGTGTATTGTCACTCAAGTTTGCTTACTGTGGTAAGTTACCCTGAACACAGAACTGGAGGTCAGGTCTTTAATTCATGCTTTGCTGATTAGTTATTACATAGGCATAGCTCACTTGATAATAAAAACTTATTTAGTATGTCAGTTTCTTAAGTTATGAATAAATTTCTCTGCCTTATAAATTCAAATGTACCTGTATCTACAAACAACCACCTGTTTGTCTAAAGGCTGCTGTGAGGATAGATTTGTGTGTAGAAAGCTATTTCTACTTACAGAGTCTAGGGATTTCCTGCTGTGTAACACACTGCAAAACCATGAATGTGTCCACATTGATTGTAAGCAAAAGTAGTATTGATTAGTGGTGAGAGCTTTTATAAGGGTAATTAGTTAACAGATTTCATAGATGTGAATTGAAAACCCAAAACCCAGATGTCTGTTTCGTATATTTTCATAGTCCTCATATTTTATATTTCAGGTAAATGGTTTGTGAGTACTGGGAAAGATAATCTTCTTAATGCATGGAGAACTCCCTATGGAGCCAGTATCTTCCAGGTGAGGATGATGATGCTTTGAAAGAAAAAACACCCGAAGTCCCAAGAGTGGACTCGGATATCTTCACATATGTGATCTACCCAAAATGGGATGCTGAGATGAGGGTGACAGACTTTTTTTTAAATGATGTAATATATTTCTATTTTTCTTCTAGTCCAAAGAATCTTCATCAGTGCTTAGCTGTGACATCTCTGTGGATGATAAGTACATAGTCACTGGCTCTGGAGACAAAAAGGCTACAGTCTATGAAGTTATCTACTGAAAAATATGATGGGGGATATAACTTTTAGAAGTTGAACTGGGCCAAAATTGTTCTTAATGGTAGAAGTAGAAAGGTTTTGCCTTTTAAAAAGGGACAAAAGTATTGAGGTTCCAGACCTTGCCATGAAACTACTCCGATTTTTCAAAATAGAAGGCAACATCCAGCAACTAAATGTTGGCTACGTGGACCAAATGGAACACAGAGGCAAGATGGACAGATGTAGCCTAGGTTTTTGGAATGGTTTTTAAAAGCCGAGTCTACTGAGGAATGTTGGAGCCTTTTATTTTTTTCTTTCTTTGTGACCTCATGCAAATTGTTCTCATTGCCTGAATATGGGGGATAAATAACTTTCTGTTCTTTGCAGTTCAAGTTGCATTCTGTCCTGTGTAGAGCAATGGTGTCTCAGATGAACTTGTTTCCTGGTTTTGCATCTTGTGATATGTTTTTGTATTTTTTGTTGAAGGTCAAATATTTGTATAAATTGTAAATATATTTAGTTTATTACAGTAAAGGCTTTAGTACCAACAACCAGTCTTCCCCCCTGCCCCCTCCCTGCCCTCCCTGCTTATTTAAAATTAAAAACCTTTTGGGGATATAAGTACCTTTTTAGAAGCAAAAGCAAACACTATGTATAGTTTGAAAATGGTGTCTTATTCTTTATAACTCTCCTAGATTCCTTTATCATACTTCAAAGTAGTTGTTTTGCAATATTAGGCTATCAAGTCCAGTAGATACTGTCTTGTGCTACAGAAAACTTAAAAGGCAATTTTGTACTAATTATAGTGTAAATATAAAAACGGAACATTTCATAAAGTTGTGCAGTTTATTTTAAGTTTATTCTGATGTCCCATATATATGTTCTTTGGCAGATACAGTAATATGTGCCTGATCCTAGCTCATTTGGTCATTTCTCTAGAAGAGGTGACTCCCCTCTCCTTTCTCCCCCAGCTGAACAGAATTCATGTGAGACTACATTTCAACTAAGTACATCAGAGCCTTTATTCATTAACTGAGGATGTCTGTGATTAAACAAAGCTATATAAGTTTCATCCTATGTTACAGAGAAGTGGTAGTTAATGACCATTTCCTTTTTAATGTCTTGTCTATACTTAGATACTCAGGTAAATTTAATTAAATTACCAAAAGTGTGAGCTTTACAGGGGATCACTTAAACAATGTTAAACACTTGCAGGGCTCCAAGTGAAGTGAATTAACCTAAACTAAGTTAAACTCGCTTCTTAATTTCTTGTGAGAATATTGACAAAGGAATATTTTGATTTTTAACTAATCCACTGTACAAATTAATTAGAATTAATTTTCCTGAGTGTCCCATGTTACACAGGCCTATAGGCTCTATGTATTCATACTGAGCAATCTTTGAGTCCTTTCCACTGTCGCATCAGTGTGTGATATCTGTGAAGAGCTTTGCTAAGCAGCCAGTTACCAAAGCTATGCATCTTCAGATCAAGTTTTCTTGGTGTATTCTAAAGAAATGGATGAGGAGAGAACATGTACATTTTATTCTAACTTTTTTCAGATTAACGAGTTCTACCACTCTGTGCTAGGCAGACCTAGCTATTGCACCAGTGAGGGCCATATATTTCCTACATTCTGTAATTTAATTATAATTCCTGTTCTTAATGGAGAGGACAGATGAACAGGAGAATATCTTTGAACAAATAATTCAGATTACACAAGCTGGCAGACAGATTAAGACTCATCTGTGAAGAGCTGCTTTCTCATTTTGCTAGCATTTGACAGTGACCTATATCCCTGCTCTTTCAAAGACATGTAACTAGGAAGATACAAGTTTGACTGACAGACGCACTGACTGGATAGGGAATTTCTCATCTGGGGGCAAATTTTCTCTCAACTTCCAGTCTGAAGAGACATCAGTTTTCTTTTCAATTTATATGATCATTCTACTGAAACCATTTTATAGCATCTAGAATTGTAATAGCCTTAATACAATATTAAACATTCAGGATAATCTGGTCTCCTGGACATGTAAAATTAGTGTTCTACCCATATGTATCTATATCTGTCTATTGCTGTTGTGAATAACCATCTGTATGAAAATGGCGGACCAGCTTAGGTGGTGGTCATGATCCTTTCACACATCGTGAGGCAAAAAGCAGAATCGTCAGACTTTTCAAAGAAGTAATTGTATTTGCTACATTGAAATACTGTGACGTGCTATGCCATTTTAAAAAGGGAGAGCTTAAAAAAAGAGTATGTACTAGGTTACTTATTTTTACGCTACCCTGTTCTCATATTGAAGTTTTCCGAACATCTGACTCTGCCAATGATCATTGACTTTGCTTAGCAGCACTGGCAAATTTGCTGCAGTTAAGAACATTTGGATTTCTTCCACACTACTATCACCTTGCATTTACTTTATAGGTGTTATTTTGCCTTTCTTAAAAGTTGGTATCAGAGGAACCAAGAATGAAAGTATTCTAACACATTCACGTAACACTTAAAAAAATATACACATGTAATGGATCTGCTATAAGTTGTGACATAGTAGTTGTTAGTAAGACCACATTCTTGGCAATCAGGAGGTTCAAAACCATAGTGTCAGGAAAATCATGAAATAGCTTTGTCTTTTTTGTTAGCTTCTAGAATGCACAGTGAGTCAGAGCAGTGGAATTGGAAACTATGTATGTATGTGAATGAATTTAATCATATTTGTACCATATGTTTCTTGGTTATAATTAAGAAATTACTTCTTTTTTTTCCCCAATCAGGTCTACTTTAAGCTTTGGGTCTGAAAACTTGGGGATGCCTCATACAATAGTCCTCTAAAGTTTTTGTTTTGGGTTTCACTTACAGTTTATGAAACTTTGTTTTCATTTCTCAACCAGTAGAGCCTATTCCATCAGCAGATGTAGTTTTTAATGAAAAGATACATTTGGTGAAATCTTGGCATGTCTGTCTGTGCTATTACCTATAAGGTTTAAAACTTGTAGGGCTTAAAAATTCTGTAAGATCTTGCAGCCCTGTGTAAAGTAGTGGTTGGAAATAATTGCATATTGGATGAAGAAACAGGCCAACCCAGACCAGCAGTGACAGAAAAGGCACTGGGAAAAGCACATGGAAAAAAGAGGTGCACCGGTAACTGTAGTGTAGGTAATTAATATTTTGTCAATTTAATTACAATCCTAAAATATTCTTTTAGGTTAGCCCCTTTCTGGGACAGTCTTTGTTTGCTGGGTGGCCCTCAGTATTCAGAGATCTCTGAATGCCACTCTGGCAAACACTAGTGCCAGATAGAAGCAGGGAGTCCTTACGAAATGACATATTGGATGTCAGTGCAAACAATAACTGATGAAGAGGAGATTTGTGGTAATATCAATTCAACTGAATAAAATCCTTTGCCAGCTCTAATGTGTATATTTTGAATATGTGCACTAGGCATAACCTTTTATAAATCAGTTGTGCATAAAATCATTATATTATTCCATACAATGCATTTGTCAGTGTGTCAGGGTACTTCTTTTTGATTATAGTTGCAAGCAAAGATAGTTCCCCATGTCAACCCATGAGCCCCTGGTCCTTGAGAGAGAATTTTCATCCCCATTAATTCTTTTAAACTTGTTTAGCATTTCAGAAGCTTTTCTTCCTTTAAAGGGAAGAGGGAGCACCAAATGAATATGAAGTTCATAGACTGTTAAAATAATAGTCTTATTTTTTCATATAAACACCAGAGTAGAATCTGTCATCTAGTCACAAGCATACTTTTATGTATAAACAATTGACCATAGTTTTTCTGTCACATCTTTGCACTAGTGATGCAGTTAGAATTTTTAGAAGCATCTAACTAAGTTACTTAAGTAATTGAAACCCAGACTGACAAACTGGGGTGTTTTGCGTGTGTGTGTGTGTGTGTTGTTTTGTTTTTTTTTTTTTTTGGTGGAAAGACTGCCCCACTTACGAGCCTGTGGGATCATGTAATCTAGTTAGAGTAGGCCTTCATATTTTCTATTATATTGGTGCAATTTTGAGTCAATGGGGAGGTTCCACCATTCTGGTGATTAAGAAAGGTGGATTTTAATGTTTTCAGGCTAAGGAAGAGTACTGAATTCAGATTTCACACTACTGATTAAGTGTTTACCCCTTAATCCTCTTCACTGGAGAAGCTGGACTGGCTCCAACTGTGCTGTCTCTTTGAAGGATTTTATTTTTTTACCTTCCACAAATGCATAGAAAGAATTTGAGAATTTGAGGTCTATACAAGACTTGAGTCATGGTGTCCTGCCAGAGAGGTCTTTTATTATGGAATGAGAAAGATGAAGCAGCTCAGAGTAGGACCTGATAAACACCAGAATGAAAGAAAAGAGTTCATGGCAGGGAATACACGGAGGGACGAGGGAGAATGAAAACATGGCACACATATGTTTTAGTGGTAGTCTAACATGTAATCTACAAAATTCACCTACAATGAGATTTCAGTATGCCATTTCACTGATTACTATTTCTCTATAAATTATTCACATGTTTCTGCATAGTAATTCAAGGACACCTCACCTGCGTGTTGGAACTGGAAGTGGGCATTTCTTAGGCATCCATAAGCAGTCATCTAATCCTAAGAGGAAAGAGAGTTAAATCACAGCCAGTTCTCAACATTTCCCATTACCTAATATTTTTGTAGCTCAAGATCAGCTTTCCAGCAATTGATAATCCCATTTTCAGCTATGTGCTCCCAGATGTCCCATTGCAGCTTAAGTGCTTAGTGCAGCGTGGTAGATTTTGCTAGGGAAACCAGATGTGTAGGAACTGGGTGCTTTAAAAATCTACCCTGTGGGTGTAACTTACTGACATTTCTCAGAAGTTTGTTCAGCGTTTCTGTTCAGCTATATAGGAGAGCTCAAACACTCAATTAAACATTTTTTAAACCAGCAAAAACTGTGCTTTGAATACACATGGGTGTGGAGGGGTTTTTTGCTTTTTCGTACCGATTAATTTTTTCTTACATATCTTTTAAAATATCTATAAATTGAATACAACAAGGAAACAAAGGGAAATAATTGTTTTCAGAGGGCGGAATGTTCTTAAAGTATACTGTATCTCAAAACAGAAGAACCTATTTCTTCTAGAATACATTAATTCTTGAGAGAGCTGGATTTATGTTTCCTTGGAGCTTAAGTGCTATTCTCAGAAAACTGAATGCCAAAAAATTGGTGTTTTGGGACCAATGTTAGTTATCATTTTCAAATCTGAGCAGAGTTTGGTTTGGTTTGTTTCCTGCCCCCCCCCCCCCCCCCCCCCCCCCCCCGCCATTGCCAGGTCCCACAGTTCACTCCTAGAAGCTGAACAGCCTGTGCCCTTTCTGGCTCATGCATTAGTAGGAATTTTGTTGCTAAAAAGTCTGTTGGTGATATGTAGACTACAGAAAAATCTGATTGAATCTTTTAGTGGATAGACAGATAGATAATATCAGCCAGTGTATGTTGTAATAATTTCCCTTACTAAAGCGAGCACCCAGAGATAAGATAGTGTCATTGTTCCATACTTACAATCAGTTTGTAGAATTGCTTGTCAGTGTAGTTGACTCGCCATTGAAAAAATCTCTGGTGGCTTCTGAAGTAAAAACTTTTGAGACCTTTCCTCTCCTAAAATTTCACATGTGATTTTGCCTACATTAAGGTTATGTTGATTTGTAGAAGAGATGCTGCAAGGAGCGCTAGACAGTCGCTATTGCATAGAGTTTAGCAAGGATTGCCTTTGCTATGTTCACAATACAAAGGTATAGTATCTCTTGAACCTTGTTTCTATCTCTGTTTTCTGGCAAGAATGAGTTAAAGGCAAAGATAATGCATAGTTTAGAGATTAAGTAATCAAACATACTGTTATCATTATCCCTTTTGTATACTCTGTCATTAGCATAAAAATGGAGATGATAGCTTGTAACTGCAAATAATAAATGCTGGTTTTCCTTCAAGGACTGATTTTAATGGTAGTTTTAAAAAGCAGAATGAAGGGATCATAAATGCAAGTTAACCCATAGCATTGAGAAACTTAGAAAGCACTTGTTACTTTCCTGGTAGTGAGCCTAATTTGTTTAAAATAAAATCCATCTGTTCATTTCACAGTCTTTGTCCCATTTCCTTACAGCAATCCACAGTGGATTACCCCATTACTTTAAAAATTGGCAGCAATTATGATAAACTAATAACTCTTGTTTTGTGGTTTGCTGTAGCAAGATATTCTGGAGAACAATGAAGCTTCCTTTTATTCTTAAAAAAATAATCCCTTATTGTTATTTTCTGCAGTTGGACCTGAGTATTTTCTTAGTTGTGTTTCAAGTAAATATGCAATCTGATGGTTTTGTAAATTCAAAATATTTTTGATTGTTGATTAATCAGCCAAACACTACTGTTAAGTATGTAAATGACCTTAATGTCAGTTTGGTATTTGCTTAGCATGCCATGCATGCAACAGAACTTTGGAGTCATTCAACTTTTGTGGCCACATTAAATTTACTTCCTGGAATAAGTTTCCTTTTCATACAGGGACCAGTTTACTATTGTGCTCCCCTGTGTCTCCTCCTGAATATGTATTAGTCTTCTAGATATGTTTTAATTCATTATACATACATAGTGCTTCTACCTTTCTCTGTCTTTCTGGTTGTTAATTAGGTGCGATGTGTATTTCTGACAGCAGTTGAGTGAATATTCACTAATTATGATATAATTGAGTTTTTGAATGTGTACTTCAAGAGGTTTATAAACTTGTATAGAGAAATCATTAATTTTCATTTGTTAAATTCAAGATACTCTCTTGTGTTTTTATCAGTGAATCTGTTCAAGGAAGTACTTCTGGTTTTTGAATGGTTTTCATATCTTTTTTAATTTGTTTATGTAGACACTCTTCTTTGTTGAGTGCAAGTTATTGACCTGGTACTCTATTTATAATTCTGCTTGGTTCTTCAGTATTTTATCTAGCTGTAACTTATTTAAAAACCACAGATATGAAATGGGGATATTAATGACAAGTGGTTTAAATGTGAGAGTGTCAAAATGCATGTTAGAATATTTCAACACTTTGTTCACTGTAATTTTACATTTTTTCATTACTTAAGTAATTAAAAAAATCCTTAGGGTTGAATTATAGTAAAATTTTATACATCTCAATACTAATTTTGTCTCCCAGTGGACAGCAATAATTTAGGTGGGATTGTTTTTACTCTACTTGTTGGGGGGAAGGGGAAAATATTAACCTTGCAAATGTTGCTAACTGTAATAATTTCATGAATATTGTTGGTTGTTTTTAGTAATTTCCATGCCTTCAGAAACTTGTTCTTCTATATTCTGAAGAAAAACATACAGATATACAGGGTCCTGTAATGGAATGTGTTTACAGTATTTATCCCCTGGGTTTGCTGTAATAAGGGGAAGTACAGTGATGGATATAACTTGCAATAGTTGCTAGTGTTACGTGCCTTTGAATCATTTTCTTCAATTTTTTTTTTATATATCTTAGGTGAGGGTTAGCAGCTTTAAATCACTTTCATTTCTATTAAAGTGGGTATGGTGATACATTCTTAGAGCTTTACTAGTTTTACTAACTTCAAATAATTTTAAATCTGTATGGTAAATGGTTGTATGGATGGTTTTGAACTGATCGTAGACTGTTCCGCTAACTTTTTAGGTTTTGAGCACTACTAGAATAGAGGGAGAACTTACCAGCTATTTTTATGCTTTCATTTTGTACTATATATGATCAGTGGGAGTTTCTTACCACAATAGGTGTATTCACTGTAGTGGCTTTTCTAAATGTTCCCATAGTTTGCACTGTGTGATTCATTTGAATTTAGCTTACAAATCAGTCCCTTTCTGTAGGCATCTGCTTTGTACCTTGACAAGTATGAAAATAATCAAAAATATCACTGTTTGACAGTGAGACTGTGTGTTTCTCTGTTTCTGAATGTGAATAGCATTTAGCAAGACTTGTCTAGTTAAGAGGCAGTTAAACTAGAAATCATACATGATCTGTGTTTAACTTGTTTGTAGAAAAAGTGCTACAAAGTGATATGTGGTGATAAAAAATTCAGAAGGAGAAGAATATGAAATTCAGATAGCAGCTTGAATGATTTGCAGTTAGCATGGGGCCCAATAACGCTACAAAGCTATAAACTCTGTCTTTCTAGATTGCCCAGTTAGGTGGCGGAGATGCAATTTGTCTTTTCTGAAGCCGCCTGCTGCTTGCTAGCTCCATCTCCTGTCACAGCCTATTAGCTCCCCAAGAAAATTGGTGGGAAATTGCCTGCAGATTGTAGGAAATTGCATCTCCAGGCCCTGGAAAAAATGTAGGATAGCACAACACTGATCCTCCCAGAGCAGCTATTAATACAGCAAAAGCTGACCTTTGGCATGGTGTGAAACGACTTTCCGATTTGCTGAATAAAGACTGTATTATGCATGGTTGAAGGAGGGTAGAAATTATTATTCTAGCTATGCTTGTAGCCAGCCGGCTCCAGGAAGCTTAAGCATTAGTGATGTTTTGCTGCCCTCCCCTCCTTCCTATTGGAAGATGGGAGATGAGATCTTAGAGCCTTGTCCAGAAATTCTATTGTACAGATGGGCAAAAGCCACCATGTATTTAAATGATGCTAGTATATATGAAATTCAAAGGTTTAGTGACAAAACTGGAAGATAATTTGAGGCTAATCTCAAAAAAGTTGATAGTTGCCTCTGCTTGGTCTAGCCTTGGTCAGGTTAGGAATATTTTTTTGGCTATATCATTCTATGTGTATATCCGTAGTAAACATTTGATTTTGGAGCAGTTACAGTGAAATGTAGCTGATTTATACTGTAACTGCTGAGTGTAAAAGTCATGACACACACATTAGTTCTGATAGATTTTTAGCATTAAATTCCTTGCCGCTAGTAAACTCACCTCTGTCTTGTTTAAACAAATTCCCATGTGTTCTTTATGGTGTTACACGCAATGAGTTTCAACCTCTGTCATTTCTACTAGGGCTACCTTTCTATCTTGTACTTTACCTCAGTTTTATAGGACCTTTCAACAAGAGTTGACTTTTCCGTGAATCGCAAGAGAGGGGATATGTAGAATTAGTTTGCAACATAGAAAATAAATGCCAACATTTTCTTTGAGCTTGCAGTTGTACTTAGTTGGTTCAAAGCCTCCTGAGGAAGATGTGTATGTGAATCAGAATGATGTATTGATCAGAGGGGAGGGCAGCAGCAGGAAAAAAGTGATTTTGCAATCAAGAGCATTGCTGTTTTCAAACTCAACTGAGATCTGTTGGTAACTGGCAGCTGCCCAGGGATCTGAGTGAAATCAATATGTTCATTTCCTATTGTATTAGTGTCCACTGATGTAAATGAGCTGACAAGACTTACTAACACTCAAACTGATAGATAAAATTAGTGGCCTGTGTTATGGAGCTGAGGCAGAGGATCTGAGCATAGAGCAGCATGACAAAACAGGTACTGCTTGTAGTTCAAAGCACAGCTGAAGAGGATCAAGAGCACTTCATGTTACAGGGATCTCTGGGCCCCTGTTTTGAATTTTTATGATCATGCATGCACACGTATGTCGATCTGAAATGCTAATTTGTTGAGGCATTGTCTTTCTAAATTAGTTATAGCACCTTTTATGGAAGTTATGCAGTTTAGTGCTGTGTGTCTTGTAAAACACAAATACAGGAACAGAAGAGCTATGGTGCTTGAGCATTTATTCTGTATTTACTATAGCTGTTCATCTTCCAAGATATTACATACTAATTGCATTCTCAAAATAAACCTTGCCATTTAGTAACAAACCTGGGTTTTTTTGTATAGTGCAATACCTATACTGGAATGAGCAAAGAACATTTAAAGAACACACAAAATCTGCCCCATTTAGAGGACACAGAAAATCTGTCCTGGATAATCACTGAATTTTCCTTCTTTTGTAACAAACAAACTAAATTGAGTAATATTGTATCCAGAAATTCATTTCTCCTGGTTGATGGGATTATGGACACTGTTACCTGAATGCCTACTCTGGCTTTAATTAGGCCAATCCCTTTATTTTACACAGAGCAAGCAGGTATCAATTAATTCAAATCATTCTTATACAAAGAGTAGAACCTTCTTGTCATAAATTCAAAGTTGCAAGCTCTTGCTTTATTATGGAAAGATCAAAAAATTTAGACTGAGTTGTGAGAGATTTGGGAATGCACCAAATGCTTCTGTAGATAGTGGGATGGTTTAAGAGAGCATTGGTGGGGAAAAAACAACTCAGACAAACCAGTTGTTAACCAACACTTAATGACTGGAATAGATGTGCAAGCCATAAGTAGCATCCTTTGTACTGTTACAGCTTATGAGCTCCAGTAAAAGACAGGACACTAAACTGTGCTTGCTTTCTTTTTCTGTGATTAGTTCAAAGAAGGTTTGTGGTCAATCTAAGCTCTGGTCAGTCTCAGTTTGATCAGGCCATGTTTTTTGTATTGCATAAGTATAGCCAATAACACATCAGAAAGACAAAATCTGAGTTCTTTAGTCACCCTGAGTTGCTTTTTTTTTTTTTTTTTTTAAATGATGCCTTCCTATGTAACAATTCTTACTTGCCACACTAGGAAAATGCAGCTTTTTTTTCCCATCTTTGTTCAAATTTCCAATATTCCAAATGTCATAAAATGGTTCTAATTTACTGCAGTATCCTGTTGAATATCAGACGTTTTGATGGTGTCATTTTTCCTAGCCCCAGCAAAAATTTTTTAACTGAATAGTTCATTGTGCCCAGAATCATATTCATGGTCAGTCATTGAAACAATTCACTATTTTTTTTCAAGTTCTCCATCAATGGCTTCCACTGGTGTTTAATTTTTATGAAATAGTTGACCTGAGCATTCCTGGGCTCTATCATAATACCCCTTCTTCTGCACCACACCTTTCTGATACTCCAGCTGAGAGTAAACCAACCTAGCACCCCACGCCCTTAAGAACGCAACACTATGAGATGAAATCCAATAGTACTTGATCCAGTTAGCCAAAGCACTTGTTTTTCTATGAAATATCCCAAAGCTTTTCTTTATACTCTAATAAAGATTCAGTTTTCTGCTTATAAAAAGGCACTAAGCAGGCATATAGCATGACCGCAGCCCTTCAGGCTTTCAGTGCTGGGACAGGGTGGTGGTTATGTTAAAACAGGGTGTGTGTGTGTGTGTGTGTGAAGATGAAGAGTTAAGCCTCCCTTTTGACCAGATTTTTATCATTGGCGCTTGTCTGTGGTGTGGGAGAGGCTGGTGAAGTTCATGGCCTCAAGGTCAGGGCCAGCAAGGGTTTGGAGGGGCCCAGGTGCCATGTTCTGGTGGACCCCCAGTATTGTTGGGGCAGTGAGCAATGATGTGCACACAAGGTGGTAGGGTATAGTATGGCCTCCATCTTGCCCAGTCAACCCTAGTGCTGCTGGGGAAGGGACTTGGGCTAGGGTGCTGTGCAAGGAGCTTAGTGATGGAGAGCAGAGGGAGGGGGACTGTCATTTTGGGCCTGCTGGGAGAATGGTGACTGGGGGAAATTTAGGGAGGAGGGTGCAGCCAGTGGGAAACTGAGGTTAAAAGATGCAGTATAAATAAATCTCTTATGTATGAGAATGAGCTAAGAGATTTATAAGTAAAATATTTATGGCCCCATCACTAAGTGTTGTTTGGGGACAAGGCTTGTCCAACATGGTCCAGGGGCAAGTGAAGAAAAAGACCTGGGAGAAAGGAGTTTGTAGGGTGGCATCAAGTGTTTGGCTTGTTGTGGCTGCTTCCACTTGTGGGGTATCCACTAAATTAACAGCAAACTTGTCATCTCCCTCACCTCCCTGCAGCAAGCTGCTCTGCAGCAGATTTGAAGCACCTGAGGGGAAGGAATTGCACACTCTGGCTCTGCTGCCTCTCTCCAGCCAGGGCGAAGAACTGTTTTATCTGGGGCTTACTGGAAAGGAAGGTGACTGTGGATTGTATCGGAAAGCAACATTATTTTTCTGCCAGCAGGGAAGACTTTTCCATTTACAGAGGAAATGGAGATATGTTAGAAAGAGCACACTCAAGCAGCAATGAAGATGTAACACCAGACAGGTAAGCCAAGACTTTATACTTGATTGAAGAGACCTGGGTGGAATATTACATTTGTGTTATTGAATCAAATACAGCGAAGCCAGGACACGCTATTGGTTGTTCTGATTTTTTTCTTAGTACGCTCAGGAAAGAAGGCAGTGGAAGAGCAAATATTCAAGCAAATGTTTATCTGCATGTTTGATAAATTCCTGAGAAACGGTCTTATCCAACCAGGCGATGGCTAACCACTGTGGTTAAAGTGTAATGTGCTTTTGGCAGAGACCACAATGTTCTGTTTTGAGTCAGCTTGCTTGGAATTGTTCTAATGAAAATAGGCTGTATGTAGGTACCGTCAGAGGTACGCCTCTCTGTTCCCAGGGTAACGTCTTACTTGTAAGGAATTTCACCTTACTGTTCAGGAATGCAATATCTAGAAAAGACTGAAAAATCTCAGTGCAACTATGTTGATTATTAACTCTTGATCAGTCATGCTGGAGACTTTGGAACCTGGATATAGGGCAGGAAATGGATGAGGTATTTGCCCAGGATGAGGTAGTTGCCCTTTTGCAGCATGGGCAACTATAACGTGGCATTAATAGCACCTGTTTTGGAACTGATACAGGCCAGTGTCACAAAGTGATGAACATTGTATGGCATTTACCTCCAAAAAAAACTATAAAATCATTTGGCAATCCTACTGAAAATTTTTTGCTTTCTAACCTTTGCAAACTGGCAAATAATACAGAAAATTGCAGGTATCATTCAAAATCACTGTTGCTTTTCTAGGGCTGGTACTATAGAAATCCTTAAAAGTGGGTTATATATTTGTGTGGGCTCTGTTAATCTCATATATAGTGACAGAATCTTCATCTGTCAGGAACAGGATAGTGTTCTGCCATGTTGCTTTGAAATGTTCCACAATATGTGCTATAGCAAAGTGTCTTCCTCACTACACTAGTACTTTAAAGTCTGAGGCTTATCATAGCAATTTCCCATGCTTTCATCCAAAGCCTGAAAATATGCCTCAAGCAAGACACTCAATCAAAAGTAAAACATTGCCAGTTATTGACTGTCTCTCCTGCTCCTTGGGAGGTAGCTTGCTGCTATGCCAATGTGAAGAAACTCATGTTACAAAAACAAAATGAAAGAAAACAGCAATTAAACAATAAGAACAGCTTCAGCTCTGAGCAATTGTCTGAATATCCCACAGCAATCAAATTTCCTTTTCTAGAAGAATTTTAATTTGATTTTACTTTCACTGATTTGTTTTCTGTTGCAGTTTTGAGCCTTTTAAAGGAAACACTTCCTTTTTGAACATCTCTAATTGGAGATGGGGAGGATTTGAAAGGCCTGCCTAACATCTGTAACTCTTCTACTTTTTTTTTCTCCTTGATTTTTGTTTGTCTTGGGATTGCACACAAGCAAAATACCCATTTCTCTCTTATCCAGTCCTGAGGAACCAGTGTGATGAGTGGGTTCAGCTACTGCACTATTCTGCAAGAATTGGTAAATCAGGACTGACCTCTTTAGATAAAACTAGTTAGAAATGGTATTAAATCCTAATCTGCTGGGCTTTGGCGGTTTAAGAGGCTACAGTGTTTACTTGTACTGGAAGAAGGAGCTGTTTTGTTATTTCTGTTAGCTTTGCAATGAACATCATGTTGTGCAATCAATATGTGCTTGATTTCCTGCTGCAGGTGGAGGGAGGTTGTCTCATAACTACCAATTCAGGCATCCAATGGGAAATCTATTGGAAAAAACCCCAAATAAACAAACCCAACAACCAACTTGAAAAAAAGCCTTTCTCTTAGGGTAGTAGACTTACTTGCTCTACCGAGGGGTTCATGACACATGTACATACAACATAAGTCTCCTCAATTATACATCTGTGTCAGCCTTTGCTAAAAATCTAGTTATTTTTCAGTGACTACTCATGTATTTGTCCCATAAAACTACCTCATTTATTTAGTGTAGGCCTCTAGCTTCATATCGTCTTGTTCTTGCTTCCTAGTTTTTATTCATGACCACTTCAGTAAAACCAGGGAGGAAACATAATCCTTATGTTGATGTTTTTCATAAAAGCTTCTGACCTCCTGCTAGTTCCTTTTCCCACAAAGCCATTTCTTACCAAAGTTACTGATTTAGCCTAGAAAGTCTCAGGCAGTCTGTCTGTCATAGGATTATTGAATAAAATTTAGCTCAAAAGGGTTATCTGTATGTTTGGTGCAACATCTGCTCAGACAGGGTCAGGTTCAAAGTTAAGCTGAGTTACTTAGGACCTGTCCAGCTGAGTTTTGCATAACTCCAAGAATGGAGATACCACAGGTTTTCTGGACAACATGTTTCAGTGCCTAACCATTCTCATTATGACTTTTTTATTCCAGGTGGAATAAGGCCTGCTGCCTCTTCTTTGGCTGTGCAGTCCAGAGAGCTGTGCACTGTCCTGACAGGCAGAAATAGTTTGATGGGGCAGAATGATTTGTGGGCTGTTCTTTCTAGGAGTCTTTGAGAGAAGAGAGCCTGTCTTCCTCCTCTTCATTGTTCCACTTGTAGTTCTTGGTCAATTTTTATTAAGTTTTTCTCAACTAGTGGAGTGGGACAAGTGGTGACTTGCATTCACTAATGATGGCAAGGTGTATGAGTGGTGGGAGACAAATGGGATGAATTAGATTGAGAGAAGATAAGATGGGCATGGGGAAACAGCAGTGGAAGGTGGTAACCAGCTGGAATGAGAGGAGCTGGAAAAGACAACCTTATGTAGGGAAAAAAGAAATGGTAATTTTAACTCCTCCGTGGGTATGACTCAGTCTTGAGTGGGCTGTAAAATCCTGTCATGTTTTTTTCCCCTTTCGTTATATGAAGAAGGAATTTATACCTTAAAAATACCATTGTGGTTTCAGTCCTTGAGAGCTGTTAAAGTTCTTCTGTATATAAATCACTCCCTCTCATGCAGTAGCCAAGATGACTTCTTAACTGCAGGCACAGCACTTGCATGCAGCACTGACTTTATGGAGGACTTATTCTTGGGTGAACTGCAACAGCACTAGAAAGCTGTTATGTACTCTTACTGTGTCTGAGTTGTCCTAAAAGCTCTTTGTATAATCTGAGCAGTCACAGGAACATTGCATGCACTGGAATGAGCTTGGCTAGTGATAATAATACAAAGCATAAGTTCAAAAGGATAGCAATCTCTTTTCATGACCATCTTCCTCTGGGCATATTTACTGGGGGAGACCTGGAAGTACTTGTCTCTACTGTTGGTGCTGATATGCTCATGTGTCCAGGTGCAGTGTGATGGACCAGAGGAGAATCCTAAGAGAGCTACTCTCCTTCTACTCCTTATTCAGTACTTGCAACTTCAGCTATTGTAAAAGCCTCACTCTGTTCTTGTCCAGTTAGACACCATGTACTCTACTGTGGCATTGAGATACACAGATTATATTTGCTAGTTATCAGTTGTAAGGCAAAGTTCCTGTGAGGCAGAAACACTGCTTTTCCAGTGTAATGACCATAGATCAAAAACTATGTGTGGATATTGACAGTAAGATAAAATGCAGCCTACCAGATGAAATGCAGTGCATAATGTGGCTTGTAGACACAGCTGAACAAATTGTTCCAGAAGCTTCAGGGGTCACTACAGTCTAAACAGAAAGCAAGGGTGACCTGTGCTGTGTTCTCAAGACATAATAAATACATTCTTCATGCTGCTACTTACCTTCTGCTGAATCAGGTGCTTTAAAACACTGTGGGATTCCTTCTCTGAGCAAAACTTTGAGTCTCAACTTCCTGTATTTCAAACAGGATTTCTTTTTGTAATCCTTCAAAAGTTGCATTTAAGTGTTTTTGAAGCTTCAGAGTCTTTGTGTAGTACAGTGTAAGGTACTGCTTGTAAAATTCCTGCTTTTGGCAGCTGGTAAATCTGTCTGCCAGTTTCAGGAAGGAAAATAAAAGGGATTTTGGAGAGATGAGCCTGATCTGGCTGTAAATTGTACAGAATTTTGTTGAGTTTGGTGAAGAGCAAGTACCTTGTTCTGAATGAAGAACAGAGCTACTTCAGTAGCTGTTAAACCTCTTTTTCCCAATCAACACTTCTTATATGCTGTCTGGATACTTTTATTTGTTGGTTTCTGTGTTGTTGTTTGTTAATTCTAATAAAAATATTTAGCTTATCTGCTTCTCCTTTCAGTTGGTAGGGATAAAAACTGGAACATGCATCTATCTTGAGGAGAGTTGAGAAAGTGTAATGAATTCAAATAAGTTCTTCTGAACTGTGAGTGCTTTGTACTCCTAGGAACTCCTGAATAATAGGTGTCTCATGGGGAGGTACTCATTTTGTCTTGTTTATTTCTTGGTGTAAAGCACTCATTTTAGATGCTAACTGGTCTGATATACTGACTTGGCTGGTCATAGACACTGCTTGCTGAGTGTATGTATGCTATGGCGTCAAGAAAAGAAAGAGCAATAGTAGAGGCTATCTTAAGCAAAAGAAAATACAAACGAGACTTTCCTTGACTGTCATTTATCATGATGATTACCATTTGACTTCCCAAGTTTGGAGCAGGTACCAGCAGGCGTTCAAAAGAGCCATGGAGCCTATCACAGGTTACTGCTGTGCCAAACATGATGTTGCTAGACATATATGTGGGACTGAAGGAAGAAAAATACTCAGCAATCTGCCGTAACTTGATCCAGATGGTCAAGTTTATGTTTTCTTTAAAATGCAAACTGTCTCCAGTGAATTCATTAGAACCATATTGTATCTTTCTTTTCTAGTATAATTTTAGCAGCTAGGTTAAAAAGCCTGGGACTGCCAAACTAATCTCAAGTGCCTGATTATCTTCTTTCTGAAGGATTTAAACTATTAAACAATTCTTTCTTCCTCTCCTTCTCCCTCTTATCACTTGTTGAATAAGAAACATTGGTCCTAAATATGTTAGATGTCTTTGTCTACCCATGTTTCTACTGTTTCTTCCTATACCTTTTTACTGTTTTGAATTTTCTTTTAAATTTGTTTTCAAGATTTGCCAAAAGTACCCAAAATTTGGGACAGGTGTTCGTATTTAGTTGTTTAATCAAAGTAGGCTAAAGCTGAAGCAATTCTGAGAACCTAAATAAATTTTTTTTTATACAAATTAATTCTGATAGAATTAGATCCTTAAAGAAACTCTAATACCTATAACTAGTTATGTAAAAAAATTCTGAGTAAAAAAACAAGAAAACACAAAACCATCAGTGCTTTGCACCCAGATGTCTCATTGGAGAGCACTAGGTGTTATTTACTGATCTTTCCTGAGAGTGACTTTACTGAGAAACCAGGAAATCAATTTCTACTGAAACAGAACAAGCATATACTGGGACAATAATAAAGTACTCACTGATTCATCTGTAAAGGGACTGTGTCTGTTTTTAAACTTGGGAAAGAACAAGGTAGAAAAGATAGTTCTGGGTGTCACTACTTTGTAGGTTTTCTCTCTTTTTTTTTTGTCACTTTTAAAATAAAACTATTTTTTATCCCTCTATTTCGTTCCTCCTAAAAGGCGAAGGAACTGAACTCTGTCCATTTACAATGAGAAGAACTCCTGCAGTGGGCAGTTTTCAGTACATAAATATTATCCTATCCCTTCCTTCATTTCTTTTAGGAACTTATTTCCTAAGTTGCTTGCAGTAAATAGTATGACTATTCCCTGGATGTACAGCAGAAGTACCAACATGAATAAGTCAACTGATGTTTAATGCAGCATGACAAGGAACTGAAGGGAATAAGTTGTACGTTTTCTTTTTCGTGATCTTTGTTTAGTTATAAGGAAGTAATTCTGGAGAGCGGTATGACATTTAAATTGATCATGTCCTCTGAACTATCCAATTTGACATAATTAGTTCATTGACAAAACATCAAATAAATATATATATATATTGGAAGTCATAGGATGAAGTTTCCATTTGCTTACTTAAGTAGATCAGATTGTAACAAAAGCTGTTTGGTGCTGGAAACAGAGTTGCTTTCCCCCTCTCAAAACAAGTGCTGCAGCTGTATAACATGTCCTCTTTGAAGGTGTCTGTCAGTCACAGAATCACAGAATCATCTAGGTTGGAAAAGACCTTGAAGATCATCCAGTCCAACCATTAACCTCACACTGAGAGTTCCCAACTACACCATATCCCTCAGCGCTATGTCAACCCGACTCTTAAACACCTCCAGGGATGGGGACTCCACCACCTCCCTGGGCAGCCCATTCCAACGCCTAACAACGCGTTCTGTAAAGAAATGCTTCCTAATATCCAGTCTAAACCTTCCCTGGTGCAACTTGAGGCCATTCCCTCTTGTCTTATCACTCATTACTTGGTTAAAGAGGCTCATCCCCAGCTCTCTGCAACCTCCTTTCAGGTAGTTGTAGAGGGCGATGAGGTCTCCCCTCAGCCTCCTCTTCTCCAGACTAAACAACCCCAGTTCCCTCAGCCGCTCCTCATATGACATGTGCTCCAGACCCTTCACCAGCTTCGTTGCCCTTCCTTGGACACGCTCGAGTAATTCAATGTCCTTTTTGTAGTGAGGGGCCCAAAACTGAACACAGTCATCAAATCCAGTTCAGACTCTGGCTATTGGCCACTGTCTGCTATTTTTTCACCCTGAATACCCTTGAATATACCAGGTACAGAGTTGTGAAGCCCCATATGCATCATAGTAGACATACAGCACAGCATCATCTCAAGACTGTTCACAGTCCAATAATGGGCCAAAGTGATCTATTTCTGTTGCAGGATTGCATTGTGTTGTGGTAGCAACAAAGCTGTAAAATAAAGTGTGGTAGTACCCAGGACCACATAAACTACCTGCCATGTACATAGTGCCACAACAGTGAGTCAAGGATCAAAGGAGGAACAGATTATGAGTGGGGTAGGAGTACTGTGGTAATATAAAATGTATTAGAAACGTGAGTATGCTTGGGTTTGTTATCATATGTGTTAGATAATTAATAAGAAAAATCATCTCTGTTTTCTAACATGTTTCAATTTCTACAGTGAATTTTAACTTAAATATGTGGAGACTGATGTTTGTACATGAGGCAGTGAGATGCAATCAA
Source organism: Strix aluco (assembly GCF_031877795.1). NCBI lineage: Eukaryota > Metazoa > Chordata > Aves > Strigiformes > Strigidae > Strix > Strix aluco. Next base: position 73,022,658 of record NC_133971.1, read on the forward strand.
CCACAGCAATGTTTGGACAGTGCTTGCTGTTTCTGGTACAATGGACTTGCTTATTTTTCCGAGGTGTTGCTTTCAATATTACAGTGGTGCTCAGTAGGGATCATGACTCCATTAGCCTCCACTTGTCGAAAGAAAAGCATCCTATGCTGAAGACCACGGGATCTGCCTTAGAAAGGGTAAATTCAACAAAATAGGAGAAAGGTGGAGAGGTGGCCTAGGTTAAGCATATTTTTGCAGTATAAAGTGATTTTTTCTGAAAGAAAAAAAAATAATATTTGAAAGCGTAGCTTCTCTGTAACACAAAAGAAATAGACACTGATGGATGCAAGAAGTTTGTTCTTATTTGTGAGGTAGCAAAACACCCAAGGGAACATACCAGTCTTCGTCCAAGATAGTGTTGTAGGACAAGGGGTTCTCTAATGATAGCCATATCCAGCCTGCTTGTGACAAATCTTGTCTTGTGTAAGAAATGGAGCAAGAATCAAAGGTTAGAATCAAGATGCTTAGAAAATTGTACTTGTCCCAAAATCTTTACAAGTGTATTTCAGATGAAGGGAAGGCTCTGAGATGCTGAGTAACTTATCTTTGCCAGGAGATCCAGGAGCACAAGATAGACACTTGATATAGTTTGCTGAGTCATTACAGTAAGACACATTCCCAGAAGCATGTGGGATTCAAACTTTGTTTTTTGTAAGCTTGTGAAAACATGCATACATTGAAACTTGTAGAAATGTTTCCATTGACTTCAGTGAACCTGGGATTTTACCGTATTTTCTATGCCATATTTCTAAAAGCCAGGTCTGTCTGAGAGAACAGCTGTATCTACTGTCTCTTCAATGTCTCTTCAGGGCTCTGTTTCAGACCTGCCTGAAATATTCAGGATTGCATCTCAGAAATTTACAATAAGATATGACAAACTTTCTTCTTTTCTTGTAATATTTGGTTTGTCAGAAGAGGAAATGCTTCATGATGAATTACCTGAGATGGTTTAAATCTGTTGGAACTCTTGTCAGCTTGTCCACCTAAACCTTCAGGAGCCCTTTTTGCTGGGGATGCCAGTGTTTCCCAGGTCTCATGGGAAGCATGAGTCATAAAACAAGCTCTTTTCCCATTGGGTGCTACGCAAATCTCAAGAAATCATGCTTTAACCAAAGTCTTGTTGGACCCAACTTCCAAAAAGCAGAATCTCTCTTGGTGAAGGATTTTTCTGGTAAAACCCAAGGAGTCTTCCTCTAGGAAAGCTGCAGCTTTCATGGGACAGTTACTAAGAAACAGTCGCATAAAGACTGGGTTTACTATATGCCAGTGGACGACCCTAGGCAGCATGAATGCTTTCCCCCACTTAATTGTCTTCAGTTTTCTCTCTGACTTGATAGCTTGCAACTCTTTTGTGAAACAACAGTATAACAAAGACCATGACAGCACAGCTAGCGCTTTTAACTTACAACTGTACCCCATACAACTTCATCTTTCTGCCTTTTTTCTCTTCTGCCAAGAAGAAAACTGAATAGCCAGAATTAGTGCTCCTTGAGTACCAGTTCACTTGCCTGGCAATTTTATTCAGAAAACAGATGGTTCAGAATGTGAAAGAGCGCTGGTAGAGACCTCTGTGTGAGGTCCTTGGCAGGGTAATCTCATTCCCAAGATCTAGGTGGCTGGAATTCCCTTTCCCTCCCCTTTAATACAAATCCTTAAATGTTAAGTCAGGCAGAAAATGAGTCTAGTCTACATTTATCTTACTGAATGGCAGTCAACTCCTGCCTAATCTTTCAACATATATTTGTTCAATGGATCAACAGATTGTGTAAGCAGCATGACGGATAGGTTTAGAAATGTGCCTGCTTATGTTTGGTTTGTACTGAACCATTGACCATTTTGTTTGTGAATCCATCATAAATTACATCTCCAGGTTACTCAGTATGAGTGAGGAGGGGAAAGACTTGTTCTCACTGTGGTGAAAGGCATCTTACACAGCTGTCAGCCTCCAGAAGGGAAGCTGAATCTCATCAGTACTACTTCAGCTTTGTTCTTCAAAAGCTGGATGGATATGGCTCTGCTTTCACAAGTCTTTTGCTGATTCCAACCATACTTCTTATTGAAGATAAGGCAAAAGGCAAGAACTGTTACTGTCAAATAAATATGTAATAACTTGGGAACAAGGATATGATAGTGATTGTGTATCTTATTTTAGCTGCATTTGACAAAACCAAGGCTAAGTAACACCAGAAATATATACCACATTTTTAATAATGGAAATACGTATTAAAATGTCATTGTTACAATCAACAGAAAAAAAAATTACCTGATGGATTGTAGTTAATGATATCTGAAAGCAAGCTAGGAAGGTAGCACTCCCAGCATCAGCAGCAGTGTGGGCTGTGTAAATGCTTCAATTAACTCTTCCTAATTTGAAAATTGTTTTAACATAGTTGTTATGTGACTGCTGCTGCTTCATGTGGGAGATGAAGGAACAGGAGGAAGTCCCAGGGCCAAGAAAATGTTCTTCTGCAAATGCAGAGAGCTTGCCTGGAAGCAGGTGAGAAGCAGAGGATGTGGAGGTGACCAGAGTCCTGCTGAACAACCCTTCCCAGAGGTCAGAAAGCTGAAATTAATTTTCTGCCATTTTTGGGGATTGAGTTGGCTTTGAGCCGCTGCCTACGCAGGGAGCATAGGCATGTGGCACAGAGCTTCCTTCCCCATAGAAATCGCTTCACCAGGATTGGAGAGGGGTTTAAAAAAAGGAAAAATATGAACAAAGGCTCACCCTTTTTTGTTGCCACCCATCCTCATTTCCAGATGAAAGTTAAGTCTTTGAAAATAATTCTAAACAAGAGACTCACCTTGTCCTAGCTACATATCTGAAGGCAGTGAACCTCAAGTGTGACTTCCTGCAGCCTACTCCAAGCTTTGTTTAAATGGTTTTGAGCTGGAACTAGACAGCTCTGGAAAGGAAAGGCAATGAAGAGAGAGCTGGAGAAGAAGAAAGGACACTTGACAAAGGACTAGGTTTCTTTATGCAGTCAGAAGGAAGAAGCTGCAGGAGAGTGATTGCTGTTGGCTACTTTGCTGGTTTTGATGGCTGTGTTCTCATGAAGGCAAGTTTTTGGATTCATGTGTTTTTTGTGGGATTTGTGTTAACCTTTTTTTAGTCTCTTATGCATTGAGACTTTCTGAGATTGGTAGGAACTGATTGAATTAAGCTTCAGTGGAAAGTATGTACTGAACTATTTTTTTTTAAAGAAAGCACAGGAAAAAAGCTATTTTTGACAAACAGTGCACATAATTATGTTTTAATTTCATCTTTTTTTTTCTTTTTATGGTGAAGAGTAAACTTGTAATTTCTCTATGAACAAATGCTTCCAACTTCTAATTCAGCTGAGAAAAATAATTTGTTCCTAACCATCTCTAATAGGATTTGAAGAAACTGGTAAGGAAAAAAGGTGAGAAGGAGGAAAGCAGCCTTGTGAGTATGAAGAAGAAACTAGGAATGAAAAATTAAGCATTTCTATAGAAAGGAAAATGGAGCTTGTAACTCAGAAAGTAGCATGAATGTTATCCTGTGAGCCTGGAACTACTGTTTTAACCCTCGTCCTCTCAGAAAAATCCAATATCTAGTCAGAGTAATAATCCCTAGCATATTATTTTAATAATTTTACTCACTGTGTTTCTTTTATATGAGTTGTGATGCTGACTGAAATTTCCCTTCCTTTCTCCTCCTCTGTCTAAGAAGATGTAGAGGGCTTTAGGAATTGCTTCTTGAACACTGTGTTTTTCCAAATATTAGCTCAGGGAATAAGATGGCTGTGAACTCCCATGTTTCCTGGAATAAATAATCCTACACTGTCCTTGCGAATACTTTTGGTTTTTTTCCCATTCTCTTTTTTTAAATAGAGTTAAGAAAGGGATGGTTTGACTACCATCCTATTAAAGCCTTTGAATACCACATTCTTACTTTTATCTTTTGTTTATTTTCAGCTCTTCCTCTAGACAATATGGAGAGTTCCTTTCTTAACCAAAACCAATAGCATTATTGCCAGTTTCTCAAAGTTTTGAAGAAAATAAATTACATGATGTAAATCAGAACAAAAACCCCTTCACCCAGCAGCAAATGCCTAAACTTATCAATGCACAGATACAAATATCGATAGATATCTTCATTACTTCTTTGACAGCTGTTGCTTAATATGAAATACTGGGTACTCTGGCTGTGAAGTTTAAGCGTGATTTACTGAATGATTCCACTTCTTCCATGCACTTGTGTGTATATACAGAAAATATCAAGGAGGGGACAGAATTACTTAGAAATTCATAATTTTCTCCAAGTGTCCATTATCTGCCAGGCTGGCAAATTGAAAATGATAGTACAAGAAATATATTCACCTGCTCATTTGCTAATTAATTCCTTTAGAAATTTATATTACTTATACATCAGTATCTAACTAGAAAATTTGCTATTTGTTTTTATAATAATTAATTGGAGAGATTTGGTTAGAATAGCTGCTGGCCCTCTATCAATAAGGGGTTTGCTAATTGTAACTAAGGCTAACTGAAAATCTGAATTTTTGACAAGAAGCATGTTATCTTCTCCACAGCAAATCTATTTTTGTTGTTGAAAATGTGATCCTTTTAATTGTCAGATGCTTCAGTCTTCTGGGTCCTCAGGTTACTCTTCTTCCTGGTGCTTACAAGTCCTGGTTGGGCTTCACTGTGGGGAGAGGAGCAAAACCACTGTGAGCTACAAGTGATACATCACAGGAGAACTTGGGCTAACTGGGAAGACTGATCTACACAGGAGATTATGAGCATGAAATCTTCAAACTAGAAGACACTTGTAATATCATTATGAAATATATTTTAAAAACTTTTTTAGTCCTTTAAAGTTTTATCTCCGTCTTGCTCCTTTCTTCCTAATGTGCTGAGTAATTTTGAAGGGGAAACACAAGTTCTGTTTTGAACTCTGCCATTGCCATGAAAGTCCAACAATTCAAAAGTAGATCTTAGTTTTTTTCATTCTATGTTTTGAGTGCTGTACCTTGGGTATGCAAATTAGGATTTTAATTCTCATTCCAACTACTTTTAAACCATGTTATATGGCCAAAGCAGCATGAGTCAGCTCTTCAAAGTGCACAAAAAGACTTGGAAAGAATAGGCAACAGAAAGCCTACGCTGTGTCACACTGATCCCTTCTCCAACCTTAGCAAATGTTTAGCTGAGACAGAAGAGGTGGTACTGAGGCATGCACACGTGTAAAGGTTTTAGATAGTGCTGTGGTCCCCTTCTTCAAACATGTCAGACATATAGAGATTCAAAGCTGCTTAAGCATTCATGCCATGCATTTGCTTCCTACTATAAGTAGCCAAGAATTTCAGCTCTGGATATCCAGTTCTGCTTCACAGATTTCTCTTTCTTGCAAGTTGTAGTTGATGTTTTCTTCGTTCAAGCCACAACCTTCTCACCAGGATGTTTTGAAGTAAACATTTTAAAAAACGTATTGACTTCTGAAAACTAGGGTCCTGCTATTTTTGCCACCTTACCTGTAAACTGGCATAAACTACATTTGTTGTATTCTATTTAAAGGATGCTTAAATATGACCTTTTTTCTGTCCGCTGCTTAACCTGTCTTTTATCAATGCTAGAGACTGCAGGATCAGTAAAAAAGCTTCAATATGCTCTAGTGGAGAAAGATATGGTACAGCACAGCAGACGAGAGTGACTGGCTAAAAACCAGTTTGGCTGTAATCATCTGCTAAAGAAATACATTGCAGTTTAAAATGGTGTCCTGGTTCAGCCAGGATAGGGTTGAGTTTCCCCAGCAATGGGGAGAAGCTCTAGCCGGGTTATTCAATACCATGCTGAAGTCACATCCGGGGCGCCCAAGCAGGGAAAGAGCAGGGACGGGTTTTGTCCGGGTCGTTCCCCTCACTGCTGTATCGGTATATCTCTTGTTCTGCTCATTGTTATTACTGTTATTGTTATTGTTGTTGTTCGGTTTGTTGCCGCTACACTGTTGTATTAAACCTCTCCTTATCTCACCCCCAGGGTTTGTATTTCACTCCCTGCCCCGTCCGGTCCAAGGGTGGGGGAGGGGCAGCGGCAGCGTGGTCTCGGGTCCCAGCAGGGCCTAAACCACCACAAATGGTTACTGGCATTTTCATATGGGAGCACATTTTGGTTAGAGTCTTGCTTTGCTTTGCAGGTATGAATTGGCAAGGTTTCTAGTGATTTCAGCAGTAAGGTTGGGTTTGAATGGAGTCTCAAAATATGGCAGTGGAGTATGCTAGAATGGAAAAGCACTCCTGGTGAAAAAGCAACTGAAAAAACATTTTAGAAGAAGGCCAATGTGTGGAAATGGATTCCTGTAAGGAGTCTTGTGCTTTGCCTTTTCTCTTTTGCAGAAACAAGAGCTCAACATCCATAATATGGCATGGAAAGCCTGCTCTTCAGACGTATAGCTGCAAGATGTTTCTGAAGGTCTGCCGGCAGGCAGGCAGGGAACACCCTTGTTCAGGATGGTACCAACCCCAGTTTCGGTGGCCAGGAACTGCTTTCCTGAGCAGCCTCTGGCAGGCTGTTCCACCACACTGTCTCTCACTCTCACTCAACTAAATGGCATGTTGCTTACCATCTTCTGTAACATGCTTTGAGATTCACAGCTAAAATGCCATGTAAAATCTAGGTAGTACTAATCTATGCTGGCAGCTTGTTAAAGTGTCATGGTTTCCGTGATGCATTTGTAACCACTCTAACAGAAGATAAATGTGACAAGTGCTAATTCCAAACACCCACGTTATTGAAACTGAGAACAGCTTAGCTAAAGCACTTTGATTTTCCTGAGGACATCTGAGGTCTATAGTTACAGAATCTCAGGCTGCTTTTACCTGAAAAATGAAAACGTTACATTAAAGAGCCAAGACTAAAAGGCAAATGGTTGTTTTAAAAGGGGTTGAGGGAGAAATGCATATGCATGTGTTTGAGACCTGTGAAGACTTCTTATTGTCTGGAGGAAGTGAGGAAAACCATAGGGTAAGAATATGTTGATCTCCCTGTGGGAAAATGATTTTTAAAAAAGAGAGTGAGAGAGACAAACTGCATCATTTGCAATTGTCTTTTACCTATGGTTTCCTGTGTGGAAGATGGGAAAATACTGAAATGTCTGATGTCAAATTACAAGAAAGTGCAAGATGTCAACCAAGTACTGAAGAATCATTGAGCAAACTAGTACCCTGCTAGTGCTGGTGACCCCAGGAAGGTTCCTGTATGACAGACAGCAGAAGGTGTTTGGTGTGGTGGTAATATTTGCAGCTGCAGAAGAACATCATGGGACAGTGAGAAAAAGTGAAAGAAAAGAGGCAAATGAGCGCTCTGCAAACCATGAGGAAGGCTCTCAGCTATACTATGAAGGGTTTGCAGATTACAGTATGGTTTCGGCATAACTGCTGGAAAAGAATGCAGAGAAAACTGTTTCACACAGGAAAAGAAGGAAGCTTATATTAGGGATGTGTAAGTCACACCGTCTGGGGCATGTGTTTCTGCAGATATTCCAGAACCTCCTTCTGAACAGTGGAACTGTACAGAAAGTGGGATTCCTTTCCCATCATAAATCTCATACCTTGATATTTTTCATCCCCAAACAAGAATAATATAAAAAGCCTCACTAGAAGGACAGTGATTATGGCATCTTTTTCATTGTTCTTTCTAGGGTATTCCATTGTGAAGTTGTTTTCCAGAAATTATTGCCCTTTGTGGATATTTAGACATACGGAAAAGTTTCTGGATTCCAGTTCATAAACAGTTCAAAGTTGTCTACCTAGAGAAAAACTACAAAGAAGCAGGGAGAGGGATAATGAATCTTTATCCTATTTGCCAAAATTTTCACTTACTCTTGAAACATAGTTTATACAATATTTATCTTTCTAATCCTTTTCCTTTTTTTCTCTTGCTCTTAACCCACGAAAATACCCTAAAAAGAGTGTCTATTTTGGTAAAGAACAATATTTCCTTTGACATTTTCTTGTTCTTCTGAAGAATGTTACAGTTATTCTACATTCTTATAGCAATTTTTCCTGATGATCCAGCTAAATCTTCCTTTGGTTTTTGTTCCTTCATGGGATATACAGTTTTCTTATTGAAGTTATAATGAGCTTGCTTCCATGAATCACTAGAGATGAGCCAGGCTAAACTGTCAACATTAAAGTTTAGCCAACAGTGACACTATTGACTGTAACCAAGTGTTTAACTGAACATATCACCTTATACAAGCCAAATACAATAATAACTATCTTAGAATGACAGATCTATCAAAATAATATGCTTATTTTTATGGCAGAAAGAATTTATAAATGGTCAGAAGATGATCTTCTTCTCTCATGTAGCTATTTTACAATTTAAAATGTTGCATAGTATTAGTTATATTGAAATAAAAGGTTAGCCCCTTAAAAAATGTCCTGGTTTCATCAGGATAGAGTTAACTTTCCTTGGGCTGAGAGGGAGCACAGCTAGAGGGCTGGGCCCAGATCAGCATTGGAGTATTCCATATCATGTGACATCATGCTCAGTATATAAAGGGGATGTGTGCTCTCTCATTTCCGTTTTCCGGTCAGCGTGGCAGGATATTTGGTGTGGTCAGATTTGCTGTGGGGGGCGGGCTGCGTACTGGTAGCTGGTCGGTGAGAAACTGCATTGTAAAATACCTGTTTGGACTTAATATTGTTACTGTTGGTTTGCTACTGTTACTAATTTTTTTTTTCTTTAACCTATGAATTTCTTTTTTTTTTGTCCCTCCCCTGTTTCACCAGGGATGGGGTGGGGTAGTAAACAACTGGCCATGTGGTGATTGGCTACCACCCAAGATCAAACCACAACAGTTTATTTGCACCCAATCTAGGGCTTGAGGTTTGAGATAACAACAGATCAGATCACAATGTCTATTGCTTGGCTCCTTAAGATTTTATCATCTCATTGGCAGTATGTAGTCCCCATGCTGTTCCTCACCATCAGTGAAAGTTGGGACAAGATTTTGGTTTTGCTGTACTTTGTGATGCTGATCTGTGACACCATGCAGTCAGTGGTCCTGGGGCTATTTACAAATGTGTTTGAGAATTTCAGGAATTTCAAATATCCTTGGAATGTTGATATTAACATAGTTGTCTTACTGCTAGGAGCCAGTGTGTTCCTGCATGTCGTTCATGTTTTGTTCAGGGTTAAGCAACTATTTAAGAGTATCACTTGGAAACCTACCCCAAGGTTGGAGAATTATGAGTGGCTGGGGGTGTGGAGCAGCATGGGCAAGTGCCTAGAACAGTGGGCACCACCGGTGTATTGGAACTTCACTCCTGCACAGCTGCAGAATCCTGAAGAACTAGTAAAGTATTTGGAAAAAATATGTTGTCACCTGGGTAATTCCAGAGAGGCACAGCTCACTGCAACATGCTGGGGCGTAGCCCACGCTTACCAAGTGCTATTAAACACTGCTCAGCACCCTCAAGAGGAAGAGACGGGCTCTGGATCTCGTGACAAAATAACAACTATTGCAGCCACTCCAAAGTCCACAACAGAAACTGCAGCCACTACAAGCCCGAGGACAGGTGATGCAGCTGAACCAGAAAACCAACCCATGACAGTGTCAGTTGCTCCCATACAGAAGAAGAAATACACAAGAAAATCCCCTCACAGTGTACAGGGTGATGATGAACCAGGCCCATCACGAGAACAGGAGGAGGCAGAGCCAGTGATAGTCACCCAATCCTTATCCCTGAGTGAGTTGCAAGACATAAGAAAATATTTCAGCCTCCAACCAGGTGAGCAACTCGTTACCTGGCTGCTCTGATGCTGGGATAGTGGGGCCAGTTGCATGGAACTAGAGGGCAGGGAGGCCAGGCAGCTGGGATCCCTGTCTAGAGAAGGGGGCATTGACAAAGCCATTGGAAACAGATGCAAAATCTCAGTCTCTGGAGGCGACTCCTGTCAAGTGTGAGGGAGAGGTATCCCTTCAAAGAAGATTTTGTATGTCATCCAAGTAAGTGGACCACCATGGAGAAAGGTATTCAATACTTGAAGGAATTAGCTGTGCGGGAGGCAGTTTACTATGACCCAGATAATGCGCAGCTACCCACAGATGAAGTCCAATGCACCCGGCCCATGTGGAGGAAGTTTGCACAGAGCACACCATCATCATACGCCAGTGCATTAGCACTAATGGTCTGGAGAGACAAAGAGGGACCAACAGTGGATGAAATGGCTCACCGACTACAACAATATGAAGAAAGTCTCTTCCCTCCTCGTTGCAGCTGTGGAGAAATTATCTCAACAATTCCAGCAATTTAAAGATAACATGACCTACTCCCCACCTGCACGGACTAGAATCTTAGCTATTAGGAGCAGTTGTTTCTCTACTCAAGAGAACTGGTACACACCATGGGGGAAGCTGTGGCATTGCCTGCGTGACTATCAAAAAGACTTAAAGAAATGGAATGGAAAACCTACTTACCCGCTAGAAGAGCGGGTACATGAGTTGAAAGGAAGAACAACTACAAAACAGGGTTCTTTTAGGAGAAATGCTGCTCCAGTTTCCTATAATCAAGTGCCCAAACAGAGCAGAAACTTGACTTTGCTCACGATCCTATGAGAAGAACTTCTGATTCATATTCACAGGAAGTGAGTGATCAAGATGAGGCTAAAACCCGTGCACACCACACTAACCCATTTGTCATTAGGGGGTATTATGACCAACATTAGAGGGCCCCTGCCTCCAGCCAGGGGAAGGGCAGGGACAACTGAGTTTACTGGACTGTGTGGACTCGATGGCCTGGCACACCTGACCCTCAGCAGTATAAGGGTATAGTGGACACTGGTGCTCAATGCACCCTAATGCCATCAAATTTTAAAGGAGCAGAACCCATTTGTATTTCAGGAGTGACAGGGGGGTCTCAACAGTTGACTGTATTGGAGGCCAAGGTGAGCCTAAGTGGAAAAGAGTGGGAAAAACACCCCATTGTGACTGGTCCAGATGCTCCATGTATTCTTGGAAGAGATTATCTCAGAAGAGGGTATTTTAAGGACTCAAAAGTGTATTGGTGGGCTTTTGGTATAGCTGTCTTGGAAACAGAAGGAATTAAACAGCTGTCTGTGTTACCTGGTCTCTCAGAGGATCCTTCCCTTGTGGGATTGCTGAGGGTCAAAGAACAACAGGTGCCAACTGCCACTACAACCGTGCACTGATGGCAATATCGCACCAATCAAGACTCTGTAATCCCTATCCATAAACTGATTCATCAACTAGAGAGCCAAGGAAGCATCAGCAAGATGTGTTCCCCTTTTACTAGCCCCATATGACCAGTGTGAAAGTCTAATGGAGAGTGGAGACTGACAGTGGACTATCGTGGCCTGAATGAAGTGACGTCACCGCTAAGTGCTGCTGTGCCAGACAGGTTAGAACTTCAATATGAACTAGAGTTGAAGGCAGCCAAGCAATACGCCATGATTGATATTGCCAACGCATTTTCCTCCATCCCTCTGACAGCAGAATGCAGGCCACAGTTGGCTTTTACCTGGAGGAGTGTCCAATACACCTGGAATCGACTGCCCCGAGGTGGAAATACAGCCCCAGCTCTCCGGGAATATTGGAAGTGATCACAAATTGGCCAGAAGGCAAAGATTTTGGAATGGCACCAGAGGAAGAGGTAGCACATGCTGAAGAGGTCCCATCATATAATAAACCACTGGATAACGAGAAGTGATATGCCCTGTTTGTCAACGGGTCTTGTCACATTGTGGGGAAATATCACAGGTGGAAAGCAGATGTGTGGAGCCCCACACAACGTGTTGCTGAAGCTGCTGAAGGATCAGTTGAATCGAGTCAGTTCGCAGAGGTGAAAGCCATCCAGCTGGCCTTGGATATCGCTGAGTGAGAAAAGTGGCCAGTGCTCTACCTCTATACTGACTCATGGATGGTGGCAAATGCGCTGTGGGGGTGGTTACAGCAGTGGAAACGGAACAACTGGCAGCGCAGAGGCAAACCCATCTGGGCTGCTGAATTATGGCAAGATATTGCTGCTGGGTAGAGAATCTGGCTGTGAAAGTATGCCATGTAGATGCTCATGTACCCAAGAGCTGGGCCGCTGAAGAACATCAGAACAACCAACGTGTGGATCGGGCTGCCAAGATCAAGGTGGCTCAAGTAGATCTGGACTGGCATCATAAGGATGAACAATTTATGGCTCGCTGGGCCCATGACTCCTCAGGTCATCAGGGAAGAGATGGAATATATAGATGGGCTCGTGACCGAGGGGTGGACTTAACCATGGGTGTACTTGCACAGGTAATCCATGAATGTGAGACATGTGCTACGATCAAGCAAGCCAAACAGTTAAAGCCCATTTGGTATGGAGGACGATGGTTAAAGTATAAATATGGGGAGGCCGGGCAGATTGATTATATCACGCTTCCACAAACTCGGCAAACCCTATGTGATTACAATGGTGGAAGCAGCCAAGGGTTGGTTGGAAACTTATGCCGTGACCCATGCCACTGCCCGGAACACTATTTTAGGCCTTCAGAAGGAAGTCTTATGGCGGCATGGCACGCCAGAAATAATTGAGTCAGATAATGGGACACATTTCTGAAACAACCTCATAGACACCTGGGCCAAAGAACATGGCATTAAGGGGATATACCATATTCCCTACCATGCACCAGCCTCTGGGAAAATTGAGCGATACAATGGATTGCTGAAAACTACACTGAGAGCAATGGGTGGTGGAACTTCCAAACACTGGGACGTGCATTTAGCAAAAGCCACCTGGTTAGTCAATACCAGCGGATCTGCCAAGCAAGCTGGCCCTGCTCAATCAAACCTCCTGCATACCATGGATGGGGATAAAGCCCCCGTAGTGCACGTTAAAAACATGCTGGGGAAGACTATCTGCGTTACTCGTGCATTGGGTAAAAGTAAATCCATGCGTGGGATTACTTTTGCCCAAGGATCTGGGTGCACTTGGTGGGTAATGCAGAAGGACAAAGAAGTCCGATGCGTGCCTCAAGGAGATTTGATTTTAGGTGAGAATAGCTAATGAACCGAACTGTCAAATAACCCTGTTATGGCAATTGGTGCCTTGCAACATTCCTGTGCCACATCCAAAGCCTCCTGCTCCACCGACTGAACCAACCCTGCCTCATTCCTCCAGCCTTATAGACTGTCATGACAGATGGAACCCAATGTTATGGACTAAATGAACTCAGCAGACAATGTGGAAGGATGGCCCATAGACCAATGGAATGATATCTGTGAGACCTGGGAAGTAGGGGTGGTGATTCCTTAGGATGTATTTGGAACCTGAGCATAACTTCAAGGGTATGGAATAAGGGGTGGAGACTGTCCTGGTTTCATCCAGGATAGAATTAACTTTCCTTGGGCTGAGAGGGAGCACAGCTAGAGGGCTGGGCCCAGATCAGCATTGGAGTATTCCATATCATGTGACATCATGCTCAGTATATAAAGGGGATGTGTGCTCTCTCATTTCTGTTTTCCGGTCAGCGTGGCAGGATATTTGGTGTGGTCAGATTCGCTGCGGGGGGCGGGCTGCGTTCTAGTCACCGGGGAGGGGCGGGAGGGGGGGAAGTAAGTGCCTGGCTGTGTTCTGACTGGCTTCCGGCTGAGTTCAAACCACAACAAAAATACAATGAAAAATTATTTGGAACACAAAAAATCTGAGAAAAGCAGATGAATACCGCATAAGAAAGGAAAGGAACATTGAAACTTCTGCTTTACGTTATAGTTTGAAATTATGTGGTTCATGTGTAACTCCTCATCTCATATGGTTTCGGATCTTAAAGTGAACAGGAGGAAGAACACTTTTTCTCCTCGGACATGGTACAGCAGCAGGAGTCTTCAAGTTAAATTCTGTATATCTGGAAAATGATTCTTCTGGACCACTTTTAATGCATTTCTATATAGAAAATAGCTTCTTCAGGGTTAAGGTTCTGTTTGGCAGCTAGATGTCTGGGTGCTTAAACTTGCTTTGAGATGGAAGACGAACAGTGAATTGGCATATTGTTCTGAACTGGGAGATGTCTTACAGAAATACGTGTATTGTCAAGGGCAGGTGAGAGGTGAAGGAATTTGAAGCAATGGGAGACACTCAAAGGCCTCACTCCTTAAATTTCTGCTCAGGGCTTCTTTTAAAGGTTAGAGGAATATGGAAATTCCCCTAAGAGGATGTCTCCAGAGTCATCAAAACCTCTCAGTAAGATTTCCAATAAATACCTTTAAAATAAATTTATTTGTAGTTCTTTGACCATAGCTGTACTTTTAAAGCATTTTTCCTTTGTATACAAACTATTCCTTTCTGCTTCAATGTATACAATGTAGTACTTGTTTGTATAATTCCCTGAGGTTTTATTGTGTAATTAGTCTGAGTTTTTTCTTAAGCTTAAAGATAAACTTGGTTTATAATATTTCCTTTCTCTTGTTCGACTATTTGAAAAACTGGGAAATGGTCATTGAGGCCAGTGGAACATGACCAACCCTGGAAACTCTCCCATGGAGCATCAGAGCTATCAAGGAGACAGACAATACATGACTCTGTATTTTTCAAGTTGTGGGATTTTAGGTTTTATGACTTCTGCTGCTGACTCTGAGCAAACAGCTTAATCGCTCTGTGCATCTATAAAATGGTTAATAATAATTTCTTGCTGCATCAACATTGTGATGAACATGAAACCATGTTTCTAAGTGGCCAGGTAGTATGGCCATGAGGTCAGGCAGTGAAAGCTGTTATTTAACAGTATTTAACTATTTAACAGAAAAAGTTATTTAACAGTAGCGTAATGATAGTCCTTGAATGTCCTGCTGTGTCCTGCTATGTCCTACTATGCATGATATTCCCAGCTGTGTGCAGGGAAAGTGATGCAGCTGTAAAGCCGTGGCTCAACATGGTTTCTAAGTGAACAGGTGAAAGGCTGAAGAGGGAGGGAGGGAAGTTCTGGGGCAGCTCCTTGGGCAGCATGCAGAGGAGAGTACTGATGAATCATGTCTAGGCGAGGATGAAATATGTGCATCTCCCTCCCCAAACTTGGATTTATTTTTATTGCTTTGGGCTTTGCAATAATCTTGATCTCTCTCCTTTTGGCACTGCTTGTACTTCTGAGTAATGCCTATCACAGACGTATGGTCATAAACACCAAAATTATCTTATGACTAAATCTAGCTAGCCCTGGATCTTCTCATCTCCCCAGATGGCCACCACTGGCTCTAAGTCAGCTTAGTGCCAGCTGGCAGATCTCTCATCTCCTCTGGGCTGAGCAATGGACAGCGGCAGTGGAGCAGCCTAAAGACCTTTTGCAGAAAATAGACCGAGAGCAGAGTATATAACTGTGTGTCTCTGTGCCCCATCCATGAGGTGACTGCTGCCTAAAACACCGTTTCTCAAGGTGAGTGTGCTGGTTGCATGAGCCTGGCGTAAGCAGCTACGGGTGGCCTCAAGGAGGGGTGCCACCTTTCCCCCAAGGGAGCCAGGGGCCAATCATTAGCACAGCTGGACAAGCTAGATGTTGGCTTCTGCTGAGAGCTGAGCTGCACGAGTGGTCTGTGGGTCCCCCTGGTTATGATGGTGCTGGTGGCACATCCAGTGCTGGCCTCCTGAGTGGCAGCTGGTGCTGCTGCTGACCTGGTTTGGGCCAGATTACCTGGGCAAAATCTTCTGAACTAACTCTACCATATAGTGTTTAACTTGTTCAGAAATGATCCCGAACAGTGCAGATACTCCTGAAGAAGAATAACGTGCACGAATGTGACAAGTGCTAGATGCAGAGTGCCCAACAGCTATATGGCATGTTACATTTTTCTAGAGTAGATTAGGCCTGTTCCTGATATGCAAATTCTGAGCAGGACTAGAATTAGAATTAATTACACTTATTTTAAATGGTGATAATGCACCTTTGAGGAACATTAATGTCAAAGAATTAAACCTCATTGCTTACCTCAGCTCTATTTGCCGTCTTTATGCTTCTTTACTTCAGTTGAAGTACTAGAAAATAATTAAGGTGGCGAGGTGGAGTCTTTGTGTTTGGCAGTAGCACAGGGAGTTCAGTTTTTCTACAATATGCCATGTAGAAATGCCATGCCAACATAGTGACAAAGGATAAGGAAAAGGCTGAAGTACTTAATGCCTTCTTTGCCTCAGTCTTTAATAGTAATACCAGTTGTTCTCCAGGTACCCAGCCCTCTGAGCTGGAAGACAGGGACAGGGAGCAGCATGAAGTCCCCATAATCCACGAGGAAATGGTTAGTGACCTGCTACACCACTTGAACACACAAAGTCTATGGGGCCAGGTGGGATCCACTCAAGGGTACTGAGCGAGCTGGTGGAAGTGCCCACCAAGCCACGTTCAGTCATTTATCAGCAGTCCTGGCTAACTGGGGAAGTCCCAGTTGACTAGAAGTTAGTAACTGTGATGCCCATTTACAGGAAGGGCCAGAAGGAGGATCCAGGGAATTACAGACCTGTCAGTCTGACCTTGGTGGTGGGGAAGGTTATGAACAGATCATCTTGAGTGCCATCATGCAGCATGTACAGGACAACCAGGTGATCAGGCCCAGTCAGCATGGATTTATGAAAGGCAGGTCCTGCTTGACAAACCTGATCTCCTTCCCCAACAGGGCGACCTGTTTATTGGATGAGGGA
The DNA here is from genome assembly GCF_031877795.1 of Strix aluco. Classification (NCBI taxonomy): domain Eukaryota; kingdom Metazoa; phylum Chordata; class Aves; order Strigiformes; family Strigidae; genus Strix; species Strix aluco. Next base: position 73,039,337 of record NC_133971.1, read on the forward strand.
AAGGCTGTGGATGTTGTCTGCCTAAATCTTAGTAAAGTTTTTGACATCGTTTCCCACAGCATTCTCCTGGAGAGACTGGCTGCTTTTATGGCTCGTTATGGGTTGCTATGCTTGCTATGGGTATACTCTTCACTGCGTAGAAAATTGGCTGGATGGCCGGGCCCAAAGAGTTGTGGTGAATGGAGTTAAATCCAGTTGGCAGCTGGTCACAAGTGGTGTTCCCCAGGGCTCAGTACTGGGGTCAGTTCTGATTAATGTCTTTATCAATGATCTGGATGAGGGGATCGAGTGCACCCTCAGTAAGTTTGCAGATGACACCAAGTTGGGCGGGAGTGTTAATCTGCTTGAGGGAAAGAAGGTGCTACAGAGGGATCTGGACAGGCTGGATTGATGGGCCAAGGCCAATTGTATGAGGTTCAATAAGGCTGAGTGCCAGGTCCTGCGCTTGGGTCACAACAACCCCATGCAACACTACAGGCTTGGGGAAGAGTGGTTGGAAAGCTGCCCAGCAGAAAAGCACCTGGTGATGTTGGTCAACAGCCAGCTGAATATGAGTCAGCAGTGTGCTCAGGTGGCCAAGAAGGCCAATAGCATCCTGGCTTGCATCAGAAAGAGTGTGGCCAGCAGGACTAGGGAAGTGATAGTCCCCCTGTACTTGGCACTGGTGAGGCCACACCTCGATGACTGTGTTCAGTTTTGGGCCCCTCACTACAAAAAGGACATTGAATTACTCAAGCGTGTCCAAAGAAGGGCAACGAAGCTGGTGAAGGGTCTGGAGCACAGGTCGTATGAGGAGCGGCTGAGGGAACTGGGGTTGTGTAGTCTGGAGAAAAGGAGGCTCAGGGGAGACCTCATTGCTCTCTACAACTATCTGAAAGGAGGTTGTAGTGGGGTGGGTGTTGGTCTCTTCTCACAAGTAATAAGCAATAGGATAAGAAGAAATGGCCTCAAGTTGCACCAAGGGACGTTTAGATTGGATATTAGGAAAGATTCGTTCACTGAAAGGGTTGTCAGGCATTTGGAACAGGCTGCCCAGGGAAGTGGTTGAGTCACCAGCCCTGGAGGTATTTAAAAGGTGTGTAGATGTGATGCTTAGGAACTTGGTTTAGTGGTGGATGTAGCAGTGCTAGGTTAACAGTTGGATTTGATGATCTTAAAGGCCTTTCCTAGCTGAAACAATTCTATGATTCTGATTCTATGACTCTATGTACTGAAATCCCCTGGTGGAGGTTTGTGAGTGACACAAGGAGGGTTGGGGTTTGGAGTATTGCTGAACCAATTAAAATTATATTTACATGTTGCTGAGGGCATTCTGAGAAAATGAATATAAGTAGTTTATCATCCCACTATGAAAGTCAGGGATTGAGAAGGTAATAAGAATGTACGTAGTCCACATTTCTGCTGCTTCAGAATTGCCTCCTTCTTTTGGCAGATGTGGCTGACTAGCTCCTCTGTTTTCCCAAAGCCTACTAAGTGTTAATTCAGCCAGCATATGGGGGCTAAACCAAGCAATAAAAAGATAAGTGCTGTATTTTCTGCATTTTCTGTAATTAAAATATTGCATGTTTCTAGAAAAGTGTGTTTACATGAGATGTAGGTTACTGTGTTTGTGCTCAGAGAGAACAGTGAAATGAAGACTGCTCTTCTACTCTGGGTTAGATGGTGTAGTTTGAGTCCAAAGGTAAATTGGAAAAGCATGTAAGTTGGAGGAGATTATAATGAAATGAAATCTTTTTCGGCTTGGTAGGTATTTGGATATCAAAATTTTCTATACAAGCTCAACTGTCAGCAAAGCTGTTCTAATTTATAAGCTCATTTAGGGAAATGTTTTTGAGCTGAGTTTGCACGAATGGATACTAGAACTAAGTTAAGTGTCCCTACCTTATCCACCATACACAAGTGCACATAACAATTTATATTGCGATGCATTGTCTCTGCATTATATGATTCTATAATTCTGTGATATAATGGTTTTATTGTAAATGGTCATTGGTTTTACAATGTGGTGGATTTTTAGGTAATGAGCTATAGCTATCTGAGATAACAGCTTTCTTTAGTGACCAGTATTTGTGTTTACTGCATTTCATGCCACTTTTATCTGAAGAAACAGTCAAGTAGACTGTGGTACAATATACTTTATGGATTAAAAAACCACACAGAAGTAAAGAGTGAGTCTGAGTGATACCAGTATCAATGTTTTTGTGTGGAAAGAATCCTGAAGAATGATGGAGGAGAAAAGAACACAGACGTCTAATGAGTTCCTTCATACTTGCAGATATTTGTTGTTAAATCCTATAAAGAACATCAGGTGTCATTTCACTGGAGGCAGCAGAGCTGCCTGAACATATTCCAATTTTGAGAATCAGATTTTTAATTTTTTTAAGTGACTAAAATGTGAATTATTTTGTACCTGAGGTTATCATTTTGAATGAGCAAGAAGTACAAGCATTACATGCCTGTTGCTGATGTGAGAATAATAATTCTTTTAAATGCACAGTTCTATGTATCCTCTATTTACACACGCAATTATTTCATCTGCCAAAAAGTAATAGTAAACACAAAAACATAGTCAAGTACACAGTCATGTAGAAAAAACAAAATAGCAACCTCCATCCCCTGCCAAACAGTGCATGATACCCATTATGAGTAGACAGTTAACATTGCAAAGGATATTTCTGGCTTGGCAGATTTTTTACCTCCTCACCTCTCTAGTCACCACCATTGCATCCCATCTTGGATAGCCTGAAGATGAAAGTTCTCTTAATACAAAGGTTAACACTTAAAATCCAGTTTTGACCAATCCTTGTGACACACTGTTGTTCTGTCCAACCTTTTTTCTTTGTCTCTCATCCTAGGGCAGCTCTCAGCTGTGCAAACTGTTGTAGTCCTCTGGAGCCAGAGAAGTTACTGCAGTTTACAGTAACAGATATTCTGTTCTTCCTGTCCTTTGCTTTTCTGTCTTTCATTCCCTCACTTCTTTCATGCCCCATGCTCGCTCTGCTCTCACAGTATTTCTACTTGCATCTGGTTCAGAAGTTCATTCTGAACTTCAATCTGGTTCATTTGTCTACTTCTGCAGTTTATGCAAGAAAGGAGTACACATGCATAAGAACTTAGGACCTATTTAAACTGCAGTGAAGCGAAAAATATATAGGAATTAAATCTTTAACAATTTCTATGACTAATTTTCTAGTTTTTGAGGATAAGTAGAAACTGCCCTTTGTGTAGGGCAAAAGCAAATTTAATTTTGAAGGTGGAGCCATAGAAGTTTTTTGGAAAGAACAGGGTTCCTGTACTAACCTTCCTAGTGAAGTTCATTATCTCTCCTGCAAAAGACTGGAAGAGGTCTGTAGCACATTAGATGTGAAGGCATGATAGTTTAAGCCACTTCTTATCCCTTGCAACCTTGAGCAGAGTATAATGTACTCTGAATGTATGCAGTCACAAAGTGTTTGTGCACTGAGAACTCTTAATAAGATGGCAGCATTACCTAGAACTGATTCTGTCATTTCTTTTCACTTTCTACTTTCCACTAACAGGTATAGGAACCAGTGCTGTTTTTACTGCCTTCTGAATCTAGATATCTTCTGATGTGTGATATAACATTTTACAGGTGGAAAAAAAAAAGTCACCGTTCTGGGATTTGATAGCTAGTGGTCATAGGAAAACAAATAAGAGTATCCTCTAAAGAAAACGCTAAAATCCTTCAGCATAGAGTTTGTAAGAGTTCGTTACTGCTCGTTCAGGATTGAATAATTTTGTTATATTTCCACCCACTTGGATTTTTATCACCCAGTATAGTAGACTTTGCTGGAACATTATGTATGCTGGATAATGCCTTGTGATACAACAGTAGCTGCAGAGTAGGAGAAAATGAGGTCTCTAAGCTTGAAGGAAAGATATTGCATGATTTTTCTCTTCTCTGTAAACTTGGCTATTTAGCAGATGCTTACTGTATATAGCAAATATGCATTAGACTTCCTGGCCCGAGGAACAGTGAGGATGGTCACAAGAAAAGTGTGCTTGTATCTGTGTATCTAATTCTGCACAGAGGACTTTCTTAAACATAAGAAAGCCTCAAACCTTGAGCATGTTGTCCAACTGAGCAGTGAACTGATTGTGGGAGTATACTTAGTACCCCTCTGATTAAAGGCAGATGGAAGAATCATCACTTTTACATCTCCAGAATGGCCTGTAAATTTCCTCTGGCAATGAATCAAGTGGATATGTCTGACAGAATGGACATTTTTCTCACTTAAGAGGCTTTAAGGAAGTCTACTGACATGGTGGTATCAGCAGGAATGTGCTGTCATTCAGATCTGTGCCATGCAAGCCAGGCTTCCCCAGGAAAATCTGTTTTCAAGAAGCACATCAGAGACCTGTTGATAAAAAGAGCACCGAACTTTCTTATGGTACAAATGTTGCTGATTAATTAATTTCAGTTATACTGTGCCAGATTAACTAGCAGAGAGTTTGGCCCAAGAGAGATACTGTGTTTTATGCAAGGTGACTTTTTGCTGTGACTCATTGCAGGAGCTGTTATTGGAGGGTGGAGAGGACTCTTTTTTCTCACTTTCACTGTGATGAACATCCTACATTTTATATGACCAGATTTGCGTGGGACAGAGGTGAAATGTGTTATCGCTTTTTTTGTTGTTGTTGCCAGAAAGTAAGATGACTCACAAAACAAAAATTATTTTTTGTTAGAAGAATTGGCTGAATGTGAAACTGCTCCTTCTAATTCCTTTTGAGATATCCTTGGCATTTAATAGATGACCAGTAATGCACTGGAAGGAGTCTTTGGTAATTTGTATAAAGGATTAAAAAGCTGTAGCTTGTCTAGTAATGTAAGGACTGGTAATGTTTTATAATATTTAGAGTGACTGACTACCTACAGAATGTACTATATGTTACTTCTAGTCTCAAAACTGAATTTCGTACCAAAATCTAAAATGTAAAGGTGAATAGGTTTTTAAAGAAAGAATGGACTCTTAGATCATGTATTTTAATATGCACCCAATGGAACACTGGTGTTCTCAACTTTTTCTATGCTGTTTGTTTTGTAATTAAATGTTTTAGATGTTTAGAAAGGCAAAAAGCTAAATGATTATACCAGTTGATGTGTTTTATAAAAGCAGAACAGCAATCTTCTGCTTGAAGGGATACTGCTAACATTTAAACCTGTTCTTAGCCCTAAATGGGTGTGAATTTAAGTTGTCTGTATGTAAATGTTAGCAGAATCATGACCTATAGAGACAGCTTGATATTATTCTGTAAATTATTGTATGTGTAAGTTGTCTGATATGGCAGTTAAAACAGATGCAACATTAAATCTTATCCTTAAGATTTCTCTAAATAGCTTAATATTTAAATGACTCAAAATGTACTGTTGGTTTTATTTCTTTACTATGGGAACATCTTTATGTTGATTACAGTTGTTCTAATTGTTGTGCAAATGTAGGAAGATAAATTTCAAATGGAGCTGTGTGGCAGAACAGAATCTTAGAGATACAGTGCAATGGTGTACAGAGATGACAGTGAAATTTGTCACTTATCTATAAATAATCAACACGTTACACCATGTGATGGGAAGATGCTGCAGAAAATATCTTCTGTGCTGCAAGTACTTAGCAAAATTTCTGGTTTTGCTAATTTACAATGCATCTAGTTTTAGTACCACTGTAATGTGTTACATTACAAATTAAGATAGATACCAGTTCCCAATCCCCTATGCTCCCTCCTGTTTTAAAATCATAGCTATTGAAGTGGAATCTGACTATGCTTCATGCAAACATATGTTACATTTCTGTTTTTCCTGCTGTATTTAATAGAAAACAACTCTCGCTTTAATTCTGGCAGTTGGTTTGATTCTGGTCTTACATTAGTGTGTCTGATAATTTCACTCGTATTAACATAGTTACCCTGTAGCGGGTGGACAAGAATTCATCCACATCTGTTGCTATATTGCTCTTGAGAAGATGAGGTGCCTGATAAATGACTCACAGTAAACTTCTTCACTCAGAAGTGTTATAGTGCTCTAAATGGACAATCTATGCAATGCAGAGCATGCCCTGAAATTTATGAATGGCACTATAAGTTAGATATAAGATACACTGGTCCTCTTCCAGCTATGATGATAGCTAGGTAGGATACAGACCTTTTCCTCCACACCGTAAACTACAAACACAGCTGTATAATATAACAGTCAAATGCCAAGGACCTAATAAGATTTTGCTTTCCAGAAATATAAATAATTTAATCAGATTAATGACATTGTTCTACCTGAGGGTTTCTATAATTAGGAGATTATTGAAGCAGCACACAAGTTATCTACCATTAGCACCTGGAGGAATTCCTGTTGTTTTAAACAGTGGAATCAAATTATATGAATATTCCTGTCATGCAATCTGTAAAGATAATAAGCCTTTGGCATTTTGTAAGCTATATAAATCCATGGATTTCACATTAAATATTTAAAGCACAGGAGGTGTTATTTGTTAGAATACTGATAAAGAGAGTTCAGCCATTACAGCTGCCTTTTCCATTTGGTAAATCCCTCTTTGTCTGAGTTGCTTTCAGGCCTTTTCCATTTGTTTTTTTCTTTTAATTGTATATTATTCCAGTTCCTCTGGAGGTGTTTTTTTGGACTTTCTATGATAAACACTCAAAATATTTTTACAGAATTTTTATCCTTTTGATACAGATAGGATATTCAAACCAGGGATATAAACAGATGTGAAGCAGGCAGATCTTTTTTGAACACCAAAGAAATCTTGCTTGAAATATTTGGAAAAGGATGCCTTTCTTCTGAATATATTTACAAAGCAGAAGCTTTGTAAATCAACATCCCTGATGTGTGCTCCATTTCAAGAGTTTGTTTTGGATAATACTGTGGATGGAACTCATCAAGGTCAAATACACATTAACATATCATAATGAGCATATTGTATAATTCTTGAAAAACACAGGCCATGGGAAAGACAGCTGATGTTTTAATAATCTGCAGAGTTGAATAGAAGCTTTTAAAGATACATATTGGTCTGAGAGTGACCACTTAACAGCTTCAGTCACCTGGCAATTTAAAGTGAAAAACTTTGTTTGGAAAAGTCTCTGTTTTTAATGGATTGTCATGTCAGACTGGAGCTGCAGCCAGGGTAAGTGATGACCTTTGAAGTCCTTAGAATAAATTATGGTTTGTGTGCAAGAGATGATAATGCAGTTAAAAAAGATGTATGTAATAGTTCTTCAAAGAGCTTGAGGCATTAACACAGGGTCATAAATTAGTAGGATTTACAGGTAAGAAATTACTTTACTGGGAGAGTGCTTTTCATCCCATATGGTTTTGCCTCCAGGCACTTGCTGATGTTCAAGTGAAGAGATACCTGATGAACCCTCCAGGAAGCTGTGAAATTACAGGGGCACCTGTGTTGTTAACAACCCATCCAGCTTTAATAGCAGCCAGGTACTTCCTGTGTAGAGAAGTGAGCTTCTACTTGTAAGACATATGTCAAAACCTTGTCACAAAGTATTTTTAGACCTCAGGCTAAATAACAGTCTGAAATCTATTTTTATTCTTCTCAGCTTTAGGAGTGGTCTAAGGAAATGGTTTCTAACTGTTCTAAAGTATATTAACAACTCCAGATGAATTGTCCCTATCAATGCTTAGATATTTCTTTGGTTTGCAGGAAAAAACCCATATTAAGTTTTAACAGTCTTGTTTGGGAGATGCTTGACACCTATGTAACAAATGCATTATGAGTTATTATATTACCACTACTGATAGTAGATATTTTTCAGTATTTGACTAGAAAGATTTAGACCTTCAAGGAAAGAAAAGAAAGGGACTTCAGTAATGGTATCTGAGCAGTGGCAAGAAATACTGCATCCATCTCCTCAGTGCAGTTCCCACAGAAATTAGAGAAGGGATTGTTCACTTTTTTTTTTATTTGTTTTTCTTTTTTTTTTTATTGTAACCCAGGCTTTTACCTGGAGACTTCTCTGCAATCATTTCAAAGCCTCTTTCACTGAAAAAAGCTTGTCTTAGAGTGTGTGCTGCTTTCCTGGTAAGGACAGCCACGTGAAAGCCTAAAGCTTTAAATGTCCTGAAGCCTGTGTATTGGTTTCTTTAACAGAGAAACAGCCATTATGGGAGAGGTTTGGACTGATATGCCCTACCACTTGCACTTGTTAATATTCTTTAAAACATTTAGAAACCATGTATCATTCTTCACCCCTGCCTTATCCTACTCCTTTAAAAATAATATTGTGGTAAACTTAAACTCAAAATGGGGCAATCTTTAAACTCATTGAAGTTTATGATTTCTTGATCTCACTGTGTCAGCAATAAGATTTCCCTAGATCAATCTATACATCTATGTTATTTTGGTTTCCCTTTCTCTTAGTCTGCACTTCAATATGCAGTTCACTGGGATCATTGACTCATGTTCCACTCTCCCAGTCCAAGGAAAATTGAGTTGGGTTAAAATACCAGGGTGCAGATTTTGTAATCCACAGAAATGCTGATGCTTTCCAAAAATAGCTTTTTGTTTAAAAAATAATGTTTGTTTTTGTAATTTAACAAGGAGTAGATGCACCTACAGAGATTCTGGCAAAAGGAAATATTAGTATCACAAACTGTTATTTCATCTAGAAAGAAAGCTCATCTATGTTTTGGCAGTGTGGTTCTTTACAAACCAAGCTAAACAAAATGGTTTCCTCTTCATTTTTGCCATCCTCTTTTTCCTTTCCTCCACCAAAACTACTCACACTCTTAAAAGAATGTCTGTAGATGAGTTTGAATTTTATGACATGTTGATGTTTTAACTCAGCTGGCAGCCAGACACCACGTGGCCAGCCGTTCACCTCCCCCCTCCCCGGTGAAATGGGGGAGGGACAAAAAGAAGAAAATTTGTAGGTTGAATAAAAAGAAAGAATTTCCTAAATATAACAAGAGAAAAACAGTAACAATAGTGAGTCCAAAAAGAAATGGGTAAAATGCAGCTGTGGCTTACCGAGCGTGGCGACCGCCCCCCTACAGCAACACACGACCGGACCGGAACCCGAAAACAGCACGTGCCAGAGAGAGCCTGCGCCCACCTGTACATGTCCCCACCTGGGCATGACATCACATGGTATGAAATACTCCAGTGACTAATGGGGACCTGGCCCTCTAGCTGTGCTCCCTTTCAACCCAGGGAAAATTAACTCCATCCTGGATGAAACCAGGACAGTCTCCACCCCTTATTCCATACCCTTGAAGTTATGCTCAGGTTCCAAATACATCCTAAGGAATCACCAACCCTACTTCCCAGGTCTCACAGATATCATTCCATTGGTCTATGGGCCATCCTTCCACATTGTCTGCTGAGTTCATTTAGTCCATAACATTGGGTTCCATCTGTCATGACAGTCTATAAGGCTGGAGGAATGAGGCAGGGTTGGTTCAGTCAGTGGAGCAGGAGGCTTTGGATGTGGCACAGGAATGTTGCAAGGCACCAATTGCCATAACAGGGTTATTTGACAGTTCGGTTCATTGGCTATTCTCACCTAAAATCAAATCTCCTTGAGGCACGCATCGGACTTCTTCATCCTTCTGCATTACCCACCAAGTGCACCCAGATCCTTGGGCAAAAGTAATCCCACGCATGGATTTACCTTTACCCAATGCACGAGTAAGCCAGATAGTCTTCCCCAGCATGTGTTTTAATGTGCGCTACGGGGGCTTTATCCCCATCCACGGTATGTAGGAGGTTTGATTGAGCAGGGCCAGCTTGCTTGGCAGATCCGCTGGTATTGACTAACCAGGTGGCTTTTGCTAAATGCACGTCCCAGTGTTTGGAACTTCCACCACCCGTTGCTCTCAGTGTAGTTTTCAGCAATCCATTGTATCGCTCAATTTTCCCAGAGGCTGGTGCATGGTAGGGAATGTGATATATCCACTCAGTGCCATGTTCTTTGGCCCAGGTGTCTATGAGGTTGTTTCACAAATGTCTCCCATTATTTCACTCAGTTCTTTCTGGCGTCAAGGCCTACAATGGTGCTCTGGGCAGTGGCATGGGTCACGGCATAAGTTTCCAACCAACCCTTGGCTGCTTCCACCATTGTAAGCACAAAGTGTTTGCCATGCCAAGTTTGTGGAAGCGTGATATAATCAATCTGCCAGGCCTCCCCATATTTATATTTTGACCATCGTCCTCCATACCAAATGGGCTTTAACCATTTGGCTTGCTTGATCGTAGCACATGTCTCACATTCATGGATTACCTGTGCAAGTACACCCATGGTTAAGTCCACCCCTCGGTCACGAGCCCATCTACATGTTGCATCTCTTCCCTGGTGGCCTGAGGAGTCATGGGCCCAGCGAGCCATAAATTGTTCACCCTTATGTTGCCACTCCAGATCTACTTGAGCCACCTTGATCTTGGCAGCCCGATCCACATGTTGGTTGTTCTGCTGTTCTTCAGTGGCCCGGCTCTTGGGTACATGAGCATCTACATGGCGTACTTTCACAGCCAGATTCTCTACCCAAGCAGCAATATCTTGCCATAATTCAGCAGCCCAGACGGGTTTGCCTTTGCACTGCCAGTTGCTCTCTTTCCACTGCTGTAACCACCCCCACAGCGCATTTGCCACCATCCATGAGTCAGTATAGAGGTAGAGCACTGGCCACTTTTCTTGCTCAGCAATATCCAAGGCCAGCTGGATGGCTTTCACCTCTGCGAACTGACTTGATTCACCTTCTCCTTCAGCAGCTTCAGCAACCCGTTGTGTGGGGCTCCACACAGCTGCTTTCCACCTGTGATATTTCCCCACAATGTGACAGGACCCGTTGATAAACAGGGCATATCACTTCTCGTTATCCAGTGGTTTATTATATGATGGGACCTCTTCAGCATGTGCTACCTCTTCCTCTGGTGCCATTCCAAAATCTTTGCCTTCTGGCCAATTTGTGATCACTTCCAATATTCCCAGATGGCTGGGGCTCCCTATTTGAGCCCGTTTTGTGATTAATGCAACCCATTTACTCCGTGGCATCAGTTGCATGGTGTGTAGAGGGGACACTCCCTTTGAACACCCAGCCCAGCACTGGCAGTCAGGGAGCCAGGAGGAGCTGTGCTTCAGTCCTGATCACCTCTGAAGCAGCTCAGACCCCTTCATATGCTGCCAGTATCTCCTTTTCATTTGGAGTATAGCAGTCTTCTGATCCTCTGTATCCCCGACTCCAAAACCCCAGGGGTCGACCCCGAGTCTCCCCTGGTGCTCTCTGCCAGAGACTCCAGGTAGGGCCATTCTTCCCGGCTGCAGTGTAGAGCACATTTTTAACATCTTGCCCTGTCCAAACTGGCCCGAGGGCTACTGCATGAACTATTTCCTGCTTAATTTGCTCAAAAGCCTGTCACTGCTCCGGGCCCCATACAAAATCATTCTTTTTCCGAGTCACTTGATAGAGAGGGCTGACAATCTGACTGTAATTTGGAATGTGCAGTCTCCAGAAACCCACAACACCAAAGAAAGCTTGTGTTTCCTTTCTATTAGTCAGTGGGGACATAGCTGTTATTTTATTAATCACCTCCATTGGAATCTGATGATGCCCATCTTGCCATTTTACTCCTAAAAACTGGATCTCTTGTGCAGGTCCCTTGATTTTACTACGCTTTACGGCAAAACCGGCTCTCAGAAGGATTTGGATTATTTTCACCCCTTTCTCAAAAACTTCTGCTATGTTACCCCATATAATGATGTCATCAATGTACTGTAGGTGTTCTGGGGTTTCACCCTGTTCCAGTGCAGTCTGGATCAGTCCATGGCAAATGGTGGGGCTGTGTTTCCACCCTGGGGCAGTTGATTACAGGTGTATTGGACACCCCTCCAGGTAAAAGCAAACTGTGGCCTGCATTCTGCTGTCAGAGGGATGGAGAAAAATGCGTTGGCAATATAAATCGTGGCGTATTGCTTGGCTGCCTTCGACTCTAGTTCATATTGAAGTTCTAACATTCTGGCACAGCAGCACTTAGCGGTGACGTCACTTCGTTCAGGCCACGATAGTCCACTGTCAGTCTCCACTCTCCATTAGACTTTTGCACTGGCCATATGGGGCTGTTAAAGGGGGAGTGCATCTTGCTGGTGATTCCTTGCCTCTCTAGCTGACGCATCAGTTTATGGATAGGGATTACAGAGTGTGGTATTGCCATTGGTGCACTCTTGTAGTGGCAATTGGCACCTGTTGTTCTTTGACCCTCAGCAATCCCACAAGGGAAGGATCCTCTGATAGACCAGGTAACACAGACAGTTGTTTAATTCCTTGTTTCCAAGGCAGCTATACCAAAAGCCCACCGATACCCTTTTGGGTCCTGAAAATACCCTCTTCTGAGATAACCTCTTCCAAGAATACATGGAGCGTCTGGACCAGTCACAATGGGGTGTTTTTCCTACTCTTTTCCACTTAGGCTCACGTCGGCCTCCAATACAGTCAACTGTTGAGACCCCCTTGTCACTCCTGAAATACGAATGGGTTCTGCTCCTTTGAAATCTGATGGCATTAGGGTGCATTGAGCACCAGTGTCCACTATACCCTTATACTGCTGGGGGTCAGATGTGCCAGGCCCTCGAATCCACATGGTCCAGTAAACTCGGTTGTCCCTGTCCTCCACCTGGCTGGAGGCAGGGCCCCTCTAATATTGGTCATAATACCCCCTAATGGAAAATGGGTTAGTGTGGTGTGCACGGGTTTCAGCCTCATCTTGATCACTCACTTCTTGTGAATATAAGTCAGAAGTTCTTATAGGATCATGAGCAAAGTCAATAGTTCTATGCCACTTGCCCCGCTATCCCAGCATCAGAGCAGCCAGGTAACGAGTTGCTCAGTTGGTTGGAGGCTGAAATATTTTCTTATGTCTTGCAACTCACTCAGGGATAAGGATTGGGTGACTATCACTGGCTCTGCCTCCTCCTGTTCTCGTGATGGGCCTGGTTCATCATCACCCTGTACACTGTGAGGGGATTTTCTTGTGTATTTCTTCTTCTGTATGGGAGCAACTGACACTGTCATGGGTTGGTTCTCTGGTTCAGCTGCATCACCTGTCCTCGGCTTTGTAGTGGCTGCAGTTTCTGTTACTTGTTTACCAGGTGCAGAGCCCTTCACTTCCTCTTGAGAGTGCTGAACAGTGTTTAACAGCACTCAGTAAGCGTGGGCTCTGCCCCAGCATGTTGCAGTGAGCTGTGCCTCTCTGGAATTACCCAGGTGACAACATACTTTTTCAAAATATTTTACTTGTTTTTTGGGATTCTGCACCTGTTCAAGAGTGAAGTTCCAATACCCTAGAGGTGCCCACTGTTCTAGGTACTTGCCCATTCTACTCCACACCCCAAGCCACTCATAATTCTCCAACCTTGGGGTGGGTTTCCAAGTGATACTCTTAAATAGTTGCTTAACCCTGAACAATATCAAACCCCATGCAGGAACACACTAGCTCCTAACAGCACGGAAACCATGTTTATGTCAACATTCCAAGGATATTTGAATGCCCCATATTTATCAAACCCAACTGTAAATAGCCCCAGGACCGATGACTGCACCCTATCATAGATGAGCATCACATAGTTCAACAGAAACAAAATCTTAACCGAACTCTCACAGAAGGTGAGCAACAACATGGGAAACATGTATTCCAAATGAGGTGATAAGATCTTAAGGAGCCAAGCAATCCACATTTTTCTCGTTTTGTTTTTATCTCAAAAAAAGAAACCCACCTCGGTGTCCCATGTTGGGTGCCAAAAACTGTTGAGGTTTGAACTCAGCCGGCAGCCAGACACCATGTAGCCGGCCATTCACCTCGCCTCCCCCCACCCCCCCGCAGTGAAATAGGGGAGGGACAAAAAAAGAAAATTTGAAGGTTGAATAAAAAGAAAGAATTTACTAAATATAACAAGAGAACAACAGTAACAATAGTGAGCCCAAAGATAAATGGGTAAAATGCAGCAGTGGCTTACTGAGAGCAGCGACCACCCCCCACAGCAACATGTGGCTGGACCGGAACCCGAAAACAACGCGTGCCAGAGAGAGCCTGCGCCCACCTGTATCCCTGGGCATGACTTCACATGGTATGGAATACTCCAATGACTGATGGGGATCTGGCCCTCTAGCTGTACTCCCTTTCAACCCAGGGAAAGTTAACTCTATCATGGTCGAAACCAGGGCATGACATCATATGACAACATAAGGACATCATGTGTATTGACTAGGACAAAGAAGGGCCATGTCAAATAATCAAGATGAATATAGGTTTGTTGGACTCACCTTTGTTATGAATCCCACTGCACAACCCAACCTTCTTCCTACCTAGGGAGCCCTTTCTTGTCCTCCACTTCTTACAACTTTCACATGCATATACATACACATTTATAATGAGTGCAAAAATTAGAAGCTACTATACATTCTAAACCAAAGTTAATTCACTTTTTTATGCATTTACAAACTCTTTGTAAAGACAATGGAGTGAAAAAATCATATTTTTCTTTCATAAGCAGCCATTTAACTGACCTGGGTCAGAAGGGTGTAAAATGCAGATGTGGAAGAGAATGAAGACAGTGACTTCTGATGATTTTGAATGTTGATAATGTAAAACTTGTTTCTTGCTATGCAGCCTGTAATTTGACATCTGCAGAAGTAAAAATTGAACACTATTTTAAAGGAAAAATATATGCATCTCACTAAAACTTGTTTCAGATTTGATACAGAGAAGATGAAGTTTTGGGAAATGCCAGGTATTTAATCAGGACAAATTAGACAACTCTATTTTATCAGGGCTTCTAATTCTAATTGAATGAGCTTTGGATGCATCAGTGCAGTGGGTTCTGATTATCTGTCTGGGTTCATTCCTCCACCACTTGGGCTTATTAGCTTGCTGGTTAGATAAGCCCTCTTGTTACATCTACAGCTTGGATGCAATTAATGGTTTTCCTGTCCCTTGGCTAGCAAAGACTGTGATAAAATATTTCATGCTGTTCTTTCACTCTGATTTCTGAAGCTTCTAATTCTCAGTTCAGACTTTATAGGAGAGAGTGAGTTAACTATCATGCTATTTCTATTTGTCTGTGGCTGCGCACAAGTATGTATTCATACATTGGATTTTCTCCTGTTGTGGTTTGAACCTGACGGGCAGCCAAACACTGTGCAGCCGCACACTCACTCTCCCGCTATCTGGCGGATGGGGGAGTGAATTGGAGGAGTAAAGGGAGACTCATAGGTTGAAATAAAAACAGTTTAATAATTGTAATAAAGCAACAGCAGTAATAGAAAGTACAAATGGGTACTGCACAATGCAATTGCTCACCACCCGTTGACTGATACCCAGCCCATTCCCAGCTGGTGATCCCAAAATACCAAGGTCCTGCAGTCACAATCCCAGAAACAAGAGAGAACATCCCACATTCCCAGTCACCCTTCCTTTATATACTAAGCATGATGTTACATGATATAGAATATTTAATTTGTTAATCTGGGTCTGGTGCTCTGGCCGTGCTCTCTCCCAGGCTCTTGTACATGTGCACACAGGCAGGACATGGGGAGTTGGAGAGTCCTTTATTCCTTAGCAACAACTGAAAAGATCAGTGTATTATCAGCATTCTTCTCATACCAAATTCCATACTGAATCCAAAGCACAGCACTATTCTGGCTACTAAGAAGAAAAATTAACTCTATCCCAGCCAAAGCCAGGATACTCCTAAATTTTGTTTTAACAAGTATGACAGCCTGATTATTGATAAAGTGGCCATCTTTCCAACTGGCTTTACTGGAATATCTGTTTTCACAGCCACAAGTTTGTTGATGAAACTAGCCTCAGAAATAGTTTTGTACCTGTAACTTTTTTGTGTTTCAATCTCCAATTTGATCATCTAGCCATCTCATTTTCTGATGCACAGTGGCAGTAATATATGTTGTAGCTAACCCTGCCAAAAGCACAAGGATGTAGCACCACAGGCATGTGTTATGTGTAATGAACCGTGTTATCAGGCTGATTCAGGCCTATGGGAGCAAGAAAACTGATGCTTCTTTCAGAACTTACCTCATGCCCCATTACTGATACTTAGCTGTGATGCAATAGTTTGCAGCTTATTTAGGTCTGCACTGCTAGGCTTGGCCTGCGTTCAGTAGCTAGCTGAGGCCTGGTGCTTTTCAGCAGCACAGTCACATGTGTGGCCATCCCATGTAGTTAGTTGCTGGGTGTTAAAAGTGGTGTCTGCATTTGCTCTTCAGCTGTTGAACGGTTGAAGCCTGTTGTTGATCCAAGCCCTTGGCAGCTGTTCCTGACCTTTGGCTTGCATCTTGGCTCTGGCTCCCAACCCTTGGATCATATCCTGGCTCTGGTTCCTGCCTCTTGGCAGCTTGTTTGGTTCCTGTCTTTGGCTTCAGCCTCGGCTTGTATCCTGGCCCTGGCTCCAGACCCTTGGCCATTAGGTGCGTTCCAGAATTTCCGCGTTTATCCCTGTTCCAGGCTTTGGTCTGAATTGGCTGTGCCCTTGTCTCCTGCAGCGAATGGTCTGCAAACATTTAATAACACTGGGATTGTGTAAAACGGAGGAAAATGTAGTTGTTGAGGAAACTTGTCTCTGGAAGGCTGTGCTCCATCATCTGTCCCTGAGAACCACCAGAGTGAGGCCTTACAAAGACGGAGGTGCTATTCTTAGTAAAGTTGAAAACTGCCAAACAATTTTCCCTTGTTTTTGAAGAATGTTAGCACACGTAGTCTCAATGCTGTTTTACTATATGTTTATAGGAAAGGGAAAAATCAGCCATTTAGGTGTCCTGGAGTGCATACTTTCTTGTAAGATTTATTCTCAAATTGTCCAGGTTTCTTAGCTTTTTGATCCAAGAGAGAGAGTGAAAGAAACAGTGGAGTGAGGAAGGTTTTGAGGGAGGGGAAAACTTCTTATGTATACCAACAATTGTAATTTTTTTTTAATTCGTGGGATGTGACGTTTACCCTTAAAAGATTAAACCATGTGGACCTGGATGCTAATCTGACTTGAATCTGAAGGAAAGATGGTCTGTGATACAATGCTGACCTTCAGAGGATATACATGCACTCTAGTGTATTGGCAGCCAAGATCCAGGTGCATGAAAAATGAGAAAACAAATGCTCAGGGAAAACATAACGATATCGACAAAAATCCACCTACTGGGAGATTTTTCAGTGCCTGTCTGAAAAGCAAGGCCTGATTTTGATTTCCATTTAGATACCAGGATGACTTCAATCACATTCTGAAATAATTTAAATCAGTTCAGACTGTCCAGTTCAATACCATTCTAGCACTCATTTTCATGTGTACAATACACAGCATAACTGATAAATATGCTTTTTCTCAAAACCCATAAAAAAACCCCCACAACCCAAACCATCAAAACAAAATATGTAGGTTTTTGATGAGGTTGTGGATGGAACAGTAGAAAGAAGGAGAGGAAAGGAAGAGTTTGATGAGTGGGGGATGAGAGAGACTGCCTCTTCCTGAGAAGATCCTAAGCTTGTCAAATCTTCTAGGGTGGAGGGCACCAGACAAAGGGCATGGGAGATGGAGGACAGCACAAGAACAAACTGGAGGGCTCAAAACAAGGAGAAACTAGGCTCATAACTAAGCTTTAGAAAGAAGAGAGTTTCCCTAGAAGGAAGAAACGATTGCATGGAATAAATTACAGTCCAGGAAGGCACTGAGTTTGACTTGTGTTGGAAAGCAGGACTGGTGGAAAAGGTGGCTGATTTGTAGGATGGCTGTTTCTTCCTCCCATGCTAAAAATCAATTCCATTAAACTCAAGAGTCCATTAGAATACAGAAACCTTATTTTCGCTTTCTTGTCTCCAGCTGGGGCCAAACTTTTTTTAGCAGGATTTACTGTTAAACACTTAAATCTAGACTGATTGTGTTTGTTTTCTCTGTCATTCCTATCATATTAATTGACCTTGCCATCAGGCAAGCAACTTTCAAGTCTGATTATAATAACAACACTCCCTATCTCCTGATTTAAATGTTTTCCAACCAGACTTTTACTGTACATGTTCTTTTTTAATCCCTTCCAGCATCTTGTCTCTGTAGATCTGCCATAATTCTCTAACCATTTATGAAGAGGATTTATTGTCTCATGCTGATGTCTTGCTGGTTTAAGTCTTTTTTACTGGATTTTTGAAGAGTGGTAGTCTTGTATCAGTCTACTAAGCGGACAGTCTGGTAGATGCCTGCATACATGTTATGGCAAAAGCGGACAAGGGTAAGTGCAGTGCTGTATGTCTTTCTGGATAGAGGTGCTTAAGCATCTCTCTCTATGTGGAGACTTCAGACTTCCCCTCAAGTCAAGGAGACCTCTGGTGCTAATTGCATTGTCTTGGAATTTAGTGCTTGAAGGTCTGTGAATTGCCTGTGTATGTCTCATGCGTTCAGGCAAACATCCATCCCAAAGAAGTGGTACAGCAGATAAACCTTTTACCTTTCCTTGTGTGCCTCTCTACAGGTACTGTATAAGCCAAATTTGGGAGTTGGGACTGAAATGATGAGCTGTATGCAGTTCTTGTCTAATAAAGTGGATTACTGCTTAATTCAAAGTCTCATTTCAGATTTCATAAAAGTTGCACCCTTATGTAACCTGTCACGCATGCAATTCCTCAAGTCATTTTGCACTCATTGATGTGGTAGTAATGTACCAGCTTCTTCATTGCTGCAGACTCTGCCTGTCTGTCTAACCTTCAGACCACTCTCTCAGTGGATGAAGCCAATTCTCTTTTGGATGAAGATCCAGGGGAAAGACTAGCAGTTATGGTGGACCTTCTTTCATTCTTTTCACTCTTGTTGGGAGTTATTTAATTGCCTAGGCATAAGGCCTAGAAATCTGGCTCTGCCAACTGATTAGGACTACATACAGCTGCCATCTGGCTGGTTTTATGTTGAGTTGGTTTGCTTGTTATTGTGGGCTGTTGCTTATGTTGATGGTCTAGGATATAGCAGCTGAAGAACTGAAGACTTTATACCTTTGAATCATCAGTTGGTTTTGGAGAAACCAATTCAGTGGCTTTATAACTGGATCTGGTGTCTGACTTTTAGTATCTTTCAGGTCAGCAGATTCAGGACAACTTTGTCAGCTGTTTTGAGCCCAAATAACGTTTCTTGGGATGCTGACAAATCTGAGTCAAATCACCCCTGTGCCCTTGTTTCTGCTTTCCCCTCCCCTCTATGTCCCATGAATGCAGTGTATTTTGTCAAACCTATATTCAGTCTATGGGTTGTTGCTGCTTACTCACTGTTGCCTAGTTTTCACTCTTGCTCTCAGACACCTGGTTGTTTTCTCATCAAAATCAAAGTACTTCCCTGTAATTAACAGCCACAGAACATTGTGTTCCTGTAAGTAGGTCAGTGCCTCAAGGGCCCATGTCACAGAATACTTTAGGTTGGAAGTGATATCTGGAAATCATCTAGTTCAACCCTCTGCCCAAAGGAGTGGAGTCCTTTCCCCAACTGGGACTAATCCCGCAGATCATTCTGTTTTCTGTGCCTGACAGGTATCAGGCTTGCCTATCTACAGGCCACTAACTACCCTTTTAGCATGAACAGGTTCCTGTTTTTGAGACTTAAGACCTTACCCTGTGGGGCTTATTCAGTAACATTGTTACACTAAATTGTGGTGTTATCAGTCCTACTTATCTGCGAAAATAACCTTGGTAAAATTGTTTTGCCTAACAGTATCTGTTAGTTTAGCAGAATTTTTTATGTTCCTGTTATGCCTTAGAACATTATGTTTGCTCTTCTTTCAATTTTTGTTTACTTGTTTTAAAAAGGAACCACAAAAAGCTAATTGTTTTAACAGAAGAGCTATGCATTTAAAAATAGATATTACTTGTGGTAATACAGTATAATACCAAAACTTGCAGTCCACACAACAGTAAAGTGCGTGCTTCAGAAGAGTCTGGAGTCAACCATTAGGCTGTTATTTTATCATAAAATAGTTCTCCCTGAGAGTTCAAGAACCAATAAGGCTTTGCTTTTAGACAATTTACTCGACAGTAAATGTAACCGACATATCATCTACTTATGTATATATTAATGTCAGCTGCCTCTGTCCTTTGTAATCAAGCAGCTACCTGATTAAAAATTGGATTACAAATGAGTGAATAAATACTTAGTTGTTTTGAATAAGTCAGAGTTTGTGTCAGCACTCTTGCTGCTTTTTTGGCAGCTATATTAACGAGCAGCTTTTCTTTCGTTGTTCAAATAAAAGCAAAACAGCCTTTGAATTTTGTACTCAGAAATTCCACTCATCTGCCTAATGTTCTTTTTTTAATTAGAAGGATACACATATGACTTAATTAATCAAGCCTGTCTTAGGGAATTATGCATTTATTAATGATTTCTGCACTCAAACACATTATTAAGGGATTTGTGCTAAGTACCTGACATAAAACAGCCTAATTTTGCTTGCTTTGCTTAATGTATTGAGAAACAGCTTGTTGATCAGATTTCAAAACATTCATGCTATGAACTAATATCCTATTTAGAATGTTTAAAAATGCAGCAATTTGGCAACCAACTACTCTAGTAGTTTGTAGTTTAAATAAAGTCAATGCCAGGCAAGAAATAAGAATGGAACTTCTTTGACCACAGTGACAATGGAAGCAAGTAAAATAAAAAAGATTGCTTTGATTCAGGCTTTAATTTTTTGCTTTTTTTTAAAATAGAAATGAAGTGGAATAAACAGATAGTTTTATCTATTGTTCGAGAACTGGAATCTGTGATTTTTTTTTTCTTGTCATGCACCTTTGAGGTTAAGAACCACTTCTTTTGTGTGGTCCTGCTTCACATGACATTTCACATCACCTGGAGGTGATGCCACATGGACAAAATTACAAAAGCATTTGTGATTTTTCCAGGGGCTATCCTGGAGCTTACTGCCACTTGTGCCCTTTGGGCCCTCACCACCTGGGGAAGTTCACTTTCCCATTGGGAGCACAGAGGGGTAAGGAGAAAAAGTTCTCTGAAGTCCTGCATGAAGAGTTTAGTGTCTTCAGGAAGCATTAATTTCCAGAACTCCTGCATGTGTTTGCCCTCAGTAACGTTCTTGTGTCTCATCCTATGTAGGGATTGGCTATCCTAATTTTTTCTGTATGTACAATTGCAGTGCCTTATCTAAAGAGAAACAGCAGGTTTGCCTTTAACAAAAGTTTTACTGTTTTGAAGCTATTAAGATATTATGAGAGTGATACAGTCTCATATGCACTCTCACACTAACCTACATGAATGTAAACAGAAATCCTTTATAGAAAGGAAGAATGACCTATGCTGTTGTGGTCAGGAATACAGATATCACCATATTGGCAAAATTTCCATCTTTGCAGACTATCTCTCAGCAAGACAAGCTGACTCCTACCAGTTTGGGTCTGGGTCTGAGTGTGTTCAGTCCTTTTGGGCAGTACATGTTATCCTCTTTGATGTCCTGCATGAGACAAAGGCACTATGTCAGTTCATCATGATCCTGATGATCTAGGACAGCCAGATTACTTAAACTGATCCTTTCCAGAGCTGCAGTTTTCTAGACATTGCAAGCTGCAGCCCACCTGCCTGGGAAAATGTGAAGGATCCCTGTGAGAAAGATGACTGTTGCCCTAGATAGCCCCATGGAGCCATACAAAATAAAATACTTTCTAAAGCTTTAGTCTTCTCACTGTTTTTAAGTATTTTCAAGTCCCATTTACTTAAGATTTGGGATCATATCTCTCTCTTTTTCTACCTGCTTTGTGTTCCTCCATTGGAACATTAATTCTTAACTCTTCTTTCCAAAATAATTAGTGAGTGCCCTTCTTGTAACTTTAGTCCCATTTGTCTGTGGTCAGGTGATTTGTTACTGAAAAGTTCACCTGGAACTCCCAGGCAGTGACTGCTAACATTTGTCCACTGGTATCTTGGGTGAATAGAAGCTAATCCTGACTCATTCTTCTTTGTTAGTTCAGTTAAGTCTACAGGAAAGCACATGAAGAGTTTGAAAGGAGTTTAAGTCCCTCATGTGTACTTTAGGTCTCATAAAGTGTGCATGGGCAGTTTCTCTAAATTTTAAATGAAAGCTTGAAAAAGACATAGACAATTTTGAAGAAACAGAACAGTGCCTTTGTGGTGTATGGAAACAGGGGAACAGGAAAGGGAAAGAAAGAGAAAATTGAATTATTTTCTAAAGGTTAAACCAGGCATTTTGAATTAATGTTGAAGTCTAATTTCCACCCCTCTGATGGTTTGCCTGTCACTGAAGAGGATTAAAGTTATATGGGATCTGAATTCATGTAAATGTTAATGTGTTGACCTTATCTTGCTTACTTCATTTTTCTACTTCCCATGGTAGTAAGACTAACTCCCTCAGACTAACTTTTTCAAAAATGGACTCCTCCTCCATGTTCTCCAGGTTCTTCAAAGAAAAATCAGAATGAATAAATCAGCAAGTGGCGAGTTGTGCAGCTGTTTGATGAGCTGTGCTTGATTTATTTCCCACCTTGGAAAATGCTAGTTATTTGTGGTTAAAAGCAAGAAAAAAATAATTAGTAGTCTATAACTGTTTCTTGGTACATGATTCTGGTGTGAGGCTCATGCTGATCTAGAACTAAATGCTGCTTTGTTAGTTCCTTTGTCAAAAGAATTCAAACTTCTGACAATCCTGATATGATGCATCCGGTAATTCGTGTTCTGAGTAATGATCACTCACTACTTTAACAGCAAAGGCAAAGAAATATTGGACATTGCTTTTTATGCTGCTTGAGAATGATGGTATTCATCTGAAGACAATTTCAAGAGTTACCTGTCAGAGTCTTCAAAAAGTTTTATAGACAGTAGACATGACATTTAAACTTTCATAGCTACAAAAATTATGTCAGGACTAACCAAAAAATGGGACCATAATTCCACTAGTTTGGATCATTAGAAATTGTTTTGAAGATGTCTGCTTAGATGACTAGTAAAATTGTGAGCTGTGAAACAAAAGTGTTGATTTATAAATTATGGGTTTTTTTCCTATTATGAAAATGCATTATACTTCTAGCATAGTTGATACAATATGGTTCTAGACTATATCATATATTTTATTCATGGGAAAGGAGATATATTAGTGTGATTCCAGGACATTAAATCACTAATAAGAATGAAAGTAGCACATAAAAGACCCAGGGATTTTTAGAGGGGAGCAGGGGGGGAAATTCTAATGTGTGAAAACTCACACAAGTCAAATATTGATAAAAATATCAAAATTTAATAACAGCATTAAATAATCACAGATGAGAGTTTTTTACTTCAGAGAAGAAAAATAATTAGTATTTAATAGCCCAATCAAAAGAGTTATATGGCAAAAGAGAGAGAATAGTAGAGCAGTAGCATTGTCCTGTGATTCATATCCTACGGATCTTGAAAATTTCCATTACTCGTTCATTTTTTTTAATCCTAATCTTCTGGATGTCCTTGCAAAAATCATTTATTGGGTGGTTATCTCCAGACTGCCCCACTTGTAATGACGTTCTGATACCTTTGTGTTGTACCAAACCAGACACCTCCTCAGGGTGTACCATAGCTTCTTAGTCTGTGTTCCTGGGTTTCCTCCCCTAGGGATTCTGTCTTGTGTGCCATGTACTTGTGCTGCATCTTGGCATTCTTCCCTGGGACCACATCTGATTTAGCTGCTAGAACAGCTCTCACAGGTCCTGCATGCAGTCTGAATGCAACTTACATCTTTGAAACTGTTTCTGCTATTTAATTTTGACTTGATTTAAATTAAGAGTGCTCCGCACAAAAGATTTTACTAGGTAGTGGCAAAATGGGTCAATGTACTGTGTGGCAAATCAGAGGTCTTCTTCTCATTACAGTTAAGTGGAGGTTTATAGTTGGAGTTAGTAAACATAGAATGTTTACATTCAGTAGTCAGCTGCTTGTGCCTCTTCATCAAATTTTGTAACTGAAATCACTGCATTTGGATGTACTTTTAGAGTAGTTAAGAAAAACTTGAACCAAAGTTTCTGGGGTTTTGCCCATATTAGAAATACCTCTTTTACTATGACATGGGTAAATGTAAGTGGTTTTTGTTGTCTTTCTCAAAGATCTGCTAGACCCTCCTGTAGTTATATGTTTGGAATATGCTGGAAGACACGATGCATGTTCCTAAACAATCTCGTGGATTTGTCTTCTGGCTGTAATTGAAACTTTGACAGGGCGTTTCTCCCACTGGGAGTGCTTATGTCTGATGTAGTTTTTAACCCAGGGTGTCTTGCAAAAACAGACCACATTTGTGTAGCATGTATTGGGCCTCTCTAGCTCTGCCCACAGAGAAAGCCCAGACAGTCTTGTGATAGTCTTGTGTCACCTAACACAGTTTTTTAAGTGTGGAAGCAAGACTAGGAAAGAGTTCTATTATTTTAACTCTTTCACTGGTGGCTGCAGCCTCTGAAGACAGCCCTCTTTCTTTCCTCTTGCTTCCTCTTTTAACACAGCCGTGGCCTGTACTGGAGCCAATTAGGCTGGCTCCTGCTCCCCACTTCCAGCTGTTCCTGCAGGCATCCAAGCTCATCTCCGTAATAAAGTCTGGACATCTGTGGCAGCAGCTGGGAGCAGGAAAGGAGAGCCAGGGCTTTGAGGCCTGCCAGCTCTCTATCAAGTGGTCTGCAGCCACACCATGTGGTACACACCCAGGCTTGAAGGACGGCTGCTCTGGCTTCCCGGGCCTCCTCAGCCAGTGCTGGCCCTGGCTTGCTTGGTGCTGGTGCGGTGAGAAGCACTGCACGTGGGATGGTTCTTGCAGCCTGCTTGCACGCTCTCAGTCAGGGTGTTCAGTGAGTGCTCTTGGAGTGCAGAGGCAAGAGTTTCATCAGAGGCAATTGATTCAGTTTGGCCTCATCTCCTAAGCGCACAGTAAAGATGGGGATAAAAATAAAAAACACTTCCCTTTTGTGAAGATGTGCAGTGGTTACATCTGCGTGGGCTGAGTTTGCTTTATGGGCAGAGATTCAAGCACTGCTGCTCTTTCCCACAGTCTAGCTGCTGAATGAGCTGTCAAGCTGCCCGCTGCAAATCCTTCATAAGTATACCCACAGGTACACCTTTCCACAAATATAAATGGGCCACAAAAATAAAGGTGTGGAGTATTTTCATCTTTTATTCTAGGCAACAATGAGGTTTTTGCACGTGCGTGTACAAATGCTGGTGGCTGCCATTGGGAAACACCCCTTCCTTTTCTGCTGAGAAGTGTTTAGTTGGCCCAGGTGCGAGTAACAGAGTTTCAGGAATTGCTGTGGCTGTAATTTTTGTAAATCTATATGTTTGCTTTCTTTTGCCTTCCTCTTCATCATCAGAGAGGACTGTGAAAGATTTTAAAGGCTTCCACAGGATTTTCTCTACATTTCAAGGCACTTGGACACGAGTTCTTGCTATTGCTAACCATACACTTTGCCTGTATTAAGTGCATTAGGGAAGTACATTTTTTGTTAAGAGAACTTTGTAAACAAAGTGTCATCATTTTGGTAGGTAATACTAATAGCCTAGGCATGCCCACATAGAGAAGATAAACAAGGAAGAACGTCACAACAAATGAGCTTCTGAGGTATGAAAGGTGGGTGTCCTGCCTCTGGACCTTTAGATGGCGTTCCTTTGGTGTAAAATAGTACAAAACTTGCATAAGTGCATATTACTGAATTGCTAAACAGACCTGATTTATGAAAATGTCAGTGGGCTGATATAACCAGTACTAGTTTTGAAGCCCTGGATTATTTTACTGTTCTCTCTCTGTGGCTTACATTTGGTGACCTGCGATTTACGTGACTGTTTCTGATTCTTTACCAGTCAAAGTTTTAAATAGAAGAATAGTAAAAAGTGTTGTAAGAGGTAGTGCTTTTGTAATGCACAAGTGTCCTTGTTCATATTCGGAAAATGGATACTCTGACTGTAGGTATTTGGGGAAATAACAAAATGATAAAGGCAGCTGTCTAAAAAACAAATGTGGCTGAACTGAATGGTTCTGTATTTCAAAATTTATAGTTGTAAAAAAGACCATGTGACATCCAGCTAAAGTTACTATAAAGACATCAGCACAAGATGCTGTTAATTGTTATGAAGAATTAAATTCTTTGCCTCTTGAATAAAAGAAAAAGACCTTTTTTTTAAATTTTAAATCCACTTATATTATGTTCAAATTTCCCAGCCTGGCATTGTATTAAACCAGCTTTCATCCAAGAGGTCAAAGTTCAAAGCTTTTCAGTGATATTTTTAATGTACTGATTTTTGGCTAGTGTTGGAAAAGTTTTGCTTGGAAATCTGTTAGGAATCTTAAAGCAGCTGCTAAGAATATTTTGTCCCCTCACATACTAAAATGGTCTTGAAATGTAATGTGTGATTAAATTTGTATGTCCTCTCATGCCCTTCACATGGAAAAATACCAACTTAGTGCACTCACGTCTTCTGCTGGAAACCTTTCACAAAAGCTGATTTGGCTTTGTAGTGTAATGAAACAAAGTTACTGTTTGCCTTCCTTGTTGTTGCTGTTGTTGTTTAAAGAAACAATTGGTTAAATTACCAGGACTTGAAGGGGGGGGGAGAACAGCTGCTTTTCTGTGCACTGTAAAATTTCTCTCTCGACTTCCTGATTTACTTGGCAAGATTTTTAAATCAATGTTTAAATAGGAAAACGTCCTGATCTGCTGAAAAGCCTTGTGTTTCTGAAAGACATTTATAAAACAACTCCTGACTATTTCACAAGTAAGTGCATACTGCAGTTGTTGGAAATATGTACCATATGTTTCCTTGGGGATTAAGCTTTTACCTCTAGATACTGAAGAGCAAATATAATTGCTTTAAATAAAAGAAAAGGCAGAGAGAAAGAGAACCTGGATACAACGACAGCTTTCACAATAAGAAGGTTGTCTGAAAATACATCGTTGTTTACATGGTGAGTGTGGGACAAGGGGTGGGAATCCTGCTGAGGGCAGGACGATAGCGATAGGCTGGGGTTCAGACTGCAGCAAATGCTGGGGGTCTAAATTGCTCCACTTTGAAGAGGCTTTCCAACCACACACCTGCTGAGAACATTTCTATTTTACAGGCAGATCAACTGGTCATGGTAGGTTAATTTTCTTCTCAGGTCAGAGGCCGGCTGAGCTTCCTGACTTGCGAAGCTGCAGTCCCAAGCTTCAGGTCGCCTTTGTCCCAAGTCTGCTGCCATCAACCGCTAATGCATTAGCCTGAGCTGGGCAGCCACCCTGGGGCTTTCTTGGCCAACGTTCCTGCTGAAAAGCACTGCTATTTCTCTTCTCAGCCTACCTTCTGCTCTGTCTTTTTTAATTTGTAGTAATAACCGAGCAAGTGAAAGTAAGTGATGATTTCACACTTTGCTGTTATGCCATGGCAAAGCTGTCAAGCTGAGGCTCTAGGACTTAAAACGTCTCCTGTGCTGCTGCACACTCTACCTGCACTTGCAAAAGGGATGATGGAAGACTGTGAATAACCCTGGGACGGTATTCTGGCTCCCACTGGTTCAGGTTTTCACTCAACCGGTCTTCCAGGGTTCTGCCAGTTGAAAATCTGAAATCAAAAGCTAAGCTGCCTAATTGAGAGAATGAGATGAGCAGTCAGATGGTTCCGCATCATTTTCTGTTAGTGCTTCATGGGACATGCAGCATATGGATTTCAGCTGATTGGGCCACAGCAGCTGTACTCTGAAATTATAAGAGCAAGCAAGCTTTTTCTCCTTTTTTTTTTTTGCGCAATGTAATTTTTATCCAAAATATAGCTATTTCATATATGTATTATCCAATGTAGTTATTTTTGCAATGAAATTTACTGTGCTACCAACCTGTAAATCTTCAAAAATAGAAGTCTCATTCTTGGGCAGTGGCTCTACGTTCACAAGTTGTAAAGTTAGGGCATAAGCCAGTGATTTGATTGGATGTCAAGGTAGATTTAAGTATCCTGGGTCTGTATAGATTTTTCTTTAACTTCATGATATGCAAGTGAATAAGGAGAGAATAAGAAGGAATAAGCAGTCCTACTTGAGATGTTGTTGCTGTTGTTTTTGATGCGGTCTTCGCAGACATATGAAGACTTACCCTTTACGTAGATGGGAGCATTGACTGTGTTACATTTCAGTATGCTCTAGAAAACTGAACGTCTGGTGACATTATTGTGGGTATTATATTTTTATTAGAGAAGAGTATAAAATTCTTCTGCATACAGTTATTGTCATAACAGGCTTCAGACAGACAAAATCTGTTAATGTGTAGGATTCATTTTTAAAAGTGCATATGCAGATGATTATCTGGAAATTTTCTTTAAGACCTTGGAAGAACTGAAATCTGGATGCATCTCATCCTTTCCATCCCCAAGTTTGATCTGAAAAGGAATAATTTATTTGCCAGTAAAATCTTTCTTTCTGGGTTAAAGGAAAAAAAAAACAACATTGCTGCTTTCTCTGTTGGACTAAAGTTACCTCGAGTGTTGAGTATTTCATTACCCCAACCTGACATTTGAGCACTTCAAGAACAGAAACATTCTGGCAGAGTCACAAGCACAGTTGGTTCTCAGTAATGTGTTATATTTGTGATAACTGATTCTCAAGCATGTCAGTGCACAATCTCAAGCACTATACAAGTGAGTAAAGAAAATGAAAGGAGATTCATAGGACTTGTTTGTCAGCACAATTTCAATGAAGTTCAAAGATGAGTGTATTCTCCAAGTCACCAGCAATTAAAATCTAATTAATTGATTCTTTGTTTTATTGACAGTATAGGTCTTCCAGAGGTAAAAGAAGAGGATACAATATTAGCGCTTCCCCCCCCGCCCCCCCCCCCCGCCCCCTCCATTAGAGCTGTACAGTTTTAAAGTTGTTTTAAGAAAAATATCTTTTCACTTCTGTTACACTGACCCTTGAGTTTTCAAGGGCTAAATAATATTCTCTTAGCTTGAGAGCAAAATTCCCATGGGGTATTTTCTGCATATCTGTGTGGAAATTATTGAATAGCTAGAGAAAGATGATAATAAACATATAATCTTGCTGTTCAAAAAACAAATGATATCTTCTTAATGAGCTTAAGCCTCTCTAAATGTTGCAATTTGTTGCAATGCTTAATACAACCATTTCCATATATATTTTCTAAAAATACATGGAAAAAATGCAGCACACCTCTAACAATACTTTTGAGCTTCAACTATTCTACAAATAATGATAACTCTTGGGATTCTTTAAGGGTTTTCTAAATTCAGTCTGAAGATGGGCAAACTATGGCTAGAGCACTTCATGTTTTTTCAAAGAAAAATAGTGACAAAACTGGGATTTGAATGCAACCTCTTGACATCAGCTTGAATATGCCCTTTCCTTTAATGGGTGTGTTAAACCCAGCATTCCAGAAAGTGCTCCCATTTCCACGGTACTGCTTAATGTAGGACTATAATAAAAGTCTATCTCTGACACTGTAAAGTTAACTTTACAGATGAAAGGTTGAGCCAGTGCTTGACATGTGTTTGGCACACCTGAATTCAGGTCCTCTGTATATTTGATGCTTTACTTTCTCAATAATACAAAAGGTTATAAGTAGAACTAGGCATCACATCCAAAAGTGTGATCCATAACTCCCTGCACAAGTTTTTAGTCACCTTTTCTTTTTGGCAGTAAAAGTTTTTAGTCTCTAGAGGTCTGCCCAAAAATGTTTCTGTTTTGTTCGTGCAGAGATGCTCAGTGCCTGAGTCTTGCCAATATTCAAAAGTAAAACTTCCACCTTTCTTTCCATGCACTATCTCCTGTACAGCCTGGTCAAGCAGGTATGTTTTTCACTTATCTGATGCAAACCTATGGACTGAACTTCATACACAATACAATGACCACCTCTCTCTCTCCTCCACTTTCTCTCCCTATCACCTTTCTCTGTTGGACCAAATGTAGTGAACATGACTGTCTAGCTGGGAAATGGAGTGAAAGACTTGAGTTCTAGTTTCCGCTTTTACATGCAGAACTATTTACATATTAAGAATTAAAATTATTAGAGAAATAGGAATATTTATAACTTGAATATGGCATATAGGACTGCATATAGGAATATGTTCCTGCTGTTTTGGGAAACTTTATCACGAGACTTCATAAATTTGTGATATTTACTATTAAAATCAGAGTAATATTGAATGCCACTGCTTTTTAGTAATTCACTTTATGATAACTTCTTGGATGGGATTTATTCATTAAGCTGGGCAGCTTACTGATTTTAAGGTATTTTTTATTTTGTGTTCTGGACATTAATTGCTGGTGACCTCACTTCAGTGCACTCTCATCTGTATATTGTTTCTGGTGCCTGCTTTGCGTGGAATTGTTCTTTTCATGAGCACAAATGTAGTTTCAAACAATTCCTGTTGTTGGCAGTTATCTACAAATAACAAAGAAATCATGTCAAACTCATCTCAGTGAATGAAGAGATGATTGTTGTAGTTAGCCTTTTCTTGTTTGTTAGTTAATTTGCAGAATGCATTCAGAGCAACTACTTTTGTGTATTTTTTTTCCAGAATCAAAAAATAAATAGCACTGAACATTTTTAAAATGGAATATCTTCCTAGCAGCTGGGAAGTGTCTTCTATTACTATTATTATCAACAATTTTATATAGCTCTATTCCACTAGACCACACAAAGGTTGATTGTAACTGTATTTTCAACTACTGATGATTGAAAAAAATAGCTGTGAGAGTTATAGCCAGGAAATGTTTTTCATGTGTGATGTTCATGTAACTCAGAAATAGAGTGGGATTTCAAAAGAGTTCAGAGGTTGCTTATCTTTGTTCTTGAAGTCGTGTTCAACTTTTTTTCTCATTGGAAGAAACTGACCCAATTATTAGTATCTGAAGGAATATATATCAGATCCAACTAATCCAGAAATGATGAATTATCTTTCTGGGAGTAAAGTGAGGAAAATGATGCACAATCAATTGCAAGACATCTTTGAACACCTTCAGCTGACTTCACCACTTTTCAACTAAATTCTTCCTGATGATACAATGGTGGTACAAAATCTTGGGCAGCAAAGATTTTGGAGCCTCTGAGGAGGGAGAGGTCATGTAGCAGCTTGAGAGACCACATTAGCACAGGTCAATGTGCTGTGTGTGTGCTCTGGGTGACATGATGGGGAATCACTCTTGCTGTGTGTGAATAATTTTCCTCTGTCCTTCCTATAACGGTGTATGTACCCTCTGCACTTTTCAATCTCAAATGTGTGGTTTTCAGATATTACTTTGGGAATGGGCAGCCTCTTACTAGATTTGTACACGTCCCCTACTAATGGACATCAATGTAGGAGAAATATTAAGGGGCCTTTCAATAAAAATAATACCTACTTGTGATTAAGTATTAGCTAACCCAACCAAATATTTACTGTGGGAAATACTATTTACAGAGGAATATTGGCCATGTTATCTGAGTCTTATACAGATTCAAATCCCTGAGATTTTCTGCTGTCAGCTGCCATTGTTCCCAACCAATATTAAAACATTACAGATGAAGATATCCCTAGTGGCATGGGAGGAGTGTGTCTTCTGTATTCCCTTTTCCCTTTTGCAAAATTTGCAAGGATTCTTGCTATAGCCTCTAATAGTAGTAACTCCTAAATCTGATTAAATCTGAATTAATAATCTGTGTTTCAAAGGTGTTAAGCATTCATGCAGTTAGGGGTCAAATAGTAAACCTAGATATCATTCTTTTTGCTGTTTTGGTGCACATCTCCAGAAAACTAACTTTTCACTCCTAGTAATGGTTTAATATGCAGATGTTGATTATCCTTAGAATCAATTGTGTTCACTGCCCGCCATCATCTTTCTGATCTTTGCAGCTCTGTTTCTCTTTCTTAAATGAAACACCACACCCTTTTCCAGGGCTCAATGAGGTGTTAAATTTCTTTCTTTTTTCGAAGTAAATCTGTGTCCACAGTTATATATTGTTACATAAAGGAGTCCTGATCCTGAAGGACAATGCGCTATATCTTAAGGGAAAAAAAAAATCAATCCTATATGCAAGCTTCAGATGTGATATTTGTAGAGTTTCTGTTCAAACTATGGCTGTGTGTCATTGCTTGCGGCAAATTAAATTTAGGTACGTTTTAGTGAAAATTGCTGGGCTGTGAATGTTACCCATTCTGCAAAGAACCGTAAATGCAGAAAAATGAAACCAAATAATGTAAAATCCAAATATCATTTATGGGGTAACTCTTATGCAGTTGGTGCCTGAGCTCAGATTGGAACCTCAGGGGAAAGGTTTTTCTGCTTTGCTCGTGGGGTGAACCTGCAGGGTGTGAACAACAGCACTTTCCAGATTCATGTACTGAGAAAATCCTCACACTCCACCCCACATGCCAAGATAAAAGTTCTCTGTGACCTTTCAACTTGTTATCAGGAACTACAGAAATATTCTTGTCAGCAGTGGAAATGACTGTAAATAATTGGTTCTATTTTTAACATATATCTATCTCATTCTGTATCACAATATAATTTTGTATACTAAGAAAAAGAAGAAAAGAACTCAGGCTGGCATAGTCCTTGAAAAGATTCTCATCTTCAATTTTCATATATTACATTTAACAAAATAATCATTATTCTACAATGCCCTATTTTTGTAAATCTAATTTTAAAATATAATTTTTGGATTTTTTTTTTTATCTACTGTTTTAGATATTGAAAAATGTCAGCCCCCAGGCATTCTTGATTTTCTACACTTTACAAGCACTGTAGTTACCTCTTGGCTATCTAATATACTTATAGGCAGGGTCAGGATATTATGACCCTGTAAATAAATTGCAAAATGACAGATTTGGGGCCTTTCTCTAAATTCAAGAGTGGCTGATCAAGGTTTTGGGTTACAACTATATTAATGAGTTTGTATTGCTTCTCCTCCAATTTTTAATGTTTTAAAAATATGCCCCATGAAGAAAGTTTTAGGAGAATTAAAAAGTGCTTATGCAATGGCAAAACCTGGGCTTTCATTTAATACAATGCAGGGATTTCAAAACCTTTAGAGTACTCACTTTTACCCAAGTACATTGAAAGAAAAATGATTGAGAATTATTAGACTTTCAAACCATATTCTGAAGTAGGATAAAGATGATACAATCATCATTTTTTTCCCCACTTTTGATGCTGAAACATCAGTAATTAAAAACTCAAACTGTTGTTTGCAGGTCCAGTGTTCAAAGTTGCATTTAACATCTGTGTGTAAAGAATATATTTGGTTTTCCATCTCAGAGGATACAGGATTCAGTGTCTGAATAAACGCATCTTTCTGTGCCAACTGCAATCACATTCATGCCAGTCTATAAATGTCTCCTTTTGTAGTCTCTTGCCTGTATCTGTTTCCACAGTATCCACTGGGTAAAGATGTAATCCATTTCTGCAGGTTGAATAATCCTTAGAAGTCAGAGTAGTCCAAAGAAACAGTGCACTACTTATTTTACTCACATTGAATCAAATAGAAATTAAAGCTGTAGGTTACCTTCTAAAATCAGGTGCACAGAGGCTGAGTTTTGTAGGCAGTGTAATCAGGTATTTGCATGTTTCCTTCCTTTTGCCTTGTAGCAAGGTGTTTTGTCTTGGAGATGAAACAAGCAAGGGCTAAACTAATTAACTAACCAGCAGTGATCTACAGTCTCAGCACCTCACATTCCTGAAGATTTATCCCGTTTTGAATTCATTGCCATTTCCCTCCAGGGAAATAAAGATTGCTGCCTATTAAAGATAGGGACAGAAAAAGGCACCTTCACTGGAGACAGCCTGTACAAGAAAATAATACTGTAATCATTCCCTCCAATCAGCTGAAAAGGATTAAATCTTCTGCTTCTAAAGTAATGTTCCAATTGAGCCTTGGGGAAGAATAATTCATGATTAGGGAGAAGGCTGGTCTAGCAAATGTGAACATTATGTCCATTACTTAAACACACTTCCTGGGTTGACTGCTAATGTACCCAGGGGACCTTGCAGTAGCAGCAACTGATAGGAGCAATGAAATAGGCCGACAAGGACAAGAAGTATTATCATCTGCATTCAACAGCACTACATAGACTTTACCACTGTTAAATCACTGCCTTTGGTAAATAGCCCAGATAACTCATTTTAAGAGAAGAATTCTTCTCTTCTTTATGTGTATTAAACAACAGACTCTTATAAGCTGTGGCAGTGTATTGATTCCTGGGAAAGGCAACGTGAATACCAATTCTGTAATTTATGCTGTTTTGTGGCTCTGGCTGTATTTGTTATGCATAGTGTATTAAACATTCAATAGCTCAATTTAATCTTTGCAGCCAAATTGCACAGCACATCATGCCAGATAGTGGTTGTTTCATATACACAGCCCATCTGCTTCCTGTTCTATAATTCATTCAGCAGGCAAAGTTTCTGGCAGCCTCAGGCTACCATACATACATACATACACACACACATATATATATATAAAAATGCAGACATGCACGTACATAGAGACTTACCTAAGGGTATCAGCAGTGTTTGACACTCCCTCATTTTTTGGTGTTACTCTGTGTCTGAACAAATCACTAAATCCTCACAAAAAATAGTGTCTTTTTAAAGGAATCACGGGAGTAGTATTCCCACATTCAGTGCTGTTGGTATTTTCGGAAGCTACTGGTAATTCAAAGTAAGAAAAGCTAAACCAAAACAAAGCACTCTTTTTAGTCCAGGACAAGTAAGTCATTCCAAATAACTCTCAGAGCACACTAGTCCTAAGGACGTGGCTGTTCTATAGCCTTAACCTGTGCTCTTGCTCTTTTGTTTCAAATGTCCCATTTGCTTTATCTATTGTGTACACATATGCAATGTGCACTTCTGAAAAAATTGCTTTGAAGTTGTCCTAACTATTGCAGTGGGGCAATAGGCTGAAGCCTGAGCTGGCGAGGCTTTGTTGTTGGGCATGAAATCACAGCTGGTAGCTGTGCAGGACATGTTTCTCGACAACTCTGCAGAGAAATTGATACCAGAGGTTTCTTGCTCAGCTTTCAGATGCTGTGTGTCAGGAAGCCTTGGTGAGTTGAAGGTTGTTAACATCTGGTGTTATTAGCAGGTAGGAGGTATTCTGAGGTGGTTTCACTTAACTGAAGGTAATTTCTTCTTTTTCTGTGAGGTATTCTTCTGACATGAAAGATATCTTCCAAATCTGCTTTGTGTTTCTTTGCTTCTTCTTGCAATTACCTCTTCAAATTACTTCTCTCTAGTAGTTTATTTGCAGCTTGTGGCATCTATTTGGAACTGAGTATGGCACTGTGTATGGAGAAGTAACATGGTCTTTACTGTAAGTGTACCTAACTTTATCAGTAACTGCTGCTAATTGCCCCCATATTAATTGTGTTGGAGTTTGGATCTGCACTGTTAAGGGCTGAACGAATCTTTAATAAGATGAAAGGAGCTGGCAGGGAAGATGGGCAATACTGGTATGGGACAGGACCTTCTTGTCTGAGGTCCTGCAGCAGAACTCGGAATTGAACTGGTATCTCTTGAGTCCTGTTGGGGGAATTTCATAGTGATATTCCTCTTCATGCCCTCCTTCCGCACAATGGGAAAAAGGCTTATCAGTATACCTTATAACAAATGTCAGTTTCTATTTGACATTTCTTAATAAGAAGTTCTTGTTCTTGTGGGAACATGGTCGAGACTGGCATATCTCATCTATGTCATGAGCTTGGATCATCAGATGTATACTTAAGTCTGTGCTCAGCTACAAAAAGAGTTGGGCAGACTTTATAAATGATTTTGTGCTTGTGCCATTTGGACCATGAGTGAGATATGCTTCGCTTCTTTCTTACTTTTCACTTGGCTAAGAGTGCACTTTATGGTAATAAATACTGAAATAATTTTCTTTTGTTAGAAGCTGTTCAACTCACGTAGCAGGATGTAAGTGGGTACATATATATGATAAAAAGAGACTTCATGATTCCTATTATTGTATCACATGAGATCAAACAAACTTTGAGCATGAAAATTTTGGTGGTTTTTAATCTACTTTATGATAGCAAAAAAGTTGTCTCCAGATTTCAGTTGTAGACTGAGGTCCATGGTGTAAATGGGGTAGGACATGACACAACCAGCATGCCCAGCTGCCTTGGAAATACATAGTTTTCAGAGTTCTAAAACAAAGATAAAGTTGCTTGAAATATGTTCCTTATCCCAACTGTGTCAGACTGAGATGCTGCTTGGATTATGTCAGAGGAAATATTATGCAATATGAGTAAAGGTTTTCATTTAGGTACTGTCATGGTTTGAACCCAGTCAGCAGCCAAACACCACGCAGCTGCTCGCTCACTCTCCCCCTGCCCAGGGGATAGAGGAGTGAATTGGAGGAATAAAGGGAGACTTGTAGGTTGAAATAAAAACAGTTTAATAATTGTAATAAAATAGAGCAATGACAGTAACAGAAAGTACAAATGGGTAATGCACAATGCAGTTGCTCACCACCTGCCAACTGATACCCAGCCCATTCCCAGCTAGTGATCCAAAACACCAAGATTCCACAGTCGCAGTCCCAGAAGTGAGACAGAACATCCCACATTCCCAGCCACTCCTCCTTTGTGGAGGACACATGACATTACATGACATGGAATTGGTTAATCTGGGTCTGGTGCTCTGGTCGTGCTGCCTCCCAGCTTCTCGTACATGTGCGCACAGGCAGAACATGGGGAGTTGGAGAGTCCTTTATTCCTTAGCAACAACTGAAAAGATCAGTGTATTACCAGCATTCTTCTCATACCAAATCCCATACTGAACCCAAAGCACAGCACTATTCTGGCTACTAAGAAGAATAATCAACTCTATACCAACTGAAACCAGGACAGGTACATATTTAGGGACTGCATTGCTGAACAGATGTCACCTAGCTAATACTTTCTGAACTTACATGCTGATATCACTGATGATTTTCCATAGTATAGGGCTTTTCATTTTTACCTCCTCTGGAAAAAGGAGGTCCCAGTTTGCCTCAAAAAAAATTACTGGTGCCATAACTGGCTGTCCATATATTCTATTACACAGGGCGTACCACCTCACTGCGATACACTGAGCTGAGCAGGGTTTGAAACAGTGAACTGAATGGGGAAAGCAGGCATTCTTGCGCGTTATGTCTAGATGAGGCAAGTGGTGATGACTGGCAGTGTCTGAAGTCTCTTTGTATGACAGCACTAATGCTTTGTGCTGTGCACATTCACTCTGCTTGCGACTGTCCCCAAGGTGCAAAAACACCAGCTGACTTACTGGAGAATGTACTTGGGTACTGGAGATCAGCGCTTGGTCCTGTGCCTGTGGGTGTCAGTGTTTCTGTAAACTTCCCCTGAACTGATCCTATTGCTAGATAGCCTTGTCTATTTGCTTCTTTCCAAGTCTGAGACTTTCAGAAATGCAGAGCAAATGCTTTTCCACTCTTGTAGCCAACTCAGTGGTTTATTTGAGTTCAGATGAGTCCAAATCTTTGGCCATTAGTGGACATGAATGCAGGGGACATGAATGCAGGTCTTAAATTTTCCTTTTGGCAGTGTGGATGGATTCTGTGCTTTTGACACATTTCTGCAAAAGATATCCAGCAATGTGACCTGAGGACACAGTTGAGAGTCCTCTTCATAATGAATCAAGCCTTGATTTCAGTAGCTGTTTTTTATACGTTATGATATACTGCTGAGTTGTAGGTTGTGGAAATATGGAGTGAAGCTGTTCAAGAATCATTGCAAGACAATTTTTCCTTGTGACCAAAACCAAGAATCCTACTAATGCAGAACATCATTCAGCAATGTTTTGAATTTGTTTCAGGTTTATTTTTGTTTGGACCCAAGCACACACATTCAACAGTTAGATGGTGCCATGCAACATCCTTTTCTTCAATAAAAAAATAATTTCAAAATTATGTAGTAGCATTTCCATTCCTCTTTCCTTTTTGTGGCTTTGAATGAAACCAGAAAACTTGCACTCCTGAATTACCTCCAGGGTCAAATGCATAATGTAACAGCTTACCTCCTGTTTTATTTCCAAACCCTACCCCTCTGGGGATATATCTTTATTGTTGCAGTGTTGCCTTGTAGCACTACAGGCTAACAGATCAATTCATCCTTCAAAGCATCCTATCACCTGTCGATATGAAATTCTAGCAATTACTAAAGTGGGATGGCTGCAAAGCATCTGAAAAACATTCCCTATTGATTGGTTCATTGCTCCGGAGTATGATGAACTTGTTTAAGAAAAATTGATCTTGCAAATTGATTTTTTTTAATCAAGGAATTATATGAATGTAATTTAAGTAACAATATTTTTTCCCTGGAGAATGTATAATATATTCTTGGTGTGTGTGCACTTAAAGAACAAAAAAATAAAAATAAAAAAATGTTAGGGTTTTATACAGAAGATCTTGGAGTTTTTCCTTTTTCCTCTAAAATTTATGGGTTGTTTTACAAGTTCTTCCAAACAGCTTTTTATTGTTGAATGCTTTTTTTTTTTTTCTTTCTTTAATCAAATGTGTATTAAAAAGTGAAGTTCCAATATTTAATGAATGAATTCATTCTCCTGGGATGCCCCAGGTCATTTGGGCTATGAGATGTATTTTTATTTGTCCAAGTTGAGATATGATTTTTCACAATCAGTTCCTTGTAATGTAGATGATGAGGGGAATAATTAATTGCATAACTTGGAGTGTATCTTATAATTTCAGCTCTTCTGCTACATCTATACTGTTAGTGCTCTGTTTTTATTCTACGAGGAGGTAAAAGCATCCAGCCCATATTGACCATAATCTTTTGCATGGCAGTGCTGTGAAGGGTATTATTAACACTCAGGGACATGCAAATGATTAAGACTTAAGAGTATAGTTAGAAATAAATTTCTTCCTGCCTTGCCTCTTCCCCCCCCTCTCCCTTTCAGACTTCAAATCTGTGTAAGAGTAAATACAGATCAAACCCAGAAATTCTGTTCTTATTCAGAAAAATATTAAGGATTTGCCACAGAACGTCTGTATTCTACAAACCCATCCTACAAATCTGGTGCCCAGCATTACCTTTCCCTAATGCACCAAACCCAGCCCTGGGGCAATGCAGCATAGAAAAACCTTTCAATCTGCTAAATCTGCTAAGAATCTGTGGGGCGTTTTTGTTCAGTTTTAAGTGCTTTTATGTCCATTTTTTGTCTTTAGTCCATGGTCATTTATCATTTTTCACTTTTGATGTTTGCGTAGATTCTGCTCAGATGTGCCAAGGAATCACTGCATGCTTGTGGGAGTCTTCAGTATTACTGTGTAAATTTATTTTCCAAGTGCTAATAATTTTGCTTCAAAAATACTGCATTCAATACATTCAATATCCATGAATGTGTTGAAATAGAGTGAAAAAGACAGTAGTACCAACGCACATGCACAACTTCAAGCTGTCAGCTTTGTTATTAAAACAGAGGCCTCACGTTTCAAGTGTTTCCCAGATAGAATGTGGGCTCTTTTCAATGCAAGGCTCTGCTTTCAGCAAAATTGTTAATTATAGATCATAATAAGCTGTTAGGAGTGAAACACACACTTAATTTGAAAGTGAAATGAGGCACAGTACATAGATAAAACAATTGTTTATTTAAGAGGTGATTAGCAGCAGCAAAACAAGCAAAATGATACTTGAACCTGAAAGAAATTATACCCATTTGAAATCGTTAAACTATTTGCTTATTTGTGCATTGCAACCTAATGCAAAGGTAGATGCATAATGATGTGAGTTTTCTCTCCTATGTGCTGAGTACATGTTTGAACTACCATGGTATTAGAAGAAAAGTCTGTCAAAAGGAGGAAAAAGTCAAGTGCATCTGTTTCACAAAGGAAAGCAATAGAGGTGTAAATTGTTCTATATCATGGTAGACTGTACTTTTAAAAGGCACTGTAACCACTAAATGAACAAAACAGTTTGCTTTGGGTAATTATGCCTTTAGGTTTCTTTCACTTCAAAGTTTATTTCCTCTGACGTTACATGGCATGCTTGTTTGCCGTGTCAGAGTGTTAATCTCAGTGTAAAACATTCTGATTTTTCTGCAAGGATAAATGAGCCCAGAACATTCTGAGTTCAGATCAAGTTGAATGCCATGATGGTAATCCAATCTAATTTTACATTTAAATCGGTACTTAACTGGGTGTTTAATCTGGCTCTCATGGGACAGTAATTTCATTTGAAATGCAAAACTTTGCTCACACACCAGTAGGACAGTTGTTTCATAAAGTCATAGGATAGTTAGACATTAAGTACATATTTATGAAGTCACAAATCAGAGTTATGCGAATGGTTTGGTGAAGTGTAGAATCGCCCACATTGCTAATCTTCGAAGGTTTCTCCTCCTCATGAGAAGGACAGCACATACACTTCTCAAATTTTTTAAATGCAGTGTGATTGTAGGAAGCTTCTGTGCTAAAATGTCTGCGAACCCTTATAATAGAAACATAGAGACACTGTGGAAAATAACCTTTATGTGACCTTAGTCTGTCCCTAACAGGTGGTTTATTCTTTGTGATGACTACATACTCCTTCCCTGTTTCTCCTTCAGCAACCTTATAGGGTTCTGGAGACTTTCTTCTCTTCCCCTGAACCTCTGAAAATAAGTCAAAGTACTACTTGTACATTCTTTTTTTCTCCTTGGTTGCGTGACATTAATTTTGAAAGGAAGATGCTGTTATTTAGCATGCATTCATTAAGTGTTCTACAAAAAGTAAAAATAATAGTAACCTGAATATCTTAGACTAAAAAGCTACATCTTTCCTGTCTTAGAGAGGCAGGATTTGTAACCATGTTATGTCTTCTTGTTATGTCTGCATCCATGATCCTGGGGTGTTAGTAGCTTGGCAATGTTCCTCTTCATATTGTAAGAACAGGGTGATCTTAAGCTGTTCATAAATCCTGTCTGAGGAACACATCTTCAGGGTTCATCTGGAAAGGCTCCTGTGAGTTGTTTACTTGACCCCAATGTGATATTAAAGGGAAAAATCTTATGTATTGTGGTAAACTTCACTAACTAGACAGGGTAAACTGCAGTAACCAGACACAGAAAAGCAACGAAAGCTGGCATCAACTGATAGCAAGAGAATTACTGGTGGCTTATACCTCAGGGAAAGGCAAGAGGGAACTTGGAAATAAAACATACTCTGTGTGTACTAAACATGAATGTTAGTGTAACTTGTATACAAAATTGGTTTGATCAGTCTTGATCAGGATTAAATTTTTGTCCGAGTACTGAGAGAACAGCTAAGAAAGACAAGCGAACAAACTGAGACTCAGTGTGTCATGAAAATGTAGTAATGTAGTACTGAAAATATTTTCCATGAAAGAAATAAATAGAGCCTGGTTGTACAATGCTAATTGATAGGGATGATGGAGAGTGTGAATAAGTTACCGAGAAAGCTAAACCAGCATAAAATGGAAGCTGAAAAAAATACTATAACCATTTATAAGAGTGTTTCTTTTTACTTTTGAATTTGCTAAGTGTCATGTTAACTCTTTATGGGCCTAAGATACAACAGTTTTGCCAATACTGAATTTTGGTTAAAAAAAAGTACTTACCCAGCTTTAATAAGAAAGGCCTTGCTTCAGTATCTAATTCTAAAGATTATAAGGATGTAGATATTTTTAATCTGTTTACAATATCACAACATTGTGAATGTGTGTGAATGAATGGTTGAATCTGAGCAGATCTGTCTGTTGAAATCAAATCCCACTGATGCAGGAGACATTTAGAAACTTGTTACCTGCATACTATACTGTATTAATATTTGTCAGGATTTAAGGGTGTCTGGTGATGAAGAGTGAAAACTACTATTAATATAGGAACATAATGGTTGTTTTCTGTTCTAATAATTATTCACTGTATTTTTCCAGCATTTCCCAAACTTATTGTAGCAGTCTCTCAGGACATTAATACTTATTTCATTTTCTCTTTGCTATAATAACTCTGGAATTAGAACAAGTCTTAAATTGTTCACATACCTAGTTTTTATTTTAATTCTGTGACCCTTTGTGCATCTTGGCTTTGATTTGGCAAAAGAGCAAAGAAAGTACTTTACACAGTGAGAGAATACGTTAATGCATATCCAGTGTAATCAAAAGCTGGAAGTACTGGCACTGTCATGCTGGTCCTTGGAAAATTTCCAGCTGAATTTAGATAATTTAAATAAATGTGAATAAAATTTGTGCTGCTAGATGTTGTGGTGCTCCCTTACCCATATTACAAACTGTGGGAATGCTTTGCAGTAGTTTTAAATGTAGAATATATTTGGAATTGAAGGCAAGCAACTGCAGGCATTTTATATACTTACCCTGTTTAATGTACTCTGATATTTTCTTTTTATCTAGTCTGTCCACTTCCCTTCCTCCCTAGCTCTTAACAAGCTCCTCAATATTCAACCTTCAGGGACTTCTAAGGTTCACCTGAGAACAAAATCACTGTAACAGACCCAGCAAAGTATCCTCTGGATTCTGACCTATTTACCTCCTGACCTTGTTTGCCTGATAAACAATGCCAGGCTGTCCAAATTCCCTGTCTCTGTGGCTGTCTCTCTCTCCAGGGCAGTTGCATTGAGACATAATAACTGATCTTCATTAGAACTCTGACTCATAATGCAATTAATTGTGTCAGGAAGTGAAACACAGTCCTTGAGCAGACCTGCCTATAAAACATGTCCCAACATATGCTGAACACTATAGTAAATGATTCACTGGAGAAGATGCATATTTCCACAAGTGGATGAGGGATGAGGGCAGACACAAAGGGATCTGGTGTTTTATGCACTTGGTTTCCATTGTTGGTTTTCGAGAGAGTGAAATTTTGTTGTTAAAGAAGATAAGGAGACTAAATAATAAGTTGTTGTTGTTGTTGTTGTTGTTATTATTATTAAATAATCATAATAATAACCTTATACTTTTTTCCATCAGTATTGTCAGTCTCATACTTTCTGGGCAATCTGAACTGAAGAACTCTATTTTTAATTATTTTTGTGACATTCATGATTGGATTTCTGGTTTCCAACATAAAAAGCCAAGTCAGAAATATAATCTTTCCACATAATGCAATTTGTCTTATTATGTGTGCTTGTGGCTGAAGTTAAATGCTCCAAGGATTTTTTTTTAGATTGAACTATAGCCCACTCCTGACCCTTTAACAAGGGGGATTTCTCCTATTATTGTGCATATCTTCTGCATAATCAGTTTAAAAAAAAAAAAAAGATTCAAGAGAAATTTCTCTGATATTATGTTGAAAGGGTGGTGTACCCTAACAGAAATTAGTGGAATCAGAGGTGGTATTGTAGTTTAAACAAACTGCAGCAAATTGAATTGGTGGTTTTCCAATTTGCTATAGATCTCTAGTGGTGGAAAGATATGTTTCAGAAATACATCTAGGAGGAGACATTTCATAAATCAGAGCTGAATTTTTTTGTGTTCTTTTGCTTCATTTTATTAATGTCAAATGCTTATTTCACAAACAGAAAGGTACATTTCCTTGCATTCTGAATGCAAAACTTTGTTGTGCTCGGGATAAATTTCATCAAGTGTTTTTCTTCTCTACTCCTACAGCCTTTAAAATTATTTACTTTTTGTCCTCATTTTTAAAGTGAGCTTGAATATGCATAACAACTATATGATTAGCATATGGTTAACTGGAAGTGTGTTGTAGGTGGACAGATATGCTCTCCAAATGGATTATGTCAAGGATCTTCAAAGTAGAATGTGGGAATTAGAGGCTCAAAATTCTATTGATATTCAACTGGAGCTGGACATTTAATTCACATGGAAATTATATAAGTGCAATTGAATTTTAAATGGTAGATAGTGGGAGAAGAAATATAAAACACCCTTAAAATACTGCCCATCCTGCTGCCCAGAATCATGTCAATATTATTGCCAACTGTATTCTCTTTTCTCTAATCTGGTTTTGTTATTACAAACTGTTTACAATTCACTACAATAAGGTGAGCTGTAGGAACACCTGGGAATCTGAATTTTATAAATCCTTCTCCAGATTGAAGGAAGTGTGAAGGAAAGCAGCCAACATAAATAAAAAGTGCTGTGGCAGACAAGGACTCATTACCACTGTGCATTCTGAGTGACCAAAGAGAAAGCCTTTGCTTGAAAAAAC
Organism: Strix aluco; assembly: GCF_031877795.1. Classification (NCBI taxonomy): domain Eukaryota; kingdom Metazoa; phylum Chordata; class Aves; order Strigiformes; family Strigidae; genus Strix; species Strix aluco. The sequence goes on from NC_133971.1 coordinate 73,083,471, forward strand.
CATTAGAGATGTTGAATTTTCATGAAAGGAAGGAGAGTTGGCTGCTTGAACTTGTAGTCATTGTAGAGAAAAAAATGAAGTCATTGCTACACTGTCAAGCAAATCAGCTGAGATGACTTCAGTACAAAAATCAGATATGAATTGGCTTGTTATTGCAGTAAAGACTTTGCTCAGACCGAAGAAAATGAGAATACTAACCAAAATTGTGGTATCTCTATTTAACTCTTACCTGTAATAAAACATGCCCTTTTCTAATTTGTGTCACAAGTCTACCGGTGCTACTGGCAAATGCAGATGAGAGAGCTTTGATTTTACAATGTTCTAAAGTTTCACTTCTAACTGATGAAGATTTTAAGTTATCATATGCTTCTGGAATAACTTACAAACCAATGATTTTTCATTTTATGAAAATAGGTGAAGCGTGTGAGCCAAAGATCAGTTGTGTTCTCCACTGTGGACTTGCTATCTAAACGATGTCCAATGTAAAGATTCATGAACTTTGGGCTTTGAAGTCTAGACTTGGTGAGCCATGACTGGATGGCCACACCGCTCCAAGAATTTGGATTGCTGTGCTTATAGCAAGGTCCTTTCATCATGACCTCGTGAACACACAAGTATCACAGAATCATCTGGGTCAGAAAAGCGCTTGAAGAACACCCAGTCCAACCATTAACCTAGCACTGACAGTTCCCAAATACACCACATCTCTCAGCGCTGTGTCAACCCGACTCTTAAACACCTCCAGGAGTGGGGACTCCACCACTGCCCTGGGCAGCCCATTCCAACGCCTAACAACCCGTTCTGTAAAGAAATGCTTCCTAATATCCAGTCTAAACCTTCCCTGGAGCAACTTGAGGCCATTCCCTCTTGTCCTATCGCTTGTTACTTGGTTAAAGAGACTCATCCCCAGCTCTCTGCAACCTCCTTTCAGGTAGTTGTAGAGGGCGATGAGGTCTCCCCTCAGCCTCCTCTTCTCCAGACTAAACAACCCCAGTTCCCTCAGTTGCTCCTTGTATGACATGTGCTCCAGACCCTTCACCAGCTTCGTTGCCCTTCTTTGGATATGCTCACATAATTCAATGTCCTTTTTGTAGTGAGGGGCCCAAAACTGAACACAGTAATTGAGGTGCGGCCTCACCAGTGCCAAGTACAGGGGTAAGATCACTTCCCTGTCCCTGCTGGCCACTCTATTTCTGATACAAGCCAGGATACCATTGGCCTTCTTGGCCACCTGGGCACACTGCTGGCTCCTGTTCATCCGGCTGTCAATCAACATCCCCAGGTCCCTCTCTGACTGGCAGCTCTCCAGCCACTCCTCCCCAAGCCTGTAGCACTGCTGGGGGTTGTTGTGGCCCAAGTGCAGCACCCGGCATTTGGCCTTATTGAAACTCCTACAGTTGGCCTTAGCCCATCGCTCCAGCCTGTCCAGGTCTCTCTGCAGAGCCTCCCTACCCTCGAGCCGATCAACACTCCCACCCAACTTGGTGTCATCTGCAAACTTACTGAGGGTGCACTCGATCCCCTCATCTAGATCATCAATAAAGATGTTAAACAAGAGTGGCCCCAAATCTGAGCCCTGGGGGACACCACACATGACTGGCTGCCAACTGGATTTAACTCCATTCACCACAACTCTTTGGGCCCGGCCATCCAGCCAGTTTTTTACCCAGCAAGGTGTGTGCCCTTCCAAGCCACGAGCAGCCAGTTTCGCCAGGAGAATGCTGTGGGAAACGATGTCAAAGGCCTTACTGAAGTCAAGGTAAACAACATCCACAGCCTTTCACTCATCCAATAAGCAGGTCTTCCTGTCGTAGAAGGAGATCAGGTTTGTCAAGCAGGACCTGCCTTTCATAAACCCATGCTGACTGGGCCTGATCATCTGGTTGTCCTGCGCGTGTTGTGTGATGGTACTCAGGATGAGCTGCTCCATCAGCTTCCCGGGCACCGAAGTCAAGCTGACAGGCCTGTAATTTCCCTGATCATCCTTCTGATCCTTCTTATAGATGGGCATCACACTGGCCAATTTCCAAACTGTCAGGACCTCCCCAGTCAGCCAGGACTGCTGGTAAATGATGGAAAGCAACTTGGCGAACACCCCAGCCAGCTCCTTCAGCACCCTTGGGTGTATCCCATCCGGTCCCAAGTAATCCAGACACAAGTAATTGTGTCTCCCTGTAAATTTAGGAAGCTGAGCAGCAGAACTTGTTCAGCTGCACACCTGAAGAAATAAAAGCCCTATGTCTGGTTTATTTTGAATAAAACTGTAAGCCTTCTATTCATGAGGGAAGGGAACAAATTTTTCTTTCTAGTGACAATTTTGGAGCATTGCCAGTCCTTGCTGTTTTGTCACAAAATGGTGATCATTCAATACTTACCTTAGGCTCTGGTTTCTGAGAACAGGTATTAAACAGAAGGTACATCTTTCATTGAGAGCATAAGGAAACAAGGACAAAAGTTTCTTTCCTCTTGGTTATAGAGAAAAATTTGAAATTTGACCTCAGTCTCTCCTGAAGTCTCAAAACAAAGATGGTAAATAAAATGATGTGTCATTGTCTTCCTTGCTCCTTGCCCCTCCTTTAAAGTTCATGATACTTAAGTTAGCTTTAAGATTTCTAGCCTAATAATTTATGATGTTTTACGATCTGGGAAATGACTAAGACTAATTATGTAAGTAGGTAGCTTTTACATGATCTTGGTTTGTTTTTACAGACACATAATGGTTCAGCTCGTTTTGCCTGAAAAACCCCACCCTTTACCTAGTGTCAAGGTGCTGAAAAGAACTGGGATCAATTAAAGATGTGTATATATAGTCTTTTAGCCTCTGCTCCTGTCTTTCTAAACAGACTGTTATATCTGTTGAGATTTGCAGGGAGAATGCAAAGGTGTATCTCCTTCCTATTCTAAATCCATGCTATGGCAAGGTGACAATAATGAAGGCTGCCTTGAAGACATATGGTGCAACTAGATAGCACATTTTATTTTCTAAGTGGTTTAGGTAAAGTTTTCTGACATAAGACACTGAAATAAGCTTATGTCATTTTCAAAAGTCACTTTTCTGCGCATGAAGACCTTACATTTATTGCCCTTCAATGGGTCTCAAGAAGATTTGTTTTCTACATTAAAATAAAAATGATCATAATTATCTTTCTACAGAAGGATAGGAGAGAAATCAGAAGATATTCATAAACTTACACACATACATAAATATTAAAATATTAATATAAATTTTTTATTTTTAAATACTAATTTAAGGATCAAATAGATTCCTGTCATTAACTAGATCTGTAAACTTACATGTGGATATTGCTTGTTGTGAGTTAAAAAGTGTATGAGAATATAATTGGACCATATTCTTAGCAAATTCTTACTTCTTGTTTACCTTTATCTTACATGTAGGAGAAGGGATTGGTTCAAACAAATGCAGGAACTGAACAGAAGCCCAGACTTTAATTTCAGGGTTTTCTTAACCTATAAACCAGAGTTTACATTCTGTTAATCACTCACTTCAGATATCCTAAAATGTCCTGCCACCTGGCTTTGTAGTAAAATTTACTTCTTCTAATTAAAGGCAAGGCTGGAGTCTGAGACTGGTTTGGACTTCAGGTTGCTGAACTGGCACAGCAAACATGAACATTAAAGAGGTGATGGTTTCCAGTCAAAGAGGGCTCAAATCCCTTTGTTGCTTCCTATTGCTGATGAGTTTAAAGCTTGCTGTTGACACTGAGCCAACAGTTTACTCTTGTTCCTTGTCAAAAGAAGAACTCTGGAACAGGGTCAGATAGATAGATGCATGTTGGTTTCTAAATGGAGAGACCTTTCTGGCAGAGAGTGTAGTGATAAAAATAGCTGGAGCTGTGGAGAGAACAAAGGCAAAGAGAAGAACAAAAGGTAAAAGGGACACCAGATTTTAAACTGCACATAATCAGACCCTGTTTGTATCCTTGTTTCTCAATTTGTACCAAACATCTTTTTTCTATTGGCATATTTCTGCAATGTTTTGGTTTCTTAGTCAGGGCAGGCCATTAGACAAAGGGAACTCTGATGAAAAATAGTTGTAGGCACATGCACAAGTAGAAAGAATAAAAGAAAACAATTATAATTTAATTGTATGTCTGAATTAAATCCATTTCCAAGTAATTTTCAATAAAATTAGATATAAGCCCAAGGATAAAAGCATTCTAATCAACATGGCCAAGGTTAGGACATTTGCATTGAGGTTAAAACATTGTGTCTCAGGTGCACTTTTAAATGCAGTTTAACGCATAGTCAAACATACATACTCCATGTGGCAAAATCAGAATCAGGTTCTTGCTTCTAATTACTCAATCCAGCTCTATGTCACAGCTGGACATTCTCTGAGTTAAAATGACAGAAAAGTATGTGAGTTCTGGCTGTAAATCAGACCTCTGTTGTCCAAGAACACAGCAGTAATCAGTTGAGCACCTTCTGTAGAGCCTTAACTTGCAAGAGCTTGGGTGTTAAACACTTGGATGTTTAACTACTGCAGTTGTGCTTCCCTCCTTCTACCGCAACCATGATGGCATCTGCTGTAAGGGTGTAGATTACTACCCTTCCAGAAAACTGAGGTATGGCACACAATTTTCCTGCTTTTGAACATTAGAACACCTTTTATGAATGCTTGTGTTTTGAGCCATTAGCTAATTCTGGAGCAACAGGAAACTGCCCGTACTGAGTTTGGTTCCACACAAGCAGTGTGATGTGTTAACATTATTTTAAAAAATACCTATCAATCAGCAAGTTTAATGACACACAGAGAAAGATGAGAAGTCAGGTGGTTATGGGTTCTGATGGTTTATGTATAGACAGTTGGGGGTTTTTTGTCCTTCCTGAATCTAATGCCATTGCAGTGTTTGAAAAACAAATCTAGTTTGAAAACCAAATGTAATATGAAAATTAGGCTTGAGAAGTATAGAAATCCATGCATTGGTATGATGCATTGTATTTCCCAAGATCTGGGCTATAGCCCTTTAATTCTCTTTTTTCAGACCCTTTTAAAGTAAAGAATTTTATTTCTGGAAGAAGGATCATATTTTTTCATTTTTTGTTTTACTATTATTGTTTTCACTTACAAACAAACAGAAACTGGGCTGCATTTTGAGTGTTTGGTTTCTTATGCTTAGCTAATCTGTTTTTGTGTATAGAACTTGTGCTTTTGCAGTGTGTCTTGTAGATGGTCTTGTAAGACAATTTAAATCTCACTGATCATGCTTTTAATACTGGACTGGAGCCTTAGGCATTGGTATTAGTTTTCAGCAATGGCCAACATATATGGTAAAAAGCTTGTCAACCTGTCCTCTTCATGTATGTTGCTTCCTAATTTTACATAGAAATAGAACTGTTGTTTACTAAGGGCAGCAAAATATTGGAAAAACTAGTTAGCATGTTTTTAAAGCTGTAAGATCCTATGGCAAACGGGAAGTGTGAGAGACTCACAACTTGAGGACCACCCATTCCAGATCAAAAGTGCTTTCTTCCGTCTAGTCTTGTGGATTAACTTCACAAATATTCTAAAGTACACAACTGAGTGCTATTGTTTGCAGCCTTGTAGAAGAAACTGAAAAATTGAAACCCTCTCTGCTTCACAAGGGCATAAAGGTTTGTCCTTGATCTGCTTTGGAGTAAGGTGAACTTATTGTATAAACATTAGAATTGGATAATTTTGCTTTCTCTGCAATTCTTGTCTGTCACTTTGTTTTTCCCCCTTTACTTCAACCAAGGCCAAGTGCCTCCTCTCTGACCTTACCTTCTTCTTCCACCTTACGTTTAGACTATTCCAGACTCACTTTGTTTTTAACAACTTGCACATTAAATGAATTCTATAGAGTAAAACAGTAACAGCTGCCATTCCCTATCACAGTTGCACTCCTGAGTATTCATCAGGATTTTGGTTGTTATCCTTTCAAATCCTAAATTCTCTCAGCTGTACCAGAGACATCCTGCTCTTCTGTGCTTGCTGTTTTCCTCTTCCCAGCCACCATCCTTCAGCTGCTGTTTGATGTCAGAAAGAAGGTGAAAGCTGCTTATTTTTTCCTCTCTCCTCGAGTTTCTTTGCCACCTTATTTTTCTTTTTCTTTTCCTCATAAATTGCCTTTCTGCAGACCATCTGGAAGAACTGATTCACTGTGTGCCCCTCTCTTGCTGTAACGACATTTTTGCCAGAGAAATCATTCCATGTTGGTCTTGTCTTCTGTTCCATCTGTGGCCTCTTCAAGACAGGGAACAGCACATGTGAGAAGGCCCTTGATAGCCCAGGGCTGATGTGTTGCACGCTTGGAGTTATATATATATGTGTGTGTGTGTGTGTGTGTATACAAATACACACAAACACACAGACGTATCTGTATATGTATAAATATTGTTCTTGAAGTCAGTCAGTAAAAATGGATTGTATGTAGACAGAATTCCCAAGGTCAGGCTTTTTCCTGGAGTAGCCATTTTTCAGTGGCTACTGCATTGTGCAGTTCACCTCTCTGTAGAAACTTGTGACTAGGTCTCAGTGAGGAAGCTTGATATCAGAAGTAACATGTCTGTACTGGCAGAGCAGTCCTATCAGATTCATGAGAGTAACAGGGTACATTATCAAGGGTGCAGCTCCCTATAACACAGCTTCTAAAGATTGAATTGGCAGTTGGATCATTAAAATGAAATGGACTATGCAGATACTTATGTTCCTGCAGGGAAATAGAGGCAAAGAGGCAGTCTTTTTGGTTTTGTAAACTTTGGATATCATTCCAGGCAATTAGAACCATCAAAACATTTGGATTTCAGATGAAATAATATGCTTCTAGAATTTCTCAGATTGAGTGTAGTTATTTCCTCTTGTGAGAACCAAGAACACATGTAGAAGATAACTGCTTACAAAAATAAGACTTCTAAGAATGTAATTTTATTTTGTTAGCTCCTTTGTTTCTGTTTAGACCTTAAAATGAGAGACATTGAGGAGCATATGTTGATTATTTTGAAGTAATTCTTCTTGCTGAAAACCTATGACCTGATTGAGTTTCTTGCAGAACAGATGGGAGACTGATCCTCATGCATAGCAGCTTGCTATACCTTTCATACTGAATGTGTGTCCTGTGCTATTGATTTTGGCATGTAAGGGGATAATACCTTAAAGTCAATTCTGGTAAAAATATTGTATGTTCATTACATGCAAAATTGCTTAGACATATATTTTTAGCAGTAAACGTCTGTGGTGAAGTTAACAACTGTTGAATTGTGAGAGGTTTTGGGGGAGCAAAAAATCAACATTTTTTGCAGTTTTGGAAGGGACAGAGTCAGTTGCATTCCAAATCAGAACTAAATTGGTTATTGAGATAATACCAACTTTCCTGGTACATCTGTATATATTTACTGTTTATGGCTGAATTTGTGCCTATGTATCTTGGCATGTCTGAACTGCTAACCTATTACATCAGATTCTTCTGACATTTCAGTCTATATAGCAGCAATAACTCTTGTTAACTACTTATAAATGTGGTTGCATGATTCAAAGATTTAATAGCATGTTAGTGGATGCTGGAAAACGGTATTGTATGAAGTTAAACTCACATTAGGATAAACACAAGGATGGAATTATTTAGGTTCTGGAAGCAACTTTTCCTGAGGGAATTATTTAATGGGTTTTTCTTGTTGTTTTAGGGTTTTTTTGTTTGGTTGGTTTGGTTTGGTTTTTTGTTTGTTTTGTTGGCTTCCTCCTCCTGTCCCAACTCTTGCAAGCCTTTTCAAATCCTTTTCCTAAAAAATGAAATTTAATTCTACTTCCTGCAGACTAATTATGAGTAACCATCTTCATTCTCCTTTCTGCCCTCCCAGGCACCTGTAAAAAGTAAATTACTGTTGTTTTGACTGTAATTCAGTGATAGGTTGTAAATATATTGTGTATAAATGAAAATTAATATTTTAGTCAAAAAACCAGTTAAAACTACATGCCATGTCAACCTTAAATAAGCTTTAAAAAAGCATAGCAACTCTCATAAAAGAAAAACAAACAAAAAAACCCCTCTCAATAAACTCTCCATTGAGTAAAAAGCATGAGTTACAATGATGTACATAGTCCAGAGGACTTCTATAGTTGAAATGATGGGCATTTAAGCTGTATTTTTGAAATATGTAAAGTTACATAATTAATGGATACAGGTTTTAGCACAATCTTTGTTTAACCTACTTGGTTTTTTTGTTTTTTGTTTTTTTTTTTTTTCTTTTCTACAATCTGGAACTTTATGTGCTTTTAGTTTTGCAAACACCCTCAGGCTTATAAATTTCATAACTTAGGTTTGAGTTTTTCTGATTTTTGCCTAAAAAAATTCCTTTACAAATACTTTTTTCCCCCCTAAACTCCCACAGGACAAAACAGAATTTTCTGTTCTTTATCATATTGCATTTATATAATGATTTCTTCTGGAATGAAATGAACAATCTGTTGAAAAGGACTGACATCACTTTGCCATAGTCTTGCATCTTTTAAAGAGCAAAATAAAATTTATTGGTTTATTCTACATTTAAAAAAAAAAAAAAATAGAAATTTCTGTATCTTAAAGGCATCCAAAAGTCTACAGGCACTACAAGAACAATTGCATTAAGAAATGTAAGGTTATACATGACTGTATGTACATTAATATAGTGGCTGTACATTACACTACTGCACATTGTTTCCTGATGAGTTGTTTGCTTTGTCCTTCCTGTTCCCCAAGGGTTAGTGTGGGTGTCTATCTGTAGAAAAGAACTGCATGGGTATGTGATGCAAAGTTTTATCAAAAATTTATTTCAAAGGTGACATACATAATCCATTTTAGACAATAAGCATCCTATCCAAATGAAGCAGGAAAATCCAGGCAAGCCAGATGGGTAATTTTCTAGAACATTCAGGGAAATGGTAGCTATTATATTTCACTGACTATTCAAGGTGCTTTGACACATATGTCATTTTAAGCTACTCAGAACATAGTAACCAAAATCCAGTGAAGTAGCCTGATCCTGTCAGTTCCTTTTCATTTACTGCAGTCAGATTTTAGGCATAAACCTTAGCTGTATCTCTCCTTTGAATAAGATTGCCTTGTTAAAAACAACGGGAGGAATAAAGTAAACATTGATAAGAAGTAAATGTTTTAAGGTCTAGTAAATAAAAGATAATGATTTATGTTTTTATTGACAAATACCTGGCATTTTTATAGAGCAATGGAAGAGCTAAAAATATTTCTTAATTACATTCAGTACAAACTACTGTTTGTACAGACACAAATAAATAAATAAATACATTAGTAACCTTTGTCTCTGTATCTGTTTTCAAATATTAATTTTTGAAATCTTAGAATTGAAGATCATGTATACAGAACTGGACAGGCAAATAATCACTGTGGTTGTATCTTGATCTTATCAACCTAATGTAAAGTTCTTTCTTTTGCAAATCCCCCTAAATCATTAATCTTAACACTTTCAGTGGCACAGACATGCATTTTGTTGAAATTCAAAAGAAATTATTAATAGTAGTAGTTCAGGTGTACTCACTTTAATGAAGATTCTACTTCTTTTGATGAAATGCAAATAAATGTCAAACATTTTGTCTACATGTTTGCTGCTGTGCCTAGCCATCAATGCTGACCTTTATCAATAAGTATGAAAAAATTGAAAACGTCATGATAGGTATAACATTTTTTAAGCTGAAAAGTTATTATATTGTTTATTTACAGATAGTCCTTAAAATCAAACATATGGCTTCTTTAACACAAACTGTCTTGATACGGGGAGTAATTAACAGGTTTTGTATGATAGTGAAGAGTGAATCCTGTTTAATGAAGTTTCCTTTTGCTTGACTGAAATGATATTTAGCACACCAGCCTCCAAAAAAAAAAAAAAAAAATCTTACCTCTTCAGAATAAGGAACAGCATTTCAATATCATACCAGATACAGGCAGAAAATAAAAGATGCTACAATTATATTTTCTTACCGGGGGTGACCTCTAGTGTGAAACAATGGCATTTAGCATTCTTTTGGGTTTGAATTGACAGCTTTTTGCCAATTACACTGTATTTGTCAAGTTCTGTCAGTGTGTAGAGGAGCAAGGTAATTCGTCATTAAAAAAAACCAAACCAGCCCCTACCCAAGAGTAGTTCTGTCTTCTCAGTCCAGTGTTTGTTCAAAATGTTTGTTTGGTTATACTTTCTTGAAAAAGTCCAACAACTTTTCTTGCCCAAATACTGTAATTCAGATTCTGTCCTGTTACGGCACCAGTGAAGCTATTAGTTATACTTGTCAGTAGCTCTTTATGGATTCATTCCTTCTCTACCCTTCATCTGTATGAATACAACTATGAAAGATAAAACCCATGAAAAATATTTTTTTAATAATTTGTAGGAAAAAATTTTAATGAAAATTAAATTTACCAAATGAAAATCTGAAAAATCAGAGTATATACGAGAGCAAGCTGTACTGTAGCTTTAACTTCAATCTGCTTGTGGTAGATATGTATGTAGCATCTTTAATGCTGTGGGTGTACTAGCTGCTAGAACAGTTAAATATGTGATCATATTGTTAGGTTCTTTCATTCCAATATATCTATAGATGTGTTCTGTCTCTTAGAAATTGACATTCTCTGCATATTCATGTTTATAAAAATCATACATGTATAGGTTTTTGTTTGTTTTTTAAGTCAAAGGCTATGTCAATTCACAGCAAAGCTGTCTTTGTAAATAATTGTTTTATATCTTGGACTGTATTTAAGAGAGGCATGGAGTGCACTGCTGTATGCCATGCTTTTCTCTTACTCATCCCGTTGTAAAATTATTGCTGAATATTAATTTTCTTCTTTGCTGAGACACATGTGGAATTATTGTCATTCCAAATGGTGCTATCAATACCAGTAGGAGATGCAAGTTACTGAGATTATCCTCTGTTCATTAACAGGGTGGTTAGTATGAAGACCATCAAATAATAGCCACATAAAAATAATTAACTGCACACTTTTATTCTCTAATTATAAATTTAACCAATGTGGGCTTGACAGGAGAGGAATATCATTGAATCAAAAAATAGAAATATCAGTTTGAAGAAAATGTATGCCAATTTTAAATGAAATATTTTATGCTTCTGAAATTAATTTGGAAAACTGTTCATTTTCCTTGAGATCCTAACCTTTGGTTATTTTGCAGCCATGATGTTCCTGGGCTTTGTCCAGACACATCTTGTAAGCTAAACAGATCTTAGGAGAAGTACAAGCTAGGGAGTCTCCTGAGTACTACTGAGTGCAGGAAGTGTGAGGATATGTAATGCACTAATCTTTAATACTGCGATACATGACAAAACAAATTCTACTCTGCAAAAGGTGGACTGGTACTTGGTCAACTTAGTGTAATGGCCAGTACAGACTGATGCTTTAATTTACTTTAGAAGTGGCAGTGGGATGGGACTGTTGCAAGTTGTGTGCTCATTGCCTTAAAAGGAAAAAACAAGCATTCCTCAGATTGTTGAATTTTCCTTTTGAAGGGTGTTTTGAGATCGATTGGTGTGTCAAAACAATGCCAATGTTACAATGCACTCTTAGAATAGCTCAGCATCTCAAAGGTTTTCAAAACAGAAGCAGGCAGTCTGAATTATTGTGCAATTTTCCTGGAAGTTGATTTTGGTGTATCTATTGTAATTACTCCCTCCAGCTGTTCCTTCCATACTGACTCATGGAACCTTTTTCAGGTGTCAAATATTTCTGTATCTTTTGTTCATTCACTGATGCATATCACCTTCTGTTATTGTTATTGCTTCTATTGCTCTTATGTATCTTGAAAAAAAATTTCAGCATGTCCTATTTTTTGTCATTTCTTAGACAGATAAATGTACAGCTCCTCTCACAGAAATAGCCTGTGTCCAATTGTTATATGTTAAAGACCTCTGGTACTTCCAGTTCAGCAGTTAGATCACTATCTACAGCTAAGCAAAGGGACAGAGGTCACCATCATCTAGAGTGAAAAATTATTAGAAGATTAGGGAAATAAGATCCAGGTTTATCATAGGATACCAGGTTGGAAGGGTCCCCAAGGATGATCTGGTCCAACCTTTCTGGCAAATCATGGTCTAGACAAGATGGCCCAGCACCCTATCCAGCTGAATCTTAAAAGTCTCCAGTGTTGGGGAATCGTGTTATAGACACTGAAATTGACCTAAATCTGGAGTGCTTTTCCTTCAAGGCTATAAATCCTGAGATCCAGGTGGGTGGAAAATACTTGGAATCTGGGATCCAAATATTTGTTCAGTTGCTAGTGGTATGTGTTTGAACTTGATTAATACCCTGCAATCAGAAACCTGAGCTCTCTAAGTTTTACTTAGCTATATTCTATCTATAGTCAGGTAGACATACAGTAAAGTGTGCACTATGCTTAAACTCAGTTGTTACCACTTCTAAGAACTGAATCTGTTACATCAAATTAAATTGTAACTTCTCTGCCTAACTATTTTAATAATACTGACACACCAAAACATTTAGAAATTTCCAAAATACTGTTCCCTCCTCCATGGGTTTCTATTGATTTCAAAGCTGATCTTCACAGACTTCTACAGAAGACTATACTGAAAGGCTGAGTACAGTTTTCTCTGTCCACTTTTAACTTAGTTTCCAAGCAGGATTGTTCCTGCGTATGAAGTATTTATTGGTTCATAGCTATTATAAGTCAAGTTCAAGGCTTTAAACTCTAGTGATAATGTTCTAATAATGCTTTTATAGTGTTGATCAGGAGGATGTCAACATATTAAACCTTACAGTGTTTTGAAAAGTGGTTTTTACTCTGAAAACAGAGGTAGGAAAAGTGTTGTTCTGAGAGGTATTTTTAAAAAATGGAACAAAATAATAGAATTGGAAATTATTTTTGAGAAGTATACTTTGTAAATGAAAGCTTGTAGGGTAAATGATATCTGATATGCTTCTCCTTTTCACTCTTGTATTGATACTTGGCTTTGTTTTAATTTTTTTTCCTCTCTCTTATTTTTCTTCTGTTATGTCTTAAGACAAGTCCTGGTGTGTGTAATTTCTGATTTCAAGAAATTCTTATTAGGGAAAATCTATCATTTCTTGTTTAAGCTCTGAGAAATCTTTTTTGTTTTAAATATTTGATTGCTGAATTTGGTTGAGGTATACTGTCTAATTTAAGATCTACCTGGCCTTACAACATCAAAGTTTTTTCCTACTTTTTTGAAAACCTTAGTAATATAAGGGTTTTTTTGTAGTGGGGCAGACAAAATTCAGTTCATCCCAACAGTGTGACTTCACAGACTTAAGGTCAAAAATTAATTTGACCAACTGCTTATTAGTCTGCCTGTTCTTTAGAACTTTCAGTTTCTGTCCTGTAACCTTCTGCATTTTATCCAGCCTGTTTTGACTCAGGAGGACCATCCTCTCTGCTGCAAGGTACAGTGGATCCATTGCTCTGCTGTCAGTCAACGCTGAGAACAAAAATGCAGATATTTTTGTATTTGATTTCTTTACTACTTTAAGAGAAAATACACATACAAGTAATTTTGCTGAAGTCTTCCCATGTGAAGAAGATGTTCATGAGTCCTGTAATTTCCTTCATAATGTTATGAAAGCCTGTTACTTCACTGGTATCTTGAAGCGTTCACCCACAGTGCTTTTTCAATACCTGCAGGCATTGAAGCCAAAGGCATGCAAGTGTTCTAATGCATTTAAACGTTTTCCAATCTTTAAATGGGGTGGCTTTGGAGATACTTTTTGCACAGAATTTTATTTCCAAATGTGCTATAGAGAGTCTATATCTGGCTTGCAACCTTCTTTTGTCAAATACCAGTTAGGTAAAATCCTGTGTAATTCCTGGACAGAAATATTTTCCACTTACTAAAAGCACACAAACCAGTTTTCCTTACCCATGTAAGGTAAGGTGCACTTGTAATTTGTCTGAATACCATCTAATCTCCATGGTGTAAAAAGTCTCATGCTGTTAACCCAGAAATATTTTGTTCCTGTATGAAGGCTTTTCCTTTCTTTTCTGTCTTTCTTTGATCCTTACACTCTTCAAAATGAGGCAGGTCCAGAAGAATCATCAAATTTGTATGTGGATTTAGAGAAAAGCTCCACATTACTTCTCATACAAAGAGATGTGGGATACCTTTGTTGAGAAATCAGAAACATAATGAGATTGATTTGGCACAGGCAGTGTTGTATTCGATGTTGTGACTTCGGTGCCTGGGAAGCTGATGGAGCAGCTCATCCTGAGTACCATCACACAACACATGTGGGACAACCAGATGATCAGGCCCAGTCAGCATGGGTTTATGAAAGGCAGGTCCTGCTTTACAAACCTGATCTCCTTCTACGACAGGGCAACCTGCTTATTGGATGAGGGAAAGGTTGTGGATGTAGTTTACCTTGACTTTAGTAAGGCTTTTGACACCGTTTCCCACAGCATTCTCCTGGCGAAACTGGCTGCTCGTGGCTTGGAAGGGCACACGCTTTGCTGGGTAAAAAACTGGCTGGATGGCCGGGCCCAAAGAGTTGTGGTGAATGGAGTTAAATCCAGTTGGCAGCCAGTCATGCGTGGTGTCCCCCAGAGCTCGGTTTTGGGGCCACTCCTGTTTAACGTCTTAACTGATGATCTACATGAGGGGATCGAGTGCACCCTCAGTAAGTTTGCAGATAACACCAAGTTGGGTGGGAGTGTTGATTGGCTCGAGGGTAGGGAGGCTCTGCAGAGAGATCTGGACAGGCTGGAGCGATGGGCTAAGGCCAACTGTAGGAGTTTCAATAAGGCCAAATGCCGGGTGCTACACTTGGGCCACAACAACCCCCAGCAGCGCTACAGGCTTGGGGAGGAGTGGCTGGAGAGCTGCCAGTCAGAGAGGGACCTGGGGATGTTGATTGACAGCTGGCTGAACATGAGCCAGCAGTGTGCCCAGGTGGCCAAGAAGGCCAATGGTTTGCATCAGAAATAGCGTGGCCAGCAGGGACAGGGAAGTGATCTTACCCCTGTACTTGGCACTGGTGAGGCCGCACCTCGATTACTGTGTTCAGAGTGACCCGGCCTTGGTGGACCTTCATCTTCCTCCTTGTTTGACTCATTTTTGTCATCCTTCTCTACTTCATTCAAAAGTTCCAGGGCCCCGTATCTGTTGTGAAGGGACATCATGGAAGGTGTGGGAGGTCAGGAGAGGATTTTCCTGCCTCCCTGAGCAGGGATCTGTTTCCAATCTCCCCATCTCTTAGGTCCCCTCCTTCTGCCTGGTGATCGCCTGCCGATTTTGGAATCTCCTTTTGCTCCTGTTGCTTCAGGGTTGATAAGGTTCTACTCCACCAATCAATTTCCCTTTCGCACTCCCTAATACTTCTTAATCTTTCAACCTCTTCTCCGAGTTCCGCCGGTCACCCAGCTGATCGCGGCGCACACGGGTGCTGTCACTGCTGCCCTCCGGCAGGACTGACGGGCTCAGGCACTCCCTGCAGCCTGCGACCTGGACCGCTGCATGTTTGCCTGGCAGCTCCGTCTGGGTCACCACGTTCTTTCTGGTGGTGGTTTTGATGTGAGTGGTTCAGTCTACTCGTGGAGGATGGTAAATGACAACTATTTCAGATGAGCTCTAGAGCCAGCAGAGGGACTGTGCCCTGTCCGCTAGTCCTGCCTGCGCCAACTGGTGTGCCATGCCCTGTTCGCCGCGGCCCTGGGGGCTGCTCTTGTACATGAGGGCGTTGGGCGTCGTCACTCCAGTCTCCGCCCGCCCTGAGTCCCCGCTGCCCTCATTCGCAGCTCGCTCTTCCCGCTCAGGGGGGAGGCGACTTGAGGCTCTCCCTCTTCCCTGGGCTTCTGCTTTCTCACTTGTGGTTTTGCCATGGGTTTTTGATGCTTTCAGAAGGGTCCCCCACTGCTATCCTCCTCATAGAATAGAATCACAGCATCATAGAATCATTCAGGTTGGAAAAGACCCTTTGGATCATCGAGTCCAACCATCAGCCCTACTCTACAAAGTTCTCCCCTACACCATATCCCCAGTATCTCATCTAAACGACCCTTAAACACATCCAGGGATGGTGACTCCACCACCTCCCTGGGCAGAGGGAGCCCCTCTTTGGAGCCCCTCTCCTCAGCAATGAGGAGTCAATGCAGTCTCCACAGAAGTAACATACTCTTTTAATTCTACACGTCCTTGTCAGTTTCCTATCATTATAATAGTGAAAGCAAATGACTTCCAGTTTCTTGGACAAGAGCACAAAATTTGCTTATTCTTTTATCATGTTTTGCGTGTTCATTTTTTATGTTGCTTATATAGGAGCAAATTGCTTAGGCTGAATTATGCCTGAATTTTGTGTCTAAATATTCTTTTCTATGTAAAATATAATGAACAGGTGGTAATTTTGCTTTGTTTAAGAACTAGCATTTTCATTCTTCCTGAGGGAAAAAACCAAAAGGAGCAAATAAACATTCAAACATGAATGATTTCATACTCTGTTTTATGGTTTTTTTCTTTGCCATGTAACTAGGCTGCACGTGTCAATTCCAATCTTTGCATCCTGGCCTTAGATCTCAATTTGGTAACAACAGCAACAGCCATTGGGTGGAAGTTTACTTTAGAATACTGTTTTTAGTAATTTACAAGCTGTTTATTTGACAGTTATAACCTAAGAGCGATCTAATTATTAATGTTTTTTTAAAACACTCATGTTTTTTTCACTGTGATGATCAATATACTTAGAAGCTGTTAGTGATGTTTTAGTAATAAATTGCTGTTCCTACAATTATGTGTTGTTGTAAAGAGCTGTTAACACATTTATAAGCTATTAATTATTAATTCATTTCTCTAATGTGCCAGTGTTGCTTCCTGTATTTCTCCCATGCTGTATAAACTAAATGTCATGCCACATTTGTGTTTGAAAGCCTTGCTCTTCACTTCCATAGTGCAGCAACTTCCAGTAGCTTTTCCTAGCCTGGCAATCTGTAGAGGCTACAAGCATAAATACTGCATGCAATTTTCAAGTTGTAACTTCAGACTCATGTTTTGGTCATTGAAGGTGAAGATATGTTTAAGGAAAGAAGTTTTCAGAGCAGTTGCGATGCAGTGATCTGTTACTCAAAGACGTAGAGGAAGGGATGCTTGGCAGCTGCCTGGCTTACTAGATACAGCACAAACCAACATCTCCTTTGCTACCTGTATAGAAAGGCTATAATTTCACTTCAAGGTCTTATATAACTCTGCCCACCTGTTTGCTTTTGTGATTTTACCTGTTTTTCTGTTATCTCTTTGTTCAATCCAAGAACAGGACTTGCAAGCTTTTCTCAACGTGCTTCTCCTCCTCTGCTCTCACAACTTCTTCCATATGGCTCCATTTGTCTTCATCCCACTTCCTGAAGCAGTCTGACAACCCTTCACACTCTTCGTTTCAAATGACTCGTGAAGACACACAACTTGAGAAAAGAGGATGATAAATGTTGGCCTACTCATCCAGTGAATAGATGCATGTCTATATACATGACACCTATGAGTCATGGGGCTAGCAAGATGTGTGCTTAACTTTTACCCTTTCTTTTCAATGCTTTCATCAATTCACTCTTTTCCCTCCCACTCCCTTATGTATGTACTGTCTAATTAGACTGTAACGTTTTTGAATCAGGGTCATCTTTTTATATGTTTATGAATTGCTCTACACCTCACATTTATACACTTGTGAAGTGCTTTATACTTTCTGATATTTGGTTATAATGCATATTTTAAAGGTAAATATGTTTATTTGAGATCCTCTTGTATTATTAAAGGCTTCTTTTGTTTTCAGTGATGTGAATAAGGTGATAAAAGTGAATTATTAGAACAATTTCACTTTCTCGCTTCAGAAGAAGAAAGTTTTTATACATCTAGCTATGGTTTGTTGTTTGTTTTTTGTTTTTGTTTTTTTTAATGTATATTCCAAGGACAGAAATGTATGTTACCTGAAAAGTCAGTATTTTCCACTCTTCTTAATTCACGCTGAGGTGTGGTTGTACATTTAACTTGTGAGACTGGAAAAAGTCATACTAATAGCTCTGAAACTTGTTAGATAGCTTGATCTGTTGCTGACTGAAATGTGTGGAAAGTCTCCCACTGATTTCTGTGGGTGTTCAGTCAAGTTCCATGTGTTTCTCTGTCTTCATGCTTCAGCTTTTAGCAGTTTGGCAAAATTTCAGAGCTGTAAACATTTTTTTAAGTCTAATGTGGTTTTTATGGACTTGAATTTTAAGTATCCCTGCTTGGCTGACATGGGGATGTTAATCTTATGTTTACAAGAAAGTAGCTGAATGGACAGATGTTCCTGCCTTTCTTCTCCAGTTCCATTATATTCAGCATTATTTTGGATGCCTCTATGCATCTTCAATCTTCAATTACAGCTCATAAGTTTGTCTTAAAGGTCTAAGAGTGCACCACTGAAAGCTTTACATGGATGTCAGATCAGCAGTTAGGGCTGAAAATCTGACTTTGAGCTAATGCTAGGCTAACCAGAGTTATAGTTTGAGCTAATAAAAGAAAGCTTGGTTTTCTCAATTTCAATAGTAATAGATCCAATGTTCAATAGGAATTGAATAGGAATACAGGGCCTGCCACTGAATTAAGTGGCAGAGTACCCACATACAGACTCAAGCCCAGGGTGTGCTACTCTATGTTCAGCAGAAGGAAAGCATCAGTGATAATAAATTTCTTTAAGAACAGAACAGTCATTTAAATCAAGGATAAAAGTAGGAAAAGCAACAGACAAATAATGTCTGAGTAGTAAAGTAGGGGTGAAAGTGTGCAGAATCAGTAGAACGGAGGTGTAAGATGCTGTCAGTTCATCCTTTTATGTTTTCAAGTATTTCAAAACCTCTTGAGCACCAGGTGTGGTGGCAAATACAAAAACCCACCAAATCCTAGCAAAAGGCATACATCAAAGCAGACACGTTGGGTCTTTGGCTGTTGAAAAGAAAGGTCACCCTGCTGCCTTTCCCAAATGCTAACAGAAATCTTTCTCAGAGAGCAGTAGTAGTTCTATTATCAGCTGAGCAATGCCCTGTTGTCAGTGATTGACAAGGTTTCCACCTCCAGATTTCTTCCATAACCATGCTTAACAACTTGGAACTTGCAGGCGGGTGCTTGTAATGAAGATTCAGCAGGACTCAGGAAAGCTGAAAATTCACCAGTGGGTCTTATGTGGCATATAGTAACTATCACTGCGCTTGACAGCAGAATTTATAACAAAACATTTTGATCACAATCTTTTTTATTTTTACCATAGCAGGCAGCTCTTAGTGCATTTAGCATGCAGAAATATTATTGTTCCAAATGGGTATTATAAGAGTATGTTACATAAGTATGTGGTTTTGTCATCAGATGTGACACCTGGGGTATTGATGATATCTCATACTCAAAAATTTGGAGTAAAAAAGCTAAGTTGCCTTTCTCCTTCTTGGTTCTCCTCTTTTCTCCCCTAATTTGATAGCTGTTTTTACACCCCACCCCACCCCCACCCCCCCATTTCACATATGGATAAAGATGGGAGTGAAGGTGAAAAAGGAACCAAGTGACTTTCCCAAATTCAAAGAGTTGGTAGAATTGAATGTACCAATTCGAGAGTCCTTCCTGTTCTTTAAGCAGCAGAGATAGCAAAGCACCTGTTTTTATAGTGAAGGTACAAATGAATTGTATCATGAACCCAAGATTTAAGAGAAAGACATACGAGATCTAGAACACTCAGATAATTAATGATCCTTTGCAACCTGTACACTTGCATGAAGACCAGAGCTGTGTGCCCAGGAGCATGATTACCCCTTTTTCTGCATGTGTCTACAGTCATGTAAAAATCTCTGCCTGATCATTAGTGTCTGTGGCTTGTTCGGTGGTCACAGCATCACTCCTAGAGGACAAAGATCTGATCAAACCTTCACTGAATTCAGTAGACATTTTACCATTGATTAAAGTGAGATGAGTGCTTTCCTAAATGAACATAAAGGCTGAACTAATCTCTCCCCTCATAGGTCATTCTAGCAGGTCAGGCTTGGAGCATGCTAGTGGGACAGTGTGCTGAAAGCTTGCACTGTTTCATATTTCACTGTAGCAGTTCTGTGAATAAGTCAATGAGTTCAGTCTCTGGGGCATTCAGTGTAATAGCTTTCAAGATAACTAAATTCACTTTATAAATGAATTTATAGCTAGAATTTGAATATCTACAGCCCATCACCAATTGCTTTGTTCAACAAAATGGAGAAGGAAAGCTGCCCTTACCACACTACAGAAATGGATTTAAAGTGGATTTATTTTTAAAAAAACAGCTGAGAACAATTTTTCTTCTCTCCTACTGGCTTCTCTAAGATCACTAGACAGAATATTTGAAAAACATGGGTAAAATGGGAGAAAAAGATTAGTGTTGGTGAATGCACTGAAATCCCCTCTAGCTTGTGCTTGAGTAACTAGTCTGACCTTGGCAAGTAAAGGAACAAAAACATTGTAGCAGGGTTAAAACTCAAGACCCAATAGCACAACTGAGACACTTTGATGTCTTTATGATCTTCCACTGTCTAACCAACAGGAATAACCTGCAAGATTCAAAGAGCAAAGCTCAGCACCTTTATGTCATTCGGTGATCTGTTCTCCCCAGCTGTCACTGTGGATTTTTACCAGACAGATCCTGCAGTGCTCTCAGCACCTAGCACACACATAGTGATGAAAATTCCTTTTACTCCTGTACTTCTCTTGTACCACATTGCCATCTGGAAGTCAGAAAGGCTATGGAGGACCCTTGGACCCTTTTGAGAAACTGGATATCTCAAGAAATGAGACTTTCTGAGTTATTCTAAAGAAAACACTAAACAGCAGGGCACATCTCTAAACATATACAGTCAGTCTTTTCAAATCTTTGCCATCCTTTTTTTTTTTTTTTTTCTAGGACTGGTATCTCTTAATATAGCTATGATAAGAAAAACAGATAATAAAAGTGCAGATGATAGTTAATGATTTAGTATAGCAAAGATGAGAGATGACTAATAGGTTAATAGGCAACATGATGACAGATGAAATTTGATGTTCATAGAGGCAAAATGATGTGCAATTGGAAGAATAATTTCTTATTCTAGTGCATTTTCTTTACATATAAAATAACTGAGGAGAATAAAGATTGAACATTGTTGTGGAGTTTGGGCTGCAATGTTTTAGTAGTCAAAAGTAACAACAGGTGCTTGGTTTTTGGAATTCATATTTAACAGGAATTTGGAATTCCTGTTTAATTGCACGATACAGAGGAAATCTGCATTATCACTGTCTCATATTCCAGGTGATAGGAGAGCCTTTTAGTCATGAGGTTGGAGAAAGAGAAGCTGGTCAGATGAACATGAATGTGTGTACAGAAAATTCTTTTACCAGAAAAGCTGAGATTCTTTACATTTGACAGAGAAACAGGAAGTAGCGCATTTTAATACCTCTGAGGTGATATCTTGAGAATATCACAAGAGAAGAAATCACATCCTTTGTCACTGATTGCCTAATTTTTTTTTTTTTTTTTCTGTGAAAGATGCTGTAGACTTGAGAGAGACAAAAGGAAGAAAAATAGTCTCAAAGCAATTAGATACATCTCTAGGTTTGGAACAGAGTAAGCAGACTCTGAATACAAAAGGTCAAGATACTAATAAAATCTGCATTAGCACTTAATGATGTTGCATATACTTCACTAACATACAACAGATCCAGGACCAAAAGAAGTACCTTTTCCTTTCTTACCTATTCTGCCTCTCATATCAAAAGTGGGCTTCTATCAAAAATCTTGGTGAATAGAGGTAAGGAAATAAAGAAACTATTGATCAAAGTCTGGATGGGGCCTGAATGAAGACATAAGTATCTGATGCTCATCAAACCATTAGAAAAATATACTTTCTCAGACAGTTTGTGTCTCTCTAGTGAGGAATGGCTCAAGGTTATGGTTGCCAAAAATTGTAGTCAGATGCAGAAGTGAACATTTTCTTCCAGATGGCAAAGGCTGTGGCTTCCTTTGTCTGTGTTCCTTTATTGGCGTAAGAGGTTGGTCATGTTTACTAAAGCACAGAAAAGGATCTGTTGAGGGTAAAGAAATTTAAAATTGTTTCTTTGATTCACGTTTCACAAATGTTCTTTCTTTCATGTGGTTCTGATCCAATACCTCCTTGTCCCCTTGAAAATAAATTTTTTTACTATCTTTAACTCTGTTGGGTTTTTAACTATATCATCATCCAAAGGCATTCCTAACAGTAGTTCAATAGGCATGGTTACTGGTTATTTTTCCTGCTGTTCTCCACCAGCCATATTATGTTGATCCTATTTTCTTTTTACCTGAGCTGAGTACTGGCTACCTGCTCTTCTGTTTCAAAGTGCATGATCTTCCCATTTGATTGTGCATTTGTTTGGAGTCCAAGAGTTTTCCCTGCAGATTTGGAAGCCAGAGGTGAAGTCTTTGTGAAGGTTTCTGAGCCAGTGAAATTTAAGATATTCATTATGTGTTTGACTCAGGAAAAGCATGACCAGGATGAAAGCTTTCCAATCACTATTTAATTTCACCGGGGACATCTGAGGCAGAATAAGTTACTCCACACTGGTCTCAGCTGTCTATTTCCCAACAGATGTGGGATTTAAATGTTGATTAGTTGGAATAGGTGAGTTCAGTAATTAGAATTCTTCCAGTCGTGCAAATATGTTTGGCATTTTTGGGAATTATTTATGACTTTAATTGTCCTCTGTTTACCTGTTGTTCTTGATTAAAAATCACAAAGCCTGTAACCTTAGTGTGGGAAATCTAGTGTTAATGCAAAAACAGTAGATAAGAATGATAGATTTTTGGTATCTAGTAACTGTTGAAAGAAACTTGGTTGTTCACCATGTCAGCAACACTTCTGCCAAATGTGTATTATTACACTGAGCACAGGTGATGTAGTCACCAACAAAATACAGATAATTCTATGCCACTGTGTGTATTTCATCACTGCTTTTGTTGCAAGTGTTGATGTGCACACCCAATGCTTCTATTTCCATCATACTTTTGATGTTCAGTGATGGATGGAGCAGAATCCCATTAATTAACAGAATGAACAGACATGCCTCACAATTTTAATAGCAGGCAGTCATTTTAAGGTGTTTGCTTTTCAATACCACAAAGGGCAGCTAATTCTTCAAAAGTTTTTAAGAAATTCTTAGTACTCATGCTTAAGCACACACAGCATACTGTAAATTGTTAGAGAATGTGTAAGATGTACTATAACCTGTAATACCTTCATGTTCTGGGATCTTTACACTTCTTTCAGTGAGTAAAACCATTTTAACCAATACAATAAAAATACTAGCCTTAGAAATCTCAGCTCCCAGTGAAATGCATGTTAAATGTATTTATGAGGTGCATGGAAACCATGTGTTCTGCTTTTTCTCATAAAAATGACAAGAAAGGAATGTAACTTTTTTTATTTTTGTATGTTAAAATTTCATGGCTTAACTGGCTTTTTGTATTGTCTCCCAACAAGCCTTCAGAAATCCATTTTTGTCCCTGCACCTTAAAGGCCAGTTGGCTGATAGACAGAGAGGCTTGTGAAAGCTGCAGATAAATTAATAGCAGAGAATGTGCCTGAGGACTATGCCTGGCTGCTCTTGAAATCCTTCTGAAGCCTGAATTATTTGTATTAAGATAGGCCAACACTCAGGCCTCTATGAGTCAATTCTTTCTAACAGTTGCCAATATTTTTATACCTGAGAGAGCAGCTTCATTCTTTATTATTGCTCAGGAATCAATACTCCCATTGCCCTCACAAAATGCTATACAAGCATTATTGGCATTTCACTTGGCAGTGAAGGGTATCAACATCAATCTCGCCAACTGCACACTTCGCTAACCTTGTTCCACTTCTCCAGCACAAATTTGTATTCAGTCCACACTGTGCTCTCCTGCTCAATTTGAATGGGAATCCTTAGCGAAGCTCTGACATCTTCTGAGATCAGGAAATGGAAAGACATCATTTAGTCCCAGACAAAACCAGTTTCCTTCGTGTGTGTGCATGCGTGTGTGTGTGTGGTGGGGGTTACATGAAAGGTCCGAATGTGACTAAAATGTGACTTTAAAAATAAAATACAGAAAAAAACCCAACAAACAGCATTTCTACTAATAGACCCCCTAAAACCAGTCAAATTTATATCCAAATAGCAGCTGCTGTTCCAAAAAGTTACCATAGGGTAGTTTTTCAAGACTTATGAAATGCTTTTGAACTAACAACTCCTAATTCACAAATAGTCTCACGTGTTGAAGATAAGTGATATATTGCCAAACAAATGAACAACATTGTATACTGAAGCAAAAAGCTCTTTGGAACAGCAGCCACATTTTGCTGTAGTTGTGTACAGCTGCATCAGTTTGATATGCTAGTTCAGTCACAAAGATTTGCATTCAACATGTAAATTCAGCTTTAAACACGCAATTTCTAGACATAATCTAAAATGGGAATTGTTCAAAGCATCCTGTCTCCTGCAGAGCTTTGTGTCACTATAGAGTACAATAGAAGTCAGTTTGTTCAAATAACACCAGAATCATGGCAGTTAGAGCACCATTAATAAAATAGTAATCCCTTCAGTGTATCTGCTTTAAAACAACATCATGCTCTTATTCTGCTTCTCACTTTTTGGTGTTGAATCTGTGTATGTTTCCCTCTCTTTTATGAATATGGCTCAGCTTATCCCCAGGCAAGGATCTAATAAAAAAAAATTCCTGAAGCAAATTATTTTTGTTCTGCAGTGCAGGAAGATTATTTGGACAGTATAGATTTGTGTCTGGGTGGTTAAGTGGGTGCAGGTTATAACTGTGGTTATGTTAATAACATTCAGGAATTTTCAGAATGCATTTGATTTTGTGAGAGGCACAGCAATGTATTTCTTATTGGGAGAGAAATGTTTGTCTTCCCATGTGTTGCATGCTACATCTTCCTGATACCATCAAGTGCCAAGGACACAGTACCTTCCCATTCCTGTTTTTCCATCTAGTCCCATCTGATTACACCTTTATCTTTAAAACAGATCAACCGAGTATTGATATTCCATATTTTACTTGAATCTAAACTTACTTATTTTTAACTTGACTTTGCCTTAGCCTATATTCAGGCATCTTTGGTGACAAACAATCCTTCTTAAAAACATATGACATTACAGTGCTCCAATAGGCAATTTCTCATTGTTTATTTGGAAGCAAAACTGGATAAACCAAGGTCTGTGCTGCACCGCTCCTCAGACAGTTGCTCCTAAAAAGTGAGTGAGGGATAAAAATTATCTGACAAGAATAATTTAGTAAGATGCAGAAAAGAGGGATGAATAACTGTCAGAGGCAGGAAAGTCTCTTTCTGCTTATAATACTGTTCATTTAAACAGCTAAGAAGTACTGTTGCTCTTCAAGTAAACAATAGGAGGATGGGGAAGGGAGAGGAACTGTAAACATCTGTCAGTATAACAAACACAAAAATAACAAACAAAGGACAAGGAAAATATCAGTAGATTAAAATCTCTTGTGTACATCTGGCAGACTCCTGATTTTCCATGAGTTTAAATTGCATTATTATAATAATTATTATCATTATTTAAAATCCATGCTTGATATAAAAATAATATTTTTCACATGTAAAGTAAATAAATGTTAAAGGCAGCAGCATGGTAACAGTTACTGTTAACTTTCTCCATTTCTCTTAAGAGTCTATATTTACTGTAGCAGTGTCTTGCATGTTTTGGAGGTAGATTCTATCATTCCTCTCAAACTGTTTATATCCATAGAACTGATAAAGGAAATGTGATAAGAGGCTTTTTTTTTTTTTTTTTTAATTTTACAGAAACTTGATCTAGCTTTTAATTTCACTCTGAGGTCTTCTTATCTCTCCTTTTCTGTAGCTCAGACACCTATAAGGTTCATTCAAATCAACTGTGGGTATGGTCAGGCAAACTCTTCATAAGCTCAAAAGAAGCCACAAGTGACCTACACATCATGGTGTTAGCTTCTAGGACTCAAAGTACTGTTGTAGTTTTAACATATTTGTACAGTAATTGTAAGACAGCAGTAGACATAACTTCACAAATATCTCTCATAGCTCTTTCCTGGCAACATGAAGAGCCCTGACATTGTTTTTCATGCTTCATTGCATGAGACTTTTGATACCAGTATTAGTCATGTGCATAGGCAGAGCCCTGTTTTACATAGTAATAGAAGCTTCCTGTCTGAACTATTTTGTGACAAAGTGAGATGCCTTAGTTCTGCAAGATTCTAAACTACAATTTGCAAAGAATAAAGTGACATATACACTTACCAGTAACAGAAGTACGAAAAGAACACCACCACTACAAATCTAAACCAAAGCAGAAGCCTTAAGATGGATGCTTATATAGAAATTTAGGTTCATAAACATATGGTCAAATTTGGAAGAGCACCAAGATATTCCTATATAGCCCATTTGAAGTTGTTGGGAGTATGGAGCATTGATGAAAACTTGGACATTTATTTAGGCAGGAGATTTCAAAATTCATGGCTTGGGCCTCTAAGGAAGAAATTCATAAAATATGTTGTTTTTGTGCAAAAAGGAAAGGTTGACAAGA
This sequence comes from Strix aluco, assembly GCF_031877795.1. Lineage (NCBI taxonomy): Eukaryota > Metazoa > Chordata > Aves > Strigiformes > Strigidae > Strix > Strix aluco. Next base: position 73,110,049 of record NC_133971.1, read on the forward strand.
ACACTAAATTTTTGTTATTTTTCATGGGGCCACTGCTGAATTAATTGGTTATTTTCTGGTACATTAGGCTGGTACATAATTGGTACATTATTTTGGTAATACTGCTATTTCTTTGAAAAGAAAGAAAAAAGTTCTTCTTGCCAAAGTACTTATATTGAGTAAACTTCAGCAATTGGTTACAACTGCAGTCTATTCTCAAACTGTAGTTCACATTCTCATTGATTTCTGAAATTTTCATAGTTAGTAAACAGAATAAGCGGTCTTTCAAAGTGCTGATGTAAGCTGTCTTATGTGATAGTATTCTTTATGACTAAACATAACATCAAAACTGAGAAGAAGAAATAAAAAATCCCCATTTCTTGAGGAGACATTTTGTCCCTAGTTTGACAGCCAAGGTGCATTAGTATGAGGCATTAGGACACTCACTTTTCTTTTGCTGCCTTCTCAGTCTCTATGCAGAGGGTTACCACTGATTTTAGATGCTACTATTTCACTGTGATGATTAAGGCAGTAGTTACAGATATTGCTGCAGACTGCACAACACTGCTTGAGACAATAGACACCGACTGACAGACGCGTGGTGAAATCTCTGCCGCAGTTAGATCTTTCCCACTGTTGAATAGGTATGTTTTTTCGCAGGGCCAAGTCCATTCACCGTAGTGAGATTTCCACCCCTGTACAAGCTAGAACTGAATGTGAATCTGTTTAAATGTGGACCCTGCCATCCATGTCTTAGTGGCAACTCAAAGCCACAATGGATCATCCTCATAACTGTTAGTGCGACATATGAAGGCATTTTCTGGTTCTCTTATTTTCTTTTGCTTGTGATGGGAATGTGTGATTGGGTGCAGAAGAACTCCCCAAATGGTCTGACTGCTGTGAGACCTATTTGTCACAAGATGACTTCTTCTCTTTGGCCAGCAGTACTTCAATTTCTAATACAGTTCTGCAGACAAGGGCAGAAATTGTACTTGTCATTCATTCTTCTTTTTTTGTAGGCTTGTTACTGAGCTGCTTCCTAGTGAGCACTTTGCAGTCCCTTCATCCTACTGATCCTGGTGGCCTCCTAGAACCTGAACACTTGGCATCCCTGCACTAGGTACTTCTCAGGTCTGCAACTGCTCACTTGTATCGTTGCATGGGCCTTGTATGACTCTGATCTCCCAGGCCCGGAGGAAAACAACTGCTCTGGACACAGATGTTACAGTACAACAAGCTGAGGAGGGAAGATGTGTTGGTAAAATTAATTTATACTTTTCTATAGTGTGATTACAGAGTTAATATTATAACATACAGCATGTTGTAGCCATCAATACAAGTTATGGAAGGTTTGGATATGTAGTAATTTGGAAAGTTAAAAGTATATATACATACATACATGTACAAATGGGAGTGTACAAATCTAGAATGGTAAACTATAAAGCTTTATATATATATTGCCTTAAGAAAAAAGAAGGTATGAGGTAGTAATTTTTGTTTTGGTTTGTTTTTTTCTTTCTCTAAATTTTGTTTTCCTCAGCTGTATACGTTTCTTCTAGTTTATTATACTGTTTCTGATCCTTGAAGACATTTCTGTGTGCCTTGTCATGGCCTTGCCTGATTGTGCACCTGCAGTAATTGTTTTATTCCTGCATCTCTCTTTCTATAGTTCCTGTTCCACCTCTATGTGCCCCTTCTCCCCCAGTGCCCATCTTATGCATCTCTTTGTTCTTCATCTTCTCTGTTAAACTCCAAGCCTCCTCATTTTCACCTTGGTTTCCTTATCACCCTGGGCTTTGTCCCTGATCACTAACTGTCCGTAAGTCTGATACTCAGTGTTGGTGTTCCTCCTTTGCAGCAGGTTAATGCTTTTGAGGGTGCATGTTCCTGTGCTGTCCCCTGAGTTGCCCCTCAACACTCTGAGCATGTCTCCACCCCTGTTACCCCCCCAGCAAGTGCTGCTGCAGCAGGATCTAAAGCTAGAAACAAATCGGTGTGATATACAGGGTTGATTTGAAGTACAGAGACAAAATCATTATGAAGTCATAAAATTTACCAGGGTAATCGTGCCTTTCTGCTGTGTGAAAACCCTAATCGCTCTTTTGAATTTTTCACAAAATTTTTGTGAAAACTTTTGTTTATGGTTTCACGGTATATGTCATTTAAGGAGTAACTTGAAGCAAAGGGGGTTTTGTTGGACATTTTTTCTGTTAGCTTAGTTACCTTGTAATCTTTTTGAAGGATTCACCCAGGTCATCCACTGCTAAAACAACACCTTTGTCTTATTCACAGCCTTCCCCAAATCCTTCTTTCAAACTAATGCAACAGAATTACTTCAGTAACTTCTTTAACTTGCAACTCATATAAGCAATATTCAGCTGAAAAAAAGACATGAAGACATGAGGGAGAGTTTGCTTCACAAAAAGAACAAAAAAATGCACCAGCAATAGTTACTTTTTTTTAATGTGAATTTACAAAAATCTGAGAGAAAGTTATGTGACTTCTAGCTAGAATGGGATGTCATTTCACAGGTACAAGGCCTTCAAAAGGGGAGGAATTTTAGAAGCAGACATTTGCACTGAATTAATGTGACCTCTTTTACAAGGCAAACATAAACTCTGTACCATATCCTAATTGCCAGCTCTCATTTCCTATACAAATAAGTGACTTTTTTGAAAAAATCAGACAGAAGCATGAAAAGATATGAATCCCTTTACACTTCTGTGTAAATGGCAGTCATGTAGATATTACCATGGTGTGAGCAGTGAAGCCACACAACTGTAAAGATAAAACAACTCCCTTCAGGTTATATCACCATGTTTTCTTATTTAGACTTTTTAGTCCCACATTGATAAAAGAAATAATAAATACAGTACTTTATTGGTGTTAGCAAATTAAATTTGTTGTCTGTCATACAAAGAATGTGTTTTATTAGAGGATTTAAAAAAGAAAACTAGTCCATAGATCTCATAAACTATAGTTAGAAGATATTTATCAAAATACTGAAAAAAGTCTCCTGAAAGCAAGAGTAAGAAGAATAAAAATAAGATGTGATTAGAGATTGTCTTTTGAAAAAGTGTCTGTTTTGTGAATAAATGAGGTATTATTTTGGTATGGTTAGTCACTAATAATGTACATGCTTTGGTTTCTCAAAGCAAGGAAAAAAAATGTTTTTCACTGTAATCAAGTTTTCTTTCTCTCTTGGTTTCTTAGGAAATGATTGTTTTATGGCTTAAAGAAAGATCAAGTGCAAAGTTGGAAAAGAGGACCTAACCACCTTTTGAACAATGTTTTTGTTAACAAAACATGTTTATGGAAAGAAATGTTTTCAGAATGGATTCCTTCTGCTTGCAGGTGATATTTTGAATTGTAAGGGGCTGTTCAAGCTGATCATGATGGCATGACATATAAGGAAAGGGAGGGAAACAGAGATGAATCTTAATGTTGTTTGCAGCTAGCTCACTGCTCATCTTGAAAAGATTTTGTGCTCATCATGCTTGTTGAGGACAATAATCAGACTCTGTTTTTAGATTCCTTTCAGTTTTATTGTAGAATAATTTAATTAAAATACATTTTTATTGTTATTTTACTGTCTCTGCCTGCTCTTGTTACTGCTTTAATTTCCTGAAAGGGAGATGTATGACATACTGTGGGCATCAATGGTAGCTTTCAATCGTCAATTTGTGTTCTCTGAAATAATTTTCATTTCATGGAAAGAACTTATTGTGAGGAAATAGAAGTGATTATCTGATGTAGAGCTGGGCAGAAGAATTCTTTCTCTTAAGGCACTCTGGTTTTGTGCTGATGTCTGGCAGGGGGTGAAATTGAAAATTCATGAACGTGTTTTATTGAATGGTTTCTTTAGGAAGGAAGGTCGGTCCTGTGAAGGCTGGGAGACTGGGCCTTGGGAGATCTTACTCAATCCCCAGTCTGTCATATATATGATTTCCCAAGGCACTTGTGCCAAGGTAGCTCTATGAATTTATCCCTAACATTTTGTGTCCTGTTTAAACTCAAAGTTCTTCCAAGCATTGCCCAGATCTACCAACCTCATCACTCTGCTGTGATTTACTGGGCTATCACTTTGTACAGGCATTTATCAGTTCCTAGACATCTGACAGCTGTGGCAAATGCCTGTGATGTGCATGCACGCACCAAATGCACAGTAAATCAGCATTTCATACACTGGATCTTCATGTCTTAGACCTAGTAATGCTGGTGGCTCTGCCTCATTTTCAAGCATAGCAATCACATTTCTTTAGGGCCCAGCCTCTCTTAGAGGCTCTATATATTTCAGTCATAAAATGAGTATCTTTTTTTCCACCAGACCTGTCATGTGTGTGCTGCTCTGCCAATTGCCCTGAGAACGGTGCTGTCATTTACTTTTATTTTTCGATGAACTAAGATGCCTGTAAACACAAAGGAAAACTGAGATTTACATAGGCTGACACTTGTTAATCACAGTGACCAAAAACTAGGTATGCTTAGGTTTTTTGCAAAGCTGGTGGGAAAGCCAACACCCTGCTTCTTCACTGTGGTAGGAGGAGCTTCCTGCTCGATGTTCATTTAGTGCTGTGTCACCAGATTCCTTGCAGTGGGTGTAGTTTCACACACAGCTCACAGCCAGTGTGGCAGCTCTGACTAATGGGGACTAGAGGAACTAAAAGTGTGCATAACTCACATCAGACAAGTCTGGGTATATTAACAAGAGCTGGAATGAATATACTGCTGCATAGGCTTCTCCTTCAATAGAAATTATTAAGTTTACTTATTAATAAAGATTCAAAGGCTTTTTAGACTTGTTAGACAGCAATACAAGTTCATGCGCAGCAGTTTTTGCAATTCTTGTAATTGTTGATTCTTAATGGTGCATAAAACGAATAAAAGTAGGTGTATAAATGATAAATCCCTGGCCATTTGACACACAGCCATTCAAGAAAGGTTTCTGAATCATATCTGCCATCCTTAAATGTAGAGTTTCTTAAACATGTAAATAAGACTGTCAAAAGATCTAATCACACTCTTCCTGCCAGATGATGATAGACAACTAGTTTTGGGGGGGTTTTGTGGTGGTTTTTTGTTTGTTTGTTTTGGGTTTTTTTTACACAAATAGTTTTTTAGAACACTTGAGTACATTACGTTGTAAGCAGATGTTGGGTTTTTCTTCACTGACACTGTTTAGTTTGATTCAAAGTACTGGGGGATGAATACCTCAAGAAGACTTTGTATCTCAGGTCTTACCACATTAAGGGTTTGATTCTTATTTTGATTTTAACTGAGATGTGAACATAGTCAAAATCATGGATAAACTGTTTTCCTTATATCCAAGAAACATGGTTGACTTGGTAGTGTGATGTCTGTGGTTTTAAGACTTTTTTTTTTTTTAAACTAAATCGATTCTATTGTTGGATAAAATATATAGGTCCTGTTAGAGATGCTGGACATCTGCAGGTCCATCCTGTGATATTTACTGAAGGATCTGTATTTGGTATTTTTGGAAAGTCAGATAATTAATATTTAAGGCTCTGATTTTGAAAACAAATGAAAACATAAATACTTAGTGTGCATTTTGCTGTGTTCTTTTACAAGATTAGAAGTGGAAAAATAGAAAGAGCTTTTCATCATGACCTGCAGTGGTATCTGACACAGGATTAGTTCTAGCAGTCAGACTGATAGCAACATTTACATAATGTGTGTTTGTATTTGATTGAGGGTAAAGTTACTGGATTGCTTCCAGCCTGCTGGTGTTACAGTCTCACCCCTGAAGAACAGCAGGCACAGTCTCAGAGAAGTGGTGTTGATCACATGGGTGAATGACAGGCAACAAGAGTGTAATAATCATTGATCTTTTTGACACATTTAACTATGACAGGTATATAATTGTACACCTGTACAATTATAACACATACATTAGATATTCAGCTATTACAAGTATTACTAAACATGTGTGTGGACTCCCAGTGAATTATTATAGTAGTGTAATGATTTAGTCACTTTCAATGATGTGATGGTGTTATGGAGCTGGTTGAGTTCTCCTGTGCCTCTTGGCATAGTAGATGAAATATTGTGCTACTGACCACATTGCCATCACAGCAACATTGCTTATGTCCAGAGATATTACCTTGATAAAACTGGTCTTTTTAAGAATTCAATTATGTATTAAAAATTGTATGCAAATTGCAATGAGACTATAGATAAATGTGATATACTTTAAACATTCTGGTTTTTCTAATGAAAATAGGTGAAGAACAGCAATTTAAGATCCTTTATGCATGAAGAGAGACTTGAGGAAAAACAGTTTCTTAAGCATCTTAAAAAACTACTTCTGTAGTTCTAGACAATCACTGGTAACTTTTGAAGTCAAATTCCAAAGTGGCTTTGATTTGTAAGGAGCAGAGGAGGAGAAAGCATGCACATTGTTTATAAATATATGTCCCAAGCAAGGACCTTTCTAGTATATGAGAAAACCCAGACATAGGTCTGTGACTGAGCGTGTCAACAAAGGAATGTGGTGTCACCTGCTTTTAATAATTTCTCTTTCTGCATGAAAAAAATAGATCTGTGGGCAGAAGCTGCAAAAAAGTTGCAATGAAAGATGGAATGAAAGGTTAGGGCTGCTCCAGCTTTTTGTTAACCATACGAGTTTGCAAAAGAACTGTCACTTTTGCAATCATTACTATTATTTTAGTGGAATATTTGCTTTGATTTTCTTCTGGTATATTTATGACTTGTAAGAACTTTGTCATTCTGATTTGCAATTTGAACATTTATTCATGCCATATGTTTGGTTGTCTTAGTCATATGATTTCAGCTTCTTTGTTAAAGTCTACCAAAACTCTGAAAGCAAGAAATTAATAAATAAACTTCTGTTCATAGAGATGATCAGATGACATATTACTTGTGATCCAGCTCATGGAAAATTCTGAAGTACTATAAGCATTTCCTCCAGTATGTAAGGATTCTCTGAAGACTCACAAGTAACAAATATTCCCATTGGTTGAAGTAGTTCTTTTAATTCTGAACCACTTTGGTTGTCACAAAAAAACAAGTGTCTTTTGCCCACTGGTTCTTGTAGTGGCTGTGTTACTGATTTTTACTAGACAGGTATTTTTCCCCACTTAGCTTCTTCACACAGACGCTGCTGGTTTACATGAATGGTACAAGTGTTGGTCTAGCTCATTGAGAACCTAAACCGGAGTTTAAGAGTTGTTGGGTTTTTGTCCATTGACACCGTTTAGTTTGATTCAAAAGCCCTGTGCTAGTTTGCAGTTCCTTGCCCAGGACATCACAGGTTTGGGGTTTGAAGGTGAGGAGAGCAAAAGTGTAATTAGAAGGCTTATCTCAGTTGGTTTTTTCCATTTCTGGGTGTGATTTGTGGAGCTTTGGGATTAGATATTGAAAATGTGAGACATTGACTTGAATTGTGACTGATTCTGGCTCTCTGGAAAATTCTGCCTGGAATGGTTTGTGGCTTCTGGACAAGCTGGAGATTTTTGCTTTCTTTTTCTCCGTTCTGATTTTTGTTTATGCAAGATGTCGTGGAAAGGGAAGGGCAAGTTTATTTGTCCCTGTGAAGCGCTCTCTCACTTCGATTCAGGTGCTGCTTTTGTTGCCTAGTTTTTTCTTTTGTTTTCTTTGACATTTTTTCCTCTGTTTGTTTATAACACTGTGTTGTTTCTCCTGCTGTGCTCATTCGCACGTTGAATGCAGTCCTGGAGAGCTGATACTTTAACTGTCTTTGTTTCCGTCTTTCCACATGGTGGCACAATGGAGCAACCAGTTTTTGGAGGCAAAGGTGGTGTGTGCAGGTGAAGGTGATTTCTTCGTTTTGGAACTCATACAGTAATATATAAAGGAATATGAAACCTCTCCTTCATTCTCTCTCTCTCTCTATTTTTTTTTCTTCTTTTTCTTTTCTTTTTCCTATAGCTAAATTTCCCCTGTTTTTTTTTTTTGGTTTTTTTTTGGGTTTTTTTTGTTTGTTTGTTTTTTGTTTTTGTTTGTTTGTTTGTTTGTTTTTTTAATTGTCCCATCCCCCCGTCCCCCCGGCTTTTATTTCCTAAGTGCTTTTAGGGAACAGTGCTTAGGTCCACAACCTCAGAATATCTACTGTTGGTCTTCAAGAAGTCCTGGATGTTAAGATGAAGTTTAGATGATGGAACTATTTAAGCTTCTGGGAGATTAAAGCTTGTTGCATCAGTGGAAGAAGGTCACTCCACTTCACATGCATTCCCCAGTGTGACCCATGAGCAGGAGCCAATAGGCTTCCTCTCAGAAATCTTCTAATTTTGGTCATTGCCCTCAAAGAGCTTTTTGAATGTTCTACTGTCTTTTTTTTTTTTTTTTTTTTATTTTTTTTATTTTGTGCCTAAGCCTCTGCACTGTTGGCATCATGATCATAGTATTGAAAGGAGCTATTTCTGTGTTGGGAAAAATACTTTTCATAGCAAGTATGCTAGTTCTAAGTGTCCTAAGTACTTCATGGAAGTTACAAAAGAGAGATGGTTTTATTAGGGAGGTTATAATTGTGATCAACACGACAGCAACTGAGGATTATGATGATTATTTAGCACAGGAACATGAGCACATGTGTGCTTTTCTAAAGCACAGTTCTTTTTTGTAATAAATGTATCAGCAGGAATTCAATGAGGAATAGAAGTAGAAACCTGATAAAGAGGAGCTGGGAAAAGCAGGTCAGCAACTCTGTGGCAGATATTTAAATGTCTGCTTATATAATTTCTACATCATTTTCTCTCCTCTTTTGTAAACTAGGTACCAATAGTAGAGGTATGAGAGAATTTCTGAAAATCTGAGGCACGTAAATGACTAAAGTTTGCACACTGATACAGGTCATTAGAGTAAGCTAGGTTTATTGGCATGGGTGATTTAGAGAAATGTGTAGCTGAAAGAGGTGGATTGAGAGGTGAATGCTAATACCAAACAATTCAGTAAACTTTTTCTTCTGTCTGAATAGGAAGAGTTTTCTGCCCATCTGTCCCACCATACCTGGGTTAAATGGTAAAAATCTGTGCATGCATGTGTGTGACCCTGTGGTACATGGCACTGCAAAGAAATGTTTAATGCAGTTTCTGCTAGCCTGTATTAATTGTTCCCAAGATAAGTCCTTCTTTCATGTCCTGTCATGCACTTTATCCAGGTAAGCTGTAGACACAGGTGCTGAGGTTTTTCTTGCTCTCACTCCAGGGCTTTCCTGTGAAGACACTGTATAAATAGTGTAAACTAGGGATTACACTATCATGTGAACAGATGGACATAAGGCATTGCCTGCATCAGACTGTTACAATATTTATAAGATGCCATTGAAATGATCTATGATTAATATATAATTCTATAGCTGCCAAACATGTTAGCCAGAAAAGCCAGTGGTTTGCTTCAAAAGTATGTGGCTCCAAGTTTGGCTCTCTTCTCAGCTTCCTTCATAAGGTCATAATAACTTGCTTGTCTGCTGACACTAATCATCAGTCATCTCTAAGTAGTATTGATCTTTTAGTGTCTGCCAGTCATCTTGATATGGCATATACTGTCACTACAAAGCCTTCTGTTAGAAAGCTTTACCTGAAAATAAGGCTATTAGCAGTTGGTTTTAAATTCTGTCAAAGTCTAGTTCCCACTTCCTAATGCATAGTCTTCTATATAATGTATGATTATTGCTATGAAGTACCAGCAACCCAAATATGTATCCAGGGGAAAGGAAGATGAAAGTATGAATGAAAAAGAAATGTTGTATATTCTTTTCACTGTGTAACTTTTTGTTTTGTTATGGTTCCTTAACAGTCTTCAGAAAGGGAAAATGTACTGTCAAATAGAAGCTGCAGGGAAAAAAAAATCTAGTTTAAAGTGCTTCTATGTTTCGTAAAGGTGAAAATCTTCCCATTTTTACCCCACAGACCATGAGCTTTGAAAGAGGAAGATAAATCACTGCAGAATAAATTTCCCCTAATTCAAACATATTTTTTTTTTAGTTCTTGTGTTGAGTATTCTATAATTCAGATCAGAAATTTGGTAGTGGATTACCTCATTGATGTATCTGCACACCAAGAGCATAGTTTGTAGATTTCTAGTTACCCTTACCAAGTGTAATATGAAGATAGTTCTTTTCTATGTATGATAGTTTTTACATTGCTAAAGTGGCATTGATTATTGTTTCTAATTTACATTGGTGAATTACAGAATTTCATCATGATTTTTTTTTTTCTGTCATGATGCCTTTCTGTAAAAACCTAAGAAATAGGCTAGATCACATGAACAAGACCAGATTCTCGATTAAGTCGATTAGAGTTAGTCAACTAAGTTATCAGACTTTTTACTTTCAGGTCTAATGGGCAGCCCTGCAAAATTTTGAGTATTCCCATAAAATTGTCTAACTTAAGACAGTATTGATATTTGCAGTAAATTACTCTGTTGTTATTCTTGTCACTGTAATGTAGAAACTGACTTTCTCAGGTTGTATCACCTGCTTTTTGCTCTCTATAGGGTGACTTCCTTAATCTCTTTTTCTTCTCTTCCTGCTCTGACTGTCTATATATAATCTATGTGATGGTCTAAATGATTGGAACCTGAGTTTTCTGGATGTGTTTGTAATTACTGATTGAGGTTTTCAGAGTTATTAAGGATAAATGGGTGTATGATTTCAGGGGAAATTAATGAGAGTTTGTGACTAAGTGTCTAGCTTGTGATTCCTGGCCAGCAATATAATTATTATTTCACATTTCATGCAAGATACTTTAACACTTAATCATTTATTATAGAGGTGTTACATTTTGGGTACCACTGACTCTCAGAAGCACTAGATTTTTAATTTCGTGACCTTACACTCTTCTACCCACAGTCAAACCCAAAAGCAAACCATGCCCAAACTTAATTTTGTGTAGAATTTAGTCATAAGTCAAATTTTGCAGTTCAGTCTGTGAGTGGAAATTTTCTTTAAATAGCATTAGAAAGACTTCACTCAATCTGGCAAATAAACTTCTGTTATGTAATCAGTGAAAATGAAGGTCAATTAGTAACACTGTCAAAGCCACAGAGAGAGTCCAAATCATATCTATATTTCATTTGAAATCTCCCAATTATAACACATTTGGTAGAAGACCAAGCACATGTCTTGTTCCAGAGCAAAGATTCACATCAGTTTGTCTCCAGGAGACAGTGAGAACCTCTGAAATGCACAAGATACAACCCTAATGGGATTCAACTGGGAGCTCACCCATGCCCTGGGAAAACCCACTGGAGAGCTCCAGTAGAAAGCCCAAGCCATTGCTGACCTTTAGGCAGTGTGCACTGTCAGGAAACTAGGATTTACATGCGAAGTCTGAATAGTATGGGTGTAATAACACAAATGTATTATAGGGTGCCATTTCGGTGTTCAGATCACCAGGTCAGTTGCTGTGTTATCGAACATCTCCATCTATGGTGATAGGTGGTCAGGTTGATTCATCACCTATTTTTTTGTGAGGCTTTCAGCAAAGTGCTGCTGCATTGACTCTTGGTTGGAAAGCATGTGTCACTGCATGAGGGTATGGGCATCATAGAGAGCAGAGGGATTGTATAGCCTGGATTTAAAACCATAGTGATCACAGTAAGATCCATAAACTGGTGTATCGGGTCTGGCTGAGCCAGAAAAGGTTTTCCCCTGACCCTGAGCAGGTCAAAGCTCCCGTGCCGGTCAGTAGCGGGATCGCGCCTGTGAATAGCCACTGCAGCGTAGCCTGGGCAACTCCAAAATAGACTGTGGTGGTTTGACCTTGGCTAAATGCCAGGTACCCACCAAGTCGCTCTATCACTTCCCCCCCTTTCCCCTTTTTTTCTCAATAGGGCAAAGGAGGGAAAGAAAATAAGATAGGAAAACAAAACAACCCTTGTGGGTAAAACAACAGCAGTTTTAATATAAGCAAAGCAAAGCAAAGCAAAGGTCCGCACGCGGAAGCAAAAAAAAGAAAACAGATTTATTCTCTACTTCCCATGAACAGGCGATGTCAGGCCTTCTCAGGAAGCAGGGCTCCAATACGTGTAGTGGTTGCCTCGGAGGACCAAGGGTGACCCCACCCCCTTCCTCCTTTCTCCCAGCTTTATACTGAGCAGACGTCATATGGTCTGGAATATCCCTTTGGTCAGTTCGGGTCAGCTGTCCTGGTTGTGTCCCCTCCCAAGATCTTGCCCACCCTGTCGCACTGTGGGGGGAAATGTCAGAAAGAGCCTTGGTGCTGTGTAAGCACTACTCAGCAGTAGCCACACCACCAGTGTGCTATCGACACCCTGCCAGCTCCCAACATAAAACACAGCACCATGAGGGCTGCTACAGGGGAAAACCAATTCTGGCTCAGCCAGACCCGATACAACTGGTAATGGAAATGTGTGGACTAATATTTTTTTAATACTGCAGTGTAACATGTGGAAATATGGTGAAAAATAATTACATTCAAACTGGATAGAAATTAGAAGGGAAAGTGCATAGGTTCTGTGGGTGTCTTGGGAAGGCATAGATTGGGAAAGTTAAATTCTGCTTTATGTTATCCCTTTTTCTTCATGGTTATGACATCTCTGATGTGAACCACTTCTTCAAAACTTTGGGGTTTTCCACTCCTAAGCTACCAAAATAATTTTCTCTTTTAGGTTTAGCTAAGTCCCATATTGTTATTAGTCTCTGTGTCACGGCTGAAAGTAGTAAACACACTGTGATTATTACAGATCAGCCTCCAAGGCCATTAAAAGCACACCAACATCAATACAAGAACAAATTAGAATGAGGTGCTGCTTCTTTAATTTGGAAACGCACAGTTTTCCTGAATCAAATTCCCAAGTTGCTCTCAGGCTGTCCCAGAACCTTCCTGGGTGGGTTACTTTGTCTGCACGTGTGCACGTATGCCAGGGAAAGGCAAAGAGGTGTAGGAGACCCTTGAGGTGGAAATCTAATAAATGAAAATGTCTTACGTGATCTAAGATACCAGGCCCATTTGCAAGGCCTGGCGAGCTGACTTCATTACTGGCTGCCTTAGGTTATCTGGGTAGACAGTGATAGATCTTTCTGTAGGGCCTGAAGGGAGCCAGATCAGTCCAGGCCTGAGACCAAGGTTAAAAAAGATTTGCAAGGCTCACTGTTGCATGCGTCCCTTTCAGAGAGGATTTTGGCTGCTGGCCCTGTATGGCTACCCTGTTTCACATTTGCTGCAATCTGCAAAATGAGTGAATGACTTTCTTCTGATTGCAGGAAGTTGTGTGGTGTTGTTTTTTTTTTTAACTAACACCTGCACATTAAACATACAACAAACCACATATACAAAGACAAAGAAGGGAAGGGAAGGGTCTTTTACAAAAAGATCACATAAAAGAAAGCATAAATCTTTGGATGTCTGACCTTTTAGTCATACATATCCAGGGACAGATTGAATAAAACAAAACTCATCAAATTGTGGAAAGAGTTATGTCTTCTATTCTGCATAAAAACAAAAGGCAACTGCTTTTTTAAGTAAGATAGGGAAGAAAACACACAGAACTATTATTTTTTTAAAAACAATTGAAATCTACTTGACTTATTAGAAATTAAAATGTGTCTTTTCTTTATTAAAGAAGCTTTTAATTTAACCTTAATCACGGGCAGTAAAGCTTATCTGCTGACAGAAGTTAGAATTAGTGAAAAAGGTCAAATGAAAAGTCTATTTATTGTTGTTCTTCATCCTGCGTGAGATCCAGAAAAAACTAATAAAACAGACATTAATGATAGAACATGTAGGATAATTTAATTCTTTTGCTGATTTCTTTCTTCTATCTGCTACTCTGACATAATTCGTCCTAGAAACACAGTCTGCATTTAACTTCCATACAGACCCAATCAGTAGTCAATAGAAACTTAGTAGACATCATCCCTCATTACAATGAACACATCTAGAGGAAAACATGGGGAAAAATTCTAAGGAAAAATAACAAAAATGGTGGTATTGTATGTTAGAAGCAATATTCATGCTCTCCTCAACAATTTATAGAATGGTTGCTGACACCAGCGATGTTTTATTCTCAGAAATGGGGAAGTCTGTCCTAGAGATGCATGCAGTGCTGTTTCTCAAGCATAATTGCCTTTTGAACTTAGGTAACAAATATGTTCAGCTGAGAGCCCCTTTTTCAATTTTCTCTGTTACTGAATAGTCATCCTCTCATTTGGTGGATTTATGCCTATGTTTGGTTCAAACAAGCAAATATGGGATGGTTTGGTATACAGAAACAGATCAGATTTATCAAGCTGTGTGCAAAAGAGAAGAGCTGGAGAACATTTTTCTGTTGAAATATTGCCCTT